>NW_024543089.1:28862500-29462500 GCF_018167655.1 Microtus oregoni
GAGATAATTATCTTAATCAAATTAGTCAGCCTCAGAAAGACAGATATAGCATGTTGCCTCTTATTTGTGGATTCCAGATTTGCATGTGCATATATACATATGTGTGTGTATAAATTCACATATGCATACATGACTTGAAAGTAGAAGTTAAACTGTCTAGGGAGAGTAAAAGGTGGTAATGAGAGGGTATGGGGCAAATAAGAAAGGTAGGGATCATGTGAGTAATATTCTCAAAGTACATTAGATACATTAATATGCACTTGACCTCATGAAACCCAATACCATGTACAATAAATACGTATCAATTAAAATATCATAATTAGTGAAAAATGAAAGTTTAAGTTTATAATATACAAAAGCACTAATGATGTAAGAAATAAATATTTTATCTCTTATGCAGTTTTAGATTTTTTTAAGACTTTTCCATCCACACAAATCTACTATAAGTAGCATTTGCTATGAGTCCCCACTTGGCCCTGCAAGCTTCCACACACCCTGTATGTTCACTGCCCCCAAGCAGCCATCCTAAGGCTGGGCTAGGTTCTACTGATGCTCCCACAGACTTCTCTTTTAGATGATACTTGTCATACTCGCAAGTATTTGTCCCCTTTGCTAGATTACACACTTCTGAATCACAGATATATATCATGCTGTGTCACCTTTTATATTAGAATTACAAAGAGGACACTTTAAGTGATTATATAAGTGATATATAATAGATAAGTGATATCTGTTTGGGTGAAAAATATCAAATATCCATTAGGAATATACTTTTGTGCATCTAGTTTCAGGCTGCTTTTGAAGTTAGAGTTTTTAGATGTGTGAGCAACTTTACATGAGTCTCTTCTTTTCTGTGATTAGGTGTCTTAGCTATAAAATGATAAGAACTGTAGCTCCTCTATAGGTCTGATTCAAAGACAAAAATAACTAGCGCACATCACTGGTACTAGAATTTTGGAAATGGGACTCAAGAGCTCTCGATAATTAGCTGGATGCTCTTCTGCCATCACCATTGTTGTACTGCCATTGCTGTTGTTCTACAAGATGGATTCCGTTCAGGTTAGACAACTGTCTTCTGCCAGGATTTAAAAATATAGTTCATAAGATGATGTGTTAAAGAACAGAGAAAACTTAAAAGACCAAGAGGTCAGCAAGAAGGAGAATTATGGGATTCCTATCCTCCGATTGCCCCAGAGACAGCTATGTAGGAACTGACACTCTGCTGGACACATAAAGGCAAAATTTCCAGAGAGCAATACCACCCTCTTTTCTCTTAGAGAAAAAGCATCAACACTGAGGGAGTTCACTCCCTGGTAGATGTCAAGTGGTCTGTCTGAGTTTTTATTGTTAACCATTTCCATGGGTTGTCTAGAAGAGTCTTGGGAAAATATAGGTCTCTTGAGGGGTAAGAGGAAGATCACAGTCAAACAATGAATATAATAAAGTTCTTTCTTAAGGAAGAGTAAGTACCCTGTCACCTGAATGGTCTAAGAAAACAATAAGATTTGGGGTAGTGTCAGCTGATGACATTTTTGTAAATTACTCTTGCATTCTTCAGGACTTCAGATGCTATCATGCTTCCCCAGAGTCTATTTGAAATAGCTAGATATTCCAAATTTTATAAAAGTATGTTCCTCTATCAAGACAAATCAAAGGTGTTTCAATAATTTCTGTTTATATCATCAGCATTTACTAATACGTCTGACACTAAATGAAAAGAATGAAAAATCCAGAGGTGTAATTCCTGCATTTGTGTATACATAGCCTGAGAAAAAGCAATAGAAAAAGAAATAAAATAAAAGTAATAGATGCAATAGTAGAGGTATGCATAAGACTCAGAAACATAACTGGGCAGTAGTGCTGTATGCCTTTAATCCCAGCACTTGGGAGGCAGAGGTAGGTGGATCTCTGTGAGTCTGAAGCCAGCCTGTTCTACAAAGTTAGCTCCAGGATAGCTAGAGCTGTTACACAGAGAAACCCTATGTCAGAAAAATCAAAACAAATAAACAAACAAGAAATTCAGAAATATTCAGAAATAATGACTCAGTTAATTAAACATTACATTTTATAGACTACAAAGTATTTTTTTAATTAACTGAGAATACTAAGTTTAGGGCCCAGATAAAAACACTGAAGTCAGATTAACATGTGTAACAACAAAGGGTAACATGGTAAGCGGTATTAATGTTTTCTTCATGATATAAAATTTAACAGGAATAACAGAGAAGACATCTGGAAGTCAAGAGGATTAAATACAGGTCCTAATTCTGCCACATAATGACATGTGAATCTAGGCAAGTCTCCCTGCCTCTCTTTTTATGATGTTAAAAAGTAGTGATAATAGTAACCACCATCCTGGGTAATTTTAGGCAGTAAACAAAAAAGTATAAGGACCAAGCACATAGAAAGTGTTCAATAAAGGCAACCTTTTCCTCCCAATATGACCTCACTTGTCAATGTCTTATTTCATGCATTTATCCTCACATAACTGTGGCAAATTGGCTCTCATGCTCCCAGGGAACAACCTCAAAATTGTTCTCTAAATCATTCTGTCCTATTCTTATAATTACTTCCAGAAACCATTCACAGTAGTTTTGATTGATTTCAAGCATTTTTATCCATTTGTATTTCACTAAAACATGCAACAAAGTGACTTTATCTCAAGACCATTTGGTACCAAAAGCAGTTGGAAAGGAAGGAAGGAAGGAGGGAAGGAGGGAAGGAGGGAAGGAAGGAAGGAAGGAAAGAAGGAAGGAAGGAGAGATGAGAAACAATAATATTCAATAATGTAGCATAAAAATGATAGTAAATATTAATATCCATAAAGATTAAAGTATTCTGGGACTGGGAGAAATATCCATGAGTAAAATGCCTGCTGCTCAAGCATGTGAACCTGAGTTTGGAGCCCCAGCATCATGTATAAAGTTGAGTATGACAAGAACATATCCATACCCCCAGCGCTGGGATGGAAGAGAAAAACTTGGATGGCAGGGACTCAGTAGCCAGCTAATCTGGCCAAGCTCGAAGATCAGTGAGAGACCCCGCCTCAAAATCATAAGGTAAGCAATGATAGAAGAAGATAGCTGAAGTCAATGCCTGGCTTCCTCATACCTGTACACAGGACATCAGATGCACACATGCGAAGTATTACGGACACAAAAATATCCTAAGAAATTCTTTGATACTGAAAGAGTTGAAAGTTAGCAATTACGAGGATCCTGAAGAGATATTAATGCTTCTGTTTTACAAATTGCATCTGACATATATTTAGAATATTTTAGGGGGGAAGGGAAGCCGGAGGGGAGGAGAGTGAGGACCTGTGAGCAGGAAGCGGGAGGAGAAGCGGAAGGGAAATCAGGATCAGGATGGAAAGGGCCTAAAGGGAAAAGAACTGGCCCAGGCAGAGACGGAGACGCGCGGGTTGTGGGGGAGGTTAGGGACAGCGAGCGCGGAGACCCTTTGGGATCCGTCGCGGAGGACGCGTGGCTCCCGGGAAGAAACCGCGCCGCAGTCGGTGGGGTGGAGGGGAGCGACCAAAGCGAGGTCCGGGACGAACTCCTGGCGAAGACCCGAAAAGGAGGCGGCCGGCTGAGACTCCTGAAAGAACAGTAACTACCCCTGAGCCTCATCACCATGCCCTCCGACCTGGCCAAGAAGAAGGCAGCCAAAAAGAAGGAAGCTGCCAAAGCTCGACAGCGGCCCAAAAAGGGACATGAAGAAAATGGAGACGCTGTCACAGAACCTCAGGTGACAGAGGAGAAAAATGAGGAGGCCAATGGCAGAGAGGCCACAGAAGTGGATTTGCTGACCAAGGAGCTAGAGGATTTTGAGATGAAGAAAGCTGCTGCTCGCGCTGTCACGGGCTTCCTGGCCTCTCACCCCAACAGTACTGACGTCCACATCATCAACCTCTCTCTCACCTTTCACAGTCAAGAGCTGCTCAGTGACACCAAGCTAGAACTAAACTCAGGCCGTCGTTATGGCCTCATTGGCTTAAATGGAATTGGAAAGTCCATGCTGCTCTCTGCTATTGGGAAGCGTGAAGTGCCCATCCCTGAGCACATAGACATCTACCATCTGACTCGCGAGATGCCTCCTAGCGAGAAAACACCCTTGCAGTGTGTGATGGAGGTGGACACAGAGCGGGCCATGCTGGAGAGGGAGGCTGAGCGCTTAGCTCACGAGGCTGCGGAGTGTGAGAAGCTCATGGAGCTCTATGAGCGGCTGGAAGAGCTGGACGCCGACAAAGCCGAGATGAGGGCCTCAAGGATCTTACGTGGATTGGGTTTCACACCTGCCATGCAGCGCAAGAAGCTGAAAGACTTCAGTGGTGGCTGGCGGATGCAAGTTGCTCTTGCCAGAGCCCTCTTTATTCGGCCCTTCATGCTGCTTCTGGATGAGCCTACCAACCACCTGGACCTGGATGCTTGTGTGTGGCTGGAAGAGGAACTTAAGACTTTCAAGCGCATCCTGGTCCTCGTGTCCCATTCCCAGGACTTTCTGAATGGGGTCTGTACCAATATCATCCACATGCACAACAAGAAACTGAAATATTACACGGGTAATTATGATCAGTATGTGAGGAGAACCAGATGAAGAGGTTTCACTGGGAACAGGACCAGATTGCACACATGAAGAACTACATTGCCAGGTTTGGCCATGGACGTGCCAAGCTGGCCCGGCAGGCTCAAAGCAAAGAGAAAACGCTACAGAAAATGATGGCATCGGGACTGACTGAAAGAGTTGTGAGTGACAAGACGCTGTCATTTTATTTCCCACCATGTGGTAAAATCCCACCACCTGTCATTATGGTGCAGAACGTGAGCTTCAAGTATACAAAAGACGGGCCTTGCATCTACAATAATCTAGAGTTTGGCATTGACCTTGACACACGAGTGGCTCTGGTAGGACCCAATGGTGCAGGGAAGTCCACTCTGTTGAAGCTGCTAACTGGAGAGCTTCTACCCACAGATGGAATGATCCGGAAGCATTCTCACGTCAAGATAGGACGTTACCATGAGCCCTTACAGGAGCAGCTGGACCTGGACCTTTCACCATTGGAGTATATGATGAAGTGCTACCCAGAGATCAAGGAGAAGGAGGAGATGAGGAAGATCATTGGGAGATATGGCCTCACTGGGAAACAGCAGGTGAGCCCAATCCGGAACCTGTCGGATGGGCAGAAGTGCCGAGTGTGTCTGGCCTGGCTGGCCTGGCAGAACCCTCACATGCTGTTTCTGGATGAGCCTACCAATCACCTGGACATCGAGACCATTGATGCACTGGCAGATGCCATCAATGAGTTTGAGGGTGGCATGATGCTAGTCAGCCACGACTTCAGACTCACCCAGCAGGTTGCACAGGACATTTGGGTCTGTGAGAAGCAATCACCAAGTGGCCTGGAGACATCCTGGCCTACAAGGAGCACCTCAAATCCAAGCTGGTAGATGAGGAGCCCCAGCTCACCAAGAGGACCCACAACGTGTGAGCCCTCAGCCAGGCTTGGGTCAGGAATGCCATCTGGAGACTGCCAGCTGACACCTGACCAGCCACTCAGGACAGGACCCTGGGGCTGCACTCCCGCATTGCTGCAATACTGCCCCAGCCTCTCCCCTCAGTCTGCCTTTGCTGCATCTTATCTCCAGCTGTCCGTTTCCCATCTTCCTTCCATTTGGATCTGTGTCTGGACTTGGCTGGCTGTTCCCTCCAGACCTTCACTGGCAACCTTGTCCTGAGAGATGCAGCCAGGGGTCCCTGGGTTACCCCAAGGGCGCAAGCCCGGGTCTGGCCCCGGAAGGATTCAAGAGCCTTGTTTTATGGGTTTTGGTGATGTTGGGGGTATACTGCCAGCCCATCACCCCCATTCCTTATTGCTTCTGGTTTTGAGCCCTGAGCCAGGGCTGAAGTCCTGGTCGATATTTTAATAATTATTTAACTGTAGATCTGTGTGTCATCTACAACGTGTCCAATAAAGAGGAAGCCACAGTCCCTCCTTAAAAAAAAAAGAATATTTTAGTCTGTCAAATGTGTCAATTTAAGAAGAAATTAAAATGAGACGTCAGTATTAAAAAAAAACTTCATAGAATACATGTAGATGGTCCTGCAATAGAACTCTTAACAAAGCAAGGTTAACATTGAGTTTTATATTTTGGTTCTTGTTAGGGGGTGGATTTGATTGATGTCTGTTTTAAATATGTTTGATCCTCAGCTTCCCTGCTTTAAAATTGGTTAAAAAAACTATTCCCCCATAGATGATGCAAAAATGAAGGTTCAAATGACTACCTTTGATCTGTTCTTCAAAAGCTAATCTATATGA
This sequence comes from Microtus oregoni, assembly GCF_018167655.1. NCBI lineage: Eukaryota > Metazoa > Chordata > Mammalia > Rodentia > Cricetidae > Microtus > Microtus oregoni. The sequence goes on from NW_024543089.1 coordinate 28,868,817, forward strand.
ATTCAGAATTGATTTTTTTCCATCTCAAGGAAATTCCTCATGGTAGGAGCTGGCAGATAATACTTTCAACAAGGAAATGGCCTATGTGAAATAGCCTTAGGTAGATTCTAACCACCAGGCAGTCATCCCCTTGTCATTCTTGATTCTTCCATGGATTCCTTTATCTAGAGCTGGACAGGAAGTGGGAGTTTAAAATAAACTGAGTGAACTAAAATTAATCCAGATCAAAATTTCAATCCCTCAGCACTGCTAGCTACACAGTGGCCACACACATCTAATCACTACCATGTCCTACAGAGAGAGCCACTCTCTCACCAGAGGACAACCTGTACGCACTCGGATGAATGCTCCTGTGTTTTTAGGCCTTGATTCTCACCTCTGTTAGCATTTCATACTATGAACTATCTTAGGGCTTATGGCAAAACTCTTTCACTGCCAGGTTAGTATCAGAATAAAGGAAAATCCAAAGTCAATGAGGAGATCCAAAATAAACAACAAAGAGAGAACAGTGGGCTTAAAAAACACACTGACTTTATTGTAAGTAATCATGTTACCTTTCTGATGTTGGCATCAGGGTTTCAGATAGTCCAGCAAATGTACACAGAAGCTGTTTTTTCAGACTGTGATGATGTAGCTTAACTATGTGTACACCAGCAGCGTATACTTACAGCACATTTTCTCCCCAGAAGGGGCAGCAGATGCTATTGAATTACGAGCACTTCCTGTTCAGAACTTAGATATTTAGCTTTGCTTGGGCCCTGCGTGGCATCTTAAGTATTTTTCATGCTTACTGGTATTCTGGTTTTCACTGCTTGCATATAAAGATGCTATTGCTTAACACACCTCTTGTCACCAAAGTAAGAGAGTGATCTGTGTATGTTTGCATTTAGGTTATTTTGTCCATTGAAGAAGGTTACAGACTTCCAGCTCCGATGGGCTGCCCACCGTCTCTGCATCAGCTCATGCTCCATTGCTGGCAGAAAGAAAGAAACCACAGGCCAAAATTTACTGACATCGTCGGCTTCCTTGACAAACTGATCCGCAATCCCAGTGCCCTTCACACGCTGGTGGAGGACATTCTTGTGTAAGATGCATAATTTTGGTCTTTCTTCCCCTGACAATCATAATTTCTTTTGGGCCACAGGCAAGAACAACAGGTAGAGGGAATGAGTTTGCCCTTGGTAACTATCTCATCACTGACCCTGTATAAACCTTATTTTATTTATCAGCTGAACAGATAATTCTAACATGGAAGAAAAATATGGATTTTTCACAAGAAAAAAAAATCCCCCTTCTTTTGTCTCTGCATCTAATCTGTCTGCATTACTTTATTTACATTTCTATTATGTGAATCTTTGATACTTATGTCTTTCTTTACTGATCCCTCTTTATTTTTATGAGTAGAATTTTTGTGCCTGAGTATGTCCACTCTAATTTTCTTTCCATTCCGTGTTCCATCCCTCTATTTGAAATGGCGAACAGACAGGGTAATTTGTGAATCACCAGAAGTAAGGATTTTCCCTGCTAGTCTGATCACACCTTGCTGTTTTTATTTTCCTCTCCCCAAATCAAAACAGGGTAGGCACTCATACACCATTCTGTAACCTTCAGTACAACCAAGAAAATTACTCACTTCTCTCTGAAGAACAATAAGGCAGAGAGGAATGGAAGCAAAAATAACCCTCATCTCCATCTGAAATATTACACTTAAAATATCATCACTGTCTCCTTTTAGCCTAGATTATAAATAGCCAAGGCATACCTTCCTGAATCACAAGATGGCCACGGGATACACAGACACATCACTGTGGGTCACAGGTTCTAGTCAGTATAGAGTTTTAGTAACAATAAGACTAGGCTCTTTAAGGGCTGTTTGAAGCAGACCTCTTTTTACAGCAGATCACGTAAAAGTTCACCTCTAAATCACTAATTGGCAGCCTCAGCAAAATGAAGCCAAGCATGAAATAGCTGGTGATTCAAGTACTGCTGCAGTCCGTCTCCTCTAAGCAGTGCAGCCTAGGAAGCTGTGAGCAAAACGCCCAGAAAAGAAGAACATGTTGGATTTTATTAGAAAGGCAATGGGCAGTCATTCAAGGATGTTTAAACAAGACAATGGCGTGATTACAGTTGCACTTCTGAAAGGCCCTTGGACTATGAATGGAAAACAAGACATACGATGGGAAACAGAGCCACGTGTGGCTTCAGAAATCCGAACTATAAAAGTTCAAGGCCAAAGTTATAAAATGAGAATAAAGATGAGATCAGGAGCAACACAAACAAACAGTATTAATGTGGCTTGGTCACTGAATAAATATGGAAGGAAGAAGAAAGAAGTGGATATTTGTCGTGTTTTTATTTTTAATTTTTTTGTACAAAAAGTAAACTTGCTAAGTAAAACAATAGTAAACTTGCTAATAGGAAAAAGTTTTGTAGCATGAATGAGATGATTTGGTGGCATTCTGAGTCACAGATTCCTGTGGGGTGGTCAAGTGGAAATTCCATAGGTGCATCACTTCTAGATTGAATCTGAAGTCGGAGATCTGGGTTACAGAGCTGAAGAGATGGCTCAGCAGTTAAGAGTGCATTCTATTCTTTAGTCAGTTTCCAATACCTACACAGGGTTGCTCAAAACTGCCTGTAGCTTGAGTTGCAGAATGTACGACCCACTTCTGACTCCGTGGGTTCCAACACCCATGCATGTATACCCACATGTAGACACTAGTGCAAAGCCTAATTACTTCTTCTCAAAGACCTAGGCGAGAGGTGAACATTTGAAACTGACCAGCACATAGATTATAACTGAAGGAATTAACATAGATGACCTATGAAGAAAATAAGAAATGCAAATAAACAGAGAAAAAGAAGGCTACTATCTAGAACATCAAGATTTAAGACATGATCCCAAGAAAACAATAACCAAAGGAGACTGAAAAAGAAGAGCCAGACTGGAAATGCAGGAAATAAAGGTGGATCTACAGCATAAAAAGCCAAATAAATGCAGGAAATAAAGGTGGATCTACAGCATAAAAAGCCAAATAAATGCAGGAAATAAAGGTGGATCTACAGCATAAAAAGCTAAAACAGAAAGTGTTTCAAGGAATATGATACCCAAGCCTTCACAAAGCTTCAGTAAACACAAAGAGGAGTGTTTAGCTGGATTTAGCAGGGAGGTACACAGGTTCAGGAGCAGCCTCAAAAGAATAATTTTTAATAACATTTATGAGGTAATAAAGAGGGACTACAAAGTCAAAATAAAGATCAATACATAACAATAACTTTGATTTCCAAATACCAGTCTCTTACAGGCAACATAAGTCGAGAAAATATTTGTTAATTTTTGTTTTAATATTTTTTTGAAAATAAAATGTTCATGTTTTCACTATTGAGAGAACATCCTAATGGAAACATACTACAAAATAAGTCTACCTTCATGGAAGAAGACATCACATCACACCCCTAAAGCCAACTCATTACTCATTACCCCTGGGCTTCTTGTAACCCAGGGCCAACAGACTCCCCAGTGGCTGTAGCAAAGCTATCTACCTGTGAAGTGACTCTAGTCATCATCTGTAATAGACAGACACAGCACTTTCTTAACTGCATTTTGACACTATAAATCATCTTATTTATAAAATATTCAAATCAGAAAATGACCAAAGAAATGGAAAAAGGATAGATAGGTCAAGGCAGATGCAGGGTGCTGATTGAGAGACCGAGATCCATGATGAAGTCTCTGTCACTCTCTAAGAGTCTTACCACACACAGGTCAGAAGTTGCATCCTTCATATAAAGTTGTCAGATTGGTTCAATTCCTAAAGCTAATCTCTCTGAAAGAAAGGGAAATTTTCGTGAGTGATTTTTCTCTCCTTGTTCATGACAGAGGCACCTGAACTTTTTGTTTTAATATATTTTTGTTTGAGAAACAAAATGAGCCGGAGTTCCCAGGGTATCATGCCTGAAACTAATCTTTATTCTTATTATTACAAGAGCCAGAATTGGATTTCCTTGTCCTCCCGTTTGCACCATATTCCCACTGTCATCCACACACTCTGTTTCTAATCTCAGAGAACTGAGACACTTTATTGTAATGAGATGGCCTGGTTGGTTTTGTGTTTATAAAACAACAACAGCCTCCACATGAGAAGCCCCTCCAGCTCCCAAGTTTTAAGACACTTGCCTGTCCCAGATAAATGTTGGATTAAGGAAACATGACCATCAATCTTTGTGATTGAATACCTCTAAAACATGCCAGCTGGGGAGATGGCATAAGAGTGCTTGCTCTTCAGACATGAGCATTAATCTGAGTTTGAATCCCCAACACACACATGAAAAAAAAAACTGAGCATGATTGTATGTGCCTGTATCCCCAGCATCAGAGATAGAGATAATAGAAGCTCAAGAGCTTGCTGGCCAGGCAGCTGGTCAAACCAAAACAGCAAACTTCCAATTCAGTGAGAAATCCTGTCTCAAGGCTTTATGGCAGAAAATAAAAAATTTGATGTCCTGCTCTAGCTTCTGACTGACCACATTTATGCAGCCCACACATTGATGCAGTGTGTGCGCTGTGTGTGTGCGTGTGTGTGCAGAAGAGGCTAAGTAGATAATGCACAGCCATTATTAGATTCTCCTTTACTCAAGCGTCCCCAACTCCAGGTTTCTCTCCTTTCTACACAAACACAGACATTGTTTTTTCATCAAAAATATACCCACAGTTTTTAGTTCACCCTTAATTGCCTTAAGAATTTACTTGAGAAACTTTTGCTGTTTGTCTTGGCAATGGTAATAAGTGGAGGGAAAATTAAGATAACTAAGGAGAATAAGGAAGGCTATGGAACCCACAGTTAATAGTTTGATGCCAGTAAATTAGAGATTTCATAAATCTCATTGGTAGCCTTTCCTTGCAAATACCTGAGTGTTTTCTACAGAAAAGATGTTGAGCCAAGGCTTTCAGGACTGGGAAGAGCAGTTCTTACTCTTGTCTTCTGCTGATATCCCTCTGCCTGATACTTCCCCATAGGCATATTCTCATTTCTGTAGAGCTCCCAATGGACTATTGTAAAAAATATGGACATATCTGAGATCACAGTGATTAATATAAGAATGTCATTAAATCCAGCTAACTGCTAACAGATTTTTAAAATTACCTTCTTGATGGAGGCATGCAACCTTCCATAAATGCAATATCAATGTACCCTCATTAATCACTTTATAATAATTTCCTCTCAAAGAGTTATTTGTAATTGTCCCATGGTATTTGAGATCAGAGTTATGTGCAGAAGAACATTTGAACCAATGCGTGACTGTCCTTCTGTTTCTTCCCTGTATTTGTTCTTGCTCCCACAACACTCAGGATCAACCTTGTAGTGCCCAATTAAAAGCAGGTATAATCTATAGAGTCTAGGGATTTGTCTGGCTATCTGAAGTTTAATAACACAAAGTGGTCTGATTACCATATGGTGTCCTTTCACTAAGCCCTACCTACCTTCCCCAACCTACCACATCTCCCTGCACATTTATTCTCCATCCTTTCCAGCGCTCCAGGCTCTGATGTCTGCTAAGTCTACTAGATTGCGGTCAGCTAGCTGCACTTTTTGGCAATGCTACAAAAATGCAATCAGGAAATAACACTCCTTGGGCTTAGTGTATATAGCTCAGTGGTAGAACCCTTGCTTGCTTACTATAAGCAAGTTCCTACTTTCAATGCTTAGTATTGCAAAAAGAAAAAAAAAAGAGGAAAGGAAAGAGTAGGTCGTGGGGAAAGAAAACTTCCAATTCTGTTCCAAACCCGCTGCAAATCACTGGCAAACAATTTTGTGCTTTTTAAACATCAATTCAGTGATGATATCTGGGGATATGCAGCAATTGCTCAGATAGATAGGCTGGTCTGGAATGGTCTATGAGCTCATTAGTCATGTTCTGCTCAAGCCAAAGCACATTGTAAATATTTTCACTATTCACTGGCCATAGTTAGGGATCTTGTAAATGAGTATTTCTTAGTAACTTTAACTACTATCTTTCTTAGTACATAAAATTGTATGGTTGAATTTTCAAGCACTTGCTTTCTAGTGAATGCGGAAAGTAGAAATACTGCCATGTCAACACTGTAATGTTTCTGCTTCAGAAAATGATGAGAAACCTAAGACCAAATAGCACTATTATCAATGGAATACACTCATCTTGTATTCCATTGATAATTTTCAACAATTTAATATACAATTTTCCATCCATTTTCAAAAGATTTTTCACAATGCTGACTAGGTTCTGTATTATCAACATCTACAAAATTGTTTATGTCTATAAACAAGCCATAGAAAATGTGTTTTGTTTTGATTTTGTTCATGACACTTTATTGATGTTTTATCATATAGAAATAGCTGCCTGGTCAAACCTGTGCATAAATTGTAAAATAATCAGCTTTGTGAAAGGAAGGAAAGAAGGAAGGAGGGAAGGAAGGAGGAAGGAAGGAAGGAAGGAAGGAAGGAAGGAAGGAAGGAAAGAAGGAAGGAAGGATATGAAGTATTGGTCAAAAAGTGGAAGTTCCTACACACCCATTAGAAAATTTAAACTGAATGAACCATTCTATGAACAGCTAGATAATTCCAATACTGCCTATTAATACTGATAGATACATATCCTGTGTTATAAACAATAGCAGCTAGGGCCACTTTTTGAGCTGTACTGTATGCTAATCATTGTGTCTACTGGGTACTTTCATTACTTCTTTCCTTAATTATCATGTTCCCATGGCTCAGAAAAGGAAAGGGGATGCAAGGCGGCTGCTTGTCAAAAAAAAAACACAAGAGAACAAAGTTCATCAGCTCCAGGGTCCATATTCACTTAGACTTTGCAGTATAGAACAGCAGAAAAATCTCCAGATCTTTCTCAGCCCGGCACTATTCTGAACATATGAGTATAAGAAGGTACATTTTTATTTTTATTTAATAGACTTCATAGATGAAGTTTATTAAAAGGCCTTTAAAATATTTTGGTGTAGCACAGCCTGTCGCTTTCCTTTTTTGCTGAGTAAATACAAAGACGTTGAGCGCATACCCCCCCCCAAAGATAAGCAGCAGATAAATAGTCATATACTCCTTAAACATCCTCCTGAAATGTACAGCCACTTAAAGAACATTGGCTGTGGACAGATATAACTACTACAATATAGAGAGATGAAGGAAATACAGCAAGATCATAGTTCCAGAATTACATCCTTGGGCGTTTCTGTAGATTGAATTTTCTGGTGCTGCACATACTTGCATTGCTTCTTTCTTCCTGCAGTAGCAGTCATTACACCACGACACTTTCTGCTCAGCTCAGATGCTGCGCTGCTGTCATTGTAAAGCACTGGGAATTGATCCCATGATGATATAATGACAGACACTCCCAATGCATTGTGGCTGCATGTGATGTGATGTTTGTTTTTACTCTGGATTATTTCCTCACAGAGACGCTTTCTTTGAGATCCAGTCTCTCTTTTGGGACCACATGCTGGGTTCTCAGAATTCAGAGAGATTATTTTAATTATAATTTCTGTATGTTTCACCAGTTATCAATCTTATTATGCATGTTAAATAATCTGAACAATTAAAAACAGAAGAATTAATAAAATCTGACAAAAATTAATGCCTACAACTTAACACAGTTAAGAATCATACTGAAAATATTATACCTTCATTACCCATAAGCATTAAGTAGAGGCAAGATACATGTTTCTAAGCATTTGTTCCTTTAGGATATTTTAGTCAAATCGTGTTTTAATTTTTAGTCTCAAAATTATTTTGGTAATTTGTGATTAAGTTAAATAATAGGCTCTATTGTAAAGAATTCAATGTAAAAATCTTGAAAATCTGAAAGAATGCAAAGTAAAATTTTCTTTCAATGACTTTCTGGAATATATATATACATATATATATATATATATTCAAATGTTGACATATGAGTTAACCAAGTATAGAAAAGAATAGCCATTAAAACCTGAGAACTTCATGTGAAATTTGTAACATACCTTAGTGTTAAAAGTTAAGGTGTAAGCTGCTACATCCCGCTTACAATATATACTTTTAAAATATGAGCTTCTGGCTGTGCTATGAAGATGTTTCAGGTGAGCAACTCCACTAATCAGCAAGGACCAGAAATTTCCACACTCTCAGCAAAAAATAGACTGAATTTATCACTGTACTGATTTGATAAGAAAGGGCATTTATTGTTTATTAGGCAATGGAGAGAATTCATGTGAGGATGATAGTGTCCAACTCTGAAAGCCAGAATAGAGCAGCATTTTTCAACTTCAGTATAAGATAAAGAGAAATCAAAATTGCCACACAGGCACTGTAAACAATGTGGGGCCTCTGACCTTACTAAATCAAGTGCCAAGGTAGCTGCAGAAAAGGCCAGGAAGTTAACTAGTTTACTAACGTGTGTGCGAGAAAGAAAATTATGACATCGCAGTATTTGGGGAGCAAATGTGAATGCTTTTCAGTGGGGAAACATTCCAGCCCTTTACCAGCTGTAAGGGGCGTTCATTCTTTGATCAGTTTTCTACAGTAATGACAAAGTTAGCAATTCACATTTCCACTCACCAGCTGCAAAAAAATTGTAAAATCTCAAGAGTTGCACCAGTGTCATCCGACGTTCCCCGTGCATCCAGAAGAATATGAACTAGGTTTCAAGGTACAGGTCTATAATTCTGGAACTCCAGAGGCTGAGGCAAGAGGATCAAGAGTTTGAGGCCAGACTGACCCACATAGTGAAATACTATTTCAAACAAATAAATAAAAACAAAATAAGAAAGGCATAATAAAATGAAGTAAATATCAATTCAACTATTTTTTAAATTTTCTTCCATTTTAACAAAACTCTCTTAACAAATAATTCCATTTATTAAAGCCAAATTGGTCTAAAATAAGACACTCACCTTTCTAACCCCTGGTCACTTATGCTAATAGTCAATAAGGGTATACTAATCTTTTGAGAGTTAGTTGTGAAGTACAGCAGTATTTCTTAAAAGATATGCTATAAACCCTGACTAAATAATTCAAGAAAATTGTACAGAAACTATTTTTATTTCTCTTGCATTTTCAGAGGGCATGCTTGACAATTAGAGATTTTAAGGAATGCCGCCATTCAAAAATCTAGATGAATCTGTTTGCCACGATAGCTCTTATTTAGTATTTCATATATAAATTTTTATTTTATGGTATTGAATCTTGGAAGAAACATTGCAACAATCCAGAATCTGTCATTAGATGGCCATGATAGCTTTTCAAATTTGGGGCATGGCTCATTTTTGTTTTGTGTAAAATTGTGAATCATTCTGATATTAACTAGAATGAAACAGTCCACAGTTAAATAGCATTATCATTATGGCTTAGAGCCAAAAAGGAATTATAGAAATGTACTAGAACTGAATAGGTTTTTTAAAAGTAAAATCACCATTAAAGGAAACCCATACCTAATATAGAGTACAGCATACACAACCTCCTATTACATATACAAAAACCAAAAGCCTCTGAGTTTCTTCATTATCCCCTTTACACCCACCTTTACTTTAAACTGGATCTCATTTAGAAAACAAGAGAAAGAAATCAATGTAGCAAAGAAAATATCCAAAGAAATGAAGCCTAGGTCTTTAGCAAGGACTTGGTCCTACATGGTAAGAAACCACCTTCTAGTCTTTAAGTGGTGAAATAAGTACGACCTGTGCTCCTCAAAACTTTAAATGAATGGTTTAAAATGTTAAGATTAATTTTGGTTGTAAGTGGTCTTCACCTTAGAACTTAATGGTCATTCCCATATATATTTTATCAAAATGATTCCAGCGTTAGATAGCATGTATAAACCCAGAATTCTTCCTTCATAGGGTTCTAGCCAAATATTTTTGAATATTAGCAGATTCTAGTTCCAATTAAAATATTGATAGCAAAATCTTGAGAAAATATTTAAGATATTGATATTCAAATTATATTCTACAGATATTTTCATTCATTTAAAATATTTTAGAAACAAAATAATTAGAAGTTGAACTATCAGTGTCTAATAAAAGTTTTATCATTTACTTGTAGTAATAACATTTTTATTATTTAGTAAATATTGACTTGAATAAAATCACAAGCATATTTTAAAGATCATTATTAGTTTATCATTATTAGTTTAGATAATGTAAGTTCTGTGTCTGAGAATGTTTAAATAATACTCTTATTGTAACGCATCCATTATTATACAAACACTTTTTGTACCAGATTTTTACAAGCATCAGAATATTTACATGTTCTTGTGTTGTCACTCTATTTAGCAGCATGGACCTGGGAGAGGGAAGACTAAAAATGAGGCAAGCTAATGTCTCATGCAGTACCTAACTTTATCCAAGGTGTCAGACAATTTATATTCCAAGGGCATTCTATGGGTTAAGCAAGGTCATGTAAGCAAAATTGACTTGAGTTCAAGTTGTACACAATCCCAAGGGCAAGGTCACAGGAGTTTAAGCTGTACACAGTCAGGAGGAAAACTCTAGCTTGGAAATGTCATCTGACTAAGAATAAGTAAGATGATGGGTGATCTGAAGTAATCCACTATTTACTGCACCTGGATAAGGCACAAAAGCACATTCCAAGAGCAACCCATCTTATGGAGGAGCAGAGGTTACAAGACTCTTACTTGAAATTGTCTCATGAGCTCTCAGAAATCCCCTCACACAGCTTCCTTCATGAACCATCTTCCAATATTCCTGAAAGAAGAATAGTACAGTTTTTACTAGATTGATATGAGTACAAAATTCTGAGCTATTTTAGTATAATTTCTAAGATTAATCCCATTTTATTCCTCCCAACTTTTGCTAATATGTATGTGTGCTATGTCTACACATACATGTGTGCACACATTGACATGTATCTTTCCTAGCCTTTCCAAAATAATGCCTTTATACCATTTCTATTCTTAAACTATAAAACATTCTCAATTAGAATGCTTTTTGCATATATTTCAGAAACTAAAAGAACTGAGATAATACTATTATAATACCATCAATATTCCTTGACTTGCTAGCCCAGACTTATTTTATTTTAAGCCTTCATATCCATGTTTTGAGCTATTATACACATACACTCTGCTCAGATATATGTAAATCATACTTATGAAACTAAATTCTATGATATCAGAAAATATTTTTAAATAAGACTATTATTGTTGAATGTTTAAAAACATATTTTGAAGGTTAATCAATGAAGTCACCATTAAAAGGAGAACCATCACAAGAACAAGTGTGGGGCAGGTAAAAGGATATGAATTCCTTTATTTCCCATTTATTTATTGTTTTAAATCCTAGTTGCAATTTCCCCTCCCTCCTCTTTCCTCAGTCCTTCCCACCTCTCAGGCTTCCCTCTGTCCCTAACTGCAAATCTACTCCTCATCCATTTCTGTTATGGAAAGTGCTGGTCTCAACACAGCATGGCATTACCAAGTTGCAGTAAGATTAATGTATTTAAGGCTGAGCAAGGTGACCCTGTATGAGGAGTAGAGTCCCAAAGGCCAGTGAAAGAGTTGACAACAGCCCCGTTTCCCACTGTTAGAAGTCCTCCAAGAGGACCAAGATACAAGACTGTAACATATGCGCAGAGTGCCTAGGCCAGACCCTTGGAGGGGTTGTTAGTTCGGTCTCTGTGAGCCCCTATGAATCCAGGTTAGTTGATTCTGTGAGTTTTCTTATGGTGAAGGGTGTGGATTCCTAGGAGGTCAGAAGCAGTGAACTCTCCATGCAGAGAAAGTGGGTAGACTAAGCATCAAATTTGAAAGCAATTTCATGAGAGAGAAAAATAAAACGGAATATAGGAAAAATGGGTTTTCTAAAGATCTATCAAGTATTATTATATCCATAGTGACAAAAAGCAGAAAATGTCAAAAAGAAATAACTGATTTGATTTAAAAAAAGAAAAAAAAGGTTTTGCTTGCTGAATAAGACAGAAAATTAGAGTTCATTCAAATGGAGAATAAAAATATTAGCTACAAGAATATTTCAAAAAATGATCAAGTCTGGTCATTCTGGCTTTTAAATGCTATGATTTATTTCCCTGCAGAATGCCAGAATCCCCTGGCGATGGTCCTGAATATCCATTGTTCGTCACAGTTGGTGACTGGTTGGATTCTATAAAGATGGGGCAATACAAGAGTAACTTCATGGCAGCAGGCTTTACAACGTTTGATCTGATCTCAAGAATGAGCATCGAGTAAGTAGTTCTAGGCTTATTACTGTAATTAGATATTTTGCTCATGGAATTTCAAATTTACACATCCAAATCAAGAATACCATTCCTAAGGCTAGTGTGTGATTTCTGTCTTTATCATTCCAGTGGAAGCTGTAAGTTAAACTCTCAACTATTATTCTTTTAAAGAATATATTTAATTCAAATAGATTTTTAACATTGTTGGAAATGCTTCCCAGATACATACTGATCTTATTAAAATCATAGACATTACATCAACATAGTGTTTGTTGCCTTGGTAAATTGTTATTCATATATATTAATATTCAGCACCTACTGCCATCATTAGATCAATCTGCTTACTCTAATGTGTTACCATGACATTTTAGAGATCCTTCTATGTATTATCATGATAAGACATCTTCCATCCTCTCAAAGACCATCATTTATCTACATCTAATAGAAAAGTTCAAATGTGGATTAAAATATTATAATTAGATGGCACCATTAAATTACCATTGTTTTAAGATAGCAATGCAAGTTCATATGGTTCAAAATAATGACAGCTTTTAAAGTCAAATACTAAATGTTTTTGAACTTATAAACTATTTATCATATATGCACAAATAAGTACAGAGAATGAAGTAACAAATTCCAATGTATCCACCACCAAGTTTATGAGATAATACATTCATAGAAACAGTTGAAGCTCTGTGTGTACTCCAGTTCTATCACTTCTCCTACTCCCATTCCAAGGTCATCATTGTCCTGTATTTAATGTTTATTAGTCTGTGTATATCTAATTTAGATATTTCATATAAATTTTAAAATTCATCAAGAGGCTATGTATTGTTCTTGGCTTCCCCCCCCCACCCTGTTCTCACACCTATAAATCTAGTTCAGCAGTTTCGGCTACTATATGGGGTTTTCTTATATGTCTCACTGTTTTCTAAATTTCTATTAGTATAAGTGTTTTATTATATGTCTCACTGTCTTTTAAATTTGTATTAGTAGAAGTGTTTTAGAATTGTATGATTTTTGTATTCATTTTTTGTGTATCTCTTAAGCATAAAAGTGAAATTATTATAGGGTTGTAGAATATGTATGTGTCCTCCTTATTTATTTCCACAAAATTGCTAAATTTTGTTTAATGTTATTTTCATACCCATATTATGCCCCTACATGTTCTACATTTTCTATGACTGTTGCAAATTTATATAATTACTTTAATTATAAGTAGCTTTATGCCTAATAGAAACGCAAGCATTCTATCTGGATATGGAATTTTTCTTTATCATTTAATTTGAGATTAAATGAATTTGTAAATATTTTATGGAATGCCGGGCGGTGGTGGCGCACGCCTTTAATCCCAGCACTTGGGAGGCAGAGGCAGGTGGATCTCTGTGAGTTCGAGACCAGCCTGGTCTACAAGAGCTAGTTCTAGGACAGGCTCCAAAACCACAGAGAAACCCTGTCTCGAAAAACCAAAAAAAAATTTATGGAACAAAGGAAAAGAAAATATAAAATTTTACTATTTATTTATATGACTACTTAACTATTAACCAACACATTTATTTCCATATATTTAACATAGCTACATATTCATTTTCTCATGCTTGTATTTATTAAAACTATGAGCTCAAAATCTTTCTCTTTCTCTCCCCCATCCCTTCCTCTTTCCCTCTCCTCTCCCTTCTCTCCCGCTTCATACTCTTTCAGTGATATTAGACGAATTGGAGTCATACTCATTGGACATCAGAGACGAATAGTCAGCAGCATACAGACTTTACGTTTACATATGATGCACATACAGGAGAAGGGGTTTCATGTATGAAAGTACTATAAACACCTGTATTTTGTGCCTCAGCATTTCTACAAAGAAAAATATACCCTCTACAACTCATTCTTCTGATTCTCCAGACATCCCTTCACAACCCACAGTCTCCTGTTCAGACTATGGCTGCACACCTTACGTTTATGCTTCCACCCTGGATTTCAATATCCTGCTACACAGGTCCTCTCTGAATAGCCTGCAAATGAAACTCTGGCCCACTGCAGATTATCACTACATAATGATAAATAACTCAGCATGAATGTGTAACTTTGTATAGAAGTGTTTGGGAAGTGTTCATGGACTTAACCTAAAGGAATGTGTTCAGGTGTGGCATCTTCAAAGATGTATGTAGCGTTTAATGATAGATAAGAAAGAAATAGTTGACCATTCTACCATGTTTTGTGATCAAGTAGCTTCCAACTTGACATGCTTCTTTTTTGATAGTTTCGCTCAACTCTGCGGAGTGTACTATTGTTTTATTTTTAATAACTTAACTGTTGGTGCCTGATGTTACAACGATTTGCAGAAATGATCAATGACTCCATGTAGTGCATTTGTGTCAGGTGTGAATACAGTATGAAGGGCATTGTTGGGGAGGGAGATGGACAAAAATACTGTGCTTTTCAATATACTAAGGCTGGGTTTGTCTATATTTTTAAATTAACTTTATAGGGTTCTACACATTTCATAGTAGGTGGTTGTTTAGAGGATTTTCCCCCTCTAATTTTTTACTAATTATGCTGTATTTCTCTAGTATGTTACAAGAATTACCCTTGGAAAGACCAAGAGTGAGTCCATTACTCTGATAGTTTTCATAGACAGACACATGGAGTAAACCTATGGCTGTTGCCTTGAATTCATCCTCACGAGTATGACAAACAATTATCAAAGCATTGAGAAAGTATATTGTTCATAATGTGACCTTTTTCTTAAATAAAAGTTCTAACATAGTAGCCATAGACTAAATGGAAAATGATTTACTGAATTTAAGATAGCTTGCAGTGCCCCGATGTAATAAACGCAACTAGTTGATTGATAACTGGTGTTCTTCTAACTTTAACAATTCAAATATTTTGTTCACAAAAATAAGTTATATGAACACTCTGAGGTCTTCTCAAAATCTTTTAAGAAATTAGCATGGATACCATAAACATGATATAAATAGATCTCACATTTAAGCATATATATGCACATATATAATGTGAAAATTGCAGTCTATTGTAGTATATAAAAATAACACATCTGAGATGTGTTGTCATAATCTTCTCTGAGGCTCACAGCAAAAAAAAAAAAAGCAAATGTATTTTTCCAGTGAATTTGTCAGCTTATCAAAATAGTGCTCCTTTTAAAACAAACTCAACTATAAAATTATCTGCTCCCATGAAACCACAAAAATTACCCTCGTGATGAGTGAAGAATAAGCTGGTTATTGAAGAAAGAAAAATGCAGATCAGATTGTCTAAAGATGCAGATAGTGAACTAACTTTTATTCAATGTCAGAGACAAAGGCATCCTCTCCACATCCCTAAATCCCTGCTGAAATTCTACAAGAGGATAAAAACTGTTTCCACTTAGGGATCCTCACTTCTTTTCCTTTTAGTTTTGTTTGTAAGATTTTTGTTATACAAGATCCTTCTACATTTCTTTCGCTGATTCATCTTCCTGGTTTTGCTCCTCCTGTTGCAGCTTAATTTTTCTCATTTCAACAAAAAAAAATGTATAGAGATAAAAGGGTGTCTTTAGAGTATTTCTTGACTAAACAGAAAAAGAAAAGAGTGGAATTCCATCCCTTTTTAAGTAAGTGTGTCAGAAATAGCTGGTAATATTTTCTAGCCACCTTCATGCATGGCCATGCATCACTCATAGACTCTCGGCAATTTGCTTGATACATTTACGCAAATCTGGATACATTTAGGAGAAATACAAATTTCCATATTTATCTGTCTTTAAATATCTATTAAATGATAACAGATGATTAAATTTATTAATCATATATATTTATTTTTATAAAACAGCAAAAAGGTATTTAGAAAAATAAGAAATAGAATAATATGGTCCATCATAGGACTCTGTCTACAGCATCTGTAAGCCTTGATGAAATAAATTCTATAGAAGTATTTAAAATTCTGTGGAATTTACATTCAGTAATGGCAACATTAAGAATCTGTTAATAGTTTTCATTTAAAAGTGTGATGATGTAATTCTATTTCTAGTTAATTTGCATTTCTACATATGTCTTTCCTGATTTATTAAAACATTCTCTTTCTATTCTCTAATCCCATGTCCTCTTCCAAGTTTTGTAAAATTATGTTTATTTACCAAGCTATGAGCATGATAATGTTAAGTGTAATATGAACTTCATTATGGACAGAACAAGGCAGAAATATGTGCAAAATTAAACATAAACATTAAAATATAAGAATATTTCTTTGCTGCCTAATGGTCATGTACCTTGTGATCCAAGAGAAATTAAGATCTCAGAATATAGCTGGGCGGTGGTGATGCACGCCTTTAATCCCAGCATTCAGGAGGCAGAGGCAGGCGATCTCTGTGAGTTCAAGGTCAGCCTGGTCTACAAGAGCTAGTTCCAGGACTGGCTCCATAGCTACAGAGAAACCCTGTCACAAACAAACAAACAAACAAACAAACAAAGATCTCGGGATGTTAATGGTTAAAATATCAAACGCAGATGTCAATATAACATGAAACATTCCGAGATTTCCCATTCTGAGGTTTACTTGTGCCTGTGCTCAATAACTAAATTTATTTGATACATACAATCAAAAGATAATTGTCCAAAAATAAGCTAATGACTTTCATAATTATAGTTAGGAATTATCCCTTATAACTAAAAATATGCATATACATTATGTACTTGCTTTTAAGAAATCTTAATCAATTCTAATGAGTGAGTTCTTAGAGTTTTGAAAATCAGACCATGTAAATTTTTTTTTATTCTCTCAAAGTCAACTTCTGGTCTATAGCCAAAAATGTAAAACGAATATACAATCAAGAACAAAGATGGTGTATTGAAATCATTCAGCTAAAAAGTATCTGAAATGATGACAGTGTAACAGGAAGGAAGAATTATAGAAAATTTGCAAGATTGTTCTACAACTGCTGATAAGTGTGTTACACATGCTATAATCACAGATTTATTATACTGCGTATCACTCCCTAAAACCTACCCAGATGTAAACTGGATAAGGCAGCCTTCCAGTTACAACTCAAAAGCCTCTCATAGCCCACAATAGAAAAAAGCCAAATTTAATCTGTGAAAAGTAAAGTTTTATAAAGTTCTCTATGGCAGTGATAGTGAAGAGGAAAATACATATCATCCAACCTGTGTTCTAAATGTCTCTTTTGATATCTTTCAATATTAAATGTACGCTCTAGGAGAAAAATCAGTTAACATTCATCTCAAGATTTTTACCAGTATTGTCTCTTTTTCTATTCCTTTATTAATTTTTTCAGCCCCCATCCAATCGCTTTTCTTTCACAGGTTCTATCAATGTACTCATTATATCAGTATAGCAAAACACAGCAAGTCTAAAAAAAAGCCTTGTAAATTTCCATGGAAGCAGCTGAATGGCAGGGTAGGTTGAAAAAATTATCTATTGGGTCTTTGCATACAAATGGGAGCCCTTCAAATTAGAAGGTGTGAGTTCTGACTTTGCCTAACAGAAAATTAAGCACAAGGGAAAGAAATTCAAAATAGAATATTGCTTCTGTAGCTTCAGTTAGTTAAGTCTAATATTAAATAAAAAGAAATTAGTATTTTAATAACCCAGTCTTAACTTAGGAAATCTGTGTCTTTAAACATAAAAAGGCTTACAGCAGATGCGTCAGTTGTTACATTATGATCTCCTTAACTTTCATAACTTGAATTTCATGCAGTCAAATAAACTCATATCTATAATTAATCAAACATATTTGATACCTTATTTAAACAGAAGAGGAGTAGATTAGGTACAACTGGGGATGTTCATTTGTCTTTCATGTGTTCAAGTCATACTTTTCCTTTTTATGATCAACATTCCCAACATCCTTTCTCATTTTTATATTGTTAGGAAAAAAATATACATTTTATTTACCATAGTTGAATAAAACAGTATGTTTCCTATACACATAATTATGTTTTCACAAAAATGAATTTAAGTACACTGTTGTTGGCCACTCTTAATCCCTGAGTTTAAAGTTTAGATTGGAGCCTGGCAGTTTGCTATAGTGACTCCTTCATGTGGGATTAGATCTTGCTCTAGAATAAATCAAAACAAGTAGGAGTTAGTCAAGTGTGAACATGTTAATTTCCCATCAGAAAGATAAATTTTGAAACTTGGAATCTCTTAAAATTCTTCCCAAAGACCCATTACTTTTTTGGTAGTGGAAATCATGCTTTGTGGGTTCTCTAGGATCTTACCATCAGAAGTCAGTCCCTATATGAACTTATTCTTCTGAAAGCCTGTAAAAACATCATTTCATTTCAAACCAAACCTGAAACTAATCTCATACCTGAGCTAATTTTTCTAGTAGATGTAATAATATGCACTTCAAAGTTTACACAAAATCCTTTCCAACAGGATCTGTTAACCAGGGAAAGAAATGATTGTCCATGACTAAAATGAACAGAGTCAAAGGGAAGAAAAACCTTATATTGCATAAAAATAAATGTCCCATCTTCATCTTACTGTTTCCATTAAAAGTCAAGATTTAGGCATATGCTTTAAAGATTTATTAGAAAAACAGTAGGGTTTTGTTATACAAAGATGTGAAATGAAACATATGTCTCCTGGGAATAAAGTTGGAATGGTTTAGAAGACACAGATCATCCAGACATAATTGAACTAACCTCTTTTACTGACTAGTTGTTAGATTCAAATTATCACTAGATCAAATTATTTTGAGCATCTTTATAATTTGGCTTGACTTATATATAACGAAGCTTGAGTTCTTTAATCCTGGATCAAGGGTTTTCTCTTTTGTTGGCAGATTTCTCTTTTGAAGTCACAGAATGGATCTAAAAGTTTAGCTTTTCAAGTTACTGAATTTTAAAATAAAACAAGTTAAGAGAGCTTCATTGTCTAAGGGAGGTAAAGGACTTCTAAAACACTTCAATTTTTCCAAAAGAATTTGACAATTAGAATATCTGTACATCTCAGAGATGTCAAGTCACTTCCACATTATTATATTTTACACTATTCTAATGAAAGCAATTTTTATAAACAAAACGTCCTTTCTTAAATTGATATACTCATTAGTCGCGCTACTATTTTTCTTCAAAAGAGAATCTTTGATTTGTTTCATATTAAGAGAAATTTTCTCACATAGCAGAGACAGTGGGAAAAAAGAAATTTTCAAAGGATAATTCCCCTAATTTAAGAACAATTATTTTATGTTAAGAATAGCAAAGTCACTAAAGAATCATTACCTGTCAAAACAGGATAAAGGATAATGTAATACAGAGAGTTCTGCATATTAGGAAGGTGTACCATTGAGCCACATTCATCCCAAGGGGAAACTGTTTTCATTTTGTATTAGCAAAGAAGGTACAGGTTAACTACACATTTATCCCACAAATTGTAAATTCAACAAGTATTTATTCTATTAATAATACTCTTTTAAGTAACACATCTGTTCTTAACCATGTTTGTACATCATATTTATATCTTCTATTGGCCTTTAATTTGTCACAATAGCATTTTTAGTTGGTATGTTATCAAATCAAAGAGGAATTCAAAATAACTAAAATGCTATTTCAGGATCCATACTCAGTTGGCTCAGGATCTTCAATTCAATAGCCCTCATTAAAGGAAGATCCAATGCTGTCTCCACATAGTCCATGATTATAAAGAAAACTCTGGGGACATAAGAATTATTGTTTTCCATATATCCTGTTCAGATTTTATATTTAGTCCTAATCATAATTGTCTACATGAGGTAAACATGAACTTGTGTATGAAGCAATATTGATATGAACTGTTATTGTTTGTGTTTTTGTGCTGGTGCTCCAACCCAAGGCAAGCACTCTGCCACTGAGTTACTCCCCCAGCTGACATCAGAACATTGCAGTACAGTTTGTTCGTATCTGTAATGCCTACATAAGACATGCTTCTGTTTTCTCTCTTCTAGAAAGAGCCAATAGCATTTGAAGTGTTTGAAATCATGGTACAAGTGTGAAAAAAAGCCAGTTCCTAGAAATAAACTACACTACACATTTCCAAGGTTTTATCTGTAATGCTCTGCAGCTTCTGGAATGTCACAAATCTTTTCTACGTTGAGTTATTCGTAGACTTAGCTGCGTGTGCTTTAGACAGAGCTTGCTTTAACGTATTTTTCATTTAAGCCTATCTTCATTCAGTCTGAAAGTCTGAAATACTATAATTCTATTGCCTCAATTTAACAGGGGATAATATTCTCTCTTTATAGTTCTGAACTGTAGATATTATTATCATATCCATGATGAAATTTCAGCTGGGCATGCTTTATTAGTTATCATACATTTGTTTTCCATCACTAAATCTTCTTCAAATAAGGTCGTTAAAAACTCTAAGAAAATAAAAGCTAGTAGCCACTCACTCGCTAAAGAATTTGTAAATGAATGAGGTGTTTTTCCATCAAAGTGGTTGATGTGATCACTGTTAAAATATATTATCTAAAAGATATCATTGTTATATATGCTCAAAGTATTGTTGAGACAATGCTGAATATTAAGACAATAAATGAATAATAAGGCTTTTAAATTTTTTCTGCATTATATGGAAAGCAAAGTTTAATGTATATGAATGTTTTTCATGGGAACTTTTAATTTAATATGTTCTCTCTTCCTGTACTATAGTTGTTCATCAAGGGAAATTATATTAATATATTGATACTATGCAAATCTCTCATTTTCTTTATTTAAAAGCATGGAGCTTCTGTTCAATTTCATGGTTTTTAATTAGTTCTTTGAGAGTGGAAAAATTTAAATAAAACTTGCAATGGTAGCATTTTCAGTGAGAGGGGCACACTATTGGAATGGTAGTAACAGAAATGAACATGAGGAAAGCTTGATTTTAAAGGTCACTGAATGTGTTTCATTTCTGTTATCATACTAATCATTTCGCTATTATGACCCCCCCCCCCCAGATTGTGACATTGAAAACCTGTGTGTAGAATATAAATACCTTTGGGAGATTTTCTTTTCTATTAACTTGGTTTTCATTTTGTGTGCAAAGAAAATATCAACAGTTTTAATTTTGTTTTGAAAGGGTAATTTTCAACTAGCAATTGTTGCTAAAATGTTAGCTTTACTTGTAATAACAGCATACATGAAAGGTTTCAAGCATATCAATAATTATAACTTTAATACAGAATGTTACATACAAGCAAGCCAAAAGCTAGGAAAAAGAATAGTTTATGTTAAAGTGGTTACTTCATTTAAAAAGAAAACTATCAGAAAAGAATCAGTTAACATTATGTCATGTTGTTCTCGCTTGTAACTTTGAAACAAATGCATTTTGAGGATGTGAATATTTAATGTAAATAACTCTACTCACTTTTGTGAAAATATATATATTGACATTGAACTAGAAAAAATATCTTATGAAAACACCCAAATTAAACAACTATTTTTTAAAAATATACTAGAAGGCTGTGGTCGTATTTGAATGTTCTTCTATTAATGCATTGATTTCTAAGAAATGTAAGCAAAATGTTTTTAAAATATTAATTCATTAAATATGACTGTCAAAATATTTTATACATGTTAATGAATTACCCAATTCATGGATTTATTTTTTACTTCTGTCATAAATTTAAAAGAGTATTTAAAAGATATTGAAGAGCTGACATGAAAGGGTTTACAGTCAACATACTTTTAACTAGTTACTTATATTTTACACAATATTAAATGTTTTTAAAATGTGGTATCTTCCTATAAATTTTATGAGATACTTTTGTTTTTATGAGTCACCCTTGAACTTTAAGTGCTTATATTCTTTATTTCCCCCGTTGCTTTCAGAGTCACTCCTTAAGAGCTTGGATTTAAAGAAGGCAATGGTTTTCTTTAGTCCATTTTTTTGAAATCGAGTCTCCCCAAGTAGCCCAGGCTGTCTTCAGTATCCTCCACTGCTGTCGCTGGGGGCTGAAAGTACAGAATTGAGTACCAGAATTGCAGCTGCATGTTTTATATTTTCATCCAATCACATAATGTTAGGAACTTGTCAATTCTCGAAAAGTTGAAACCAAATGTCATCATAGTAGCTACAATTTCTTTTTGTCAAAGGATTCTTCTTTTATCTTACACTAGTCAGTTATCCTATAAGGTCAGCTAGAAAAAGCAAATTGCTTTGCTTTCCACAAGAAGAAAGTGAATTTTGTAGAGTAATGTTTAATTTTTCTAGTAATTTTTTAACTTATGTTTATCTTGTGTTTAACATTTCACTGAATAGGATGTTCAAACAGAAGCAAATAAATATTCAATTTTATATAATCTGTTTATCTCTTTCCAAGTTTCCAAAGCCCTCTGAAAAAGTTAAAATACTGCATTCTCCTATTTTACAACTTTAACCACTCTACATTAAATATAGAATTATCTATAATTTAATGTAAATGCTGAGAATAACATGATATGCCTAATTTTTTATCCTATCTATACTATGTAATATTTAAAACAATAGGGAAATAAAGAAAATAATGTCAGTTTACTCACCCAAAACTGTAAAAATCACTCAACTTATTAAAATAAGTATATATACTTACATGCAGATTTATTTTAAATGTGTTTATTATAAATACAGACATCCAGCAATGCACTAAGGATTACAGATGGACAAGACAAGCAAGGGCCAATAGCATAAAATTGACATTTTAATAGTAAAGACACACAATCGCCACGTGTTGTGACCATCATGTTACATACATGTTACAGTAAGTGGTAAAATAAATTGGTACAGATATGATATCAAACTTCAATCTGGAAAAACACAAAGGAAACATCCATGAGAGAAGCAAGGACAAAGTTACAGGTAGAAGGAGGAGCTAACAGTCAGGAATTTGGAGTGTGGGAGAATACAGAGAGTACATATAGCAGTAGTAGTAAGGAAAAATACAGAATCAAAGTGCGTGAACAAGGCTGCAGTAGTTTAATAAAAAGGGGTAGCTCATGTTAGAGTAAATATGCTGAAGACAGAGACAAGTTGAAGAGTTTGGGATGATTTAAAACCAGGTTTACTCATCAGTAATTGGAATTGGGATTGGGAATGAGGGATGAAGAGACAGAAAAGACAAAACTAAATTTGCATTTGGGGAACCAGCAATTAATTTAATGACAGTGTGTAGGAGCATTGGAGGGGAAAATCAAATTTGGTTTTGGCTACGCGGTGCCAGAAATAAACAGTAGATATTCAAGTGGAACTATTATGTAGGCGGCTGTGGTCTGGGAGATAACTCAGCACTTGCAAGCTTGATAATGAGTTTAAGCCCAAGGATCCCTGTTTTCCAAAACCTAACATAATCCCACAGCTGGTAGATGTAGTCAAGAAGATCCCTGAGGCTCGCTGGTCAGCCAGTTCAGCCGTAAGTTCCAGGTTAGTGAAAGACCCGTCTCAGCAACTGAGGAAGGACACTCAAATTGTCATCTGTCCTCTACATGCACAGGCACACACAAGTGTGCACATATACATACAGTTGTAAACCGCTGTATCTGAGAGTTCAAAAGAGCTCCTAAGACTGAAGATCAGAACTGACATTCAATAGTCTATATAGTAGCATTTATACTTTCAAACCAAGAACCTTTTACAGTAGATAGAAAACTATACCCAGGACTGAGCTTTAAAAAAATTTCAGTGCTTAGGGTTGAGGCAGAGAACAAGAAGTGACCAAAGTAAGCCACGAAGTAAAAAGATAAGGTACAGAAAAGAGAAATACAGTTGATTGAGTGTTTTAAGTCAAGACCAGGGCTAAAGTGATGGCTTAACAGTGTATACTGCTCTGGCAGAGTACCTGAGTTTGGTTTTAGCAACGGCATTCAGGAGCTCACAACAGTTGCCTATCACTGTAGCTCCAGGGAATCTGAAGCCCTCTTCTGATCTCTGGAAGCATTCCCACACATGTGCACATACACAGATACATATACATACAAAGTTAAAAATAACAAAAATAAGTCTAAGAGAAAAGAAAAATGAGTCAAGATCACAACAAAGTCATTGGATATGGCAACTTTGTCCAGAACGCGCTCTCTAAAGTCCTTACTGAGGGCAGTCTCGACGAAACAGTGAAGTCAAAGCCTGCTTGGAAAGGACTGAGAAGAGAAATACAAATTGGAACTGGAATCTGTGAACAAGTCTTCAGAAGTATTTGTTGTGACAGAATAGGACTGTAGCAAAAGAGCTCTGGGGTCAAGAGAATTCTGGGCTTTGTTTTCTGTTTTGTTTAGATGAAGGATGTTAGAGCATATTTACATACTAATGAGAGTGATTTGGCAGACTGGAAACTGATTATGCAGGAGAGAAGATAATTACAGAAAGAGGCTGAAGAGGTAGAAGGTTTGTTGGTATTCAAGCAAAGTGTAAAGGTTACTTTAAAAAGGAACAGGTCCACAGGACTCCAATGCAAAGGAAGGGATTATTCACTGTGCAGCTAAATTGGTAGATCTGTGGTAAAAGGCAAAGATGTTTTCTGAGTAGTTTGATTTGAGCAAGAAAAGTCATTGTAGGGTTTGGGAAGGAAGAGGAGGTTGAAAAAGAGGTATGTAATTTGTTAAAGTAGAAAGGGGAATACATATAATTTGTATACACAGATTTAATTGAATTTTATGTATAATAAATAGTGAGGAAAACATAAAATATCTCAAAGGCATCTTCATCATATATATCTTATTAGAAGTCCTGACAGTTGGTTTTTTAAGGACTCTAAAGAGTCTTCTTTGTCCAGATCATAGAGATTGAGGACTTCTCAAGCGTGTGAGTATTTCTTCTGTTTTCTTATGTATGCTTGCCTTTTACAGAGTATATGACAGCAATATTTTGTATATATTCTATTTGAAAAGCTATAAAAATTAAAATTACTTTAGTCTTGAAAGAGGTATGGTATTTATTTAGGCTGTCAATATTTTCAAATTCTATTGGTGGTGTTAAACTCCCATAAAAGTTTTAAAAAGAAAAAAAGTTATGCAGATATTAACCTTCTAGGATAAATTACTTGTTTTGTTTCCAATAGAAAGCACTAAAATATTCTTGCCATTTAGAAGTACAAGGGCAATATAAGGTTGTTTTGTTCATTGTCCCCCTCAACTTAATAGACAGGATTTTTTTTTAACAGTGCTTGGTGCTTCATTTCTGGATAAGCTGTATCTGACATGTGGGAATTTAAAGAAGCATATTTCTTCTTTGGGCTTTATGTGAAATTAGATTGTGACTAATGGGATAAGATTGTTGTCCAGATTTTTGCAGTTCTAGCATAACCAAAATATAAAATGTAAGTATACATGTAAATGTTTATCTGCATCAACACTTTATTTAGTGGACACCTCAAAAGTTAAATGGTAGACATTTCAATGCACTCAAAATATTAACTATGAAAGTCTTTGCAAAACAAATCCTAAAATAATACTAAATTGTATATTTCTTTCATTTTAATTTTTTGTGTTTTGAGATAGGGTTTCTCTGTGTGACAGTCTTGACTGTCCTGGAACTCATTTTGTATGTAGATCAGGCTTGACTCAAATTCACAGAGATCTACTTGCCCTGCCTCCCGAATACTGGGATTAAAGACATGCACCACCACCGCCCAGCTAAGTAGTGTATTTCTATAAAATAACAAGATAACATCTGTTTAGAATGACATATTTAATCCATCACAAAGATTATATTTGACTAATTAAAAACTGAAGCCAAAATATTTTCTGTCCATATGTTAAAGACATGTAAAGACTTGTCTTTGTAAACTGACTTGAAGCCATTTATCCTCAAATGTTAGCATTATAGCCATCTTTTCTTGCAAGAGGGTATAGATCTGCTTGTGACCCTACAAGGAAGGGCAGCACCACATTAGGTTTTCTCAGTTTGGAATCATATCACTATTTAGGCCATATATGTTTCCTCCCAGGTTGCTTACACAGTCTATGTTTTCTTTTTAGTTGTAATTACAATATGGTAGAGACACAAATATAAGTAATCGAACTGCGATCCCACCTACTACCTACTTGATCACAGCAGTGGAACAGTCCAGATTGATTGGAAACTGGTACTATTTTTCATCTTATAAAAATCTACTATAATAGTCCATGTAAATTTTCATGTGCTGGCATGCATACAAGCTAATGGGTGTTAGAGAATGTCCAGTTTTCAATATGAGGGATTGTTTATGGTAAATTGCATTATGTATGTCATATATTTGCTGAAAGAATATGGTGTTTAGCAAAACGACCTGCTGAACAACATAGTAAGATTTTTGTACAGAGTACAAATTGCTAATTATTGTATTTATTTTCTATCATTTCCTAAAAGGCATTATCAGGGTCTTACAGATGGAGAAAGCTGTTTATTAAAATACATATTACCAAATAAAAGTTACAGTTTTGGTGGTTGAATTTGTGATGTTTTGAACTATTATATACAACTATATTATTGAAATTTACTTTTAAGTATATACTTCTAGGAATAGTTTAGAAGATTTATAATTCTGTATGCAAAACATACAAATTTTTTATGTATTTAATCTTAATTTTTTTACTTTTTTAAAACAATTTTTTTATTTTACATACCAATCCCAGTTCCCTCTTCCTTCCCTCTTCCCACTCCAACCACCTTCCCCTAAACCCCCTCCCCAACCATTCCTCAGGGAGGGTGAGGCTTCCCTTGGTGAGTCAACAAAGTCTGTCGGATTACTTGAGGCAGGACCAAGCTCTTTGTCCCTATATCTAGGCTGAGCAAGGTATCCCTCCATAGGGAATGGGCTTAAAAAAGCTGTAGGGATAAATGCACTAGGGGTAAATACTGGTTCCATGGCCAGTCACCCCACAAACTGCTCAGTCACACAACTGTTACCCACATTCAGAGGGCATAGTTCAGTCCTATGCAGGTTCCCCAGGTGTCAGTAGAGAGTCAGTGAGCTCCCACTATCAGCTGTTTCGGTGGATATCTTCATTATGGTCTTCATCTCTTTGCTCATATTATTGCTCCTCTCTCTCTCTCTCTCTCCCCGACTAGACTCCAGGAACTACACCCAGTGCTTAGCTGTGGATATCTGCATTTGCTTCCATCAATTACAGGATGAAGGTTCTATGATGACAATTAAGATAGTCTTCAATCTGCTTACAGGGAAAGGGCAGTTCAGGAACCCACTCCACTATTGCTTAGAGTCTTAGCTGTGGTCATTCTTGTGACTTCCTGGGAATTTCCCTAGTGCCAGACTTCTCATTAACTCCATAATGGCTCCCTCTATCAAGATATCTCTTTCCTTGTTCTCCCTCTCTGTCCTTCACCCAACTCGATCTTCCCAATTCCTACTGTTCTTCTTCCCCCTTACCTTCTCCTCTCCCTCCACCCCTTGTAATTTTTCAAAATAATTAGACTTTGAGGTCTAGACATAAATTCACACATATCACTATAATGAACGGATGCATATTTTTGTAGTGATTTTTGTTTTGTTTTTCGAGACAGGGTTTCTCTGTAGCTTTGGTGCCTGTCCTGGAACTAGCTCTTGTAGACCAGGCTGGTCTCGAACTCCCAGAGATCTGCCTGCCTCTGCCTCCCGAGTGCTGGGATTAAAGGCGTGTGCCACCACCGCCCAGCTTTGTAGTGATTTTATACTGACAAATATTTCATAGGACTTCGATGAATGAAATTATGTATTACAGAGGTAATTTTTTTCACATGCACATACGGCACACACACAATATCAACTGCTCTAACAAATCTTTACATCACTACCCATTGCAAAATTTCCAACAAACTATAAATCAAGGAATTTCCAGATTCCTTAGAAGTTGCTGATAAGAAAATACATCTGCACTATTCTGAGTTGAGTAGAAGTAACAAAAACAATGTATCTCTCTTTTATGATTGCTGAACCATACCTCCAACAAGCCACTTTGATATGAAAGGTGGTAAAAAGATGTCTGAAACTCTCTTAGACGTGTCTTAAGTAGACTTGAGAAAATTGCATACTGTTTTAAAAGCTTGCTGTGCTCACAATAAAATCAAGAAAGTCACACTAACTTTATAAGTCAAATGGAATAATTAAAAGTCATGTTTCTGGGTATACTCAAGATAAGTTACAGCTGCCAATCATCAAAACAGTAGATGTAAACATCTGAAGTATTTACATTGTTTTAGTGTTCATCTTTTCAACATTTTCTAGATTGCCAAAGAAAATTTAGTTTAGGTGTGAATTCTTTAATAACAACAAAATAGCATATCAACTGTCAGGAGCCATTTCCTCCTAGGATTATTGAAGGAACTATCACCCTGGGGAGTCTGCAGAGAATCCCACACCCATAATTGTGTTAAGAATCGTTCTATTGACAGAGCCTACCCCACACCCAAATTGGCTGTTAATGGAGAGCTATCTGTTAGGGGAACCCACCCCACATTCCAAACTATCTAGAGAACTAGGTGTGTCATCTCCTAGTTGTGACTTCCTGGCCTACGTGACCTGACCGAAGGTAACCTCCTGGACCACGTGACCAAGATGAACCACGCGGCAAGAGCCCAGGCCCCTGTGCCCACCCCCAACTCCTTACCCTATATAAGCTGTACCCCATCTCTAACAAACGGAGGCTCTGACGAACTTAGCATAGCCTCATTCCTCTCTCTCAGCTCATATCTTCCAGATAGTGCCTCTCCGGGACCCTGGAATAACTGAACTGCCAGGCGGGTTACAACCCCTAGACTAAGTAACCCGCCAAGGCAATCTACAATCAACTACACTTCCCTAAAATAATTATTTGTCTTTTGCTGTGAAAATCATCTTAGTTGGGGGAGCAGAGATGGCCCAGTGATTTGAAGCACTTGTGGCTCTTGCAGAGGAACTAACACACACGTGATGGCTCACAACCATCTCTAATTCCAGTCACAGTAGATATGGTGCCCCTTTCTGTCCTCTTTGTGAAGCAAGTACTCATGTGGTGTGTACACATATAAGCAGACAAAACAGACATAAAATTATGAAGTCCAATAAAATATTTGTGAAATATCATCTAAGCTTACTGTAAAGTTGGTTGTTCAGTCTGTCTCTTATATTTCTAGTTTCTTTCAAATGTTTTTTTTATCAAGAAAAACTGAACTCAGCTTAAAAAGGGCAAAAAAAAATCTAGCTATGTCTAAGGGAAAAACATTGCATAAGCAAATAGACATCCATATTCTGTCAAATCACAACATTCAGGATCAAAGAGAAGTGTTTAATGCACTTTGAGTCTGAAGTTAAAGGACAACCACTTCAGGGATTCAGGACAAAGGAAAGTATTTATTAAACACTTGCTATTGGTCAGACATAAATACTTTTCTTTCTTTATTCCTCAAAACCACTAGACAAAGTAACTTTTTGAAGATGAACTATATAGATTTTAATTTTCCTAGACCACAAAGTAAATATAACATATTTCCATTATCTATTTTAACAAGGACATTTATGCAATTGCTATATATACATGTATATATATAAAACAAACCGACATACACACATATGTATTATCATATATATATATATATATATATATATATATATATATATATTTTACCATATACATAGGAGTGTAGAAGTTTTGTTCATTCGGTTTGTTTTTTGCCTTGCAAGAGCCAGGAGGCCAAAATTATGCCTCATTCCATGTTATGAACACCTGGGAATTTGGAAAGGCAAAAGAAAAAGCACTCCATGATAATGCACGTACAGGTGTCTTTACCATCATCTCTTTGACAGAATTTTTTTCAGTCTCTTTTTTCATCTCCATAGTCAAATTATTAGGCCAAATTAAATCACTAAGTATGGTAGTTAAACATACCTCTAGCCAGGGAAAAGGTAAAATAACATCTCACAATTATGCTAACAAGTGAAATCAAGAGAAGAGGCAGGCGGATCTCTGTGAGTTCGAGACCAGCCTGGTCTACAAGAGCTAGTTCCAGGACAGGCTCCAAAACCACAGAGAAACCCTGTCTCGAAAAACCAAAAAAAAAAAAAAAAAAAAAAAAAAAAAAGAGATGAACTTTAATAAAAAAAATGTAGAGATGAAATTTTTTAAATACAAGTTTGTCATGAAAGTCATACCTTGAGAAATAGGACGGTGGAAACAGACAGCTTGAAAGACTGACAAAAATTCTGTAGAATTTAAAATTGCTGTATTGGTAGCCTGACCATTGGGGAGCAATATAAATATGAGAGAACGTGTCTATACAATATCTTTCAATTAGTACAATTTACTTCTATAGCTATAAATTCCAAGTGAATTTAAAAAGGTCACTTCAAGTATTGATTAGCAAATGCCTCTGGCTCTCTGATCCTGAGGACAGTAATCACAAATTCATGCGGGGGGGGGGGGGTTAATCTCTCCAGAACAACAGAAAGCTAAGAGTCAGGGCCAGGATCACACTTTCTTTGCCAAATAATGCCTCTGGACTTTTTTTTAAAAAGTTGACTATGGTTTTACACGTTTTCCTCCTCTCCCGCCCATGCTAAGTACTATACTTCTGCCGGACTCGCTCTCAGGCCTAGCTGACCCAGGGGAAAGGTCTGGGCGATGGGAAGCAGAACCACATCTGTGCAGATTCTCGCTCCACACCATGCCGCCCTCTGCGGTTGAGTGGCAGTCACCCCAAATCTGTGCCAAACCACGGGGGCCAGGAGGTCGTCCCTCCGTCAGAGATGCGCGCGCAGCTAAGCCCCCAGCGCACTACCCGGCAAGCTGTGCGCCGGCCTACAACTCCCAGCAGGTTCCTGCAGCGAAGGCGCTACCCCTCGGCTCCCAGCGTATTGCCGGTTCCCCGTGTCTTCTGTGCTCACTCTCCCTCTATTAGAACTCCCCTGCGGGAATCGGGCCACTTTTTACCCAGTGTTCTTCACCGCAGAAATCAGAACGCAGCAGCGGAGGCGTTACAACGCCCGAGGGGGCGTGGCTTTGGGAACCGGAAGGAGCTCCTGTTCCCCCAACTTGTAGGAGAGGCTGTGCTCGAGACCAGGTAACCTTCCTACGGGGGCATAGAGAGGAAGGCTGAGGCTTCTGCCCGCGGAAAGAGTGCGTCAATTCCTGCCTTTGCCAGCCCCTTGGCCTTTGGATTGCCTTCAAAGATCAGGTATCTCCGCTCCCACCCGGCTTTTTGCCTGTCTTCAACTCATTCTCTGTGTTATCTCTCAGATCTGTTGGGTATAATTTTCCACACTCTCACTTCCACCCTCGTTAAGTACACACTATCTTGCTGCTGTGGTTGTAGTGCGGTGGAACCGTCGCCAGGATCCATTACTTCAGAAAGTTCCCGCTGCCTGATTGTAGCCGTATCCACCCCGGTAGCCAAAGGCCACCTTCTCCGTGTCCGATTTAGAATAAGTTATTGCCCATGTTTTTCAATCCGAACGAGTTACTGTTTTTAATTTGTGGGATGGAAAAGGAGAAAAGTTTATATGATGAATACCAAGGAGCCTCGAAAATGTATTGAACTTCCTTTGGAGAATGCTGTTTGTTTGTTTACTTGCTTGCTTGGTTGACTTTAAAGCTGCCCGCGACGGACTTTTTATACGATGTGTGAATTATTTAATTGAAATTTCATCATCAAAAATTTTAAACTGAATAAGATTGTTTAATTGCGGTAGTAAGAATGTGCAGCAGCCCATTCTCCCAACGTGCTTAAAAGTTTACAAAGTAGCATTTCTGGAGTTTTCTCTGCCTGATCTCATCTCTCTCTGCAGCTTCCTTCCAAGCCTCTATGTGTGGATAAAATGCTAATTCCTCGGTGCTTTTTCTGGCAACCAGTAATCCTTTGGAAAGTTAATTCTCAGAAAGCAGCTAGGAGAATTTGACTGATGTATATATAAAGGGCAGGAGTGAGATGAGGAACTAAAAACTATCAGCTAGACTGTGAACAACCTTGAAACGTGTGCACAACCCACAACACTGAAGGACAGAAAGGTTTGACACAGGAGTAGTGCAGTGCCAGTGGTCAAACCTACGCGTTCTTGATTCCAATACAAGAGTTGTTTCATTTAAAAAGTTTACTTTAGATATCAATTCTGCCAATGTTATACAGTACATACAGTAAGACTTTTAAAGCAGAAGGTATATTGTTTTCCTAATAAAAGCCAATATGCTGTGCTTCCTATCCGTTAAGGCAGTCTTGTCTCAACTCACTATCAGCTTTCTACCTAGTTCTTAAACAAAGATGAAAATAAATCGTTAGAGATTTTAGTTTTAGCGCTCTCTCTCTCTCTCTCTCTCTCTCTCTCTCTCTCTCTCTCTGTGTGTGTGTGTATTTGTTCATGTAGTGTCATGTCTACTGAAGCCAGAAAAAAGTGTGACTACCCCTGGAACTGGAGTTACTGGTACTTGAGAATTTCATTCTTTGGGTGTTGGGAACAAAACTCTGGTCCTCTGGAAGATCAGCAAGCCCTCTTAATAACGGTGTGGTCTCTCCAGTAAAATTTTTCATTTTTTTCTTTCTCTATTTACAATGCTTAAGATCAAACCTAGGCCTTTTGCACATCGCAGGCAAGCACTTTATCATTTGGCTACATACTTATTTCCGAAGATAATATACTTTTCTTTAGAAAATTTAAATAGACATGAGTTGCAAAAAAGAGTGTAAAACTAATTTTTTACACTAAGAATCTATGCTAAAATGGTTAGCACAGTACAGTACTTAATAGCAAATTAAAATGATAAATATGAGTTGTTTCATATCACAAGATAAAATAGATTCATTAAAATGTCAACTTCTAAGCTAGGACTCAAAGAAATGTGTTGAAATGAGCTTTTAAAATCTAATATGAAAGGTTTTGAGCTAGCATAAAGGAGTTACCTAAGATTGAACCCATCCTTTGGATAATAAATAAGTTTTTTTGTAGGCCCCACCCTTGAGGGAGGCACTGCACCTTGTAGGCACTAATTGGTTGAAGTCTCCCAAAGGCACTAAGCAAAATGTCAACTATACAATCACTTTTCTTATGCCTTTAAGTTAAAAGCTTCCTATTGATTAACTTGCTATAGCTTTACTTCTCAGCATCCCTTGCTTGGAGTGCTATAGAACAAAAACATTTGAAAGGAGCTGTAACATGACAGATTTGTGTGACCTTAAATGAACATGAGAATCAATGAAGTGAATTACTGCCTCAGGAACTTTGGAAATTTATGTTGAGAGAGTAAGGGAAACTCTTCAGTACACAGGTATATTGTGGCAGTACTGGAAGGGTCAGGTGGTTAGCAAGAGGAGTATTTTTTCTTCTCCTGTCATAGTAATATTTAGGGTTCGATGAAACCAAAGGAAAGTTCCTTTAAAAGCTTTGAGATGTGGAGTGTAAATTTAACAGTACTTTCATTGAGGGAAAGGAACAGACAGAAAACTGCTCAAAGCAAGTAATATATTAGCTGAAGTTTTATTTGGCTTCAAGGCACTTCTGTCTTAGATTGCTAATGGAATTTGTTTTCTGAGGGCTCATTTTGGGGAGTTCTTTAAAGTTTGCTTTAGATGGTTATATAATTTGGATTTTTAAAGTATAATATTTTAAATTTATTCTTTAAGAATTTTATACTTGTAGGTGGGTGGTGGTGGTGCACACATTTAATCCCAGCACGTGGGAGGCAGAAGCAGGTGGATCTCTGTGAGACTGAGACCAGCCTGGTCTACAAAGCAAGTTCCAGGGCAACCAAAACGGTTACACAGAGAAAAGCTGTCTTGGGGGTGGGGGGAGAAAGAAAAAGAATTTTATACTTGTGTACAATGCACAATGGATTTTGATTATCTTCAGTACTGTTCCCCAACTCCAGCTCTACCTAGACACTTCCCCCATGTTGCCCTCCCAACTTTATTTCCTCTTCTTTCTGTTCTTTTGAAGTAACCCAGTGAGCACAATTAGTATGCTATTACGCTCATGGGTGTAGAGCCATCTGCATGGGCAACCAGCCAATGGCTGCATCCCTGGAGGAAACTGTCTTTCCCTAACAGCCATCTACTGCCAATAGCTTCTGTGGTAAGCCTTTCCCTAATTCATGCTGGAATGTTGACTGGCTTGGGGAGTTCTTGTGTAGGCAATCACAGCTGCTAACAGTTCATGAGTGCATTGGCCCTATCATACCCAGAAGATTCTGCTTGGCACCCCACTCCCCAACTTCAGGCTTGTATAGCCTTTCTGCCTCCTCTTCCAGAATGTTCCCTAAGCCTAGGGAGGTGGGGTATGATATAGACAGATGTTCCTTTTAGAGCTGAGCATTTATAGTTGCTTATTCTCTGTGCTTGGACTGTTTGTGAATCTCTGAATCAAGAGCTATCCACTGCAGAAAGAATCTTCCCTGATAAGAGTTGAGAACTGCTTTAATCTACGGCTGTAGTGACAAAAGTAGAGGGAGCAGTTTACTACTGCGTCCATGTAGCAAGTAATAGTATTTGGGTCCTCCCTATGACCTCCCCACTCATGGGTTCTTGATTAGGTTTGCCATACCAGGCATAAGTTTCTCCCTGAAAAGTAGGTCTTAAGTTCAGTCAGAAAGCAGTTGGCTAACCCCATAACCTTCAATGTCATTCTTTCTTCCATGGGCATAGCCTGTAAGGTTGGTCGTTGTAATATCTCTCAGCGTTTACAGATGAGGAAGACTTTTAATGACTTTTTGCCCACAAAGTCTGTGTAGCAGTTTCCTGTACTATAAAAGCTAGCTATCAGGGAAGAAGCTTTTGATCAGTGCCAACTGGATTTCTCCATATATCTTGTGACTGAAATGTGTGGTGTCTTCTGCAATAGTGTCTCAACATCAAGTTTCCATGGACAACCAAGAGCAATGGCAATAGCTTGTGTATTGTCTCTGAGATTTCCCTCCTATGCCAACAACTGGAAAGGAGCTATCCCACACCTGACAGTAATAATAAATACCCCTTGGAGACCTATGTCTTAAGAGCTTAGTGTCCAGCATTGAGGACTGTATCATGGACTGTTATTCATAAATAACTTTGAAAACTACAATTGGCAGACTCCACATGCTGCTGACGCTAACAAGAGCTTCTTCTTGAATATTGTGAATGTGATTGTCTCAGGGATGTTGTTCCTTGCTGTCAAGGTTTACAGGCTGCCAGTCTCCATCTCAGTTAAGGCTCCTTTCTGCTAATCGGCTTATACTGTTTACTAGGAGTAAAGCCACACCGATGTGTTTTGGACACTGCCATTATCCTTACATTTTTTATGTATATACTAGCATTATTATATATGTAAGGTACCTTTGAAATAATCATTTCTTTTTCTTTGCAGTTGCTTTGTAAATATTTAAATCACATTATGGGATTACTGGACAGACTTTCAGGTTTACTCGGCCTGAAGAAGAAGGAGGTTCATGTTTTATGCCTTGGGCTGGATAATAGTGGCAAAACTACAATCATTAACAAACTTAAACCTTCAAATGTAAGTATTTCTGTAAAGGTTCACATTTTCTGGTTCTAGCGAGAGTTATGTGCAACATTACTTGGAAGTTATAACTTTCTGTAACCTTGTTAACTGCTAATCTTACGGCTGATTAAGGGGTTACTTGCTGCATATGCCGCGTATTTATACAATATGCAGGTAAATCTTGATTATTAAGCAGAAATATTCTTTTTCTTCCTTCATACTTCTCTAAAATGTTTCACAAACTAAATTTATTTATAGATTGCACTGACTTTGTTTGAATTTCTTCTTCATGGGAAGAACAAAGCAAAGGGAAAGATGCCTCATTTTTCTAGGTTCTGCAGATAATTAGACAGTGCTGTGCATTTTGGTGACAGGTAGTTATTTCGAGCAACATGTGAATGAAATATTATTTTATCCCTGAGAATATATAAAGCCAGAACATACAACATATGATTCATAAGTCACAAGTCAGCTTTGTTGCACATAATTCCTGATATGATTTGTTGAACTTTAAGCTGTAGCTGTCCTGGTTCAGAAGAATTGAAGATCTTAAGAGCAGTTTGTTTTGCTTCCCCCACCCGCCTTTAAACTGTAGAAATAATAGCTGAAAGGTGTTATTGAAATGAAAGGTTTAGACGCTCCATACTTATGTTACTCGGTTGTATATTTCACATTTTTTTCCATCTTATTTTAGATTCATCACTTGTGAGTTTTCATCTACATTTGGGTGCTATTGTCAGTTAACTAACTGTATTAACCATTTGATCTATGGTGTTCTGTTAGGAAAAGTCTTATAAGACTTTTCCATGTTGTCTCCATATATATATTTGATATTTTTATAAGTTGATTTTAGACTCAAACTTATTTTTAAGAATAAATTATCCTAGTGTTGTATTTGAAATGATAAATATCCTCAGTTGAGAGGGTATTTTTCACCCTTTGTAAGAAAGAATGTAGTTTTGACCAAGTCAAGGCGGTATTTATATGCTTTTAATCTTAGCACTCAGGAGGCAGAGGCAGACCAATCTCTACGAGTTCCAGGCCAATCTGGTCTACATAGAGTGCTTCAGGTCAGCTAGGACTGCATGGTGAGATCCCCCTTTTCGTTGGGAGGAGGAAAAAGCATCTAGCTTTTTCTTGAAAAATTCCTAAGCAATTTGAATATTCATTTGATAATGTGTTGCATATTAAGTTGATACCTTGCTTATTTTATTTCTCCTCAACATCAAAAGAGCCCTTGGTGCTGGGTGGTGATAGCACACACCTTTAATCCCAGCACTTGGGAGGCAGAGACAGGTGGATCTCAGTGAGTTTGAGGCCAGCCTGGTCTACCAAGTGAGTTTCAGGACAGCCAATATTGTTACACAGAGAAGCCCTGTCTCAGAAAAACAAAACCAAAAAAAAGAGCCCTTGATTTATCAAGCATTGAATAACAAATACCTAGAACGAGGATTAGCACTGAAATATATTTTAGATGGTAGATGAATAGATTGATGTCCATTATTATCATCATCATCATCATCAAATTTGATCATGGGATTTTGTTGATTACATGGAGATATAGTTTTTAACAGAGTTGATGAAACTAAGACTTCTCTTAGAAATTCTGTTCTGATCCTGTTGATACTGGTCTAATCACTGCTTGCCTCAAATTACACAGGCTACACTCCTTCCTTTCTTGTTGCCATTCCAGTTTAGTGACTGGATGTGTTTATTCCTGGGTAAAACAGAGGGAAATTAATACTAGAGATGACTCTTTGTTGGGGAGATAGCGGCAAGTGTGCCTGTTGTGGGAAAGCCAGAGGTTGACTGCAGTTTTCGGCTTCAGTTTCTCTCCACCTTACTTTTTCAGACATGATCCCTCACGGAATCTGAACTTCACAGATTCTGCTAGAGAAGTTGGCCTATGGACTCCAGGATGTCCATTGTATCCATTTTCTGAATGTGTGCAGTGCCTGGCCTTTACTTTGAATTACTGTAGGGGAAGATGAGTTCCATATGAATCTACTCTATCCTGGCTAACTTCTGGACTTTCTTTTGTGGATTATTTCCATTAGAACTTTGGAGAAGAAATAGTTGAGGGATTTTATCCCTTCAGGCTAAATTTTAAAAGGAGTGTGGAGAACCTAGGTAATTATATAGAGGTAACTTAATTATTCTAGTTATAATTCAGTGAAGACACTTGTTATTATTTGGTGTATTTTTCTGTAATTTCATTAAATTCTTAACCTTTATCATGTGATTGATGAAAAAAACCTTTTAAATAAAAATGGTAGGATCATAGGAAAAACAATAAAATTAAAAAACATTTTATTCCAAAGCTTGTTGTTCAAGGAACCTCCAAGAAATGAGGCAAGACCCCAGATGCCACAAAATAGTTTATTTTTTCTAGCAAATGAAAACAATACTTTGGGGGAACTAGTTATGCAGCTCAAAGGCTGAGTAGACGGAAAAGCTGAGGAACCAGACCTGGGGGAGGTCTGGTCGCAGCGCATTGCTGCTGATGTTCCCATGCTCCAGTTCATTTCCAGCTTTTCTTCCAGTTGGCTTTAAATTTTATAAGAGTAGAGTACCCAAGTGAACATGCTAATGTGAGGCAAATTTTCCCTTCTTCTACTCTTATTTTCACATAAAAGGAACAAGATTTTTTTTTATTTAGCTATTATAAAGGCAGTATGAGGAAACCTAGGAATAAGACTAACCAAAATGAGAATATAATTATAATAATAGCAAACATTTGTGGAATTTTATAGAAACCATGCTGAGTATTTAGTACCTATTAGCTCATTTAATTCTCATAATAACTTTATGAGCACAATAATATAGTTGACATTTAAGCAAACCTAGGTTTAAATAACTCGTGCCAGGTGGCAGAGCACATTAGGAGTGATTAGGAGGCTATTGTAATTCAGAGCACCAAACGGAAAGGTCTAGTCTAAGGTAATGGCACAGGGCCGGTAAAACTTAGAGAGCGAATGGCTTCATACTTAGCATGTAACGAAGGAGAAGTCAAGAATAACTTCTAAGCATCTGTATCATAAAGTGGATACATTTTTGTTTAAATGAATGAACAGTTTTGATGATGGAAATTCTAGGAGGCATTTAATGTGTCAATTATCAGTATATTTTTAAATGTCTGTGAAACCTGTCAAAGTGTGTCCTGCTGTTCTCTTGGCCCTGTTCTACAGGGTTCTATAGGGTTCTTCCTGTAGAACTCCTCACCAGAGCCATCATGACCCCACCTATCTTAATTCAGCCTGTATCACTCTTTTACTTAGCAATGTACATTAGACATACACACCTTCTGTCTTTCCTGAGTAGCAAGTTCCTTCTCTACCTAATCAGTGTACTGACTAACTCCATTTACTGGAATATTCTTGGCCAGGAACTTGTCCTAGGGTTTCCCGTACCTACCATTCTCTCCCAAGTTCTCTTTATCCATGTTGTCATTGTTGATGGTGGCTTACATTCTCTGTCTGATGAGCCTCTTGAGAGCAGGACCAGACATGAAGATAGACAATTACAAATATACGTAAGTTCAATGCACATAAGTTTAATAAAAATAATGTATACAGTGATTAAGAAGTTCAACATAGGAGCCCAGAGTGACTTTTTTTAACCTAATATGAAAACTTACTTACCTTGTTTAATAAAACAAAATGTGAATTTGCACATAAATGTTATACCAATTCATAATTGGCAAGTAAACCTTATATTTTTATGTGTCCCTATTACAGAAATTGTAATATTTAATTTTGCCATCACCTTGGTAGCATATCTTAAAAATGAAAAAAATGGGTATCTTTGTAATTGCAAATATCTAAATTTATGTCTTTTCTTGCAGGCCCAGTGTCAGGATATAGTTCCAACCATAGGATTCAGCATAGAGAAATTCAAGTCCTCCAGGTAACCACATTCTCTTTGTGACTCTGAAGCTGGGTTTTCATACTTACCTGGAAATCAGTTGTCATTTCCTGTCCCTATGGGTTTAGACCTTTTTGTACCACTATCTTTAGTTTATTCTCGGCCCTTAAAGCTTAGACCAACTCTTGAAAACTTCATTAGCAAAGGAGACATTTTTAGGTTATTCACTGCAAAATAATATTTAGATTAATAAATTTATTTTTCATTTTTTTAAATATTGACCACATTTATCATCCTACAGCCATGTTGATTGATCTGATAGAACTTAAGATATTAAAAGATAACCATTTAACTTAGTTGCTTAAAATATAGTAATGTCTTGCTTTTGTTTATAGTTTGTCTTTTACAGTGTTTGACATGTCAGGGCAAGGAAGGTACAGGAATCTTTGGGAACACTATTATAAGTAAGTATTTTCATGAGTATTGCTTACTACATGGCTACATTTTAATGTCAAATACTGATTAAAAATCAAAGCGAAATCTGCTATAATAATATAACTTCATACAATTCATAGCACTGTACCTTTGTTCTCTTCTCTGGTTTTGGTGTCCATTTCTCTATGTGGTTAATTTAGCTACACTTTAAGAACCAGCGATCGGGCTACAGAGCATATGCCTGCAATCCTAGTACTTGTAATACTAAGAAAAAAGGATCACAATTTAAGGCCAGCCTGGGTTAGAAGCCTGGGTTATCAGTGCTTACACAATACTTTGTCCACTCACATCTGTGTAATTATGTACCATAGCTGCTTTCATGAAGAAACTCTTCTATTCAAATTATTCCTTCAAGGGCCAGCTCAGAGATAAGAATTATTACTGGCTATATTTAGTGAAAAAAAAAAAAACAACAAGATTGTTTCGCAGCTGATGACTTGTTTTACAAATGTTTCCAAACAAGATACTTTTCAGAGGATACAGACATAATGTTTAGTAAATATTTCAGATATAACACTGCCAACTTACTAGGACAAGATGTTTTATACACACTTGGTATTGCATGTGGTGGTAAAATATGTCATTATTCTATTTCTTTATATTATACAGAGATGGACAAGCCATTATTTTTGTCATTGATAGTAGTGATAAATTAAGGATGGTTGTGGCCAAAGAAGAACTTGATACTCTTCTAAATCACCCAGGTATCAGTGGAATTTCTGCCATGATGTCTGTGCGTTGGGTTCTATCTATATGTGTTGCTTTGTTTCTTAGTTTAAGAAAAAGTTTTTTTATGAAATAGAATTATTTTCAAATTAAATTATAAATTTTAAAGCTTGTCAACTGTACAGAATTTATAAAAACTGCATATTTTTTTAATTTCAAAGCTTTATACAGTGATTTTTTGTTTTATTTTGGGAGGGAATACTGGCATTTATTTCTTTAACATTAAAAATTCTCTGCTTTGTTACATATATAAATAATCTATAGTAATAAGAGAGTAATATTCAGACAGAAAAGATGAGGGGAAATGGCATTCTGAGCAATAGGATATTGGGTACAGTTGCTTTGGTTACCTTATTTTCATAGTACGTTGAAACAGGAGCAGCTAGCAAGGTGGCCATGTTTCTGCCTTGTTTTGCTCTCAATGTTAGGAAAACTTCAAGTAGGAAGAATAATTAGATTGTGGTTTTATTTATTTTTTATTTAAGTATGTATGTGCCTGAGTGTATTTACATGTACCATGGGCATGCAGGAGCCCACAAAGGCCACAAGAGTGCTTCAGATCCCCTGGAATTGGATATACAGGCAGTTGTGAACCCCTGGGCTTTTTGTTTTTGTGTTGCCTAGGTAACAAGGGTAAGTTAGGGAATTAAGTGAAAAAATAAACATGTAGAATATTGGTAAGTGTGTTGTTACAAGGAATTAGCTAGAATAATTATGGCTGGAAATACACAGTGTTTCTACAAGCTGTGAAGTTGCTGGTGTGCATTGTCCTTACTGTGGAAGGCGATTGCGCACAAAGGTGGGAAAGAGATTCTCCTGGATTCTAAGCTCTTTAATGTGTTTGGACTTGGCTTCACTTAGCAGCTAGGAGCACTTGCTGCCAAACCTGGGATCCATCCTGAGTTTGATTCTGCAGCTCCACATGGTAGACAGGGAGAGAGTTGAATCCTTCCTGTGACCATATGCCTGCCATGGCACACCTATATCCGTGTGTGGTCACACACTCACACACACGTGCACACACAGTTAAATGTAAAAAAATAAACAAAACCTTTGGAAAATGCTTTCAAAATTGTAAATGAGAAAAATAACGTTGTTAAAAAATCTCATTTGTTCATGATGCTGTCTGTGACTTAGAAAATAAAGCAAGTCCATTTCCTCCTCATCTTCCTATTTAGGTCTGTCTCCTTTGTGTTGACAACTGCAAACAAGAGAAATATTTGTCCTTTTGCATAACTGCTTCTCTAACGGCTAGATTCTCCTTCTCTGACTTTATTCTTTGGTTTAAAGTCCCTAGCACACAGTCTTACCAAGCAGTTTTGATTTCTTTGTTTAGATGAATGTCTAACTGTGCATCTGTGTTTGTGTATGGGTCATATTAAAAGAAGCAGTGGGAAACAGTTTATCTTATTTCGGTTTTAAGGTTTTAGGGCAAAGAGATCCAAATCACTAGAAGTGTTATGATGGCGTCTTTCTCTTTCAGATATTAAGCACCGCCGGATTCCAATCTTGTTCTTTGCGAATAAAATGGATCTCAGAGATGCAGTGACATCGGTAAAGGTGTCTCAGTTGCTGTGCTTAGAGAACATCAAAGACAAGCCGTGGCATATTTGGTAAAACATTTTTATTTCTCATTTTGTCTTTCTGAAAGGTCTGTGAAATGTAGGGTTCTGCTTAGGTTTTTCTTACATCATTTATAAATGGCAAACATGGTAGAATGCAAAGTATTTCACAGAATTGTGGCATTTCAGTTATTCATGAATATGTTACTGTTAACTTTTCAAATTCTTTAGCACTATAAAAAGTATGTTTTTTTAAAAAAATCTTATGGTAAAAAGCATAAATAAAATAATCCATTTGCTGTCCTGCCTTCAAGCACAGTGACTTGCTTTTTCACTTGAAATCAGCCAAACCCAATCCTTTCTTGGGAAAGTCGCCCTCTGGTGTGGCCTTGTCTGAGTCATCCTCCGAGACTGCTATTGTGTTTCACCATTACCATGTGGCCCCTTTTTTGCTTTTTATTTTGGCGGTAGTCTGTCTTCCTAACACTAGCCTCAGCTCTCTAGGAGTTGGGATTTCTGCCATGTTTTAATTGCTGCCTTATTTTTCTTTTCCCAATTTTGTGACTAGTACATGGTACATATATTATACATTTATTCAAATGAGGAAGTAGAGGTAATGGTTGTATATGGACATACTAGCAAACAGTGTCTGAAACTGCTGTGCGTGCGTTATATATTTAGGAAAGAGTTTCTTAATTCTTATGTGCTACCTTCCTAAGATCCTCTTTTGCTACTTACCCACTTACTTTCCCATGCCCCAGAATGTCCTTCTGTAGTTTTTTCCACTTTCCATAAGAGTTAAAATAATAACTGGGGGGAAGTTGGACACAAAGTAGAGAAGTTTACTGTCTCTAGAAGTGACCTAGACTGTAAAGCAAAAGAAAGTGGAGCCTAGAAATCCCAATATGGAGTGGGTGATGGGAGTTCCGCTCCTAGCAGCATTTTGAAAGTTAGTATCTCTTTAAGGGTGTGACCCCTGATAGATCAACCACACACCAGGGGATACCCCACACCTAAAACTTTTCAGGGGTAACATAAACTGGACTCCCTGGGTTTTTAAAAGAGAGACCATGAAGTTGAATGGGTGGGGGGGGGGGGTGAATGTGCTCTGAACAGATTGTATGAAATTCCAGAGAATTAATATCATACTTTTAAGAAGCGTCCTTAAGAGCTAGCCTTGGTGCTGAACAGAGCAGTGTAAGTAAACCCCAGAGACCACCTCAAGATTCTGTGGGGCCCGGCATCCCTCTACCAAGAACAGAAACAGTGAAATCTTTCTTGGTCTTGAGTGGGGGTGGCACGGGGTTGATGGTACTCTATGGTTGTTCAATTTGAATCTGAGATCCAGTCATATTTAATAGTTAAAGGAGAGTGTGATTTTTTAGACAGAAAAAAATTTTGAGATAGAAATTTTGCTATCACAAACCACTGAACTCCAAATTGTTGGACTCTAAAGACAACATAAATTCAAATAAATACTAATGTTTACATTGTGCAGAGTTCTGTGTTGCCTTGACAGGAGGCACAAGAAGTGTCCATGAAGTGTCAATTTCATGAGTTAATCGCCCCTTTCTACCTAAGATAACAGGTGAATTTATCCAGATTTATTTATTCAGTTATGACATCTCAAAATGTCTGTGTGAAAAGTGAGGTCATGATGCTTAAAAATATTATATTCCCAGGTCTGTGTTCTCCATACAGCAGAGAAAAATGACAAGAAGTTTTTTAAATTGCCTGTAACTTTACTTCTCCTTAAT
Source organism: Microtus oregoni (assembly GCF_018167655.1). Taxonomy (NCBI): domain Eukaryota; kingdom Metazoa; phylum Chordata; class Mammalia; order Rodentia; family Cricetidae; genus Microtus; species Microtus oregoni. Next base: position 28,912,798 of record NW_024543089.1, read on the forward strand.
TCAAACTGGACATCATTTTGCTAAACTCAAATTAGCATTTCATTTTTAAGATTTGTTCTGCATTTTGTGATATCTTTTAAAGCATGCACAAGATTGAAAATATGCTTATCCTTCTTTGCCAACTTCAGCTCTATGGGTGGTTGTCCTCAGGGATAGAGGAGATTAAACATTACCTGCCTCTTACCTTAGATTGGATACAAGTATATTGGTATAGTCTGAGAAACTAAAGAAGAATTCGGGACCTTCCTTTTTACCATTTTTACTAATCATAGAGTCTAGGGTCTCATTTGAGTTAGCATGTTTTTGACTTAGTTCCTTCATGATATATTTGGATTTGTATATTTAATTGTGAAATAGCTAATAGACATCAGATGACTGGATGGAGAAATGTTAACAGCGGAAGAGAAAGCACGGCCTGACTTCTCTTTGTGGCCTGACATCAGTCAGGGAGCATTTACTGTGAAGGCCTGGTTGGAGAAGCAGCTACCCAGCCAGAGGCCAGGAAGAAAAAGCTCTTCATGGCTAAGAGTGTACTTGTTCTGTTCTAGGAATGGCTAGGTCTCTGGCTGCCACTGAGAAATGGAAGGGGAAGCTATGGGAGCTGTGGCCACTGAGAGATAACTCTGATGGAGGAAGGTCATTGGTTAAATAAAAAGAAACTGCTTGGCCCTCATTGGTTAGAAGATAGGTGGGAGGAGTAAACAGAACAGAACGCTAGGGGGAAGAGGAAGTGAGCTCAGACTCCACAGCTCTCCTCTCGGGAGCAGACGCCTCAGAGAGACGCCATGCTCCCAGCTCCGAGGCAGCCGCACGTGATGAAGCTCCGACTCAGGATGGACATAGGCTAGAATCTTCCCGGTAAGCGCACCTAGGGGCGCTACACAGATGATTAGAAATGGGCTAAATTAATATGTGAGAATTAGCCTAGAAGAGGCTAGATAGAAATGGGCCAAGCAGTGATTAAATGAATACAGTTTGTATGTTGTTATTTCGGGCATAAGCTAACCAGGCAGCCAGGGTGCTGGGGACACAGCCCTGCCACCCTTATTTCAACAAATGGCGCCCAACGTGATGGACTAAACCCACTTAAAAAACCTGAGAAGGCTTAAAAATAAGGAAGAGAGAGTTTAACACAGATTTTTGCTGTTTGTTGGTGGCGTGCTGTAGAGAGATTTCCTGATTCGGCAACAGCAGCAGAAAAAACACTGTGTCATTTTAAAGCGCAGCTTCTTGGGGCTGTGCTGCCAGCGTGAACTCTGGCTTTAAAGCATTTGTGGCACTCTGCTTGTTAGAGGCAAGCAAGCGCTCTGATCTAAGAGAAGCTTCCTGACTCAGCTTTAGCTGCAAAACCCTGCAGCTCATTAAGAGGTCCTGCCACGAAACACTTAAATGGTGTTGACGAAAAGCTGAACGCATGCTTTTCGATTTTCAGCCATAGCAAGAAAAAAGCTGCGCCGTTTAAAAATGCCGGCTTTCTGGGATGTCCTGCCAGGGCAAACTCTGACTCTTTTACGCAGGTGGTTCATGTGGTTTGCAAGCACAGGCTGCTGAAGCTCGCTTGCTGGCAGGGACCTTGAAATGCCATAGAGTTGTGGCAGTAAATATGACTACAGCCAGTACCTCAGCCATGAGGCTGGAAAGCTAAGGAGTAGGCTGGATCCAGCTGTCAAAGCCACGGCTTTAGTCCTACTGAGATTGCTTGGTAAATTAATGGCTCTTGTGGTCAGAAAAAGAGAGATATACAGTAAAGAGAGATTCAAAGACAAAGAAAATTTCTAAATGGTTTACTGTGTGTTAAAAATATGTGCAAGCTTTCTAGCCATAAATAAAGGACATTGAGCTTATAATTCATGTTCCTAGAGAAGCTAAATAAGAAGGTGAATCCAAAAGCAAAACACATAGGCATCCTCATGAATGAAGGCGATGAAAGGAGACAGAGACAGAGACCCACATGGGAGCACCGGACAGAAATCTCAAGGTCCAAATCAGGAGCAGAAGGAGACAGAGCACGAGCAAGGAACTCAGGACCACGAGGGGTGCACCCACACACTGAGACAATGGGGATGTTCTATCGGGAACTCACCAAGGCCAGCTGGCCTAGGTCTGAAAAAGCATGGGATAAATCCAGACTAGCTGAACATAGCGGACAATGAGGAATACTGAGAACTCTAAGAACAATCACAGTGGGTTTTTGATCCTACTGCACGTACTGGCTTTGGGGGAGCCTAGGCAGTTTGGATGCTCACCTTACGAGACCTGGATAGAGGTGGGCGGTCCTTGGGCTTCCCACAGGTCAGGGAACCCTGATTGCTCTTCGAGCAGATGAGGGAGGGGGACTTGATCGGGGGAGGGGGAGGGAAATGGGAAGCGGTTGCGGGGAGGAGGCAGAAATCCTTAATGAATAAATAAATTAAAAAAAATATATATGCAAGCTAAAAGTTGAAGTTCTTAAAAAAAAAGGAAGAGAGTTGTGTGTAGTAGTACACACCTTTAATCCCAACACTTGAAAGGCAGAGGGGGATTGACCTCTGTGACTGGGAGGCAGAGACAGGTGGATCTCTGAGAGTTCAAAGACAGCCTGGTCTACAGGGTTACTTCAGGTCAAAGATACAGAGAACCTGTCTCAAAAAGCAAAGAGTTAAAAGTAAAAATAAACAAAATAGAGGTTAAAACAAAGCTGCACAAAGATGGAAAATCCACAGAGAATTTTGATACTGTATGCTATTATGCTCTCTTTAAATTATTTATATGCTGAGGAAGGAGCAACAGATGCCAAAAGATATTTATTTATAAATGCTGCTGAACTAATCCAACATAGATATTTTGATGCCTTGACTTTGAAATTTGGATCTAAGGACATGATGCTTTGGAAAGGAGTTTCTTATTTTGTTTTCACAGAGGATGAGACCCTGTTCATTTCTTCTATTCCGATTTGGTATGATGGACCACGCCCTCCTGAAGGGTTGGTGTGAACTCCTTCAGAAAATTGCTTCGCTCAACTGCCAACTGAGATGAAACTAGCACACAGGTTATACCATGAAAGACCTAATTAACAACGCCCCCATTCAGCAGGAAGCAGTTTGGAGAGAAATAACTGCGCCCATATTCCCAAAAAATGTTTATAAATGTTCTTTTACATTTAAAGGGGGATATGATATAGGTATGAATAATTTGCATTAGTATAGATTTTGCTTTATTGATAGAGATTTACGGTCAATTTTGTTATATGTATATGTATTTCTGATATTGATTAAGATATTGTGATTGTGTAGTTCATTAAAAAATGTAATGTATAATTAAGAAATCGGTTAATGGATAATAATTAGTAATGGTCAAGCTTGTAGTCATGTTAGTTAGATTTTCTAGATATATAGAGATACATTTCAGTTAGATAGACATTCTTCATATCTTTCAAAGACTGCAGAATATGCCATTTAATGTTTTAATAACTTGGGATTTTTCATGACAATGAGACACTCTGCTCCTGGCAGCACCAATCTACTTCAAGAGGAAGATGGGCATCAAAGAGGCTCGTTATGGAGTTTGATAGCCATTTGGGCAAGAAACTGCTCTTGCCTGGACTATTGCATAAACTTTACACAGAGAACCCACAGAGAGAGGACTACTGAACTTGCCTAAGGTGAGATGATCTTTCAGGGTTCCTGATTCATGAAAGAGTCTGCAAGACATTCTGCAGGACACAACAGATAGTAACTGAACTGACTTTGAATTTTCCTGCTTTATGGAAATGTCTGCTGGATACCATGGGCCTGAAGACTGAAGATGGATGCCCCAACAGTACAGAGGAACTTTGGGTGATTGTCCAGGCAACGAGATGTCTCTGTTATTTCTCGAGTTTTAAAAGTTGCTTTTTTCTTGTTTGCTTAGGTAGTATTGTATTTTTCTGGAGTCTTTGATGGAGTTAAGAATAGTTAGTTATAGTTATAGTTTTCCTTAGTTATGATAAAGATTATTGTAACTTTTACTTGATAACTGTTTCGTTATATGTAATTTTGCTATGTTAAAGTTAAAGCCTTTTTTTGTTGTTGTTGTTTTTTGTTTAAACCGAAAAAGGGGAAATGATGGAGGAAGGTCATTGGTTAAATAAAAAGAAACTGCTTGGCCCTCATTGGTTAGAAGATAGGTGGGAGGAGTAAACAGAACAGAATGCTGGGAGGAAGAGGAAGTGAGCTCAGACTCCACAGCTCTCCTCTCGGGAGCAGACGCCTCAGAGAGACGCCATGCTCCCAGCTCCCAGGCAGCCGCACGTGATGGAGCTCCGACCCAGGATGGACATAGGCTAGAATCTTCCCGGTATGCGCACCTAGGGGCGCTACACAGATGATTAGAAATGGGCTAAATTAATATGTGAGAATTAGCCTAGAAGAGGCTAGATAGAAATGGGCCAAGCAGTGATTAAATGAATACAGTTTGTGTGTTGTTATTTCGGGCATAAGCTAGCCAGGCAACCGGGGTGCTGGGGATGCAGCCCCGCTGCCCAGGGCCATAAAGTCCAAAGCACTGGAGCATGTGGTGAAGAGCTTGATTTTTGCTCTAGTTCTGAGTTTTACAGTTCATCTCAAAGGAAAGGTGGAACTTCTTCGGAGAAATATATAGGGTTTTTAGTCACTTGGTTTCACTTGTCTCATGGACAAGGATCTCTTTCCTGTATTCTTGTCTAGAATTATATGTGCCAAAATCAATAGTTTGGATTTTTGATAAAAGTATTTTAGCTACTAATGCCTTGCTATTATGATATGTAATCAAAAATGTGCTTTTAGTAATTTACCTCATACCATTTGCTTCTGACTTCTTACTTGAAGAATTCTTCTCTAACCTGTAGTCTCAATTTAACAAGTAATTCCTTGGCAGTAATTTCATTAGTTAGAACCAGATTAATTTAATTCTCTAGGTTTTCTACTATGCTTTAGATGTTGCTTCCCCACTAAGTGAATGCTATAAAATAACCTCTAATTATTCAGAAATTTTAATTATGTATTAATATCATCATAGGTTTTAAATAAGTTGCTAGATCTGTAACACATATTAGTCTATAGCTCCCAAAACGATTATTTGAACTTTGTTATTTTAGTTTTATATACCTTAAACAATTATAGACGAAATATCACATTAGAGGTTTAAGGATGGAACACAATAGAAGCACTTTTTCTTGTACATGCATGTTTCAAATAGGTAATTCTTCAATAACCATGTTAGGTCATGGTAATATTCTCTCAGTTGCAGATGCCAAAGGTTACTGAAGTAGTAAATATAAAAGTACAATTGAAATTGACCGGAGTTTTGTTTTCTTCTAATAGCTTATAAAGGTTTATAGCAGCCAAGGGGTGGTGCTGTATGCCTTTAGTCTCAGAACTTGGGAAACAGAGGTAGGCAAATAGAAGTTTGAGGCCAACCTGGTCTATTCAGTGAGTTTCAGGGTAGTCCAGGCTACACAGAGGAAGAAGTCAGTTGATTCTGTGAGTATACCGTGACCTAAGTCAAACATTTGTAACAAGTAAATGCTGTTGGATCCCTGGGTAGAGCAGGGTAGGGCAGTGAACTCTAGATTTTTCTACAGTGAGAAAATAACTTGATATTTATGTGTTCTTAACATTACTACAGATTCTCAAAATTTGTCTCATGTGTATTTTCCTAAGTCCTCAGATTCTAAGCTCTTATTTATATTCTATTTTAATACTTAATAGTTTTGCATAATGTATATTAGTATTTATTTCTTTGCAATATGGCAAAATTATTATTATTTTATCCTAGAGTTGTATGATGCCATAAACTGGACATTTCGTTTAACTTTTATTTCAGTGCGAGTGATGCCATCAAAGGAGAAGGACTACAGGAAGGTGTGGACTGGCTTCAAGGTACACCGCACGCTACTGTGCATCTGTAGCCTCTTTCTTTTTCATTCATTTCATTTCATTTTTATATTTTAATTTTATTACATCAATGCCTCATTCTTGTTTTTTATTTCTGCTGTCAGAAAAAACAATACAGTAAGTATCTGATACCTTGCTGCATTTACTTTATTTTATTTTTCTGGCAGATTTAATTAATTGTTTCTCTGTGTATATTCAATATATATATATATATATACATATATATATATATATATATATATATATATCAGATCTAGAAAATGGTTTTAATTTATGGACCCAGATTTTCATTAACTCTAGTAGTTGAAGAACACATTTAAAGTTTGAGACAAATGTTATGGACCAAATGACAACTATTTTTTTTCTACCATACTGTATACTAATCCATATATTTTTTTATTTATACATAGCATATATACACAAGTTTCAACATTCATACGAGTATTATAAATACTATTATTCTTTTGATACCTTGTTTATTTTCAGTTCAGTTTTTTAAATCAAAATAGCTATAATAGATCATTGCTATATTAGGGAATAAATTAAGTTATAGTTTCCCCTAGGGTCATATCATCTGCTGTGTATAAGAACAGCTTAAAACATGCAGAGCAATAGAAAGGTGTGTGTTCTGTATGTCCTTTCTGTAAAATCTTTATGGCCAAATCAAAAGTTTTCAGTGTAAACAGAATTTCTGACTATTTGTTCTTTCTGGGAATCTTTCCACTCTGAATGGGGTAAAAAAAGATACAAATTCTAATTACAATTTGTGGTTGTAAGTACTATTTCCTTGTACTTTAGCCTTTTACATTAGACATGTATAGTATCTTTTTCATTTTCTTCCTTCATCTTTTGGAAACTATGGCAGAATTATAGCCTGTTGTGTTGGGTGGAGGAGTAATCTGCCTACAAATGCTAAAAGCACGTTTTATAGCAAATAGAAATATGTAAGATCTGCTCTTCTAGTGAATTCCACACAGAGGCTTTTCATTTCTTTTCTCTTTTTTTTCTTGTTTTTTGGTTTTTTTTGGGGGGGGAGTGGTGTTTTGTTTTGTTTTGTTTTTTGAGACAATATTTCTCTACATAGCCCTGGCTATCCTAGAACTCATTTTATAGAGCAGGCTGGCCTCAAAACTCAGATATGCCTGCCTCTGCCTCCTGAGTGCTGAGATTAACGGCGTGCGCCAGCACTGCCTGGCACAGACTTTTTTAGCTTGTATTTATTTAATCAAAACATTTACTAATGACCTTTCTAGTCATATTTTATTAGTAAGTAAAACAAACATCTCTAATGGTTCTCAAAATTAGTAAAGGAATATTTTCTTTGAACCCACCAACTTTGTGTTTCAAATTATTATAAGAAGTGTTCAGGGTTATGGCATGGACTTCTGAAAGAAACTGATTGTTACAGATTAAAACCCCAGAGAAAATAGAGAGATGTATTTTCTTTCCTGCCTCTTCCTTTACCAATGCTGATGTTACTCTCAGTGAAGATGCCACGTGCGTGCTTAGTGTAGTGACTGAGCACAGCACTGAACAGAAGATGATATAGCTTCTAGGTTTTGGTTTCTGTCTCTCCTTTCTTCCCCACCTTCATTTATAGTTATATTTTTATTTTTTTAACCCATAGCAATAGCCACTAGGTGTCAGTAATGATCCAATTTTATACGACTAATTTTCAACGCTTCTTGGTACCAATTCTTTTTCTTTCTATTCTGACCTATTACCTTCTGCCCCAAGTCTTTGTGAGAATAGAATATTGTTAGAACCTGTTCTGTGTCCTTTTGTTGCAACAGTCTCTGCAAGGTAAGTAGGAGCATCCTTGTCTGCTCTGTGCAACAGGAAGAGTAGCAAAAGAGCTGGCCTTGAGGCAGACCGTTTATCCCACATCAAGAATGGATGTGGTAAAAATGGTAATCTTGTTTGGAAAGCTGGAGAGCTGATGGATGTAGTTTGGCTTTAAAGGGCCCCAAAAAGCTGAATCCTAAGTGGGCAGCCTGATTCACATGGAAGATCTTCCCAAGGGTTTAGAATATGCTTGTAAGTAAAAGATGGATCTGGAACTGAAAAGAGAAATCATGACTTCCCACACCCAAGAACTACAATAGCAAAATGAGTTTTAAGGATCATTCTTTGCAAATATTCAAACACTATCTGAACTGGAGAACACCAGACTCACGATGTGTGGCAATAGTAAACTTAAAGCAAGGCGGGGCTGCAAGTTCCATAGATAATATTGTAATTCTCCTCTGTTTCCTACACCACCAGGAAACAAACAGTAGAGGTAGGCATAAGATAGAGAAAGTCATCTGAGGAATCAGACTAAGAAGGAGGCAGATGCCAGAAGTGGCGGCGCACACCTTTAATCCCAGCACTCAAGAAAGAGAGAGAGGCAGGCAGATTTCTGAGTTTGAGGCCAGCCTGGTCTACAGAGCAAGCTCCAGGAAAGCCTGGGCTACACAGAGAAACCTTGTCTAAAACAAACAAACAAAGAAACAGAAAAAACAAGCAATCTAGAAAACAAACAACAGCAACAACAACAACAACAACAAAACAAGAACAAAACCCCAAAGAGGTTATATTGAGAAGATCCTGTATCCAAAAATGAGACAGTTTAGAAAGAGAACCAAAAAAACTAGAGAGGAGTAGTGGGTCATCAAAAAGTATTTGTTGGAACTGAATCTTGAGAGCCCAGAACAGGGGAAGAAAATATTTCTACCCAAGACACATCATTAGTAAGGTTCAACCCTGAAGACAGTGGAAACCTGTGTAATCTTCCCGAGGTGGAAATAGGTTTCACATAAGAAAAGGAATTGCTACATCAAACTTCCCAACACCCACTACTTTGGAGCGACATGGTAATGGTGAGTGTCTGGAAAAGATCATAGAGGATATACAGTAATGACATATTGAGGCAATGTCAAATGTGACCGTAAATTAAGACACGTTCTGCTGTATTAGTTCAAGGAGAGAGTAAACCAGGAAAAGAAAAAGACAAGATCAAGGAGTTCATTTCCCCCATGTACTCCTAAAGTGCTCATTGTGCAGGCATGAGGCCTAAGTGAGATTGAATCTCCAATACTTACTGAAAGCCAGTAGCATTCATCTGTTGTCCAGTGGGCCTGTGGCAAAATGCAAGGCAGAGGTGGAGAATCCACACAAGCCATGTTTCCGTTAGCCTGGTATACACAACAGCAAACACAAAGACCTGTTTTAAGATAGAAGACAAGGACCACCACCATGTTTGACTTCTGACCTTCACACATGGACCAACACACATTCACACAGACACATGACTATGAATGTGTTCACGTGCATCACACACTCTCAAAGTAAGGATAGACAGGGAAGAAAGGAAGGATGACTAGATGGATCAGGAGCTAGGAAAACCAGCCCAGGAATGGAGGATAAAAAAAAAATCCCTGAACTGTTAATGGAAATCCCAGACTGATGATGAAAGGGATCTCAAGAATAACTAGCAAGCGGAGAAAAGGGCTGTCGAGGTGGGAGAGTCCTCATGGTGTTTAGAAAAGAGTTCTTCAACAAGATGTAAACAGGGACTAGACAGATTGCTCAGTGGTTAAGGCTGCACCTCCAGAGGACCTGAGTTAACTTCTCAGCACTCACATGAGGGCTTACAACCACCCAGGACTCCAGTTCCAGGGACTCAACATTACTAGCTTCTGTGAGCATCAGGCATGCACATGGTACACAGACATTCATGTAGGGAAAACGCCCATATACATAAATAATTGTTTAAAAAGAAGGTGAAGATGATAGGTTATGTAATGTGCTTCACATGTGAGACTGAATTAGTGTTAAATGTGCTTTTTAAAAAGGAAGAAGAGGCCTGAGGGTGGTGGTGCATGCCTTTAATTCCAGCACTTGAAAGACAGAAGCAGGTGGATCTCTGTGAATTCGAGGGCAGTCTGGTCTACAGAGTGAGTTCTAGAAGAGCCAGGATAGTGATACCTTGTCTCGAAAAAACAAAAACAAGTACTCCTTGCTTTGCTGGGTAGAAGGGGTGGTGCACACCTTTAATCCCAGCAGTTGAGAGGAAGAGGCAGGCAGATCTCAATGAGTTCAAGCTGCCTAGTATACAGAACTAGTTCCAGGAAAGCCAGGGCTGTTACATAGAGAAACCCTGTCTTAAAAAAGAAAAGAGAAGAAGAAGAAGAAGAAGAAGAAGAAGAAGAAGAAGAAGAAGAGAAGGAAGGAAGGAAGGAAGGAAGGAAGGGGAAAGAAACGGGCTTAGTTGAGATTATAACCTTAGAGGAAAGCGCACACACCCACCTTTCTGAATGCTGCATGACATTGTCATAGTCATACAAATAATGATGGCAAGCCGAGTTAGAAGTGTTAGGGCCATAAAGCTTGCAAAGGGAGAATTGAATGGGAGTGTGAGAGCTGAAGTCTAATAAGGCTACTGATATTTCAGGTATTGCTGTGTGTGCTTAGTGAGTTGTAAGTAATTACCTAGAAGGGGATTAATTAAGTAACAGCGACCAAAAAGGACCAAAGACCAAACAAACTGTTAGGGGTCTTTCTAGTAAGCCTGTAGAATTAGCTAATTCCTTACCTACTGACAGCTTATATAAAAATTAACACAGCACTATTAATTGTATCTTAAGAAGAAAACGTATATGCAGGTAGGATCTCCCTGTGTTGTATAGATTGGGCTTGAGTTAACTTAGAGAATAGGGTTGCTGGTCTTTCCCTTGTGAGACTGATAATAGTTTTTTGTCTGTTTGTTATCAGATCAGATCCAAGCTGTGAAGACATGAAAAGATAGTCTCTGGAGACCTCACCAGTTTTCAGTTAAAGGTGTCTATGTAAGGCATAGTGAATAATCTCAAATTTATTTGAAAAGATTTGTGCAACCAAGAATATTTTACAATATTCTGCTTGGTTTTATGGACTCTGAAAGAATTTTTTAAGAATTTAGGACTTATGACATTGTTAATCTGGCCACTAACTATAAAATTAACATTACCTCTGAACTCCTTAGTTACCAGCTTCTTGTAAAGGTCTACATATTGTTGTAATTAGAATGTGTAAATACCAGCTATAAGCCATCTCAATATCCTATCATGATTTATGATATCTTTAATGTATTTTTAGTTTTAATTGTCTTCTAAAAGTTCACTTTATTGTATGACTTTAAAGCTCAAATTGTGTTAGTGAAACAGCTTTAAAGAGTTATAAAAGATCACAGGTAATTGGTATATATGTAATTTTTATTGTGTCACTATCAAAAAAAAATAAAAGATACCAACTAGAGTGCTTTGTTCATGACAAAAAGAATAATGTGTTGGTGTGGTGTTTGGTGTTTTACTGCCAATCATTATATGAGACCAGCTAAACTAAGTTTATTTTCTCACTGCTTACTGAATAGTTCCATACTTTCTGATCAGGCATTGCTCTTTAAACCAGCATGTGTGTTTTTCCCTTCACAGTTGTGGAGGTTTGGGTATGTGCTCAGCCCATTCTTTTAGGTCACTCATATGTGTAAAGTATCCATCGCCTTCACTGAAATCACTTTAATAAGGGAGAATCTGATAACATTTTACATATAATTAATAAACTTTATTTCATTAGCTGAAAGACAATATTGCATTTTCAGATTAACAAATTAAAATTTAATAAGTATTTAACATTAATATTTTTATAACTGCCTTGTTTTTTCTCTCAACATGCCTCTGTGTTTCTGTTAAAAGAGAATATAGGAGATAATTTATAAAAAGAGAGAGAAAGGAAGGAAAAAGGGTTACTCTTGTTCAAACTTTGAAGACTTCGATTTATGTTCAGCTCCTTGTTCTTAGTCCCATGCCAAGGCAGTTTCATGCCTGTAATACCTGACAGAGAAGCTCCTCACTTCCAAGCTAGGAAGCAAAGAAGAGAAAGGGCTGGGGTAACAAAACCCCTTCATGGGTCCATGCTCACTTCACTGTTTAAGGAGCCTACAGAGTATAGTCAGGATCCAGTACCTCAACAAACTATTTATAAACTGCTCTGTGACTGTTCTTTAAAATTCTAGATATATGTCATGTTTACAACATGTAACTTTTCATAGCCTAAAACCCATTTATAATTGTAAACTCTAAATTCAAGTTCCCATTTGAAATTAGACACTGAGACTACTCACATAACAGTGGTGTCAATCCTGAAAAAAATGCATTTGAAAGAAAAGCTATGAATTGTATAACATCTTAAACATGCTTAGCCATGAAAATAATAGAAGGAAAAGGTGAGTAATACAGATTCATTCCCAGTGGTGGTAAATGTCTTTACAGATTTTTAAAAATAGCAGTCAAAGCTATATAATCCAGTCTCTCAAAATCCAGAAATACCAATGAATGGGCATTTGGAAAACTGAAACTTGTCAAATTATAGTGGTTTAGTAACTCATGTATGTTGATAGCCTGTCATAAGTTGCTTTCATTAGGATGCACTCAGAATGTCATCTATCAAGAGTTGTCTCAAATATAGATAGAAAAGATGTTATGTATTTTTTACATGTTTTATTTTGTTTATTTATTTTGTGGAGGAAATGCAATATGGAGGGGGTAAGGGAATAACTTTTAGGAGTTGGTTCTCTCTTTCCGTCATATGGGTTCCTGGGATTGAACTCAGGTAATTAGGTTTGGCATCCAGTACCTTTACGTAATAATGTGTGCCAACCTCACAGCCTATGATACCAGAAACAAACAACAAAAACAGATATATTTTAACAGATTTAGGAGGCCAGAGAAAGAAGTCAAATCTTCAACTATCACGTATAATGGTAAACTCAGAACTTTACATCATACAGTCTTCACAACCCTATGTACTAGGTCCTATTGGCTGTTTTGTGCATTAAGACTTTTGAACCTGTTGTGTAAGACTTTCACTGGGTAAAAATAATGAAGAATCTACTCAGCCCAGATAAGGCACCAACAACACAACAAAGAAGTGAATCGAACAAAGCCCAATTTGGTGAACAAGTGGGTTTATTACAGCTACTTACTCCAGAGGATGAGCAAAGGGTACTTACAGAATCATGGACAGCTCAGAGTCAGCTGCACCACCAGAAGTCCATTCCTCCCAGCATGGGTAATGACTCAGAAAACCTGTATCCATGGAGGTCAGCACATAGGCGGACAGTTCAATGGGTCAGAATTTCTTCTTGAAGTCGTGCTTACTTCTTAGCCTTGTGATTCAGGTAAGTTTCAAAGACTTCCTGAAACTTGGTAGTTGTTTACTTCCTGCTTCTGACTGAACTGCCCTTTAGAAGTTTCTGATCCTAAAAGAACTTTTCACCAGGCTGGTAAGTTTCATTTCAGAGGAAATTGCTTAATGGAGAGGACATTTTTTATAGGTTCTGTGATTTGATGAAGACCTCAGAGCTGGGAAATGCTGGTGTTGGACTTCAAAACCAAGCACTCTGTTCAGAACAGATGGTTCAAAATAGATAAGAGAAATACAGATATTATTTAGTAATATTACTAAAAGCAGAACTGATTGGATAAATCATAAACTAGAATATACTAGAGGTGTTCTTTTGTTGGGTGTTGTTTGTTTTGTTTGTTGGCTTTTCGTTTTATGTCTGTCAGCACTTAAAGTTTTACTCTTTAAGTCTAGATGAGGTGCGTTAGACTTTGATAGGTTAGATGAAAGTAACTCTTAAAACAACCTAAGGCAGCCAGCCAGGTGGTGGTCGTGTACACCTCTAATCCCAGCACTCTGGAAGCAGAGGCAGGCAGATCTCTGTGAGTTTTAGGCTAGCCTGGTCTACAAGAACTAGTTAACCATCATTTATCACTACACTTCATTTTCAAGGAAAGATTCTCTAGAAGAAAATTGGATAATACAGGACATATGTATATTAGCTGAAATTGTTGCATTTGTGTTTAGCATATTATATGATTACACCCTATCTTGAAACTGAAACAACTGTTTTCCCATGTTGATGCATTACCAGCACTGAATAGTTTAAGTTCTGTATTTTAACAGAGCATTTTGTAAAATGTTCAGCTCTTAAGGTGTTGCCCTACAGACTGTTTTTTTTTTAATATTTATTTATTTATTATGTAGACAATATTCTGCATCTATGCCTGCAGGCCAGAAGAGGGCACCAGACCTCATTACAAATGGTTGTGAGCCACCATGTGGTTGCTGGGAATTGAACTCAGGACCTTTGGAAGAGCAGGCAATGCTCCTAACCGCTGAGCCATCTCCCCAGTCCCCCAGACTGTTTTTTAAATCATAAAAGAACTAAATTTTATGTTTTTAATTTATATGTTCTGCTAAAAATTAATTATTATACCATAATCACTTAAATTTTTTTCTTTCAGAATTTTGGCACATCAATATTATGATTTCCATAATTACATGCATTTACTTGTGAAAATACTTGCTTAATTCAGGTTGATATATCAAAATAACCATAGCCTTGACAGTTCATATACAACAGAGGTTGTAGAAGATGGAAATCTGCCATCAGGCTGCCAGTGCTTTAAGATTCTGCTGAGAGCCTTCTTCCCCTCCATAGAGTTCCATCTTCCCATTGTATCCCAACAGAAAAGAAGCGAGAGAACACTCTGGGTATCTTTTATAAGAAAATGGAGACCATTACAGCCTAAGAGAGCTCCACCATGATGAACTAATTCCCGAAGACTGTTGCTCTTGTATCACACTCATGTTTAGGGTTTCAGCCTGTGAAATTTTTGTAAACATAGGGCAAATTCAACTTGTTTATTACTCTAATATATTAAATAAAATATACCAATTTACCTACCTTTATGTGTAGCTTATACTCTCTTATTAGTCTTCTAAGACTGTTCCTCCTATAACCACACTGATGTTTAGGGTTTCAATCTATGCATTTGTTGTAAAAATAACACAAATTCAACTAGCTTATCACTCTAGTAAGTTAAATAAAATAAGCCAATTTACCTAACTTTGTGTATACTGTCTACTCTCTTACTTTCTTTCTGTTTCTTAGTTTAAAAACATATTGGCCACTCACTGTGCTGTAACACAGCACAAAGAAGGATGATTTATTTTGGCGTACCGTTCCTGGAGATACAGTTCATCATGGCAGAGAAAGTATAGTACCAGCAGCAGTAAGCACCTGGACTCTTTGTATCCACAGTCAAGAAGCAGAGAGTGATGAATGCTTGTACTCAGGTTGTATTCTTTTTATTCTATTTAGAACCTCAGCCTGTGGAATGATACCACCCACATTTATGATGAGTCTCCCTGTATAAATTTAGATCCTTCAGACATGCCTAGTGATTTGTTTTCGTGATGATTCCAAATTCCATCAGGTTATCAATGAGTATTTACCATTACAACTCCTATCCTTGACAACATAACCCACACACATCACTTTTAAACTTCCATCCCTTGTTCCAATAAGCTTATGGCCATCTCATAATGTAGAATGCATTTGGTCCAACACCATACATAGTGCCCATAGCCTTTAATAATTACTACACTGTTTATAAGTCCAAAGCCCAAGTCGCATCAGAGACTCAAGGCAATTTTTTAATTGTGAGCGTCTATGAAAAAAAAAAATCAAAAACAAATTACATCCTATATAGAACAATATGGAATAAACATTCGTCTTCCAAAGGGATAAGGACATAGCAAAGAATGATTGAACCAAAGAAAGACTGAAATCTAGAAAAACCAGCGTCAACCCTGAGGCTCAGTGCCTGCCATCTATTACAAGTGGAATCCTATGGAGTCCAAAGGGCCTGTCTGGACAGCTCTGCCCTCCTGTAGCACCATATCCTCTTCCTTGAGCCAGCTTCACTCCATCCTACAACTTTCTCGGTAGACATTTCATGGTCCTTGCATCTCTAAATTTGAGGGAGGGAGCGGTTTCACAATTACAACTCGGGTTTGACCTTCATGTAATAGTGGTACCTCGAGTTCTCTGCAGAGACTTTGACACTGCCACATGTTGCCTGGCCTCACTGGCTGCCTGGAACCAAGGCACAAGAGTCATTAAGCCCCCTCAGTGTGACACCTTTCGTGTGACACAACAGAACTGAAAATACCACCCAGTGTGTTTGCTCTTTCCCCTCCTTAAATGCCTCTGAGAGGATTGCATGCTCTTAACTGACGCCAGCAAGCTGACAGTGCTCAGTTCAGCAGGAGTTCCAGGTAACAGCTGTGAGAAAGGAACTTCACAGAAGAGGCAAACAGCTGTCAAAATAATCCTTTACTCACCTGATTTTACTCCTAAATTAGATACTTGGTCAATAATACAACTTCCAACTTGAATGAGATGTACTGGTCTAACCTGTCCAAGGCAGTAATAGGTAGTTGTAAACTCAAATTATATAGGTCAAAACCTATATAGGGTTGAGGCAGCAGTTTCTCCACCTGCATATTTCTCATACCTATCATTTTCATTTACTTTTCAATTACACAATTTTTAAAAGGTCAAGAGAATGCAATAAAGAGTTCACTTGAAGGTAGTTTCATATTAACACACCAAATCCACGGATACCATGTATTACACATGGTGTCTGATGATTCATGATCTAGAGGCATCCATTTGTTTATTTCCTGACCAAAACAGCTAGAAGCCAAAGCAGATATTAATTATATGTCTGTCATTGGCCTAGTATTATGCATTATGTATTGTGCTGGTTTTTGGCCAGTGTCATATTTTTTAGTGCAGATTGGTGCAAGTGTTTTAATTATGTGCCGGTTGGAGAACACCGTGTGTCACTTTATCCTCTCATGCCCATGTGCCTGCTGCCCACAGGTCACATTTATAATGTGGTTTTCCAGTTTGCCACTCTGAGTTGTGTGTTTCCTTCTCAGACTGGACTGCTGGGGCCTGGACCACCCCTGTGTACTCCAATCACTAAGCATTTGGCCTGAAATCAATGCGCAAATGTTTGCTGAACACTGAGCTATGGCATTTTTACAGACAGAATATTTGGGGATTTGTCAGTTTGTGGTTTTGGTGTGTGTGTGTGTGTGTGTGTGTGTGTGTGGTGTGTGCGCACGCACATGCACTGGCACATGTGTTGTTTTTTTGGGGGGGGTGGGGTGGGGGTGGGGTTGTATGTATTACTCTTACCAACTTTTCTAGTTAAATTTGAAGCTGCCAGCACTGAGAGGAGTGAATTTGAGGTCAGTCATTGAAGTTTTTATTTAAACCTTTATTTTAGTACTTTCTCTTTAGTTTTGTTTTTCTGAAATATAGGATACTTGATGGGTTTCTAAGTAAATATGTAATTGCTAGGATTGTTTTTTACTTGTTTGAGTTAATTCTTCAGTTTTCTGACCACCTTATTGAGTTGCTAAGGAAGTTTGCCTGCTGTAACTTGTCAGATTTTATCCAAAGATACATTGTGTTCTAAAACTGGCTGTGCTTTATTCAACTATCAAAAACCAAATGCACTTACTGGATACCCTTCAGGAGGTGATGGGAAAAGGAAGAATGAAAATTGTGGTTTAAATACATCCATTCTGATCCCTTTCAACATGGAGGTGGCCTATATTTTTCTATAGGGACTGGATGGCTATTTCTTAGATAAAGTACAGTCACCATACCCAGGTTAATTTTTTTAGTTTTTACCTTTTTTGTTTCTTTGTTTGTTTGTTTGTTTGTTTTGCAATGTTGTGGATTGAAACCCAAGGCCTTACGCATATGGGGCAAGTACTCTATCACCAAGCTTCATTCCCAGTTTACATTTTGTAATATTTTTAATTAAATTTAAATTTCTGAAAGTTTATTAATGATAGTAGTTCAGAATGGAGTAAGATTTTCATAGATGAGTCTGTCAGGTTTGTCTCTAGTTCTAAATTCATTACTCCATCACTCCAAACCAAAATAAACCGGTTTCTATTTTATTTGATAAATTTGTGTACAGGAAATGTTAACCTTAATTTTAAATTAGGTAAATCGCCCATAGGAAAACTGTGATTCATTTTATATGACAACATGTAGCAATTCCAGCTGCTTTCTCTGCCTAATCAAAACCTGTGGTCACAACAGCAGCTGCCTCTATAGCTTGTTTTAAAGCCATTTACAGCAAATCAACCTGTTAACCAAGTTCCCTAGTAAGAAAGATCAGGCTTCCAGAATACATATGGTACAACATCCAAAACAAATGAAAATAATTACGTAAGCCAATTTTTAAACTCTAAAACTTTGGTATGATACTGAATAAGCAAGATACAGTCAAAACTTAGGTAGTACAGTTCCAGAAATTTGTAAATAATGGTTCTTTGCAGAATAGATGCATTAAACTTGTGTTTTAGAAAAAAAAATAGTGCATAGCTCATGCACTCCATCAGATGAAGTGTTTCAAAGAAACAGATTATGGGGTCTGAGTTTCTTATCTAATAGTTATTTTCCAAAACATTACTGTGTTACAGTTCTGAAGGGACAGGTATCCTGTCAGTCAGGATCCTAGGAACACCACAAGGTAATGGCTCACAACAAACCTCACACAAGAGGGACTGAAAAAACCCAGGAGGATGGCTGCCTCTGCTTGGGTGGGAAGCAGCAGAGAACTGAGCAAAAGACAAGATTTATATAGCATTGGGGGCGGGGGCGGCAGAGCCTTCCAGGGTGGTGATTCGTTGATTTTCAAGTCCTGAGCTTGGCCCTTTTACTTTGTAGAGTGGACACTGGGTCCAGCCTTTTAGGGAACTTAGAGTGTTCTGTGGGTGGGCAGAGTTGGAGGTTCTCAGGGGAGAGGCCTGGCCACTTGTGCTCTTCAAGGGGCTTACAATTATACCTGCCATTGTATAAAGCTAATTAATATTAAATAGAATATTAAAATTGATATTCTAGTGTTCCTCATTTTTATAGCATTTGAGACTAACAATGGCACAAGTTGACTTGATGTGAACTTTGGAATATGCTTTATAATCTGCTTTTCCAAAGATATTCTCCTACTTAAATACTTGAAAGAAAATAATATTTCAATTATCAGCAAACTTTATACTGTTGAAAAGAACATATTAATTCTTAATGGTCACAAAATATTTAAGGATTTCTTTTCTTCTGTATATAATATCATCTCAGGAATAAAAGAATACGTGCAACTTAGGTCAAACTAACACATCTATTTAATCATTAAATCCTATATTTGAATGGGTTCACTCTTCACATGTTCTGCAAATAAAAACCATGAACAGTACAATAAAACATCATGTATTCCACAGAAGTCCGGATAACCAATTACTTTAAAATTTCACCATCTGCTCTCATTGAAGCGGTAAGACAAGGCATTTCCCCATACCACAAACCATGATAATCAGAATGTAACAGAATGAGAAATGCAAGCTTTGCCTCTCCTTTCTTATTTGCTGTGGTGGTTTTTAATGAAAACTTGAGTATACAGACAAAGGCAAGGGAGGCTATACCTCCGCCTCTCTCCTAATTGAGTGCTTCTATCCAGTAATAGCTTTTTGCTGCCCTGGGCAGCTTGACTTTGCCTCATTTGGCCAAGCACAGCTATTATTCTAAGAGGCAGCCAGTGAAGTGCCCCAATCCATCTGTTTGCTTTTTCATGGGCTGGTGCTTTCCTTGATGTTGACAGCTGTCTTAATATTCCTGGACCACCTGCCACACAGTAAATACTGTGCTTGAAGAGAGATTCAGTAGTTTTCCCCTCTGGTAGAGTTTCTACAACAACAGAAAAGCTCAGCATTTCTAACCTCCCCGTTCATCGTTTAAATGCTTCAGGATCAGCAGCACTTCCTGTCGACCCTCATGCATTTGAGCACTACAGAACTTACGCTTTGGGAATAGCAATTTACCCACAGGAGAAAGCTTGAGTCTTTCTCCAGTATCATGTGGGCTATTGGACCAGCCTCTTTTGGAAGTGATGTAGTCACAGGAGGTAAAGAACAGAGCATTCAGCCAGTTGCTTCTTTCTGTGAGCTCTCTGGGAGACCCCTCCCCCACATACTCCTCTAGACTAATTTCCCTTCTTTAACCTTCTACATGGCTGTTTTCCCATCCCATTTCTTCTTTGAAGGAAAGCATATTGTCTTACTCAATATGTGCATGGGGCTGACACCTTCTGGCCACATAAAATATATTAAATTTTGTGGTATCTGCAGTGTTTAAAGCTTTGTGGGAATCTCTTTTCATATTGATTAAGGATTTCATACACACATACAATGTGCTTTGATCAAGCCTCGTCATCGTTCTTTCTCTTCCAGCTCTTTCCCTATTCCATCATAACTATTGCCTTTTGAGGGTTCTCTTGAAAGCAAAATCATTTAAACTGAAAATGAAATTTATATAAAATGATTTGGGGCATAATAGAATGCAAATTGATAATTTTAAATATTGACTATCCTACCAACTTAGCAAACTCCGTAAAAGCAATGTATTTTTTTCTATTTGCTGCCTGGCATTTATCTCTATATTAAAAATTGATAGTATATTCTTTGAAACCCGTTCATATAAAAGAATTTTAATATCACTGTATGTACAAAACAATGGAATTAAACAGAGCAGTCCTTCCATTGGTTCATTTGGTATTATTTATTATTTATAGAAAGACCATGAAACAAGCACCATACACACTGACAAGCACATATAAGCTCAAAGGACAGGTATAGGCTTAAGGCCTTACAAATAAGAAGTCCGAGAAATTCTTTTTGGCATAGTTTACATCGTGCAGAAACAAATGTTTGGAGTGATTGCAGCTATAAAATTATAGAGCACATTACGGAGCATATTACTATCATGACAGAAATTATGCCATTTAGAAACAATTCTAGCTCTTGCAATGTTCTCTGCTGACATCTGCAATATATTATATATGTCATTTTTAGCTGCACTTTTCCAATCTTTTTCCACCTTCACGATACATAGCAAACCACAGTTGTATTCATGTCTCGACAGAACGTGTGGTCTTGCATCTTGGGTGTAAATCTTGATGAGTTACACAATGAACAAAGTGGAATATAAGTAACAACTGAACTAGCCTTTGGAAAGGAGCAACTTGAAACTATATAAATATTTCCCCACAAGTTCAAAGCCAATGTATTCTTCACTCATCAGACCTCAGTATGTGCCCAAGAATTCTAGGACCTATTAATTCTAGAAATAGGATGGAGGAAAAGTCCTATGGTCTCAATCAACTTAAGTAAAAACAACAACAAAAAATTAAACTTATTTTTTAAAAACCAATCTTTTCTCATTTTACATAGCTATCCCAGTTCCCACTCTCTTCCCTCCTTCTGCTCTTCCAAATTTCCCCCCACTCCAACCCCTCATCTACTCCTCAGAGAAGATAAGTTTTCATAAGCCGAGACAACAAAGTCTAACACATCACTTTAAGGCATGATGGAGGCCCTCCTCCCATATTTGGCTGAGCAAAGTACCCCCCCCCCCCAAAAAAAAAGGGTTCCAAAAAGCCAGTTCAAGAACTAGGAATAAATCTGGTCCAACTGCCAATGACCCAACAGACTGCCCAAGCCACACAGCTGTCACCCACATTCAGTGGGCCTAGTTTGGTCCTATGCAGGTTCCCCTGCTCAGTCCAGAGTCAGTGAGCTCTCACTAGCTCAGGTCAGCTGTTTCTGTGGCTTCCCCATTATGCTCTTAACCCCTTTGCTCATATTACCGTTCCTTCCTCTCTTGGACTGGTCTCTTCTTTTTATTGTATTTTTTTTTTATATTTTTCACAGTCATCTAAGAACATATGACCATCCAATTACATTGCTCACACTGGAGAAGGCTATGAGGTGCCTTCAAACTTAATCAGCATCACAGTAACAATGCTCTTGTCTCAACCACTTACTAAATGTCGAGATGAAAGCAGAATGAGTGAAAATGACTGGGCAAAATTGCAGCTCTAAGATCCTTATAACTCTAAAATTGGAATTTTCCCCACAGATTTCATAATGAAATCCTAGAATTTAGAATTCAAGTGTCTATTATTAAAACTTTAGACTTAAGGCTATAGAACATCTAAAAATCTGGTAAATATTGGGAAAGCAAATAAATGAAAATTCAGTACCAAGGACTTTCCATATTGTGATTCTAATGCATGTTCCCAGGAGACCGGCTATACAGAAATATTAATGTGTAGACTACTGTAGCATTTTTCTGTTGCAGCTATTTCTGAGAGAAATTGCATAATTTAAAACCAGAATTACTTCTTAATCTTATTGGCTCCCTGTCACTTTTATCCAGACAGACAGACTCCTTGTTTGCATCTTCCAGGCCGGCACTGAGGTGGAAGGACCACTTTCCTCACCGGACAAATGGGAGAGGCAGCTGATATTCAGTTAACATTGTTTTGGGGAGACATATTATGTTCCAGGTCTGGAAGCCAGAATTTTGCTCCAGGTATTTGCTTTTGGATCCCCTCTGGGCTTTCTGAGGAGTGGATTTTTTATACACATTCTCTTCCAAGATAATGTTAGCTTGGGAACTTTTCTTATGCTCTCTTATTTTATCTGATTCTAATCTTTTCTCGTTCTCACACTAATTTCCAATCCAGTTGAGTTGATGGACTAAAAAGCTTCAAAGGAGCAGCTGTGGGGCAGCTGGGAGGTTCCTTAACTAATGCTACAATTCCCTGGAGCTTACCATTAGCTGTGTAACCTGCTCACTTCTCCCACCAGCCACAGAGGGTTTTGTCTGTATAACATTTTTAGTTAGTAAATGCCCCTCCACTTTCTTGGATTTCTGGAATTTGGCTTTAGACAAAACACCTGGGGAAAATGTGGCCCTGTGCTTTCTGCATTAGCAGCTACACTATATAAAGTCATGTTATTATAACCAGATAATTCATTTTAAACTTTGCTTAACCTTGCAACCTTTGGGGTTGCAGACTACAGTAACGCCTGCGCAACAGCAAACTATTTGTTTCAACATTTTTTTAGTTGAGTCATACTTGAATCCTGTTTGCCTGTGATCAGTGTCATTTTGAGAAAGGATTCTGGGAGTAGTCCATAGGTGAACTAAAGCACACCTGGATAGGGAGTTACTTCACATCTAAGCCAGCTGAAGCAGAAACAAATTGCCGTCAGCTGGACAGATGGGACCCTGGTGTCTTCTGCCCAGCTGGCTAAAGCTGTTTTTAGAATGATTGTATATTGGTCCCAGGGCAGCAGGGCACGCGGGTGCTGCCTCTTGCCAGGTGTTCCACAGACCTTCATTGATGACCCTCTTTTAAAACTGCACTAGCATGGGCGAGGAGACAACGCATTTACAATAACTTCTCAAAACTAAGTGGACTACGGGCTGGGGTGGCTTGGGCGGGAAGCAGGAGCCCAGCATCCACAGGCTGCTCCTCCCGGACCTGCTGGCTGCGGGCAGTGGGGCGGTGGCGGTCGCTGGCTCCTCCCGGGGGGCGGGCTGCTCCGGTCGCGGGCGGGAGGAGGAGCCGCACGGGGAGCGCTCGTGCCGGCCGGGCTGGAGAAGCCGCGCTGGCCGCCCGTGCCGACTCCGGCTGCACACCGCAGGCCAGGGCTGCGGCCACCCGCGCTCCGGCCACCGCCACGTCGGGGCCCGCGGACGGCGCGGCCGCTCGGGGGACATGTCCGGCGGCCGCAGGAGGGGCAGCGCCCCCTGGCACAGCTTCTCCCGGTTCTTCGCTCCGCGGAACCCTTCCCGGGACAAGGAAGAGGAAGAGGAGGAAAAGCCGGGGACCAGCCAGCCGACCAGCGCGAGTCGGGGTGCCGCCAGGTGGGAGCCGCGGGGGCGCTGTTCGCTCCTTCTTGCTTTGCTCGGTTTCCTCCGGTCCCGCCCTGGGTGGCTTAGATCTGGCGAAGTTCTTGTCCCCGGCCGGTTCTCTGCGCGCGCTTCCTTTCCCGCCGCCATCCGGGCTCACCAATCTGTCCCCTCCACTCGGCCGAGGGAGCCTCTCCCCCTCCACGGGTGCTTTGCCGTCTTTAGTTTTCCTCGAAGTTATTCGTAAAAGAGTTGCGAAGATAGCTTCCCAAGACTTCATCCAGAATCCGAAGTCATCCCAGATTTGTTTACAGTTTAAATGATGCCGCCCTTCCTCGTTCCTATCTCACTTGGGGCATCTGTCTGTGGCGCTCAGATTCTGGGAACCAGGACTGGAGCTGGCTTAAACATTAGTGCGTGCCCTCTTTCCCTAATCTTTTTTCCTCTACCCCATGCTACTTTAAAGCTTGATATTTTAAAAGATTCGTCTCATTAAAATGCCCGTTTTTTAATCGCATCCTCCCTGAAGGAGGTAACTCGCTCCTTTAAACTTTTTTTTTTTTTTTGGTTGAGCAGTGAGGCCAACTTCGGTTGCACCAGAAGAACCTGTAACCCATGTCCTTGGAAGGTTGCCCTCTAGAGAGCTATATTTACCTCACACTAAAGACTTGGTGATAGGCTTCAAAGGAAATGGATTGGAAACAACTGACGGTCTAGTTCCATTACTATTTAGGGGTTGTGATTTGCTGTTAGTCCTTTGTGCTCCCTGGTTTTCCTAATTGTGAAACATTTCCATTATGATCACGTGTTAGCAAAATACATCTTTCCAAGAAATGGCCATTTATAATTGACTGGTTATTCTCCTTGGAAGTTCAGACGCTATTGTCCTGGTTGTGAAGATTGGAAGTTTCACAGCCCTTGGTGATGGTTTTGAAGTCTGACAAGTCTCACCTGGGCTGTGGTTCCTGCCGCGGCTGTAACAGCACTAACAATCTTCGGTGCTGTAGAAGCTGTAGGCTCAGCGCCAGGTGGACACAGGAGAGTGGTGGAGAGCAGTCGACAGGCCAGTTCCTATCCATCTCCTGAAACCCTGCCTGCTCCCCTGGCCTATTTGCCCTTTTAAGGCAGGCACTCCTCCATTCTGAACTCTTTCTGCTTGGGGCTGACTAATCTAGCTCCTGGATCCATCCTTTTCACCTATGGCTTCTCCGACTGTCCTCACCACCCCATAGGCAGGGACTGTGGCTTTTCAGGAGGCAGTTTTGATTGCGCATGTGCTAGTACTCATCTGTTTTAGAACAGGCCAGATGTTAAGGGATTGCAGATAATCCCTGATGTGGGTGTTTAGCTCTTTTATATGGGCTTAAATCTTTCTTTTCACTGATATAAACAAACACAAAGCCGTTATTGAAAGAGTAATTAGACAAATGGAACCACTCAGTAGTATCATTTTTCCCAGTAATAGAACAACCCTGGTGTTAACAAGATTGGAAACGGAGTCGTGATTTGTCACTGTGATCTGTTTCAGAAGGAAAGGGACATTTTGGTTGTTTCTCTTTATGGCAGTAAAACCTTTTAGTGTTAGAGCAGGGTTCACCTTTGTAGTAGTTGCTTTAGGGTAGTAGAGTTAGTCCAGTAGATGTGATGTGATTAGTATAGTAGGTAGCCATGTAATGTTATCCAAGAAAAGAGCTCCCACATAAAAAACAGTAAAGACTACCTGTAACATGTCTAACAGTTTAAGATTTGGGAAGTGATATTTGGCACAACTTTTGACAAACTTGAATGATCACAATCTATTTTCTATAAGAAAAAACAAGTTTTAAAGAGAGCTGTCTCAGCACTGCGCTGAGCTCCCAAAGTCCAGTTGAAGAGTGGGAGGAGTGAGAATATTAGCAAAGAGGTCAAAACCATAATGGAGATACCCACTAAAACAGCTTACCTGAGCTAATGGGAACTCCCCAACTCTGGCTGGACAGGGAAGGAGTCAGCATAGGACCAAACTAGTCCCTCTGAATGTGGGTGACAGTTGCATGGCTGGGGCAAAATGAGGGGCTATTGGCAGTGGCACCAAGATTTATCCCTACCGCTCGTACTGGCGTTTTGGGAACCCATTCTCTTTGGAAGGATACCTTGCTCGGCCTAGATATAGTAGGGAGAGCCTTGGTCCTTTCTCAAAGCAATGCGCCTTACCCTGTCTGAGGAGTGGATGGAGGGTGGGGTGAGGGGGATGAGGGGAAGGGAGAGGTGGAAGGGTTGGGAGGAGGGGAAGAGAGTAGGAACTGGGATTGGTATGTAAAATAAAAAAGTTTGTTTTCTTTTTTAAAAAATAAAAAAATGAAACATAAAAAAGAGCTGCTTAAACTTAAATAGCTATTTTTCACCTGTGCCCACAACACTGAGGCCCCTTTATGTACATGGCCTATTAACATCTACTTTTTTGTGCGTATCTTGGGATGAAATGGTTTTCCCTGGCTTTCCTTGCTTAGTTAGGCTCCTCTCCTGCCTGAACTCATTGTGTTGGCCATTGTGTGTTTTATTACTCAGCTTACTCATGCCCAAATACAAAACAGGATACACACGTCTTAAGAACAGAACCCCGTCGCAGCTTCTTAAGAGCAGAATTAAAAATGAAACATTAATATTAATGAGTCTAATGAAAGGCAAGTTTATGACATCATCTCCATCCCCAGATGTTTGTTCACTACCAATGAAAACAAAGGCCAGTGGGATATGTTGGGATAAACACAGGGTCTTTGGAGGCTGCCAGGTCTCTAGGATAATAACCCACATGTTTTCGTAGTTCTTTATCTTTCCCTGTTTGGAGTGTAAGACAACCTTTATTTTCACTGTATGCTTTGTGCTGCTTGGGCTTCACCGGGTGTGAACACATCTTTAATTGAGTTTGCTGCTACTGTGTTCTCATTAAACCTTCAGCAATCAAAGAAGATTAAGGATCACCTTTTGTTGTATTTAAACTGATGGGTTAGTTAACCAGATCCTGAAGTGCTTGTGCCAGCTCAGATTATATGGAAGTGAAATATCAATTAAAAGTTTTCACAGGGAACTTTCAAGAACTTGCGGAATTGTCCAAGCAGTGGTGGCACACACCTTTAATCCTAACACTTGTGAAGCAGAGGCAGGCAAGTCTTTTGAGTTCAAGGCCAGCCTGGTCTAGGGAACAAGTTTCAGGACAGCTAGAGCTATGCAGAGAAACCTGTTTTGAAAAACCAAACAAAAACCTCCCAGATTTGAATGTTTCTTTTTGACAGTTGTCATTGTATTGCTCAGCTCAGTTGACTGGCACATAAGACTGGACCCCTTAGAAGATACAGAAGAGCCCAGTGAGGGCCTTATTACTTAGGTGACTTTAAATGACCTATGAACTGTGAATGTTTCTGTTGGTAGAGAACTTGGGAGGAGGGGAGAAATAGGAACAGGTATGGCAGATGGTTCAAGGGACCGGCAGGAATTTAAGGTGTGTTAGGAGAGATATGTTGATAGGATACCGAGAGAGAGACATCCAGAAAATTAGGTCTCTAGAGAGAATGGTTGGCTCTTCAATGGAAATTTTTTGTTTTGTTTTTGTTTTGTTTGTTATGGCTCCGTTAAATGGATATGGTGGAATGTGAAGCTTTGCAGGTGAATGCCTGCCTTCTTATTTTATCTACGTTGTGAAAATGATTGCACAAGCTTCTTGCTGTACCACACGGTGAACCTGTTTACAGGTTCCGTGCAATACCTGTAAGTCAAAAGGGAGCGCACACGTGATAAGACATTTCTCAAGGACTGATTGTGTGCTTACCCTGGGCAGAAAACTTTTGCTTGAATTTCTTATTTACAGGACAGGCTAAAAGAGTGCTACACTTTGAAGCCTCTTACAGTTTTGAAGACACCGAGGATAGGGCAGTTCTTTTTTTTTTTTTTAATTTATTTATTTATTAAGGATTTCTGCCTCCCCGCCACCGCCTCCCATCTCCCTCCCCCTCCCCCGATCAAGTCCCTCTCCCTCATCAGCTCGAAGAGCAATCAGGGTTCCCTGACCTTTGGGAAGTCCAAGGACCACCCACCTCCATCCAGGTTTAGTAAGGTGAGCATCCAAACTGCCTAGGCTCCCCCAATGGATGGAAATAGAAAACACTATCCTGAGTGAGGTAAGCCAGACCCAAAAAGAGGAAGATAGGGCAGTTCTTAATGGCAGATTCTATTTGTATTTGGGGTGTAACGGTTCTTTAAACTGACTCTCCAGGCCATTGCAGGACATCTGATGCCCATGATTTCCACCTACCAATTGCCAGTAGCATCTCTGGTCATTTGGCTAACTCAGAACACCTTTGGGCAGGTGGATGGAGGGGGAGTGGCAACACTCCCAGTGGAGAGTGATTTACCTGTGATCACAGGGAAGTAAGATTTTACCCCAAGGGTAAGCACTGAGTTTAGATTTCTGACTTCATTACTTTGGTTCATTAGATGCCATTTTCTCTTCCACCCTTCAAAATGATAGTTTTTCAACATTATGCTAAAAGCTGGGTATGGCCCGGTCATTGTTGCACATACCTTTAATCCCAGCATTCATGGAGGCGGAAGCAGGAGGATGATCTGAGTTTGAGACCAGCCTGGTCTACAGAGTGAGTTCCAGGACAGCTCGAGCTACATAGAAAAACCTGTCTTGAATAAAAAAAAAAAAAGAAAGAAAGAAAGAAAGAAAGAAAGAAAACAGCCAGAAAAGCTGGGTATATTGGATCATTCTTGTAGTCCTGGAATTCCAGAGGCTGAGGCAGGAGGATTGCTTCAAATTCAAGTATAAGTTATGTAATGAATTCTAGATTATTCTAAACTATAGTGAGACAGATACTGTCTCAAAAACAAACAAAACACACATTTGAATGAAGAAGTGCTTCCTTATAGTGGGCTCTATGACTTTGACTTTCAGTGAACTGTTAAGAGTATCAGTGACAGAAAGAGGGTAAGACAGGCTCCCTAAACTGAAGGTCAGGAGTTGTGTCTTACCTTGGTATCTATCGTCTTCCCCAAACACAGGTAAGAGTGAATCTGTGCTTGTTGTTTAGAGTATTAAAGAGGTCATCATCTAGTGACTTTTCAGCCAAGGGTAGCACTTTACTAACCAAGTGGGTTTATGAAATGTATTTGGAAGGTGTTTGTGCCTGCCTTCACAGCTGAAGGTGTTGAATGACAGAGGTCAGGCAACTAATGGGTTGTAGAGCAGGAGATAGGACTGCAAAAAGAAAACTCTTCTAATGACCAGGCTGAGAGCTATTGACCTTCATTTAAGCTGAGGTGAATAAGGACCTGCCAGCAATTCATACTTGAAGTAGTACAAAATGCCTAGTAAATTCTAGAAGCCCTCGGAGGTGTGTATCTCATTATTCTGCCAGGCTAACTTGGAGCATGGAACTTACTCTTGGCAGGAGAGAAGAAGTGGTAAACTGTTTGAGTTTCAAGACTCTACCTTTTGTGAGATTCTTCCACCTCCCCCCAGTTTTCATAGGATGCCTGTGGGATCGCTCATATGTGAATTCTTGCTGTAGGGGTCTTTGGGAAAGGGTTTAGTTATGCAATCTAACTCTACTGGCATTGTAATCAGAGTTCCTGTCTTTATGGAGCCAGAGATGGTTTTTAGCATTTTTATTCATCAGTGGAAAATATATAGAAAGAATAATGACAGTTTGTAAAACAGAAAATAATCCCTCAACAAAGTATTGCATTTCTCACTCAAGGTTCTAATGAAATAGTGGAAGCTTAGCTGTGTAAGAAATGCTAAATAAAACAGAGGTGGCAGGAATGTGTAGAGAGATATAAACTCAACCCGGGCTCCAGTAAAAAGAGAGCTGCCATGAGATAAAAGGTGAAGAGACTGTAGCTAATTCAAGTCTCTGAACTCTGCAAGCTGATGTGGTTTCTTTGTGCAGATGTCCCCAGTATGATGCTGCATAGTGAACATATAAAGATGACTGAGTAAAACCGATCTCAGTATAAACTTAATATGTTTTTAGCATGGGTGACTTGTTTGGTTCAGATCATTTTTTCTTTTTAGAAAAATATGTTGCATTTATTTTGCATATTTGTATTTGTAAGTGTGCATATATACACGGATGCATGTGTGTGGATGTTCAAGGTCAACTTGCATGGTTCTGTTTTTGTCTTCCACCCTGAAGTCCCTAGGATTGAACTCAGTTGTCAGGCTTGAAAGCAATTGCCTTTACCAGCTGAGCCGTATTTCTTCATTAATGTCATATATTGGATAAAAATTTTATTTGGGCCTCAAATCTCACAGCAGCTTTTCCCCGAGTATATTTTGTTTAGTATTGGTTAGCTCAGAATAGTGTGGGAGCTAATAAGTGATCATAGCTCCAGCCAGAGGCAGACAGTGGTGTTTTCTCTCTCTCCTCCTTGACTCTGCAGCCTCAACAAGAATTTATTCATAGGTGGAGCCAGAAAGTGCATTCCTTGAGGACTCAGCGTTCCAAGGGGGTAGTGATCTGTGCACTGAATAGTTTGCCGCTGCTGGAGGACCTGTTGGAGGTTTGCAGCTAGAAATAATTCACCTCCAGTGTTCAGCGGGTAGGTGTTGCTAGCTAAGTGGTGGAACACCTCCATCAGGACTCTCCTTCAGTGTTTAACTTCTGGAATCATTTCAGGGAAGTGTCCCCAAACACAGAAATAGCAGTCAGCTTAGCCACCTAGGTATATTTTTTTTTCTTTTTTGTTCCTGGCAGATTAGCGATGACAAAATGAAACTAACACTTTATGAAATTCCTGTGCTTGGGGATTTGAACAGATATAATATTTTTTTATTGTACAGTGTTGGGAGAAGTTTCTCCATCTCTCACACACATAGGATTGAAGGATTGGGTACCAAATGTCTCACGGTACCAGCAGTAGAATCAGAAGGCCAGGTGGTTCTTTCCAAATCCAAAGCCTATGTGATGTGACAGTAGGCTTTAGTTGGAAAAAGCTGTAAGAGAAGACTGGCCTTGGGAAATGTGTCCGAATGGAAACAGATAATTGCATGCAGCTAGACGTCTGGCCAGGTGGAATAGGTCAGTGTCTGTACAGTAAAGAATTTATACTCCTGTGAGCTAGGAGAGGAAAACAAATGTATATATTGTTTGAATTATGAATCTGTATTTAAATGTACAAGTCAGTCTCTTTCAAATAGATAAAAGTTAAAATTATAGGAAGATAGCGTTTTCTGTTTATTCAATAAGCAAAACTCCATTTTGAAATGGATAAACAGGATCCTGCTCCTAAAGGAGGGTTGTGGTCTGAATGAGAATAGCATCCATATGCTCATATATTTGAATATTTGGTCCCCAGTTGGTTAGAACTGTTTAGGAGGATTAGGAGATGTGGCCTTGTAGGAATTACGTTACTGTGGGTTTTAAAAGCCCACCCTGTTAGCTTTCCCTGCCTCCTGCTTGCCTGTTCAATTGTAAGCTCTCAGTTCTTCCAGCCATCCTATCCTGCCTTTGCTCTGCTCTTATGGACTTTAACCCTCTGAAACTGTCGGCCCAGTTAAATGGATTCTTTTGTAAGTTGCCTTGGTCATGGTGTTTTGCCACTGAAATGTAAAAGCAGCTGGCAAGAGTAAATTGATAGCACCACTTTGGAGGGAAACGGGCGTTTCTAGTGATGTCAGAGACCCATTGCACAGATAAAGTTGGTGACAGGTTAAACTGTTTGAGAGTTTAGTGACTGCAGCACTATTTTAATAGCAAAAATGAAAATGAAAATTAGGTTCCTGTGAATAAATTGTACCTCTATCTAATATTTATATATTAATGCCATGTTCCTGTTGGGAAAGAATGGCAAAACTTGCTTTATGCCTTAAGGAGATGTCTCCAAGGCACATTCAGAGGGTACCAGCAGAAGAAAGGAGGGGCTGAAGAGTCTGTGCTAGCGGTGTGCCACCTGTTCTCATTGGCTGGAGGCCGAGTTAAGGGCCAGGAAGCAGGGAGACTTCTTTTTTACAGTTCTTGACACTTAAAACTTGTGTGAATTACCTTTTATAGAAAGAAAAGAGACTGGTCTGAGACCTGCTGAACATTTGTCTCTAAAAGAAGAAAATCTAAAAATTACTGATCCAAGAACAGACTACAATAACTTTTTTCAAGTAAGAAAAATTCTGGTTAAGGATGTATGTACTTGTATTGTATACACTGTAGGACTATTTGTTTTTCTGTTTGTTTGTTTGTTTTGGGTTTTGTGACACTCTCTGAAGGTATAATTGAGATGTATGCATTATCAATCTATAATGTAAAACTGGGTGGAATGGGGCTGGAGACGTGCCTCAATGGTTAAGAGCACTGGCTACTCTTCCAAAGGACCCGGGTTTGAATTCCTAGCACCCACACTGCAGATCACAACTGTCTGTAACTACAGTTGCAGGGGATCCAGCACCATCACACAGACATGAATGCAGATAAAACACTAATGCACATAAAAGAAAATTAAAATCTTTAAAAAAAATGCTGGGTTGAATGAACAGATGAAATCACAGAATCTTAACTCAGTTAGAGGGCATCTGCCATCCACTGTGACCAGGTTCAGTACAGCATAATTGCCTCATAACTCCTAGGCCTAGCTTTTGCATGCCACCCAAGTCTCTTCAGGCTGATAGATATGTAAAGTGAATGTGCTTTGTATATTAGGAAAACTAATATTTCATTGGAAAAGTCATATGCAAAAATGTATCAGTTCCTCCACGTGTGTCTCCCCATTTGGGTCCCATGACTTAAAAGCATCCATCTATAAGTCCACAAGATTGTGTCAGGCAGTCTCCTAGGTTCTGGGAATCCACCAGTGAGCAAGGTGTAACCTAGGTTTCTCTCTCCCTTTACCTACCACGCGGCTCCCTTTTTCTTCCTTTCCTGAGACTGGGTGTCACTCTTTTAGATAACCTCATACTCACCGGGTAGCTCAAGCTGGCCTTGAATTTATGACTTTCCCGCCTTAGCATCCTTGGTCCCAGGATTACAGGCATACACCACCACAATGGCACACTTCTATACTCCTTTCTAAAAAAATAATTACCATGGTGGAAGGCAGCGGGATGTAGAAACAATCAAGAAGTGAAAACCCATTCTTGAGATTTTTTTTTAAACATGAAATTGCTTTAATTACACATAATCTGTTTCTTCCAGTATTTGTGTCAGTCTAAATAATGCTTTATTATTTACTCATTTTAGGTTGTATCTGTTAATTTCCGATTATGATAGATGAATCTTTACTTATTTAAACAATTACTATCATTTGAGGGATTAAATAAAAATCGAGTCTTCAGATTTTTATTTCTGTGCAAATTTATTTTGTTTAGCTGAGCCCTGTATTATGATTCCTTTTCCTTATGTGACCTTTGTTTTTTCCTGGAGCAAACTGCTCCGTTTTTTGTTTTCTTCACTGTTACTACTACTAGGATGCCCAAACACGTTTACAAAACGTTTTCTGTTTTCGGTCCATATTTCGAAATGGCACTGCCCGGTTCACCTCTATGCCCCCAAGATCTTCTTCCTCTCATCTCATTCCTCCCCCTATCCAAATCTATACCAGCTCCCTCCATTTTTTGATTTCATGTTTGCCTTAGTTAAGTCCCTGGTTATGCAAGATTATGTCCAACAAGAAATAGTGGATGTTAGATACATTTTTTAGTTTTTACATTTCTGAACTTTTTTCTGTATGGATTCTGAAGCTATTTCTCCATTTCCTTTAATTCTCTTGCTTTTGAGACTTTTTCTAGTAATCTCATGTGGAGGCTTTTATATGTGACTATTTTTTCCCTTTGTAAATTTTGAGAAAATCTAATCTCCTTTCAATCCAGTACAAAGGTGAATAATAGATTTCCTGTAGGCTCCTTTTCATGTTGGCTGTCAATCACTGTTCTTTTCCTTTTTCTCTTAACCGTCTAGGTTGAAGGGTTTTTCCAAAACTTCCCTTTCTTTGGTTCCTTGTACAGGGCTTGGATTCCAGACCTTGAAGACATTAATTTTTTTTCCCTAATTTCATACCAAATGACCGTAGTTTCTGGATGTTATTTGGGATGCCTGTTAACAGTTTCAGCCTTGTGTTTCTTCCCTTACTTTTGTTCTAAGTCGCTGGAATTTTTCTGGAATTCTTAGGCTACGCCAAAATGCCAACTGCTTTTGCAGCCATTTACACCGCGCTAACCAGTTTCTGTCTGACTGCTCTTCCAAACTCTCGGATGTGGTACTCCTGGCTCATTTTATCTAGTAAAATTTTATCTGATTTCCTGTTGTTTACTTATTCGCTGTTATTTTAGTGTTTTACAAAAGGACAAAAATGAAATGTTTTCTCAAACCTTTACAGAAAACTCTGAGTATTACTGTTTTTGAGCTTTTTATTGAGTATGCACTGATCTCCATAACCTTCCCTTGCTCCTTGGGCCACAGTTGCTGAAAGATTGCACAGTCAATGTCAAAGATTGCACACTTATTGCCTTTAATCCCAGTACCGGAAACAGAGGCAAGTGGATCTCTGTGAGTTCAAGGCCAGCTTGGTGTACAGAGCTATAGTGATATTTTATTTATGTTTTAATAAATAAGACTTGCCTAAATATCGGAAGGGCAAAGCTAAGCCACTAGTGGTGGTACACACCTTTAATCCCAGGATTTGGGAAGACAGAGGCAGGTGGATCTCTCTGAGTTCAAGGCCACCCTGGGCTACAAAGGATCAATGCAGAAACACATCCAGGTGGTAGTGCCTCTCACACTTTTGATTGCAGTACTAGGGAGTCATATGCCTTTAATTCCAGTACTAGAGGGAATATAAAATGAGAGGAGAGAGAGGCTTAGTCTACTTAGTCTGCAGTCACCAGTCTTGGTAGATGTAAGACTTCTTTAGTGACTTGCCTGCTTTGCTTGTCTGGTTTTCAGGCTGAACCCCAATTTCTGACTCTGGGTTTTTATTATTAGTGCTACACAGAGCTAGTTCTGGGACAGCCAGGACCCTGTCTCAAAAATCAAAACACAATAAATAAAAAAAAAATTAGGTGTTCAGTCTAATTTCTCTGAAACTGTCAGAACAAAGAGAAGACCCATAGTGATGGCTAGAACTCCAAGGTGGCTCCCAAAATATTGGTGATTTCATTGGTTGCAGTGGTTTCAAAAGAAAAAAAAAAGGGGGGAGTGATACTATTAGGAAGTGTGGCCTTTTTAGAGCAGGAGGAATTATGTCACCGAGGAGCTGGGCTCAAACCATGTCCAGAGAGACAGGCCACTCCTTGTTGTCCATAAGTCAAGATATTGGAACTCTCAGATCCTTCTTTAGCTCCATGTCTGCCTGCATGGTTCCTTGCTTCTCACCATGCCGATCACAGACAAAACCTCTGAACTGTTAAGTGAGCCACCGCAATTAAATGTTTTCCTTTATAAGAGTTGCCGTGCTCATGGTGTCTCTTCACAGCAATAGAAACCCCAAGACAGTGGCACAGCGTTGACATAGTGACCAATCAGAATGTTCTCTCTTGTAGTTGCCAGCCTTCCTCCCACTGCTGGATATTTTGCATTTTACATCTCAATACTGGCAACTGGTTAGGTGAGGTGTGAGCTTTGCCTTTTGCTTTCTGGTGACGCACCGGGGGTCATGCTCTAGCTGGAGGTGGCCTCTGGCTGGTTAGTCAAAGTGAAGCTGTGAACTATAGTGACTTGGGTTGTTGCACTGTTCTAAGTAGTTCAGTAAGGATATGCTTTGATAGTATGGCATATATTAAGAAACAAGGAATTCGCCATTGTGCAATGTTTATAGTTTGTGTCTAGTTATTTCTTCTTAGTTGTATTTTTTATCGATTTCTTTTTTATGACTCTGCTACAGGACTATATCATTTAAAATCTCTTCTAATAGTAGTTTATGATTTTGTAAAACAGACATTCAATCCCATGAAAATGTAAAATAAAGGCACATTCAGAACATTGTCCTCTCAAAGACATGTCCCATCCATATATATATATAATATATATATGCAGATATTTTTACAAATAATATGTTCTCTTTGGGATTGAAATTTATGTCTATTTCCTCAACAATAGTGCTTTAATACTTTCTACAATAGTACACATGTTTACGTAATAAAACCTTAAAATTTAATCCTTATAAAAATGTTAGTTGTACCTGCTATTGTTTATCAAGATCTTGTCTAAGTATCTAAGCATCTTTACTTGCATAGATTTTGTATTCTGCTGGATGAGAGAAGAATATAAATGGTATAACTTGATACATAGCATGCTTTAAAGTTTAGCAAAAGCAGGATGAAGGAACAAGGCAGGATGGAAGTGGTGGGTCTAGAGTAAGGGTTAGAAAGTGTGATCATCAAAGCCTTCTACAGGGTACCACTTGAGCAGAGATCTGGACTGTACCTGGGAGTGATGCATCGACACATCCAAACAGGAGCTTTCCAGAATAAGAGGATACATACTATTCTAAAGGTCCTGAGGATTCACAGTATTGTGTGACGGACGGTACAGGCAGACCCAACAGAATGGAGGGAAGAGTGTCCATGCTATGGCAAGGGGGCAGAAACCAGATGAATTAGCAGTGGGGAGACCCTAGCAAGAAGCTGAAATATCATTTAGCTTTTGAATATTTTTCGTGGTCATGTGCTTATATATTTATCTTGGAATTTACAGAAAAGGAAGGATGTGAGATGGAGGGGGAGGTCAGCCATGGCCAGGCTCTGTAGAAATCTGGGAAGATACCATTTGGCTTATCTTTTGGTCTCCAGTCCTCCTTCAGGACTGTCTTTTGAATGGTATGTGGATGACTAACCTGTGCTAGTATTTTTTTTTTTTAACTTTTTGTAATACTGGTGAAGTAACTTCTAGCCGGCCTTGCACTTAGACAAGCCCTCTCTCACTGATTTGTGCTCCACCCCCAAATGCCCTATTTTTAAAAACAACTATAGTACCAGTTTGAGAATTCCTCTCAAAGGCGACGGTTCCTGATGTTGCTTCACTTCTCATGAGGTGGGTCACAGATGTTCAGAGTCTGAAGGGCGTGGGAAGGAAAGAGCAGTTGTACAAGATCAGTGAGTGGGAGCCAGTACAGCTCAGGCTGCTGGGGGTTTCACTCTGCAGACTGGGACTGAACTGTAATTATGGGCTTGTGTTGTGAGACGGAGAGGGAGGACCAAAAATAAAGCATCACAGAGATGAGCATCCCAGAAGGCCAGCATATGGAGTAGAGCAGCGCCAGGTACGCTAAGGTTGCAGAGCAACCAGATCTCTTCGTACCCATTATGTTTCCTTCTTCCCTGTTTTTTTTTTTTCCTCCAGAGATTTCTGAAATCATTCGAATGGCAGATGTTTGAGCTGAAATGCATGCTGTTTGACTGCCTTTAAAATTGCAGCCTCTAGTTACCTTTGCATTTGGAGCCCAGAAATAGTGTCATAACCACCTGTTTTACGTCCTGTTAATGGTCATTAAAAAAATGCAAGTACTGCTCTACTGCTGGCAGTCGTCATTTACAAAAGGACAGTTTTCCAGGTGGTTGTCTCTGAACCACTGATGTGGCAATCTCTTTTCATAGAGGCAGAATAGGGCTTACTAGATGGGATTGCAGGATAGTACATACACATCAGTTTAATTCATAAAGACATCAGTAGAACACTGAGCAGAGAGGACTTTAGGGTTTGAAGTAGGAAGCTGTATTTCTATGAAAAAGATTTCAGGCTGATGTACATGGCCTCTGTGACATAGACAGCCTCTGAGGAGGGTGTGGGGGTAATATTTATGTAAGGACCACATTGAGGGCTAAGCTGGTGACTAAGGGAATAGAGAACAGGCCTGGAGGTAGCCCCAAGTAACTTTGAGATAAGGGGCAGTGGACATGTCTCTTTGTTATAATGCACTGATATTAGTTTTGATTTGTGGCTGGCTTCCTGGACATAGTCTTTTTCTTCCTTTCCCTCCAGACTAGATTGGTTTGTTTTCTTTTATCACTGACCCTGTAGTTTTAGACTCATAGCATCCTGAGGTCAAGGTGCGGAAACCATCTTATATTAGCTGGTCCTGAAATTTACATATTTGTGAAATCATATCCAGGAAGATGATGTTGCTGGAAAGCCTTTTATCCCTGAGGTGCTGACGCTGAACTAGGTATATATCTGTTTTGAGTTTTAAAGATTTTTATTTCGGGGCTGGAGAGATGGCTCAGTGGTTAAGAGTATTGCCTGCTCTTCCAAAGGTCCTGAGTTCAATTCCCGGCAACCACATGGTGGCTCACAACCACCTGTAATGAGGTCTGGTGCCCTCTTCTGGCCTGCAGACACACACACAGACAGAATATTGTATACATAACAAATAAATAAATAATTATTTTAAAAAAAGATTTTTATTTAATTTAAACATTTTTGTAATTTCATTCATCTTGGTCATTCATTCTTTTTCTACCCCCTTCCACTGCAACCACGCCGCTTATCCCAACAGTCCCCTTCCTGCTATCTTGTCATCTTTTTTTTTTTGTTTGTTTTTGGTGGGGGGGGGGTTGGTTTTTCAAGACAGAGTTTCTCTGTGGCTTTGGAGCCTGTCCTGGAACTAGCTCTTGTAGACCAGG
This sequence comes from Microtus oregoni, assembly GCF_018167655.1. Taxonomy (NCBI): domain Eukaryota; kingdom Metazoa; phylum Chordata; class Mammalia; order Rodentia; family Cricetidae; genus Microtus; species Microtus oregoni. Next base: position 28,950,929 of record NW_024543089.1, read on the forward strand.
CTGGCCTCAGACTCACAGAGGTCCACCTGCCTCTGCCTCCCGAGTGCTGGGATTAAAGGCGTGCGCCACCACCGCCCAGCTTCTTCTGTTTTATGAACCACTGATCTTAACAAGAGCCACCAGGATAGGCAGCGATGTGATGCTGTCCAATAAAGCATGAACAAGTCACTATCACCTAATACCACTGAAGACAATGACTCTGCCTCCCCAAGGAGACTATCCGCTGTTGAAAGGTCCCAAGGGATACCTCACTACTGATGACCACAGCTAGACAGTGGGTCTGGGAAAGAGCGTTCATTACATATCTTTTCTTTAGTCCAGGGAGGACTGGAGCATGATTTGGTCACAGTATAATGAATGCCAGAATCTGGCTGCTACTAGTTTCATCACAGGGGTTAGGTCAGGTAATCTGTATGGTGAGAAGCAACATGTCAGGAAGGACAGGCCTAATGAGGCTTCAATGGGAGACATGGCTTAGTGGTCAGGGTCTAAATCCAACTGATATTAGCAAGGAGGGAGCAAACCATATAGACCTGCCCTGGTTCCTTTCCCTTTCCTTATTCTGTTGCCCATCCTGTAGACCCCTGAGACAGTTTCCCTTGTGCCATGGAAATGAACATGCAGAGAGGGGACACAATTTCAGGCATCACCAGCTGAGAGGAATAAAAGACACAGAGAATATCAGTTGTAAACAGAAAAGGTTAGGTGTGGCCAAATTCCCCAAGGACAGCCATTTGGCAGGTGATGCTTAAGTGTGAGGACTTTCCCAAGTGAGGTTAAGTGCCCTTGTTGTTAAGAATGACTGCCATGTTCAGAATGACTGCCGATGATGTCCTGCCATCAGAGGTTGCCTCAGCTCTAGAAATGTCAAGGCATCATCTATTCCAGCATCTCACTAAACCTCCATCCTCCAGGCCAGCATCTGTAGAGAAGAGGCTGAGCCTTCATCCTCCAGGCCAGCATCTGTAGAGAAGAGGCTAAACATCCCTAAGACATTTATGGAAACTGTACTCCGATCTTTACTAGTTCTGGATTTTTCTGACAAAGCCAGAATCATGATGTGTGATTTAAAAAAAAAAAAAAAAAACCACAGAAGGACAAGAGTTATAGGAGTCAGGTAGTGGAGTTCTTTCCTTTCCAAGAGTGTCTTCCCCTCCCTACTGACCACGCCCCACTGGCAGGCTTATTTTACAAAGAAGCCAAGCTGTTTGGAAGGCTTAAGCCTAAATATTTGCTCCCCCCACCCCCAAGAAACTTTGCTCAATAAAAGGCCGCTTTGTCAAGCCTGTCCTCCCTCTGTCCAGGAAGTAGCTCTTTGACCACATGAGTGTTTTTCTGGCAATGATGTGGACTGCAGTGAGGTGGTTTCTTACTGTGGATCCTACTCTGGATGCTCATTAGAGTCACAGCTAATGCCGAGTTTGAGCAGCAACACTGTTTGGAATTAATGTTCTCTGTGAGTTTTCTATTAGTATTTAATTTTTGTGCGTCAACACTGACCTTATGGGATTAGTATTAAATAGCGGTCTTCCTGACCAGGTTTCTCTCTTCCCTATGTAACCACCAGGCATGGATTTCAGCTGAACCCAGAGAGGCGCTCAATTCATTGTTCAAGAATGCAGTGTCAGAGAGTGACCTCAGCTGAACACCTGGGAATGGGGGTGATTGTTACAAAGTAGATTTCTCAGCCCACTTTAGTCTTGACAATAAGATGTTTGTTTTATAAACGCTGCACCCTGGGCTATTCTGCTATATGTTCAGAAGGCTTGAAGAAGACAAAGTTTTTTGTTTTATTTTGGTTTTCTTTTCCTTACTGCCACACCCCTAGTGCCAGGGAGAATGCCTACAACGTGTTCTGTATCTGTTGGCTTGGTTAATTATTGGAAACAGCTTCATGTTTCTTAGCCGTCAAGGATTCCATGATCTTGTTAGAACTTAGTTAAAAACAAGAAAAAAAAGTAATTTTAGATGATGGACCAGAACCTCATGGAAATTATCTTAAGTTTAGGATGCTAATATACCTTCTGTTTTCATTATCCAGAACTTTTTTTTTTTTTTTTTTTTTTTTTTTTTTTTTTTTGGTTTTTCGAGACAGGGTTTCTCTGTGGCTTTGGAGCCTGTCCTGGAACTAGCTCTTGTAGACCAGGCTGGTCTCGAACTCACAGAGATCCGCCTGCCTCTGCCTCCCGAGTGCTGGGATTAAAGGCGTGCGCCACCACCGCCCGGCTCAGAACTTTGTTTTATGTCTAGCACAAAGCAAGTAAATGCTTAAAGGCCACAAGTTGGAGTCCTGGCTTTCAGATACCATCTTTATAAGGTTGCTTAGAAATGAGGAGCTTGTATGTTACGTTGACCTTTATATTTGTGCTCTTTTGGTTAAGTAAGAGAAGGCTACTTAGAGATGCCAAGTAACTTGTGTCTGTTTGTAATAGTGATTCTTGCCTTTTTCTCCCTACGATGAGCTAACTGAATGCCTTCTAAAAATATTACTATTGAAGTATTTTACATTATGAGCAAACCATCGGAATGGACTGTTGTCTTTTTTTTTCTTTTTCTGAATCTTTATTACTTTTTTAATATAATAATGTCCAGTTACATCAATTTTTATGCAAATACCACAATTCCACCTTTTCTTTTTTTTCCATTTTTTTATTGAGAAAAGGAGAAAAAAAAAACAAGTTTCCACCTCCTCCCAGCCTCCCATTTCCCTCCCCCTCCTCCCACCCTTCTCCCCCTCCTCCCACCCTTCTCCCCCTCCCCCCACTCCTCTCCCCATCCCTCCCAGTCCAAAGAGCAGTCAGGGTTCCCTGCCCTGTGGTAAGTCCTAGGTCCTCCCCTCTCCATCCATTTCTAGGAAGGTGAACATCCAAACTGGCTAGGCTTTTGGCACTATATGGCTTATGTTTTTGGATCTGAAAGTACCAGTTTTTTGAGTCTCATCAGCTCATTTTCTTTTTACTACACAGCATCCCAGTATCAACTATTTTGAGTGTCTTTGCTATTGTGTTTTCCCTCCCTCCCACCTTCCCTCCCTGCCTCCCTCACTGTCTCCCTCCCTCTCATTTTCATAGTCTAAGGTGTAAAGATGACAAAGTATCCTTTTACTGGACATAGTTTCTGGGGTAGGGGGACAACTAGCAAATATCGAGGATAAAAGCTTTATTAAAACCTTTAAACATTTGGACTTATTTTTAAAAGGATGCTGAGTGTAGATAGCTTTAATCTTGCCTTTGTAGTGAGAAAGGTATTCAAGAGGAGTGAAGTCTTAACAGAAAAAAAGTTGGTCATCCTTCTAGGGGAGGAGGAATATTGTCAAAGTTGTTTCTGAAATTAAAGCAATAAGATTCTGTTTGTTTCTGTTTTGTTTTTTTTTTTTTTTTTTTGCAATGTGCCCTGTAGATACATGGGTTCTCTCTCTCTCTCTCTCTCTCTCTTCCGCACCTCTCTCCCCCTCCTTCTTTTTGGTATTTTTGAGTCAGGAACTCGCTATGTGGCCCAGGCTATCCTGGAACTCAGAGTGTAGACCAGGCTGGCCTTGAATTCTCTGAGATGAACTCTGCCTCCTAGTGCTTAAAGGCATGTGCCAGCATGCTGGGTTTGGGTCTCCTTTCAAAGAGGAAGTGTTCTCATGCTTGAAATCCAACCATTCAGATTTTGACTATTTTAGGCTTTGGTACTTAATCTTTGGGTTTCTGGCACTAGTTATCCTTGTGTGATGCATGTACCCCTGATAAATAAGGACCGTCATATGCGTGTTGATGCAGCCTCTTAGGATAAACAACACAGCTCTAATTTAAAATGAAAATTAAAGGCTAACTTCCAATGACTTTTTGAAAATTAATATTTTTGGTTCAAATTCTCTACAATTTATTAAGAGATTATGTGAAGTATGAACAGTTTTTTGGGCTGCCCTTAGTCTATAACAATTTAGTATGCAATTTGTGTAATATGTTTTAAATGATGCCCAAAACACAGTAAGAAAAAAATTAAAATAATTTTTTTATTTCATTAAATACTTTTACTTCCTGAGATTTAATTTCACGGGATTGCATAACAACATTCATGATTAATCATGAACAAAAACAAAAACAAAAAAACTAAAAATAAATTCTGAGAACCATTTTGTTCCTAACCTGATTCCCCTTTATTGTCCTTACTGCAAGATAACACAGATCAAGCATGGCTGCTGTGCCATTTTGTGCACTAACTCATTAAGAAAAGTCTTGTTTGTTACTATGGTGTTCTCAGTGGAACCTGGTGTCTGAGGTGTGGCACGATTAATAAAAACCCAGAGACAGAAATTGGGGTTCAACTTGAAGATCAGAAGAGCAAAACAGCCAGCCAATGGCTCTTACCTCTACCTCAGTTCGAAATGGAGATCCTGCCTCCAGGATCTGAGAATGAGATGGTGAGGGAGACCTGTCTCCTCCAGCCTTATAATCCTCTCTAGGACTGGGATTAAAGGCATGCTCCACCCAGTTTCTATGGCAAACTAGTGTGGCTACTGGGATTAAAGGTGTGTGTCACCACTGCCTGGTTTGTAAGACTGACCAATGGGGCTGTTTTACTCTCTGAACTTCAGGCAAGCTTTATTTATTAAAATACAAATGAAATATCACTACACTGATGGGATATGCACACAGAAATTGATAACACGTTACAAGTTCCAACACTGGACACATGTTTGAGTTTGTACTTTTATTGTACTACACAGCATACTGGTTGTGTGATAGACAGAAATGACACTTTACTGAATTTAAAAGTTCATATTTGAATAGAGCAAATGGGCAGGCAGCTGTTACAATAAAAAGCCGGTATTTCTGGGTGCGGCGAGAGGAAAGACAAAGCTGAACTATGAAAGATTAAATGTTGGTTCAGGCGGAAGTATTGCAAACAGAAGAAAGTAGTTTGTTGGCCTGAGAACTTGGCATGTTCTAGCAGTGATAAATGATTCTATGTGGCAGGTGTATCTCAGCCAGGTAGAGAAGACGTGATTGTGTGTGTGTGTGTGTGTGTGTGTGAGAGAGAGAGAGAGAGAGAGAGAGAGAGAGAGACAGACAGAGAGAGAGAGAGAGAGAGAGACCCTTCATCTTCTTTCACAGAAGAATGTTGTGATGACGTTAATCACTTTGACCTTCTTGTGAATTTGAAACAGAGGAATTCTATAGATACAAGAGATCAGTTAAAACGGGACTATAATTATTTGGAGAAGAAGTGTTAAAACCTTTACTCACTCTATGATGATTATCAGCAAATTCCAGTGTTAACTTGTTTTTAAAAACAGAGGCTGGCTAGGTAGCCCAGATGGGCAGGCTCTCACACTTAGTCCTCTTGCTCTGCAGTGAAGAGGGCAGTGTTTCCCAGCTAACATCATCCTCTCCAGCCTAAACACAATTTTAAAATGTGTTTCTTGTGGTGCTCGGCTAAAGCTCAACACATAGGAATAAGTTTTAGAGCCCTGAAGAAGTTTCCAATGATGATTTAGTTGAGTTTTATTTAGTAGTTAGTACCATACTTTCTGCTGAAAACTGTTTTTCGTGTGTGTGTGTGTGTGTGTAGTTTTGTGCATGTGTGTGATGTGTGCATATGGTGTGGATGTGTGCATGTGTGTGTGTATGTGTGTGTGCACCTGTGTGTGTGTACTCACAGGTAATGACAGCTCCTTGCATACTTTCTACTTTAGGCTTGTCTTAGGGTTACTATTGCTGTGAGGAGACACTATGACTACAGCACCTCTTATAAAGGAAACATTTAATTGTGATGGCTCTCTTACAGTTCAGAAACTCACTCCATTATCATCATGGTGGGGAACATGGCAGAAGGCTGGCAGGCAGCATGGTGGTGGAGAAAGCCAAGTGTCTTGCAGGCAACAGAAAGTCAATTGACTGTCAAACTGAGTGAAGCTTGAGAAAAAGACCTCGAAGTCCACCCCCACAGTAATTCACTTCCTCCAATAAGGCCACACTTCCTAATAGTGCCGTTCCCTTTGGAGGACATTTCCATTCAAACCACCACATTCCACTCCCTGGCCTGCAAATGCTTATAGCCATATCATAATGCAAAAATGCATTCAGTTGAACTACAAAAGTCCCCATAGTCTATAACAGTCTCAAATTTATTTCAAGAGAGGCATTACAATCTCCTAACTATAATTACCTGTAAAAATCAAAAAGATCACATACTTCCAACATATAATGGCATAGGATACACATTACCATTCTGAAAACACAGGGAAGGAAGCATAGCAAGGAAATACTGGGCCAAAGCAAGACCAAAAACCATCTGAACAAACTCCAAACTCTGCATCTCCATCTCTGATGTCAAAATGCTCTCCACATCTTTTTGGCAGGCATTCCACAACCCTGGCATCTTCAATATCTTGGATTCGCCAAGGCAATGCAGTCTTCAACTTCATAACTTGATGCACTACTAGGCCTCCGTTCAGAGACACCTCTGATTCATGCCTGGCCTCAGCAGCTTTCTTAAGGGTTGGAGGCAAATTGAATAATTGGTTTCTTCTTTTTTTTTTTTTGAGAGAGGGTTTCTCTTTGTAGATTTTGTGCCTCTCCTGGAACTAGCTCTTGTAGACCAGGCTGCCCTCAGACTCAGAGATACACGTGCCTCCGCCTCCTGAGTGCTGAGATTAAAGGCATGTGTCACTGCTTGTCTGTCTCGTTTCTTCTATCAAATCACATGACCAAAGCTGCCAAGTTCTGCTGCTTACTGGGCCTGGAACATGGCCCCCTTTTTAATTACATCTTCATAAGCTTACTGTTCTCCTTCACTGCCTAAACTTGGATGTTCTTGAACTTGCTCTTTAGACCAAGCTGGCCTCAAACTCAGAGATCCACCAGCCTCTGCTTTCCCAGTGCTAGGATTAAAGGTGTGTCCCATCACATCTGACTTTAAACTTTTCTTTAATTCCTTTCCAAAAGTTTGAAAATTAGCTGGGTAAGATCTTGCCCCATGGTCACCACTCCCTATATTTCATTTCTTAATCTGTTTATCTTCTTGAGCACAGAATTTACCTTTATTCCTTATTCTGGTGCTCTTTTTCTCCTCACATATTTTTCTTCTCTGAGCTTACTCCTTTTCATTATATATCTTCATTAGCGTTGACACTAGTAACCACAGCACAGAATCTATACGAAGTTGTTTTTAGATTTCTCTGCCAGGGGAGTCAATCCAAAACTCTTCACTCTAGCTGCAGGCAGACTTTTCAAATAAGGACAAGAAACAGGTACATTCTTTACCAAAATATCACAGGAACGATCTCTAGGCAACATACAAAAATTCTCCTCTGAAACCTCTTGAGTAAGCTGAGCCGCTCATAGTTCAACTAAGTCTTAGCACCACTGTCTTCCATGTTCCTGCTGGTATCGCCCATTAAGCAATGCTTAAAGCATTCTTCTGCTTTCTAAATCCAAAGTATCAAAGTCTAAATTCCTCCAACCAAAAACATGTCCAGGCCTTTCCCAGTCACTGTAACCTACTTCTGTCTTGGTTAGGGTTACTATTACTATAAAGAGATGCCATGACCATGGCAACTTTTGTCAAGGAACAACTTAATTATGATGGCTGGCTTACAGTTCAGAATCCCAGGCCATTATCATCATGGCGGGGAGCACTGTGGCAGCCGACAGGCATGGTGCTGGAGAAGTAGCCAAGTGTCCTACATCTTGCAGGCAACAGGAAATTGACTGTCAAACTGAGTGAAATTTGAGAAAAAGACTTTAAAACCTACCCTCACAGTGACCTACTTCCTCCAGCAAGGCCACACCCACTCCAGCAAGGCCGCACCCACTCCAGCAAGGCCGCACCCACTCCAGCAAGGCCGCACCCACTCCAGCAAGGCCACACCCACTCCAGCAAGGCCACACCCACTCCAGCAAGGCCACCCGATCTAATAGTGCCACTCCCTTTGAGGGCCATTTTGTTCCAAACCACAAGACTGAAGCTGTGTATTCAGCAGAGCTTTCATACTAGAATAATTTTTACTAGTTTTCTTTACAGTCTTCACCAGGACGGTATATTTTATAGGAAGGACTCTCAAAACTCAGGTGTGCCTGACCTTTTGATTTTGTAGCATGACTTTGTCATTGCAGAGTTCTTGCATAAGAGCTGAATGTGTTAAAATTGCATAAGAATGACAAAAGTTAAAATGTGTTAAAAGAAAACCCTATCCTACTGCACGTACTGGCTTTGTGGGAGCCTAGGCAGTTTGGATGCTCACCTTACTAGACCTGGATGGAGGTGGGCGGTTCTTGGACTTCCCACAGGTCAGGGAACCCTGATTGCTCTTTGAGCTGCTGAGGGAGAGGGACTTGATGGGGGAGGGGGAGGGAGATGGGAGGCGGTGGCGGGGAGGAGGCAGAAATCCTTAATAAATAAATAAATTTAAAAAAATAAAAAAAATTAAAAAAAAGAAAACCCTGATAACATTTTAAGTAAGTTTTCAATTTTGTGTCATAATACATATGAAGCTTATCTTGGCCACAGGCAGCCCATGCAGGTTAAAGCTGCATATTGGAAATGAAGTTTAGGAAAATTTTTGGAAGTGAGTTGTGTGATGTTTTACTCTTCTGGCATTTTGAGGGGCCCACCATCCAGCTCCCAAATAAATCACACACAGAGGCTTATTCTTAGATATGAATGCCTGGTCTTAGCTTGGCTTGTTTCTTGTCAAGCTTTTCTTAAGTTATCCTGACTACCTTTTGCCTCTCAGCTTTTATCTTTCTCTATTTCTGTATACCTTTATTTGCATCTTTCTCTGGCTTGCTGTGTAGCTGGCTGGCCCCTGAGTCCTCCCCTCTTTGTTCTCTTGCTCCTTTTCTTTTTCGTTTCTCCTTCTGTTTATACTCTCTACCTGCCAGCCCGCATACCCTTGCTCTTGCCTTGCTATTGGCCACTCAGCTCTTTATTAAACCATTAGTTGTTTTAGACAGGCATAGAATCAGAGCTTCACTTCATTTTATTTTTTTAAAAAACGCGGCATAAGCAAAAGTCACATATCTTAAAATAATATTCCCCAACTTTCCCCCTTTTCTCTTTGTAAACAAAAGTGAAAAGCTTTAACTTTAACATAGTAAGCCTGCGTAGAATAAGAATAATTATCAAGTAAAGATTACATTCACAGTGTGCTCAATTCCAATTCTTTGGTGTCTAGTAAATTTATGAAAATATAATCTATCCTATCTTAGTAAATCCCAAATTTTATACCTAACTTACTTTCTATCTTATCTAAGAAAAACCACAACTATAACTATATCATCTTCAACTTTACCAAAGGCACCAGAAGAATATAATATTATTTAAATAAGCAAAAAATACATTGCAAACAACTTCTAAAAACCCTAGAAATGACAGAGACGTCTGACTGCCTGGCCAGTCACCCAAAGTTCCTTTGTAACATTGGGACATTCATCTTCAGCCTACAGGCCCGTATTATTTGGCAGACTTTTCAATGAAGTAGGAAATTTGAAAGACTGTTTCCCCTATATTGGCAGTTTATCAGTCACTCTCCTCTGTGTCCTGCAGAATGTCTGGCAGTTTCTTCTGTGAAGCAGGAACAGTGAATGAGCATCCTGTCTTGTTTTGGCAAAGTGTGCAGCAGTCACTTTCCTGTGGGTCCTGCATGTCCTGTCTGCACAGCACATAGTCAGCAATCAAAGACAAGCACAGTTTCTTTGCTCATGGCTAGCCTTGCCACAATGATAGCAAACTCCGTAAGGAGTTTCTTCAATGCCCGTATCTTCTCTGAAGAAAATTGGTGCTGCCAGCAGCAGATGTATGCCATTGTCATGAAAAACTTTAAATTAACAAAACATTTTAAATGCCATAGTCTATAGGTCTTTGATGTATTTGAAGATCATTTATTTATCTAAAATATATCTCTATATGATCTGGAAAACATACCCAGCAAATATGCAAATTTGATTGTTATAGATGACTAACTACTGACCTGTGTGTTTCTTGATTATCCTAAATAGTTCATAAAGTTTTCAAAAACTAGAGCTTTACCTTACGTTATTAAATGAACAACCTAGGTACAATACCTTAAATAAGAGCAGAAACATATGTGTGTGTGTGTGTGTGTGTGCGCATGCATGTGCGTGTGTATGTGTTGTAACAAAAATAACCTAAATAACCTAAACTTTTATCAATATACAAAAAAACCTAATTTTATTTTGGCTCTTGAGACAGGTTTCTCAGTAACTATGGCACCAGTCCTGGAACTTGCTCTGTAGACCAGGCTGGCCTTCAACTCACAAAGCTCTACTTGCCTCTGCCTCCTGAGTACTGGGATTAAAGGCATGCACCACTATTGTACAGCCAAAATTCTTTAAACAAGAGTAGAAACATATACAGTGTGTTGAAACAAAAATAAACTTAAGTTTTTATCAACATACGAAAGTTCTTTAAACAAGAGTAAAATCATACGTAAAGTGTTATAAAATTGACTTTGAATTTGCACCCATATACCAAAATCCATGCCAATGCAAAAATATCTGAGACTAATAGTTGTCTTTTTATGTTATGCTCCTATATGCCCCTAAATATAACAAACATCCATGACCCACAAAATAGCCGAAAACCACCTACACCCCTTTTCTCTTGTGAATGTGGATGTTATGTTCTCTAGACTGCTTCCTGCTGAATGTGGGTGAAGTATTTTTAGGGTCTTAGAGAGAAAATCTGAGATAATGGCCAAGTCCTGAGAAGACCAGTTATAATGTTTGTTGATAAATATCACCTGTCAAGTTTAAGGAGGTCTCTCCTGACCAAACCACATCCAAATTAACCTGGAACAAATCCACAGCCTCTTGTTTCTTGTGCAAAGAAAAGGAAAACCTCTCCTCAAAAGCAGTTTTGCTTTCCATCTGACAATTTTTTTTCACGTTTTAAAGTTAAACCAGCCTAGATAATTTAAGAATGCTTTATTTCCGCAGTCCCTCTTTCAATTCCAGGTCTCTTTGCAGCTGCCCTGTGCTTTTCAGCAATCAAAAAATTCAAAACCAACACACTAGAATACAGAAACCAGACTCCCTGTGTTTTTTCCATCATTATGTGGCTTTTTTCTTTTACATTACTTTTACCATCTCTTTAAGTACTTTATTATTTCTAATCCATTTATTTTTTTCAATGACTGTCCATTTTCTTAAGCCTATGCACATTCTAAAACATACTTAAACCTGTTTAGAGATTTTTGTTTTGTTTTGTTTTTGTTTTTTGAGACAGGGTCTCTCTGTGTCATAGCCCTAGCTGCCCTAAAACTAGCTCTTGTAGACCAGCCTGGCCTCAAACCCACAGAGATCCACCTGTCTCTGCCTCCCAAGTGCTAGGATTAAAGACCTGTGCCCCCACTGCCGCCTGGCTTCTGTTAGAGGTTTTTACTCTGGACCTCTTTTACTGTGTACCATTAGCCAGTTTGGGCCGCAGGAGCAAACTGTTAAAGCTGTTCCTGAATCATCTTGTGCTCTAGCGACCGGCTCCACGCACTCTCAGGTGGATGATGATGAGAGCCAAGCCTAAATTTTGCGGGCTGGTCGGAGGTGTGTTACTGAGAACTGCATTGAACTTTTCTAGGTATGGAAGCTGGTACCTGCGTTACCACAAGCACATTTTACTTACTTAGCTCGTTTCTATTTAGCTCTGCCGGCTAAACAGCACTACCCCTTAAAAGAGTTGTGTACTTCCCTGCCCCCCAGCTTTTTGAGAATCTACATGGAAATATGGGCCCACATTAGAATGCCAAAATGTTGTATGATACTTTACTGTTTTGGCTTTTGGAGGGGCCTCCCACCCAGCTCCCAGATAAATCACACACAGAGGCTTATTCTTAATTATGACTGTCTAGTCTTAGCTTGGCTTGCTTCCTGCCAGCTTTTCTTTTTTTTTTCTTTTATTTCACATGCATTGATATTTCGCCTCCATGTATGTCTATATGGGAGTGTCAGATCTCCTGGAACTGGAGTTACAGAAAGTTGTGAACTGTCATGTGGGTTCTGGGAACTGAACCTGGGTCTGATGGAAGAGCAGACAGTACTCTTACCTACTGAGCCATCTCCCCAGCTTTTCTTAAATTATCCTGACTACCTTTTGCCTCTGGGCTTTTATCTTTCTCTATTCCTGTATACCTTTCTTTACTTCTTTCTCCATGGCTGACTGGCACCTGATGTCCTTTTCTCCTTGTTCTCTTTCTCCTCTTCTTCCTCGTTTCTCCTTCTATTTATACTCTCTTCCAGCCCCGCCTATCCTTGCTCCTGACTTGCTATTGGCCATCAGCTCTTTATCAGGCCATCAGGTGTTTTAGACAGGCAAAGAATCAGAACTTCACAGAGTTAAACAAATACAGCATGAACAAACGCCATACACCTTTAAATAATATTCCCCAACAGTGGGGTATTAAATTAAACAATTTAGTTAATTATTCTGTAAGCTATTGAAGATAGAGTTCCGTGGTTCATTTACAGGGTCAGCACAGTCAGTATTATCCTGAGCTGATTTTTACAGTGTGCCAGTTTCTAAATGGATTTTGACAGTTTATAATCTTTGGCTTGAGCTTAAGTAGACTAGTATCACTTTATGTGTAATTAAAATAAAAAGAAAGAAAACTGTGAAATATAAATATCCTTGTGACAACAGGTAAGGTTAGTAAAAACTTTTTAAAAAGAACCCATTCTCCTTTAAAACTGCAATCCCTGATATATTCTTATTTTGTGTAATATATGTTACAGTTCTGTATTCGATATTCATTCTCATTTTTGACAACTTCATGCATGTAGCTAATGTGTTTTGATTACATTTCCCCCCACATTATTCTCTTCACTTCTGCTGCCCACCTTCCGCTTTCTAACTACTTCTCCTTTCATGTCTCTTTGGGGAATGTTGAAATTATTTAGGCTTGCTTATGTGAGCATGGTTGGGAGGTGTCAATAATACTTTCTGTTTTTCTGCCCATAGACTTTTCCTTGTGTTGAACCCACAGCTGACATAGTTATCATTTTTTACATATTTACTTTTTACTTATATTTAACATTTGAAATATTTAAGGGCATAGCTGTATATCTGTGTCCTTATATTCCTGCATAGACTCTTGAATTTAGGAAATTATAATCCAGATTTTCTTCCAGGTATTGATGCCCTTTGTCTTTGACTACCACTGTTAATTCCTTGGATATTCTCCAGAACAGCACTGGGGTTTATGGGTAGAAAAGTCTGTTGAGCACAGGTTGCTTCTTCCCATCTCATCTGCTCTGGGATTGGTCTCCATCTGATCTGAGTTTCTGGTGCAGTTCCGTTGCTGCATCGATAGTGAGCATGGGTCCATGGTCACAGTGGATATGCTTGTCCCGTCTCAGGGTTCTAAAGTCTTCACACCAAAGTCAGGACAAAGAAAGGTCACATTCTGAAACGGGTTGAACCAGTTCTTCATGGAGTGGCATCCTTTAACCTCTGTTCCCATTCTCATCTGCTACAGGATTCCCTCTGCTCATCCCAAGTTGTGTGCTCTGGTGTTAAACTAAAACAAAACACGGTTCCCCAAAAGGACTGTATTCTTGGACTCCCTGCCTTCAAACCTCCCTGGGCGGTACTGTGTGGAGCATGCAAAAGCTATTGTTTGTTCTCCGCTCCATAGTAATTGTTCATTCAACAGCTGAAACATTTAACAGATGGCATTGTTAACGACTGTGCACCGGTCTCCCCAGATAGTTTTGTGAAGACCCAGACTTGCCTATCTTGACATGCTAAAAACCAAGCACTCTCACTGATACATGGTAGACAGTTATAATGGTCTTCATTGGAGGTATTCAGATTGTCAGGGATTAGAAAAATAAAAAAACGTAGTATAGGCATGGATGCATTTAGATTTAAGATGTATATCTGCTGGTAGCTATGGGCAATGCCGTTTAATTTTTGGTGTCATTTCTTGGAGCATGTGTGAGTGTTCCACACAAGACAATTGAAAGTGACTGCCCTAAAATTTGAGTTACATAGGTGCTATCTCAGACAATTTGGGGCCAGATAACTCCTCATCTAATTTTTAACAGCCACAGAATTCACCCTGTGAGACTACATATGTTTATATAATGTTTTGCTGAATAGAAATATTACTCAGCACAGACATTAAAATAATATCAGGCTTTGGAGAACCTTAATATAAACATTCAGAGTGGTTGCACTTTTTAGCGTTAGACGAGTGGTGTACCAGCTCTTTGTCTGGCCCTGCCGTTGTGTGATGTGATCATCGGTATAAGACAACAGGTAACATAATACGTTCACAGACGTTTCGGAAGCCTGGGTGAGCAAGATTGAATGTGCTTTTCCAAGCATAGATTCCAATCAGCCTATTCCCAGGGCTCTCCGATCATTGCAGATTAACGACCTTTTAATTCTTGTTTTAAATAAACTGTGTGTTGAATAATTTTAATTTCAGAAGACACTGTGGTTTTTGTTTTTCAGTGTTGAAAATGAACCCTTGAGCTCACCCCAGAAAAAGGGAAATACGCTTTCATCAGAAGCAGTAAAGGTATGGTTTAAATGATTGTTTATAAATTATACGGTATAACACCAAGGACAGTTTACATTTCTGCATATTTTTCCTTTTAGGTTTTCGTTTTATATGTATAGAAGAGCATGCTTATTTTACATTGTTAGGGTATCTAACCTAGCCCTGTACTGGCTCCGTGAGATGGGAACTCACGAATTTTGAGAAGGTTGCACTGGCTGCAGTGTGAGCGTCAGTTGAGGCATTTAGATGTTGGTGCCTGTGTCTTTAAATATCTAAATCAGAGCATATGAATTTCATCGTCTCTTTTCCAATGGAGATTTTAAAGATTAAGTTGCCTTTTCTGGAATGATAAAGACACCTCAGAGTGCTTTGCGGAAGTACAAATTAATATGTCAGGGCTATGGTGTGAGGGATGTTTGGCTAGCTCATGTTTAAGCCTGCTGGGCACTACAGAACGAGCCCAGCAATGTACAAGCTATTTACCCATCTGCACAGTTGCCAGTGAGTGATGGAAAACTATTGACCTTTTCAATTTTCCTAAGTGGCTTTCTAGGAAATTGGATTTTTTTGGGGGTTATTTGAACAGTTTTGTCACCACAGTTGTGGCTTTGGGTACCAGTTGCTTTATTTATATTTGATTTGTGACAGTCAGTCAGTTGGTTCCATCTGGGTATTTTAGATTAAATTAACCTTACTAGCAGGAGAATAGAAAGTTACCTAAATTTTCTGTTACGTTTTTTAACATGTTGAAAATGTTATAGAGTGTTCGTGTCCTACACTAAGAAAGTTAAGGCGTGCGTACTTCCTGTTTTCTCAGTGAAAGTGGAAATGGTCTTTGCTTTATTGAAAGAAATAGGTGAGGCTCCCTATTGCATGCTTGAGTTTGGCTACTAAGTCTTGCTCATTTTTTTTTCTTTTTGCTGATTTATATCTTTTTCTAGTCAGGGTCTCACTATGTAACACAGGCGGTGTCTGTGGTCCCCACCCAGGCTTCTGACTGTTGGGATTGCAATATGCATTGCGATGTCTAACTCCACTCTCGGGCTTTCTAACTTCTTCCACCTACTTCTCTTCTATGGACAATGCTTGGCCACCCTGCTGATGCACTGTGACATGGGCTCTGTGACTTTTTCTCTCTTATTTAGTCACTGAGAGTTTGCCTGCACAAGATTCTCACTTCTGATGCTATGCTTGAAATTTTACCCTTTTGTTTCATAGCTTCTTCTGAGATTTCAAACTTTGAGGATTCTTTTTTTTTTTTTTTTTTTTTTTTTGGTTTTTTGAGACAGGGTTTCTCTGTGGCTTTGGAGCCTGTCCTGGCACTAGTTCTTGTAGACCAGGCTGGTCTCGAACTCACAGAGATCCGCCTGCCTCTGCCTCCCGAGTGCTGGGATTAAAGGCGTGCGCCACCACCGCCGGGCTTCTTTGAGGATTCTTTGACTACCAATTCCTGTCTAACCCGTCTCTCAACGGCTAGTTGCTTCTACACTGTGGATCTTCATCAGCCCTTTCTACTTTCTTGGTTTCCTGTTCTCTTGGTCTCTGCGTTATTTCCCTACTCTGCCTACATCCACCCACCACCTATACTTTCAGTCAGCAGACTTGGATAAAGTCAACCTTTAATTTCCAGGAGTCCAATCTTCTATCTCCAGAGACTGGCTGTAACAGTCTTCTTTGCATTCCTAGTGTTTGATTTTGAGCACCCAGGGGTCAGTTGCATAAATGCTACTCATAGTCATGAGATTATTCAGGGTTGCTTGTTTATGGGGCATCCACTTCATCCATGATAGGAACAACACAGGGCACTCTTTGCAGCAACATTATGCTCCATAAAACTTGTTTCTCTTTCTTTCTGTCTTTGTCTTTCTTCCTTCCTTCCTTTCTTTCTTACTTTCTGTCTGTCTGTCTGATTTTCTTTCTCTTTTTTGGTCTTTCGAGACAGGGTTTCTCTGTAGCTTTGGGTCCTGTTCTGGAACTAGCTCCTGCCTACCAGACCAGCCTCAAACTCACAGAGATCCTCCTGCCTCAGCCTCCTGAGTGCTGGGATTAAAGGTGTGCACCACCACTGTAGTAATAAGGGCAGCGGGGCTGCGTTCCCAGCACCCCAGCCACCTGCTCGGCTAGCTTATGCCCCAAAATAATTACACAGACACTGTATTCTTTTAAGCACTGCTTGGCCCTTTAGCTCTAGCACTTACAGGCTAATTCTCACATCCCTATCAACCCATCTCTAGTAATCTGTGAGAACCGGTCTTACCGGGAAGATTCTAGCCTAGTCCATCCTGGTTCGGAGCTTCATCCTGGGAGCGGGGCATGGCGTCTCTCTCAGGCGTCTGCTCCCGAGAGAGCTGTGGAGTCTCTGAGCTCACTTCCTCTTCCTCCCAGCGTTCTGTTCTGTTTACTCCTCCCACCTATCCTCTAACCAATAAAATGGGCCAGGGCAGTTCCTTTATTAGCCAATGACCTTCCTCCATCATTTCCCCTTTTTCGGTTTAAACAAAAAAAAAGCTTTAACTTTAACATAGCAAAATTACATATAACAAAACAGTTATCAAGTAAAAGTTACAATAATCTTTATCATAACTAAGGAAAACTATAACTAACTATTCTTAACTCCATCAAAGACTCCGGAAAGATATAATATTACCTAAGTAAACAAGAACTAAGAAACTTCAAACTCTAGAAATGACAAAGACATCTCGCTGCCTGGACAGTCACCCAAAGTTCTTTTGTACCGTTGAGGCATCCATCTTCGGCCTTCAGGCCCATGGTATCCAGCAGACATTTCCATAAAGCAGGAAAATTCAAAGTCAGTTCAGTCACTATCTGTTGTGTCCTGCAGAATGTCTCGCAGACTCTTTCAAAATGAATCAGGAACCCCGAAAGATCATCTCACCTTAGGCAAGTTCAGTAGTCCTCTCTCTGCGGGTTCTCTGTGTCCAGTTTATGCAATAGTCCAGGCAAGAGCAGTTTCTTGCCCAAATGGCTATCAAACTCCATAACGAGCCTCTTCGATGCCCATCTTCCTCTTGAAGTAGATTGGTGCTGCCAGGAGCAGAGTGTCTCATTGTCATGAAAAGTCCTCAGTTATTAAAACATTAAATGTCCTATTCTGTAATCTTTGAAAGACATGAAGAATGTCTATCTAAAATATATCTCTATATATCTAGAAAATCTAACTAACATGACTACAAACTTGACTATTATGATTATCTATTAACTACCTATATACATTACATTTTTAAATGAACTACACAATCACAATACCTTAATCAATATCAGAAATACATATACATTTAACAAAATTGACCTTAAATCGCTATCAATAAAGCAAAATCTATACTAATGCAAATTATTCATATCTATATCATATCCCCCTTTAAATGTAAAAGAACATTTATAAACATTTTTTGGGAATTTGGGCGCAGTTATTTCTCTCCAAACTGCTTCCTGCTGAATGGGGGCGTCGTTAATTTGGTCTTTCATGGTATAACCTGTGTGCTAGTTTCATCTCAGTTGGCAGTTGAGCAAAGCAATTTTTTGAAGGCGTTCACACCAACCCTTCAGGAGGGCGTGGTCCATCATACCAAATCGGAATAGAAGAAATGAACAGGGTCTCATCCTCTGTGAAAACAAAATAAGAAACTCCTTTCCAAAGTATCATATCCTTAGATCCAAATTCATAATATCTATGTTGGATTAGTTCAGCAGTATTTATAAATAAATATCTTTTAGCATCTGTTTCTCCTTCCTCAGCATTTAAACAATTCAAAGAGAGCATAATAGCATACAGTATCAAAAGTCTCTGTGTATTTTCCATCTTTGTATGCTTTGTTTTAACCTCTATTTTGTTTATTTTTTTTTTTTTTTTTTAATTTATTTATTTATTAAGAATTTCTGCCTCGTCCCCACAACCGCTTCCCATTTCCCTCCCCCTCCCCCGATCAAGTCCCCCCCCCTCTCATCTGCTCGAAGAGCAATCAGGGTTCCCTGACCTGTGGGCAGCCCAAGGACTGCCCACCTCTATCCAGGTCTCCTAAGGTGAGCATTCAAACTGCCTAGGCTCCCACAAAGCCAGTACGTGCAGTAGGATCAAAAACCCACTGCAATTGTTCTTGAGTTCTCAGTATTCCTCATTGTCCGCTATGTTCAGCTAGTCTGGATTTATCCCATGCTTTTTCAGACCTAGGCCAGCTGGCCTTGGTGAGATCCCAATAGAACATCCCCATTGTCTTAGTGTGTGGGTGCACCCCTCGTGGTCCTGAGTTCCTTGCTCGTGCTCCGTCTCCTTCTGCTCCTGATTTGGACCTTGAGATTTCTGTCCGGTGCTCCCGTGTGGGTCTCTGTCTCTGTCTCCTTTCATCGCCTGATGAAGGTTAATATTCCTGAGGATGCCTATGTGTTTGTCTTTGGATTCACCTTATTTAGCTTCTCTAGGAACATGAATTATAGGCTCAATGTCCTTTATTTATGGCTAGAAACCAAATATGAGTTTATTTTTACTTTTAACTTTTTCCTTTTTGTGACAGGTTCTCTGTATCTTTGACCTGAAGTAACTCTGTAGACCAGGCTGTCTTTGAACTCTCAGAGATCCGCCTGTCTCTGCCTCCCAGGCATTTGGGATTAAAGGTGTACACTACTACACCTTGAACTCACAGAGATCTGTTTGTCTCTGCCTTCTAGGCACTGGGATTAAAGGCGTGTGCTACCACACACAACAACTCTCTTTTTTTATGTTTTTTACTTTAAGAACTTCAACTTTTAGTCTGCATATATTTTTAACACACTTTAAACCATTCAGAAATTTTCTCTGTCTTTGAATCTCTCTTTACTGTATATCTCTCTTTTTCTGACCACATGAATCTTTAATTTACCAAGCAATCTCAGTAGGACTAAAGGCGTGGCTTTGCCAGCTAGATCCAGTCCATTTCTTAGCTTTCCACCTCATGGCGGATATACAGGCTGTAGCTATGTTTACTGCAACAACTGTATGGCATTTCAAGGTCCCTGCCAGCAAGTGAGTTACAACAGACAACACTCAAGTCCTCTCTCGGTAGCCGGCCCTCCTGCCTCAAACAGTCAGAGTTTGCCCTGGCAGGACAGCCCAGAAAGCCGGCATTTTTAAACGGCGCAGCTTTTTTCCTGCTATGGCTGAAAACCGAAAAGCATGTGTTCAGCTTTTCCTCAACACCGTTTAAGTGTTTCGTGGCAGGACCTCTTAATGAGCTGCAGGGTTTGCAGCTAAAGCTGAGTCAGGAAGCCTCTCTTAGATGAGGCGCTTGCTTGCCTCTAGCAAGCAGAGTAGAACCGAGAAATTGCTGCTACCAAGAAACCAGGCGCAATGCTTTCATTTTGTTCTAGAATTACTTCCCAAGCTGTCTCGGGCTTTATGTGGAAGCAGTTGTCCACGTGGGCGCCATATGAAGTAATAAGGGCGGCAGGGCTGCGTTCTCAGCACCCCCAGCCGCCTGCCCAGCTAGCTTATGCCCAAAATAATTACACAGACACTGTATTCTTTTAATCACTGCTTGGCCCTTTAGCTCTAGCACTTACAGGCTAATTCTCACATCCCGATCAACCCATCTCTAATAATCTGTGAGCACCGGTCTTACCGGGAAGATTCTAGCCTAGTCCATCCTGGGTCGGAGCCCCACGTTGGGCGCCACACCACTGCCCAGCGCTCCACAAAATTTTATTTTTCACTTATGGTTTTTCTCTATCTGTGTCTGTCTGTCTCTCTGTGTCTCTGTGTCTCTCTGTCTCTGTCTCTCTCTCTCTCTCTTGCTCGCGGGCACACATGCTCTCACTCTGTCCTCAACCCTCTGGAAACCATTGGTTTGGTTTCTTCAGTCTGTTCACATGGACCTATATTTTAGGGATGACTGCTACCAAGGATTAAAACAAGTATGTATATTTGAGTGGCTCCGAGAATGGACCTGACTTGGGACAGCAAGGGAATGAAGAAAAGATGTACAGAAGGACACACAGAGAAGCTGGAAATAATGGACTGACTCTTAGATGGAGAAGCTGCAGCACCTCAGAGATCAGTGTGTTCATTTTATACAGTTGAATAGAAAGGGAGCTTATTATATACAGATGATCAAGGGGATGGGGTTATTGCACACAGGTGAACAAGGAGCCGGGGTGTATAGTCAAAAGCTGGATCAAAGAGGCAGTTTTAGCTAATCTCAGAACAAGTGACCTCTGCAGGGGAGCAGTCATCAGACTGAGTATCTGAGAGAGAAAACTATGGTGGACATTTTCAACACACACCATCAACATTCCTACTTAGGCCCCAGAGAGAGGCTTCACTGTCCCTCTGTGCTTCTCCCAAGGGGGAAAGCTTTGCCATTCCCTGGGGTCTGAGGCTGTAGGGTCCCTGATAAAGCCATGTCCATGTCAATAACGTGAGTAACGTGAGTTCACTCAGGCCTTCACACACTCGGGTCACTTCCTCTCCCCGTGTGTATTACTAATCCATCAGGCGCACGACTTGAGTATAAAAACAGGTGAAAACGTCTAGCAATAGTATTTATTTTATTGTTATTTTTGAGCAGTTTCAATTGGAGAGTTTTCATTCAGCAAGTGGCCTGAAGCATGCTGTTTGTTTCATTTCTCATCACCAGTGTTCTGAAGTGTCCACTGCACTGCAGTGTGACAGTTCTCATCACCAGTGTTCTGAAGTGTCCACTGCACTGCAGTGTGACATTTCTCATCGGATTTCCATCCTGCTCATCTGAAGTGTATGCTTTTTGTAATAAGGGGGATGTACAGCAGTTTCCCTCTGCAGTCTGGAACATAACATTTATGATTCGTTGACATAGTCTTAATATATCTCACTTTGTATTGGACATTGAGATATCAAGATTTCAGTGATGTTGCCTGAGATGTTTGAGGTACAAAATTTTATTTTACTTTTGAATAATTACATCTATAGTTTTATAGTATATTTGGGCATCATTAAATTATTAATCCTTAAAATGTTGTTTATATGTAGTACAAACCCTCCAGTTTTTCTAATATTGTGAGCTATTTCTAATGCTTGCGTGTATTTGTCTCCTGGAATACGTATTTCTGTTATGTCATTTGGATTTTTTATTTTAGCTGGAAAAGCCTATCAGATATTTAGTCCTCATCATGCCATTGTCTTGTACCCTTAGCATGTCACTGTACTCTACAGTTTTATTTAAAAGATAGAATACATGGTATGCCCCGTATCGATCAGAGCATATCTTTCCCTGACTCCCTTCAAACATGAATTCATGAAGGTCTGTACCCCATGCCCTGTGGTGGTGATATTGGTGGCCTCCCTTCCTGCATTCTCTTTATCCTTTCTTGTCTGCATCTAGCCCTTTTCTCATTTGGCTCCTTCCCATGTGTCTTAGCTCTCGTTGTTTATATGTAAGTGATAGCAGTAGTCTCTGAGAATCGGCTCCTACATTTTACTCAGAAATTTCATATGGAAGGAAGTCTGATGTGGGATTACCCTCTGTATGCTGTAAATAGCACTGATTAATAAAGAAGGTGCTTTGGGCCTATTGCAGCACAGAATAGGGCAAGGCGGGAATTCCAAGCAGATAGAGGAAGAGAGAGTAGGTGGGATCAAGGAGACACCATCAAAGGAGAAAGGCGCCAGCCGCTAGGTAGAACCTTACCAGTAGGGCACAAGCCTCATAGTAAAATATGAAATAAGAGAAATGGGTTAATTTAAAGATGTAAGAGCTATCTAGAAATACACTTAAGCTCTTGGCCAAGCAGTATTGCAATTAATATGTTTTTTGTGTGATTATTTCCGGTCTGGGCGGCCAGGAAACAAACAAGTAGTCTTTGCCAACAGAAGTCTGCCTTAAAACACTTCCAGTTCCCAATGTTTCCTAGTCTGACTCCTGTGTTTCCTTTAGTGCCACTAGACCAGATTCGGGAAGCTCAGTGCTATGTTTGTCGCATGTCAGGGATGCTTCTATGGCTCCTTAGTGAATGAGGGCCATTCTGTAAAAGCAGTCCATTTAAGGTCACTTAATGACCTGTTCCTACCCACACTCATAGCCTCTTGTTCTCTGTTCTGTTTCCTTAGCCAGCTCAAACACTTCATCTTCCAAACCTTCTTTTCTCTTTCAGAAAGGTTTTTGGCTTATTTTCACTTTATTACACTGGGCTTTACCTTCGACCTCTGGCTATTTCTGTCTCCTTTATGTCACTGATTCTCTCTGGACCAAATAACATCTCACGTTTCACATGGATGCTGAAGGTGCCTCCGCTTCCTCCGAGTCAGTCATCCAAGATGATACCTTGCCATCCCTGACTTTACCTTTAACTCTCAGGTCTTTGCCTTGTTTCTCGCTCCCTGGGAGGCTCAGACGTGATTACTAGCATTCCTGACCTTTTTCATACGGGTATCTTTGAAATCTCAGATTCCACCTGCCTGAAAAATCTCAATATCTTCAGACATGTTGTATACTTTTTTGTGGTTTTATTTGGAGTGTGGGCTGTGAAGGGAGAAGAATGATCTTACTGGGATTTGGATGCAAGCATTAAAGGTAGCTAACAATGTTAGAAATTTAGGAGGATCTTCCACACATATAAGTAATGTGTGTGTGTGTGTGTGTGTGTGTGTGTGTGTGTGTCAGCATTCATGTGCCGTGGCACAAGTGTGGTAATTAGAGGTTAGCTTGCAGGATTTCATTCTCTTTACACCATGTGGGCTCTAGACATGGAACCCAGGTCATCAGATTTGGTGGCAAGTTTCTTTACATGCTGAGTTGTCTTGGTGGCCTATACAATGAATACATCAGTTTATGCATATGTTAATATTTTTTTGTATATGGCCCTTCTTTCCTTCATGGGTGAAACAACAGTCAATTTAAGAATTTGACACGTTTTCTTAGTAGGAGAGACTTAGTTACTGAACTAATTTTGTAAAATAGTGCTGTCATAATAAAAGTTTGCTATTTTTTATTTTCCCATCCATTCAAATGATAACAATATACTAATTTAATATAAAAATTGTGAAACATCTCTTTTTCGAGCGTGGGAACACTTTTTTTTTTTTTTCGTCCGCTGTAATCTTCCCAGGAACTCCCTGTGTAAACAGATGAAAGCAGAACTCCCCGTTGGTGGCGGAGTCCCCTGGAGCCTCGCAGCCACTTTTGTTCTCTGCCAACTGTAACACGTCCTCGGAGCAGTTTTAAAATGACATGTGTGAGGATGGAAAGAACAGAGTCTTTGGAACCAAACATCTGGGCTTGAGTCCCACCTCTCTCATAATGTGGTTTGAAACTTGGAAAATGTTCTCAGCCACTCTGAACCTTGGCTTACTGTTCTGCTGTAGGGTGTCCTTTCCTTATTTCACAGAGGTGTTGTAGAGCCGACTGAGATGGTGTCTGAAGCTGTGCCATGCTGGTCACAGGAGATACTTGGAAAAATTTTGCTTTCTTGCCATAAAACGTGTGGCTCAAATGTAAAAATGTATCTCTAAAAGGCTGGTAATGTATTTTGGTTAAATAGTATAGAAACTGGCTGTTAAAAGCATTGGTTTTGCTTGACTCAGAATGAACGTATACCAGAGGTGTGCATTAATGAATTCAACTCCAAGTCAGAGCCCTTACCTCCTCACTACTGTTGTGAAGAGAGAATGCTGGGGTGCCCGGGCAGAGAATGCACTTTTGTCACTGTTGAAGCAAGAGATCACAGGAGCCTAACACTATTGGCTGCCTGTGCTGGTCTGCGACCTCGGGATCCCCGGGTAATGGGAGTGTTGTAAGGCATCTGGTTTGACTTGCAACAGGCCCAACCTGTTAGAGATGTAGGAGGTTGCTACTTGTTGGGAAGAATTTTGTTAAAATGAAAACTGAGTCTGAAGTATGTATACACTATAGATGTATGTGAATAACTTTGCCCCAAGGGCATCAGTCATTAATTCTAGAACATTAGACTCTTCAGACTGGAGAAATCTCTGTAGTGTAATAAGAAGGAGTGACTTTTCTCATATTCCATTTTTCTTCCTTTCTCATTTCATTGTCTATGGTAAAATGTACCAACGTGCCTATTATAGCCTAATGTGTATTCCTGATCTAGCGGTTATACACACAAAACTCTGATGTTCTTTTCTTGCCAAAGGGTACTAGGTATAAGCAATAATATGTTCAGGAACTAGGGAGATATCTCAGTGGATAAGAGTACTTGTGCACGCATGGGGACCTAAGTTTGAATCCCCAGTACTCACATAAAAAAACAGTCATGGCCAACATATACCTGTGACCCCAGCAGTACAGGAAACAGAGACAGGCACATCACTCAAACTTGCTAGCTGCCAGCCTACCTTCAGATACAGTGAGAATCCTGCCTGAAATGGGAATAAGGTGGAGGGAAATGGAGCAGGACACCTGATGGCCGCCTCTGGCTGTAGCACACACACGTAGCATATGCACACATGCACATAAACAGCATTCACATATTATACATACACACTCCAAGAAACGATGTTTTCAAAGTTGTTTCCTTTTATTCTAGCTTCCTTTTAAAGTTTTTAGTATTGTTATTATTTATTTATTTATTGGAGATAATGTCTCACTCTGTAACCTTGTCCTAGTCTTGAACTCATAGACATTCAACTGCTTCTGCCTTCTGAGTGATGGGATTAAAGCTTATGTTACTATACATATACTGTTTCCTTCTATTTTTATATTTAGGGTCTTTTTAACTTAAAGAATGTTGAGATTTAACCTCTACAAGATTTCTATGACTTTTGTCTGAACTGGGGAACAACGGAGACAAGAAGGAAGAAAATGAACTAGGTTACAGCCGGCACTATTTTAGGGGAGGAGACTTGCAGATCTTTTCTAACTTTAACACCACGGGAAGGTTTGTAGTTCAGAGAAAATGGAACAGTGAAGGTATAAAATGGTCAGGTTCACTTCCAGAAGTGTTGCCTTACATGGAGAGAAGTGCCTGATAGACAGTCGGGTGTCCAGAGTCTGAGCTGAGAATTCAAATGTGAGAATCAGCTGAGAGAATTCAAATGTGAGGTTGAGTTCTCCCGGGGAGAGCATCAAAGTACTGGGCTTCCAGGCTGGCCCAGAGGAAAATGCTATATGAGAGATGGCTACAGACATGATCTGGAAGGGTATGAAGAGAATCATCAAACAGGAAGGCAAGCTGCAGAATGATGTTACAGAAACTAAAGTCGGTCTCTGTCTTGTTCTTGAGATGCATATCATCTCATCGCAGAGGGAAACGAGTCCAGTGAGTTGGCCCATGAGACAGTATCTTTGAGGAAGCATGGTCAGAGCAGGGGTGCAGGCAGTGATTGTGGTAGAGAAAGGAAGAGAGGATGTTAGGGTTAGTAATGCCTTCTTAGAAGAGAATATGGATGTGTCTGAGCACAGACTTCTGCTTGGTAGAGGTGTACTGAATGGTAAATGAGTAACTGGGCTCGCCAAGGAGATACTGGGGATGATGAACCAGTGCTCAATGGAGGAATCCGTGTGTGGAGGGGCAGTCTTTCCTTCCTCCTTGCACACGAAGCTAGAGACAGTAGGTCAGAGGCCACCATGCAGGTGGAAGAGAGGTGAAGTCCAGATTATGAGGGAATGACCTTCATATAGATTGCAGGTCTTATCTAAGTGTGAATGGATAACAGATGCTTAGTCTAAGGACTGTGAAAAAGATTTGAAAGGCATCCCGGTGAAGCCCTGCCTCATTTTAAGCTGACATTCATTTGCTGATGCATGAAAAATAAACTGCATTTCCCGTGGTCAGGAATGGCTAGAGATCAGTGGAAAGTAACCAAGAACCAAGAAAGGATTTGAGGGTCCCGGCTGTACCTAACAACTGGGCGGAGAGGATGAAAATGTTTGTGAGAACTGAAAAAGAATTGAAGGACAGAGGTTGCTCTGAGGCCGGAGAATTGGTATGATGGGCCTGTCTATATCTGTAGGGTAAGAGTCGCAAAGATGGCAACGGGATGAGTGGACACTTGTGTTTGTGGAGTTTAGGAGTCAGAATCAGGATGGCTATGGTAAAAGGAGGGCCAGAAGATAGAAGAGAAGTGAGTGTAGATCCCTGGAGTTGATTGTGTAGAGGAACTGTCAGCGTTCTGAAGGGCTGTCCTTGTTGTGGGCAAAAAAAGGCAGTTGCTGTGTAGAAAGGAGGACCAAGCAAGATCTTGAAGGAAGGGTCGTCACCTTCTTTTCCACACAGTATCTTCATTTGGCAACAGTCCCAGCATCCTCACAATGCTAGCCTACTGTTGGTGTAGCCCTCTACCTGCTACCGTCTATTAAATAAAATGGCAATGCTGATTAATAATTAAAAATTTATTAAAAATTCGTGTATCACTAAAATGTGGATTTCACAATGACAGAAATTTGAGTATATTTTCTTGGCCAGATCCAAACATAGTGTCCTGTTCATTATTTTTTAATAAATAAATACTTTAAAGTTTACCATGAACTAACTGCTGTTTTTCTCATCTGTTGCTGATTTCTGGTTACATTCTCCAGAAACATTTTTCCAAGTGTTCTTTGTTTGAGGGGCTTAAGTCCTGCTTCACCCAAGCCTCTCTTTTTGTTCCTTTTCTCCTCTGTCTTGTTCCTGACATCATAACGACTTGTGCTTACAAAATTCTCCACACAGAGAATTGTCCAGGGTTTAGCTCTGTTTTTACTTCAAAGACAAACATTCTTACTTCTCTCTAAGGCTAATATTTCCCCTTTATTGCACCTACTAGGAGTTGCTCGCTTTGTCCCATCACTTTTAACTTCTATAACCTTCTAGCCCCGCCCCCCCCCCAAGTGCAGAGCTCCCCATGCATCAGGAATAAAAGGCTAATTTTGTCTTGGAATTTAAAAGACAATTGGTTACTCTTCCTGGTTTAAAGTCTCTTTCTGTATTGTGACTTTTCCTGTTTCGTTGCAACTTACTCACTCACTGCCTAACACCTTGAGTTTAGAAATGGACTCACAAACTTCTGAGCAATTATAGCTGACTAGTTACATACTGAAATATTTTCATAGTCTGCTTACTCTCTATATTCCAACAAAAATTCAAGCATCTCTTAGACATATAAATGGAAACTGCATGTTAGTTTCCCGGCTGCCCCGACCCGAATAATCATAGGGAAACTATATTAATTATAATACCGTTTGGCTGATGGCTCAGTCATATTTCTAGCTAGCTCTTACATCTTAACCCATTTTTATTAATCTATGTATCACCACAAGGCCATGGCCTACCAGTAAGTTTCCAGCACCTTTCTCCTTCAGCAGCTACATGGCATCCCCCCTGACACAGCCTTCTTTTCCCCTGCATTCTGTTTAGTTTTTCTGCCTAGCTCTATTCTGCCCTGCCATAGGCCAAAGCAGCTTCTTTATTAACCATAGTAATAAAACACATTCACAGAATACAGGGGGGAATCTCACATCATAGACATGGTTCAGTGGACCTAGAAATGTTCCCATGAATGAAATAGAGCTATCTACATGTGTGGGTCTAATTTTCTAAAGGAAGAAACTGTGTGCGTGTGCGCGTGTGTGCGTGCATGTGCATGCCACATGTGTGTTTACTAGTAAACGGAGGCTAAAGATGGAGAAAAGAATTAGGTAGGTTCAGAATAGAAGACTTAGCTAATTATTTCAGATGGTGACAGCAAGGCCTATAGAAGAGCTTTGAAGGAGTTGAGGGGGTGAGTTATACATAGCCTAGGGAAGATGGGTTAGGCAGAAAGAAAAGGAAATCAAAAATTCCCAGATCTGCCAGAGGATAGTCATCTTGTTGTCTGGCTGTAGTCTTGGCATTTCCTACTCCTTTCTGCTTTCAGAGTTACTTTGTCCTTTGTCTGAAGACCAATACCCTGGAGGGAACAACTTGGTCTGGCTTTGGTGTTCTCCACAGACCTCCCTGATTTCTTCATGTCATGACTTTCAGTCTTTTATGCCAATCTCAGTGCTCTGTCATTGGTTCCTTTTTTTTTTTCTGTCCTTCCGTCTTCTACCACACTCATATTATAATACACATCATTGGTATTTCACATGTCATACATTGGCTATGAAAAGCTGAAATGTCACTTTCTTTATATAGTGAGTCTCTACCCCTCCTCAAGTTAGCAAGGTCCTCCATGGTGCCCCTCCCTTTGCTTGACAACTCCCTCATCCCCAGTGATCAGCATCTTGCTCAGTTGTCAACTTTCTGAAGACCATAGCTAATCATAACCAGTACAGCTAATGCTTTCTTCTGTTTCCTTGTACTGCATGCAACAGAGTATATGTAGATCCATGAAATTAAACAAAGGACACACAACATCACAACCTACTATGTTAAAAAAAAGTAAAAATTCTAAAAACACATGTCTTCTTCATTGCAGTTATATATTAAATATAGAACTGTATCTGTGTGCATAACTAGAATTAATGTTTGTTATTGTTTGCTTGAATCTGAGTGCTTTTATTCTATTGACTCCTTAGAACAATGGTAAACAGGCCTATTGGCAGAAGGAAGTGGGCCCCACCTAATGAGAGTCTGTGGTTGGCCTAGCTTCATTGTTTTCCAGGCCCATGGCAAAGAACAGCTGCTTTAGATCAGATTTGAAATTTTAACTATAGAAATGCAGATTTTATTGTAGGTGTTTCAGCTAAATGTTCTTGCTTGTTCACATTTGTCTCTAAATTTAGAAACTCCCTTGTTGGGAGTCTTCTAATTACTGAGAAAAAAATTCTCAGAAGATTATGAGAGGAAAACTAAGCAACTGAGACATTTAAAGACATTGCTGAAATCCTAGAAGCTGAAAATTGAAAATGGAGAGAAGCAAGCATTGATTCTTTTGTGAATCTCAAGCATTTTAGTAATACTCAGCGGCCCATAGCTCACGTTCTTCAAGTGGCCATGAGTGAGTGAAAGGCAGTCCTTTACGCTAGTTCCAGCAAAGATTACAGGGCTGGCTCGTTTTGACCGAGGAAGAAATAGCCTGCTCAAAAATTAGAATGAATTAAATGAAGTAGTCAAAGGACAAAAAAGTGTCTTTCATACATGTGAGTGAACTA
Source organism: Microtus oregoni (assembly GCF_018167655.1). Classification (NCBI taxonomy): domain Eukaryota; kingdom Metazoa; phylum Chordata; class Mammalia; order Rodentia; family Cricetidae; genus Microtus; species Microtus oregoni. Next base: position 28,980,476 of record NW_024543089.1, read on the forward strand.
GCATGTCTTGCTAAATCACGCGGCAGCTGAGGTGAGGGCTCCACTGACCTAGCGGCGCAGGCTGTATGGATCCACAGGGTGAGTATGGTATGTGGGCTCAAATTGCAGAGGAAAGCACTAGAAGATGAGCCTTGTAAAGACTCTGGAAGGCTGGTGTACTCCAACAGTAGAGGCGTACAAGTTATATGTAGCTCTAACGTGATATAACAGAAAAATACTCTGATGAAAAAAAAAATGTAACCTTACTTCCAAGGTGACCATTGACTTAAAATACTGACTTGAAATCATTTTGCTCATAATCATGTTTTTAACATGATTTTCAAGGCCTCCTAGTATATTTGCTAAGTGATTAGTGAAATTCCCTTTTAAGCTGTTTTGGACCTGGATTAGAACATGGACTGAGGTGAACAGATGACATAAATCATCATGGTAGCTTTGCTGTCTTGAAGACCAGCTTCTTACAAAACTTTGTTGTGTGAGCCTGCAGTCCCCTAGGGTGGTTTTACCTTGATGCTTGATCTTTTCCTGACTCACACTTGAGTTTCCTTTTTATGAGGACTCTTGAGCACAGTGAGGTGAGTGACAGATACTTTTGGGCGTGCATTCCATTTCCAGGTATGCAGCTATGTGAACAAGCATGTTTGGAAGACAGGGTGAGCTGGCACATTTGCCTACAGCTTTTTGGAAGCCTGGAAGAGTGTGAGGTGAAATGCCAACACATTCTGGACGCTCCTGGTTTAATCTTAGCTTGAAGAGGTCACATGAATGTTTGTGTGCTCTACTGACAGTTGAATTTTGAGCAGGTAAAATGCCTCTGAAGATGCTCAGTATCTTCAAAGAATGCCTAAAGTACTCCTTTTGCACGTAATTCCCTATCAGGACTTACTTTTTTACCATGAAGGGTCTCAGTCAGCCTTTACCATCTAGGGGAACAGTTTTGCATAATACAACAGCATCATGAATTAATAACATGCTGAAATGATACCGTCAGGGTAGGTTTATTTGTCTAATTACTCAGTGTTTGAAGCACTACCTGGTAGCTCTATAGTGGCAAAGGGCATATTTAAAAGCACCTGTAAGCTTTGCCATGATCTGCCCCTTCTCTGCATGCTCACTCTTCTCAGGGTTGAATCCTGATTCACTTCCAGTTATCGTAAACTCCTTCAAAGCTAATGCCTCACTAGACACACAGAGAGAGGTAGAGACAGAGACAGACATTAGTCAACTTTTAAGTTCTTTTCACGTGTTCCCTTTCCTTCGAAAGGCTTCTGTCACCTCTTCCAAACCTAGACTGGTTACTCCTGTTTGGGGTGTTGGAGTGCTATGTGTCTCCCTTTGTGATGTTAATGTACAGCTTTGTTTAATCTGCTCTGACTCTGATCTAAGAAGGTTGTAAACAGCATGAAGAAACAAGCCTAGGGTTAGGGTCACACATGTGTCCCTGGCCTCTGTCATACACTAGCTTCAATTTGTCTGTTATTTTGTAAATGATGATGGCAATTTATTTTGTTTTCAGATTCCCCAAGGTGAGGACAGAAGAAACCATGCGGAGCAGCCTGCCAGTCTTCCAACGCTGGACGATCACTCAAAGCCAAATGACCTTTCTAATTCCACGTCGGAGATCAAAATGGGAGAAAGTGAGCGACAGCCGAAAGAAAGCTTTTTTCAGTTTCTTGGGAACTTATTCAATATCTCAGGAAAGTCCTCTCTTGGAGAAGTTAAACAGTCTTCTTTCAAAGATGACCAGGATAAATCTGAGAAAGGCCCACAGACTCCCAGTGGCCCTCCTGATGAGGGGATCCAGAGGGAGAAGGAGATTGCCAGCAGCCCTGTGATGATTCAGGTACTTCCTGTGGATGAACAAGAGTCTAACTCCTCAGAACTGTCTGATGCCTTTTCTTTGGATACCACACAGGACAGTGAACAGGAAACCACTGATACGCTGAAGTAAGTCTTTGGACCTAACTTTATGAGCCTGGGTGGAGGTCCTCATTAACTGGAGGACTTGGAAAAGGTGTTCTCAACTCTTTCTTCTGTCAGATCCCAGATAACATCATTGTGTATATTCTCTAAATGTCCCTGGGCTTTTGTGCCGCTATAGTGGGCTGCTAACATCTTATTGGTGCTAAATTTATATTAGTAGAAGAATTGTCTTAAATTCAAGATTTTCTTGCCATGAGTGTTTCCAACTGGGAAGTGATACTGTGTCAGGACAGGCAGTGTGCTCCGCACATGCCTCTGAGGAGTTTGGGTTGAGATTTGTATTCCCATTACTTCAATGACATTTCCTCTCTCTCTCTCTCTCTCTCTCTCTCTCTCTCTCTCTCTCTCCCCCCTCCCTCTTTCCTCCCCCTCTCTCTCTCTCTTTCCCTCTCTTTCCCTCTCTTTCCCTCCCTTCCTGTCCTTCCTTCCTCCCTCCCCTCCTTCCTTTCTATTTCTTTCTTTTGTTCCTCCTCCTCTTTCTTTTTGGTGGAATCCAATTAAAGGGGTTAAAAATAAAGAAAGTAGCTCTCTTTGTGAAACTGGATTTATGAAATTTCTTCCACAGCTCTAACAAAGTAGAGGTTTTTTTGAATTCAAGGAGCATTTCAACACCCTTGTTCTTTTGATTAAAGAACAGGTTTAAACTTGCTTTTTTATATTCAAATATTATACTAGACAGAGAATTTTCTTTTTTTTTTTTTTTTTTTTTTTTTTGGTTTTTCGAGACAGGGTTTCTCTGTGGTTTTGGAGCCTGTCCTGGAACTAGCTCTTGTAGACCAGGCTGGTCTCGAACTCACAGAGATCCGCCTGCCTCTGCCTCCCGAGTGCTGGGATTAAAGGCGTGCGCCACCACCGCCCGGCCGACAGAGAATTTTCTATCTCCCATATTGTCATGACTGTGTCTAATACGTTAGATCTTTTCTTTCCTCCTTGATAGAGACTCTCTTCTGTTGGCTAGAGAGATGCTTTAAGCAGCTATCCTGATAAGTGAAAGGCCATACTGAGGAGTAGAGGCAGTTCCTGTGGCTTCACGTTGGTTAATTTCTGTTATCGTTTTTATGGTTTTTACAGGTTCACAGGCATCACGAAAAGCTATTTTGTCAAGTAGCTTATTTCAAAAAACCAACTTTGTTAGTTGTATTGCTTTCCTTTACACAGAACAGCCTTATATAGATAACTTGTAACCAGTTAAGTAACCTATCATGGAAGAGAATATGCTTAACTATGTGCTTTGAAAGGAAGTAAATATTGTTTAAAAGAGTAGTCATGTTTTCCCGAAGTGAGTTATTAAACACGTTTTCTAAAAGCCTAATTGTTATTTGCAGGATGCTAGACTTTTTGTGATAAACGATACCTCTGTGGCTGAAATAGCAGGTGTATCAAGTTTATCCGTACTCTAGCAGAGCACTGTCCCAGCCTTTAGAGGCTGAGTAAACATTCCCATGACGTGCTAATGTCTTGGGCATCTCTGCCTGTTTTTGTAAATGCGTGTAATCTCTTAATACTTTACTTTATTCCTATAATTTGGGGGATCATATATCTTTATGGATAAAAATCAGCTGCATAATTACACATATAAAATTCTCTTTTCTCTGTTCAGCTTGTGAAAGACAGACCCTTTAGCTTTTGTTTGTTTTTGTTCTTCTGAGACAGGGTCTATTTATCATTTAGCCCTGGCTGTGTAGATCCAGGCTGGCCCCAAACTGAGAGTTAGGCCTGTCTCTGACTTCCAAATGCGAGGAATGTGTGCCATCATGTCCACATAAAGTCACATTTTTTAGCAGCTCTATTTTATATAAAAATAATGAAAATATAGGACATTTTTATGTTTTTATCATTATTCAGTTATATTGATTCTGCTGTGACCTATGAAAGAACAGTGTAGAGACTAGACAGTGTTGGCTGACTGATCCTTTAAATCATGGCAGCATAGCTGCTCAGAACTGAAGCAATTAATTATAATGCATCAAGCCAGGCTTGCGACTTTGATGCTCAATGCTTTAAATATGGCAGTTGCTTTATATAGTGAGTGCACACTTGGGTTACAAATATGTAGTATTTCCATCCAGGGTGCTGCAGAAGATTATCTGGTTAGAACTTTAAGCCAAAGCATTAAATTCATCATAGTTGAAATTATGCAGAAAGTCCTAAAAATATAAAAGTATAACACCGATTCCTCTCTCAATACTCCAGAACTATACAAGGCATTGCTATAGTAAGATTATAATTATTGTACAGGACAAAATGCTTTGAGATCTAGTTCAGCCAAAGATGGTTACAAGTTATCTATATTTATTCGGCATGACAAATAATGCTCTGCTTCCTATTTTCTCTTTCACCGGGGATCATGTATATTCCTTTATCCATTTCTGGATCTGGGTCATATTTTGGAAGAAAAGTTGTCTTCTACTGAGCATAGGTTTTAAGAGTATATAGCTTTATAGTTATATAAGTACAGTCTAGTTTTAAGAAACATAATTTTGAAAGAAAAAAGCATCACAGGAACTGTTAGTTATTCCAGCATCTGGAATCCAGCATGTTTTTTTGAAAGGTTCTTGTATTTTTTGAATTTATACATGCTGAATATGGGTTTTGCCAGTAACACTACTTTTGTCTGAGTTTATGAATATTTTGAATAATCTGTATGAATATTCAAATGTGAAATTTTGAGTTTGTATGACTATTTTGTCTGCATGTATGTCTGTGTACTGTGTGCCTGCCTGGGCCCGCAGAGTTCAAAGAGGGTGTTGGACACTTTGGAGCTGGAGTAAGGGTGGTTGTGAGCTGCCACGCATGTGCAGCGAATGGAACCAAGGTCCTCTGCAAGAGCAACAAGGGCTCTTGATCACTATGCCACACCTACAGCCCCTGTGTGTGTCTTCTTAACTTTTCTTAGAAAGTCTGCCTTATCCAAAGTGAGGCTTTGTTTTCCAATTCTTTGATCTAGTCTGAGTCTCATACTGTAGCTAAAAGCCACTATTGCAAGGACCTAGTTTGGTTAATTGATAATGAACCATAAAACCAATGAATGGAACAGACTCTTTTTCTTGTCTGTACATACAGCATGGTGAGATTTTTAGGAACCAGCATTTATATGAGGTGAAATAAACGAGTTCAGCTAAAATTTTATATATATATATATAAATATATATATATTTATATATATGAGATGTAAAATTTAAGATGTATGCTGAAGTTTTTATATGCTGAAGGAGAGGTACTTTATTATTGTGATAAATCTCGCTTTCTTAACATTGCTTTAAAAGTCGAGATGAACTGTGTTTTTAAAGGTATTGGAAAACTAACTCGATTTTCCACGTTTCGTATGGATTCTATAGTTATGTTTTAGGTCATTCTAGGCGTTCCCTGAAAAAGTCACATAGCGAATATTTCCACCATTGATCCTTATATTCAGGACCCTACATTATAACATGAGTTCAGAACTTAAACACTTTAATATCACTCTTAAGAATCAAGATATGGAGGCTGGAGAAATGGCTCAGTAGTTGAGAGCACTTGCCGCTCTTGAAGAGGACCCAGGTTCAGTTCTAGCACCCAGGTCAGGTGGTTCACCAACACCTGTACCTCTAGTTCTGGAGGATTCGATGCCATTCTCTGCTGTTCACAGGCACCTGCATTCACATGGCACATGTGTGTGTATGTTCAGACGCACATACATACATGCATACACACGTGTGGGCGGACACACACGCACATATATACACATAAAATAAAATCGTAAAGAAGACAGCCTGAAGTAGATTGCTTTATGTTTAGAATAATTATCAGCCATATATTAATTCACACAAGGCATTGCATAGATGCTATTTTCTAGATCTTTCGTGAAGTATTTAATTATGCCGAGCTGATGATGGCAAATTATGTTCCCTCAGATCATTAATAGAATAGCTGGGAAAAACTCCTTAGCTCTCTGTAAGTTAATGTGGTAAATGTTGTGGTCTGTGAACTGGGAGGGAATTGAGAGGTCAGAGACTAAATATTTGTCCTTCTTAGTAGAAGGGTTCAGTTTGGGTGGAGGTAATTTTTGAGCTTCATCCTTAGAGCTTAGGATTGAGGTGACTTTCCCTTTCATGATAAAATTAAGGGAGTAGGAATGGTGTTTATACAGGGCTACAAAGCCATCTGGCCTGTCTGGGAACTTCAGAGGTAGATTCTCCCCAGCAAGCTTGATGGTGAATACATCAGGAACTTTCTGCTGCGGTCTGTTCTCCGGTCTTTGTAGAACTCCATGTCTGCATTCACCCAAGCACTTTAGCACTTACCACAAGTGGGATATTCGAAAAACTCATTATGAGAGGAAATTGTTAGGAATTCTATTATTGAGTTAATGCTTATTCCATGTTAACTATGAGTGACGCATCTTGTTCCTAGCTAAAACTTCTCCAGCTTGTGCACTAAAATGTTGCCATTCAAATTCACATGAAAAATTAAAGGCATAGACACTTGCCCTGCTATTCTGATTTGCTAGAGAAATTAGTAATATGTAAATTTAATGGTACCAACGCAAAGCACGGTCAGTGTTCTGCCTTAGGGTAGGGTGTTTGGGGATAAGAAGAAGAACCCAAGCCTTGGTTTGTCATTCTGTGTTCTTTCTATTCCCCACAATTAGAAATATATATGCAGTGAGATAAGAAGGAACAGTTCTGAGAAGTTCATATGGTATGATAATTACAGGCTGTTTGTCAGATTTTTACTATTTTTAACAAAACAGGTAAACTTTAAAATTCCTAGAATATTCTCTAAAACTTGTTACAGGAGACATAGTATTTGAAGGATACACTTCACAGTGGTACACTGTTATTAATTATATCGCTTGATACCCATGCTGTTTCTTTTCACAGAAGAGACACTGTTGGTAAACCCGAGAGGCCTTCGGTAACATATGCAACGTATCGAGGCCCCACACAAATCAGGAAGTACTTGAAGCAGCAGACTGTGTTGGAAACTGTGAATCACTTAGAGAGAGAAGACAAAAGCTCTGACTCCAGTACACACACACATACAGGCTCTAGAGATATAATGGACCCTGTGATGGCCCCATTGTCGTCAGCCAGCAAACAGGTAGCCACAAAAGACTATTTGCTTGGGGGTCCATTAGAAGTCTCTGGCTACAGCCAAATAAATCTCAACATAGAAAGCCGTCTGGAAAATAACCCAGCGTTGCAGAATAGTGCTTCATCTGAGACTATTTTAGATAAAAATAGCCGTGGAGGCTCTGGGAGAAGTCGGGCCTCCTCTTCTTCAGTGTCTAACCCCAGCTATGTTGTTGGGGAAGGTGACTCAGAGCCTGAGAGGAGTTTGGTATGTTCATCATTGTTTATAGGAAGCAGAAGCAGCCAACTCCCTTGTCCAGAATTTCAGAGAAAAACTGCAACAGAAAATACGTGGAGAGAAAACAGCTCTGTGATGAGCGATGGGGTGTCAGTGCCAAGAGAGGAACATGTTGAGCCTCAGAGACCTGCTGTTTCTCATTTCTCTTGTAGTAAATCTGATGGGAGTGTCACTACTAAAGTGGAAAGTACAAATTTGTCAAGTCCAAATAAATCAATTAGGCATGAAGATGTACAGTTGCCAGAGAGTAAGTGTTGTGACAAGCCAGCCGCAGATAACCCATCAAGAAAGAATGTCAATCACACCAGCATTGCTGCTCTCCAGGGACATGCTGTGACAGACTCCGAGCTTGTTAATGAAGGAAAGAGGTTACCTGCACAAGAATCACAGAAAAATGTGGTTTCAGAAATTATGCAAGAAACAGAAGGTGCCTCTGGGGGTGAGCCCACAACTTTAAGTCATCAAGGAGCTCCAGAAGATGGAATTGAGTCCTTACCCAAAGTTACTGAGCCACTGTGTAAAACAGAAGCCCAAAGGCTTGGCTTGGAAGTACATGGCAAAACTCACAGTGTGGGAAGAAATCAAGAGGAGCTTGGTTCTGTAAAATACATCAACGACTCAGCAGTTGTGGAAAGTGAGACAGCACCTAAAGTGAATGTTGAACTAAATAGAAATCCTGTTTCAAAATCTCCTTTACATGCAGAGAATCCAGAAAGCGCTCAAGTTTTCCCTGGTGCTGAGACACTCCTTAACCTTGACTGTAAAACATCTGATTGCAGTGGCTCACCATCCACCTTTGCTTCTGGACTCAACATGCTGTGCAAGTTGGATTTCCCTGGCTTAAAGAGTGAGCAATCTCTGTCCAATGAAGCTGGACAGGGCCACATTTTCTCTCATCCTAGTGAGTTTCAAGATGTAGGAAATCATTCTGAGGCTGCAGACAGGGAGACTCCTTCCCTTCACCTTGGACATCTGTCTATCATCCTTGAGTCCAAGGAAACTCTTCCTGATAGTGAAATATGCCAGTTTCCTTTAGGTCCTGAAACCATTGGCACTCATTTAGCTGGGGAAGATCTGTTGGACTGTGAGCATGGAGGTGTCTCTGAGGGTTACAATTCTGTTTCATCTCATGGTCGTAAGAAAGCAGGGTCAATGTCCCCAAACACTAAAGCAAGTAGCCCCACAGAGAAGACTGATTCTCTTTCCTTGGAAACCCAAGCTGTTAAAATAGGAGAGGTTGATGCTCAGAGCAGCTTCCCTGTTGCATCACATTCTGGAAAAGGGAAAGCCTTGTCCAAGCTGTCTGTCTCTCAAGCAGAACCCAGAGACATTTCTCAGGATGAACTTTCTTTTCCTCAGTTAACAGTTGCAGATGAGCTAGCTGAGACTGTCTTATTAAATTCTCTGGAAATTAAAAAGGACAAAAATGGTCAATCAGCGGATCACGAAGAGATGACAGAAATGTGTTTAGGTGGTGGCTTTAAAGAGAATCACCAGGTTGGAATTTCTCCTGCTTCTCAACATCACAGTGCACAAGAAACAGAGATAGACACCCTACATAATCCTGCTTCTCTTCTCAAAAGCAGTCAGCCTGGGATTGTACCTCTTGGTCCAGAGGAGGAATCCACGAGGCACATGGCACAGAACTGTAAAGCTAGCATGTGCACAATCAGTCCATCTTTGACCTCTTGTACGACTAAAAAGAGTTCTAGTGTCTCTGAAATGGAAGAACTGAGTTCAGATAATATTTCTCCAAAGTTCCAAGAAACTGACAACATACAAGTATATTCATCTTTTCTGGGTTCTGATGCCTGTTTAGAGAAAAACGGGTTTACATCCGAAGACCCTAGCTCAGTCAATGTTCCCTCTCTGCTGGGGTCAGAAGGGGAAGAAGCCTCCTCTCCCAGAGAAAACTCTTACGTCCAGACTGCTGGTGCTCGTAGTCCATCTTCCTCTTGTCACTCTCAAGGAGATAGCACAGCTATAGATTCTCATATCCTCCCAAGTCATTTTGATTCTTTAAAAGTTACTGTAAATTTCACATATGAAGGTGCTTCTGTTACTGACCCTCTGGGCCCTAATAGTGCTGATTTGGAATTAGAGATGTCTAGCCCAAAAGGGGCAAAAGCAATGCCATGTCAGGGCTATTTGGGGACTCAGACTAGGAAGGTATCTCTTGATTTCCCAGCCACTGACTGCTTTGACAATCCCATGAAGACAGAGACGGGAACAGTTGCTGGGGCGCCAGTGTCAGTTAACAGCTCATGCCAGCAGTGTTCTGAAGCATCTGCTGACCAGACAGAAGCAAGGAGAAGAGCACATGGCCAACTTTTACTCAGAAGTGGTTTACTCTCAAAAGCTGATACATTGGTTGAGGAGATTTTGAGTTCTGTCAGGGAAGAACTGAAATCCAAATACACGGTTGGTACCTGCCAGGAGCATCCAGCCAAAGATGATGGAATGAACCCAGGTACTGTGAAAGAAGATAACCCATCAGAAGTGACGTTAGCGGGCATCCAGCTGAAAGAGTGCTTGGAAGAGAGAAGTGTGGAAAATATGTCAGAGGTCAAAGAAGAGGAGGAGGACAGTGTTTCACCTGCAGCTGGTGAGACAAGTCTCCTTTTTGATTTCGATAGTGTGAATATCTCTTGTTTGTTAGAAGAACAGACCAGGGAATTAGTCGATGAGGTTATTTGTGCAGTCCAAGAAAATCTGACTGATGCTTTCAGTGATACTGAAAATATCCGGGCATCTGAACCTCAGTCTGACACTTCAAAGATTCTGAACAGTGGTGGCGTTGAACCACCTGGTATCTTTAGGGAGTTCTTGATATCAGAACAGGCAGCAAATCAAAGCACGTGTGAAATTAGTGCAAATAAACTATTAGGTAAATTCTCTTCCATAAGTAACTTAGTAAGTGGTACTGAGTCAATCAAAGGAAGAGAGACTGTTTCCTGTCAGCAGTCCCCGGGTTTTGGAAGTGGAGCTGAACAGTCTGATAATATACATTTGCAGCAATCAGAGACTGTTTTACAAGCTGAAGACATGCCCCATACAAGGTTAGATGATGAAGTGAAGCCACATTTACTTGTCAGTGAGGACCATAAAAAGGCAGCAGAAACAGAGTGTGTGGATAATCACAAAATGGCAACAGAAGATACTAGAACTCTTGTATTAAATTCCAACTTGCCTCCATTTGCAAATGATGATGTCCACACGCCTGGCACCTCCAAAAACAGTTTGTCTGACAGCCTGGTATGCATATCTGAAAAAGGTTTGCTGGGACATACCAAAAGCACACCCCTTGCAATGTCAGATATGGGGAAAGCACACAAAAAGGATAATGAAGTAAATGTAGGGAAAATTACGCATATACCTTCCATGTTAGAGATAGGAAAGCCAAGTAAAAGGGATGCTGAATTGAGTATTATGAAACACGAAGCAGCCCCTCTTATGTCACAGAAAGAAAAAGCATGTAAAAAGGATGCTGGATTGAACATTGCAAAAACTGAGCCAGAGGTTGACATTCTTGCAGGGGGAGGCATATACCAAATGGATGCTCAGGTACATGTTGAAAAACCTGAGGAACCACCTGCCCCTTTGGGAATGGAAAAAGCTTGTAAGATGGATAGCGAAGGGGACATTGGCAAACCTGAGGTGACGCCTGCTATGTCAGAAATGAAAAATATACATCAAAAAGATGCTGAGGGAGATATTGTAAAGACTGAGGTAACTCCTGTTTCAATTGGGATGGAAAATATTTGCCAAAAACATTCTGAAGGGGATGTTGGAAAGGCAGGGGTTGCATCTGTTCTGTCAGAAGTGGAAAATACCTACCAAAAAGATGGTGAGGGGATTGCTTCAAAAGCTGAAGGGACGGATCCCTTAGGAATGGAATATACTTACCAAAAGGATGACGAAAGTGGTGTTGCAAAGACTGATGTGATAGCTGTTGAATTGGAAATGGAAGATGGTGGCCCAAAGGGCTCTGAAGGAGATCCTGACAACATTGAAGAGATGTCTTTTAGGTTCACAGCGGGAAACACTTATCAGAAAGACACTGACAGGGTTAGTGGAAAGCTAGAGAGACCTGTGTCGGAAATGGAAAGTACTTACCAAAAGGATGCTGAAGATGTCTATAGAAATGCTGTAATGGTCCCATTTGTGTTAGACGTGAAAGAAACATGCCACGAGGCAGTACCTTCTTCCTTGGATATTTTGGAGAAAAGAGCTCAAAGAGATACTGAACAGTCAAATGGAACAACTGAATCCATGCCTTCTAAGATAGAAATGGAAGTAACAGCCCTGAAAGATTCTAGTGGCAGCATTGAGAACCTCGAAGTGTTGCCTATGCAGGTAACCATCGAGAAAACCAATGGAACACCACCAGAGGTAACCATTACACAAGTGGAGGTCATGCATCCTGTTGCTGAAAGTGAAAAGGGTCCTCAAGAATACATGGAGAAGAGTGTTGGAGAAAGAGAAGCGTGGTCTGGTGACGTAAAGGAGGGATTGATCCCACACGATGACAGACTTGCATTGCATTTCAGAGGCGATGAGTCACCGACATTAAGTAAGGATGATGAGGGTTACCCAGCCTTAGCAATGCCAGATTTTCAAGAGGAGGACTCAGTAGTAAGGTTCAACAAAATAAAGTCTGTTACTTCAGTATATGACAAGAGGAGAGATCTGGATTATAGCGATGAAAAGGAAGAGTCGCATTTAGCCTTTATTCCTCAGGACGAACAAGAGAATTCCTCCTTCACTATCCTGTACGAGGAGCCCCTTCAGGAGGAGGACAAGTATGCTTCCACCGAATTAAGAGGGACACAGTCTGTCTTGTTTCCTGACACTTCCTCCAACAGCATGTCTGGCCTCGCGTGTGAAAGGTCTGAGAGCAGAACTGACCTGGTCCATCACTTTGAAAAAGAAGGTAAACTGGGCGAGGCATTTGATGGAGATAATTCAGAAATGTTCCTATCAGTAGAAGCCAAAAGGTACAAAATTTACCCCTTAGCCCTGAGTCCCATTTATGAGGATGACAGCTCCCAGGAGGACGTCCTGTCCAGCGAGGTCTCGCCAGGTCACCATGGCTCCACAAAATCAAGAGAGAGTGCAAACCAGCCGTCATCTGTCCTGTCCCTCCTCCAGTCGGTGTCGGAGCGCTTACAGAGAAATTTCGATGAAGATGACAGGCAGGTGGCTGAGGACGATGAGGAGGAAGCAGCAGCAGCTTCTGGGAAAGGTTGGGGAGCCGAAAGGAGGGAGCATGTCACCTTCGACTTGGCAGATCCCTCTGTCACCTTTTACCCTGACGATGACCAGGAAAGCCCTGGACTCTCCGAGCCCTATGTGGAGGCCAGTGAACCGACCACCTCCAACCTGCAGCTTGGCCTGTGGCCAGAAAAACCATCACTTCTGCAGAAATCAGATCTGACTTCCAAGCTGCACTCTTCCCTGAAGAGTGCCTATCATCAGTATCTGCAGACTTCCAGGACGCATTCCTCAGAAGCAGGAACCCAATTTGGTGGTGTCTTTCAGGAGCCCGTATCCAAGTACTTCCGCGTCCAAGACCATGCAGGCAGATTGAGTCCTTATATAGAGGTAAGTTCCTGAGCTCTTTAACTAGTGAAGCAGAAGTCTTGGTTGTGAGACTCTCTGAAAGTTTATAAAGAAAACCCGTGTGTTGGGAGGAGCACAATAGCAGAGGCCTGGAAGTTTGGGAGGCTATGACAACAGAACTGCAAGTTCTAGGCTAACCTGGCATCTTAGTGGGACCCTGCGTCAAAAGAAAAGAAACAAAAAGAGCTGTGTATATGTAGATCAAGAGTGGTCACCTAGCACTCAAGGACAGGGTTCACTTTACACACACAGATAGTACTTTGAGAAGTAAACTTTGTTGTTTTATAACTTGAGGAATATTCTTTGAAGCATGTCATAGCATATCTTTTTAGTTATCTGTTAACAACAGGAAAACAAAATTGCTTAGAATGTAAAGGCCCTATTAGAGAAACCAGGGATTTCACAGTTTTTGGCTAATATTTCAGTGTAAATGAAGTGATAGTTATTGAGTTTCTCAGATTACTGTATATTGCTACTTCCCATTTAACTTATTTATGTCATGAAAATCTCAGTTCAGTAACATTTTTACTTCTTTCCTTTGCCACGTCCTTCACCCAAAGCAGGGTGTCGAGCAGCCTGATAAGAAAAACAAAAAGCCACATTATAGCTGAAAAACACAGTCAACTTCAGATAACATTTTTCCTTGGCTTAGAAACACTCATATGTTTAACGTGGAATATTATTTGATCATGGAGTTTTCTTTGTTGGCATTGCCAATACCATGGAACTTTCTCAAGAATCCTCAAGACCTCTATCTTGACTTTGAACTAACTTAGTAACTTAGTAATAGTTGAATACTGAGCAGTTACCCTAAAAACCAAGATGATTTAAAAATAAACGACGGTATTAGATGAAATTTTGGTTTTTCTGGTACCTGCTGCTTACCAAATACAGCAGACCCTCTTCACAAGTACAAAATCTGGTTTCTGTGTTTTCCACTTTGTCTCCCTACTCCTGACTGTTCTCCATGCTTCCACACCAAGGAACAATCAAGGTGGCTCTCTTCCTGGAATATTTCTCACTGTTTTTTTACTCCAGTTTTTCACTGTTTAAAATCCTGTTCTTTTAAGAGAGCCTCGCCGGCCCACAGCCTCCCTCCCTCCCCTCCCTGCTGCTGCCATTGACTGTGTTTTCAGTAGTTATTGGAGTGTGATCATCTATTAGTTCCTTCTGAGCTGTGCATTTCTTGAAAGCAGGGACATTGTTACTTTCTTCTGTATTTACAGTTTGTTTTCCTGGGCTATAGAAGCATATATACATGGCATGGCTATCTAGTCAGTGTGTGACCAGTTGGGTTTGACTGTGGAAAATGTGGACTCTGTATGTAGACATATATATTTTGTCCCTGCTATATCTTAGTTGTTCCACTTTTACTATTTCAGAATGTTGACACACAAACTCTGAGGTGTAACCCAAGGCCTGGGAAGGTAAGCATGTTGTTCTCTTGTGGGCTGATATAAACACTGAAACTCTGGTTGCTTTCAGGCTTGTGGCATTGAAGACAAATCCTTTTGACTGACTTTAGTGAGAGTTTTTAATCATTTTTTAAACTTAAGGATTTAAAAAGTCTGCAATAGTTACTAAAAACATTCGCTTTGCTCATGCAGGGAAGTTTATTGTTTATGTTCTATGACATTTTTAACTTCTTTATGCATTCTGAAAATTAGTCACTATGCCCACCTATTTACTGTATGTTACAGATGATTATCTATGATCTCCATGGAAGTAAATATAAACAAGAAGTCTACTGTAATGTTCCTGATGCTACAACGTGGTCTTTCCCGAATGGGGCACTGATAAAAGTTGTAAGGGGCTGGTAAGAACCCTTTTGAAATGTTACAGCCTATTTTTTAGAATTAACCATGGCTTCTTATAATTATCCTTTGTAGCATTTATAAAAGTCATATTCTTTTCCCCCAATTTACTAGAATATTTGAAAGATTAATAGTGTTTTATACTTTACTCCTTTTATTTACTATGACATGCTATATAGGCTATTTTTAGTACTTAATGCCCACAGTGGATTGCAAGATCCAATGTATAGCATCAGTGCTAGTTTACAATTGCAGTATTATCTAAATAGATTTGCAAGACAAGTGAATGAAACATGGCCTTGAAAAAATGAGTTCAGAGTTGTGGGAAGCTGTGGAATGTGAAGGCTACACGGAGCCATTTGTATAGTTGAATTCCTAGGGTGGTGGATAAATGATAGACAACCTCCTTTGTTATTATGGACACTGCCCCGTGGACATACTGGAGCCAGAGTTTCCGTGTCCAGTGTTTAGGTTAGCCCGGGCCAGTATGTGGGCTGTAAACAATGTGGTGTAGTGTTGTCTTCATGAAAGAAAATGGATTCACGTCTGTAGTACCCAGTGATAGAACAATTAAGACAGAAACGTAACTTGGCTTCCTTAAATTATTTTTATATAAATGTAAGGTTTTATGTATGTGACATATTACAGTATATTTGTATTACTACATAGTCATGTTTCTATTGTAATACAGTGTTTAATGTTTTAAATTTTATTTAATATTTTTCATTCCATATGTATGAGTGCTTTGGCTACATGTGTATAGGTGCACCACATGCATGCCTGGTGCCTGTGGCGGTCAGATGAGGGTGTTACTGGAATTATGTATGATTGTGACCCATCATATGGGTTCTGGAAACTGAAGTCAGGTCCTCTGCAAGAGTAACAAGTGCTTTTGACTGCTCAGCCATGTCTCCAGTTCCCTCCCATTTTCAGTATTTTCATTTCTAGTTTGTACAGATATTTTTAAACTTAAGTTAGTCTGTATTATTATTTCTAAAGTACCATTATATGCTAATAGCAGGAGCTAAACTAGCTTTAAAAAATACATACAATGGTCTGTGACCTACTCAGTACCCGTTCTTAGCGATGTCAACTCACCAGCCTCTTGTGCTTCTGTTTACTCAGCTGGATTTTATATGAGAAGCCCCATTTCCAAGGTCAGAAATGTGTTTTGGAAGAAGGGGAAAAGGTCTTAAATCGGGATTGGCTTCTTCAGAACAAGAAGCACCCAGAAAGAAACTTTGTACTGGGCTCTATCAAGCGTGTCTTAAAGGTAATGCAGCCATTCATTTGCCACTGAATTTATTTTGGTTTTAATCACGTACTAAAGTTGTCCTGTGGCCTCACACTGCTAAGAAATAGTTTGTGTTAATGTATTAACCTTCATATTTAAATTTATACATATCAATGTTTAAGCAAATGATAACTTAAAATTTAAAAAGTAAATTTATAAAATTTAATAATTTTGAATGATAACTTTATATATATGTATATATAACATAGATAAAAAGATAAACTGCTAGGTATAATTACTGTAGGAATATTTTAAAAAGGTAGTAGTTCCAAATCTTTTTCTAACTTAAATACTGCTACTTAGTATGACTGTGTTGCATGTGTGTTTGCCTGTGGGTGGGTGGGTATGTATATCTGTAAATGTGCTGGGGCATGTTAGAAAAAAAAAATTGGGAAAGAAAATGAAAGTGTTGCTGTTCATTTTCTGTTCGAGACTTATTGAAGATGAGGGAGGTCTTCCATCTCAGAGCCTCTGTGGCAGGCTTTCGTTTGGACTGCTACCAGCTCCCATATAAAGCTACGGAGGCTTATTACTTGTCAGTGTTCAACCTTATCTTATGCTTGCCCCACTGGCTCTTATAACTTAATTTAATTTGTTTCTCTTCATCTACATTTTGCTTTGGGTATTTTAACCTTTTCTTTCATTCTGTATATCCTACTCCCTGGCTGGCTGGCTGACCTTTGGCAACTCTTTATTTTTCCCTCATTTTCTCTCCTCTTAAGCCTAGATTCCTCTTACTTATTCTATCTGCCCCTCAGTCCTGCCTTTCCCTCCTCTGCCTAGCTATTATTCACATTTTTTCTCTCTTCCATTGTTTGTTCATTGAGTCATTTTTTTCAGTTGTAGTGTGATTGATCACATGTCTTCAACAAACCAACTTTTAGTATGGGAGGAAAATAAAACTATTAAACCTCAAGCAGAAAATGTAGAAATATTTTAGAAAGTGAGACTCGGGCATGGAACTCCTTTCTTCTTCAGCTCTGTCAGAATTCTGCCTAGGGATACCTTCTTTCTCATGGCAGCTCTTGTCCTGCCTAGACTTGTCTCAGCCAACGTGACCTTGTTTCATCATCTTGATTTTAGTTGCTCTCCTCTGAACTTAAGGTCCTGATTTAATGATGTCTTCACTTGACTGTGAACAAATGCAGCAGGGACCTTCAGTGTTCAGCATGTGTTGATTCTATTTAAGGGTCATTATTTGCAGCCAATGAAAATTATTAGGGTTGGGATAACAGCACAATGACTCCAGTGCAGTCTTTTCTGAAATCAGAGCCAGCGTTGTAAATCTCCTTGTTTACTATTTATTCCTTGTACATCCATTTCAAAGGCATGATCCTTTCATTCTGACCAGAAATCGCTAGGGTTAATGCTGCCATTCGTGAACCCTGAAGAGAGATTGTTGTTAGACTAAAGGCGTCTTGGGTAAGATGGAGAAAAACTGATCATTCTTTTTACCCTTTTTGTTAACTACAATTCATTCTTACTGTTTCTCCTCTATAACCTTAACTTACATATATAAATCATATGAGACTTTACCAAGATACATTTGCAAAATATAGCATGGTTGGAAAAGTGTTGAATAAAGCCTACACACTTTTGAGTCATCTTGTTTATGGTTGCTAATTTACCGTAAAGGACCCTCTAGTTGTAAGAGTTTGACTGCCTTTGCCCATCAGTAATTATACGAGTCTTGAAAAGATGGCTGTTTTTGGGAATACTCGCCCCAAAGACAGCTTAGTCGAATCTCTTTCTTTCAGTCACCTCGAGTGAATCTCGCATTTGTCTTGTGTGAGGGTGAAAGGCTTCTTCTCCCTTTGTTCTCATCGTTTTCTTGAGCTCTCCTTATGCTTTGGCGGCCTTGCCATTTCCTTCTGTGTTACTGTAGACACGAATGCCTCTTAGCCTTTTCCCTAAAGTCCACCACCCAGACATTGTTTGTGCAACACAATGCAGAGGAAACTTGTTTGTGTGAGGCATTTAGTTCTGTGTTCCACGACTGTACCTCCACTCCCCAGGGGACCATTAAGACCACAGCATTCGAGGCAGCATTAGCAGCACTCTCTTATCAACAGCACACCACAGACGGTTGAAGATTGACAGGTGACTGTTCTTTATATTTCTGGCTAATTGTAAAGTGAAGCTTCAGAAGGCCGTAAACTTTCCTGTTTTAAAGGCCATTTAGGTTGTGCTGCTTTAGTTTACTTCGGTTTAGGAGCTTATTTCTGAAAAAGAGATGTATAAATTTGCTTGGTTTCAGAAGTATATCTGAAGGAAAACATCACAGTCCACATGTCATAACTGTACATAATATACATGCCCTGCTAGTACTTTCATAGTTTGTTCGGAGTAAGACTCCTTTTCTTAGTTAAATTGAATCATTTTTAGACAGACAATGGTGATAACATGTTTTGACTAATAAAGTCTGTTTGGTACTTAATTCCCTAGGACAGCATATTCCAGTTGGTATCTTAAATTACTTCATTTGTAATTGAGAACAATTGAAAACTCAGCATGTGGAAAGTTTAAAAAATTTAAAATAGTAAAACCTCTAATTAAAAGGAAGTCACCCAGTCTCTAGTTAGTGGTATCTTTGATGTTTGTTGCATGTACTCGTTTTATTAAAATGCCTTTATTTGTATTTCAAGCATTAGAGGTGAGAATCAGGTTACTGAAACTTTATTTGTATAATTAAGCACTCTTGAGTTTTTGAGGTTGTATGTTTGAACAGGATGTTATCTGTAATTTTGGAAAACGGAAAAATGATTGTGATTCTAATTCCTTAAGAAAAGACAGTATTTTTTAATTAATTAATTTATTTCTTAAAAATTTCCACCTTCTCCCCTCCTCCAGTTTCCCTCCCACCCCCTCCAACTCCCTCTCCCCCTCTCTCCAGTCCTAAGACCAGTCAGGGATCCCTGCCCAAGGTCCTCCTCTCTCCATCCAGGTCTAGGAAGGTGAGCATCCAAACAGACTAGGCTCCCACAAAGCCAGTCCATGCAGTAGAATCAAAACCCAGTGCCATTGTCCTTGGCTTCTCAGTCAGCCCTCATTGTCAGCCATATTCAGAGAAAGACAGTATTTTTAAACATCATTCAAGAGATTATTAGATATTATAAGAAATTTCCCTTAATAAAGAAGGCTTTAGATGCATCATGAACGGCATGTATAAAACTTCCAGAGGCCAGTGTTGGGGTGTGACTGCAGAGCTCTGGAAAGTGAGTGTGGGTCCTGATGCTGTAGAAAACCAAATCCAAAGAGCAATCTGATGTGTATTGATCCAGGGAGTGGTGCTCTTGAAGTTCAGGGTTTAAAGGTGCTCTCACCTGACTCATAGTTGTGGGTTGCGGTTATTACTGCAGTTTGTACCAGAAGTGGAAGTGGATTAAAAAGAGCCGGGCAAGTGTAGTTTTAAAGGAAGGTCTGACAGTGGATGTCCCATCTTTAAAGGCTGGGACAGAGTCAAATTTCATACCTTTTATCATCGAGCCAACTTGCACTGAACAAATAAGTCCTACAAGTAGGAAAACACATTTCCTTTCCCCTCACCTCTAGTTCCTTCTCCTTTGTTGATGAAAATTAGATAAACACACCAGAGGGGCAGTGCCTCTCCATTATTTATTTTTTATGTCCCCCAGGAGATCAGCTTTTATTTAAGTCCTTTCCTCCCTTTAGGCTTTGTTAGGCTCCTGAGAAGGAAGCATGCAGGCCTTTGGCCCTCAAATCGTTTAGTAACTGAGTCATTCTTAGCGGGAGAAGTATTTTAAAAATGAAGCAGAAAAAAAGAAAAGAAAAGAAAGCAAGACGGTAGTTTTTCCAGCAACGTTCATGTGATTGTTGCAGTCTTCATTTGATTCCCAAGGAAAGCTTTTTTTTTTTTAAAAAAAAAAAATGCTTAAGGATCACCAGTTTCTCCCTTGTGTTGCTTCATGGAGACTTCCCAGTGCACAATGAAAGCATTGTAACCGGGTGTCCAGGGTGTTTACAACACTGGCCTGTGTGTCTCTAGATGATTTCAAAGGCAGTTTTTCTTTTCCAGGATTGCAGCATTCCGGAGATAGAGCTGTGCCCCGAGTCTGACCCTGGGTGCTGCCCTATCTACATCCATCGAGCTGTGCCCAACCTGGAAGAACTGAACATCCCCAAGTCCGCGTCCTTCATGGTGAAGTCGGGAGTGTATGTCGGCTTTTCTCAGTTGTAGCGATTAAAGGCCGCCAGTTAACCTTTTCGCTTCACGTTTCAGTAGATGACTTATGAATTCTGAAGTTTTAGTTAGTCTTGTTTATGCTTCCGGATACCCGAGAAAGACTACTTCCTGGTTTAAAATGTATGCTGTCCATCTCTGGATCCAATTAAGGCTTTGATGTATGGCTCCTAGGAGCAGGTACAGAATCCCCAGCCTTCTTGATAGATGGATCACGTTGTCTTTTTTTTTTTTTTTTTTTGGTTTTTCGAGACAGGGTTTCTCTGTGGTTTTGGAGCCTGTCCTGGAACTAGCTCTTGTAGACCAGGCTGGTCTCGAACTCACAGAGATCCGCCTGCCTCTGCCTCCCAAGTGCTGGCTTTTTTTATCTAACACATTTGGGAACTGGGAAGAAAGAACATGTCCCTGACTTAAAAACTTGGACCCTAAAGGATGTCTGGCTTGTGTTAGCTGTTGGTTCTTTCAGTTGACCATTTCCCAAGCCAGCATAGCCACTGCTTTGTGTTTTACTTCCCTGTTCCTGAAAGGCCAAGGTGAGTCATTCTTGCCTTGATGAGTGATCCACCCTGTGGGGCTAGCTGCAAGCAAAGATTGGCTGTTGAGTGTTGCTTTCTAAGTTGTCACCTGCTGTCATTAAAGGTACCACACGTTTTAGGTCTTAGAAATTCTAGGGCAGAAATTAATACACAGTACTCTACCATAAGGTAGAGAGTACATGAATATAAGTGCTTAAGAACATGTGACCATTCCTCATCATATGCTAATTACTTTGCTACATTTTATTAGTGTAATCCTGGAATTTCTTGATGGCCCCCTTTCCTCTTATAGAGCCAAACTGAAGTATTATTACCATACTGTAACCAACCATTTGTACCTTGTCTAGTTGGCTGGCCTACCCAGATATTAATTTTAAGGGGCAAGCTACAATCTTGGAGGAGGACCAGGGGCTCTTTGAGATTTCTGCAGCGGAAATGAAATCACTGCATCCTCTTCAAATGGTAAGCAGGTTCCACCCGAGGTTCTCCTCTTCCCCGGCACCCACCCCCGCAGAGGGAACACTGCTGAGAGCCGGCAGTCTCAAGACATGAATGCATGCACCACTGAATTGGCACATTGTATACTGTGTGTTCATGTTATACAGAACGTTTGCATTTACTTTGAACTCTGGCAGGCAATATGTAGAATTTTTTTAAACAAATAAGTATTGCATGAAATTTTAAATGTTTATTAAAATCTGGAGATTTTCTTGTTGATACTAATTAGAAAATTAGTTGTAGAAGATTGTGTCTTCCAGTTTAATAATGGATAGTAAACTCAGCATTAATAATAAATGGGTTGCTCTTTCAGTGTTTACTATGTTAAAGATTAAATAAGCGCCTGCAGCATCTCTGTGGCAAGCTTACTTTTTTTTTTTTTTTTTTTTTTTTTTTTTCGAGGAGCAAGCTGTTCGATTAAGTGCAGAGTACAGGCTATGTGATAAAATATGCTTGGTCCTGTGCCTGGGAAAATGGAAACAAGGACAAATGCAGGAACTTTAAGCAACATCAGAATGTGGAGTAGGATTTTTAACACTTTAACGTTATGTAGGTAGGGCTTCTGTGAGACTGGTGTTACTATTTATACTGTACAGTCTCGATGTGACAAGGCCATTAGGTTTAATCAGCTGTGTTGCGGAACTCAGGGGAGGAGGTGTGGAGACGGTGGGTGCCGGTGCCGTGCCCTAATTTAGATAGCCTGAGTGATGCTAGGGGATGCGTTTGAATACCGGCCTTAGAGATCTGCTCTGCCAAGGGTATCGTCTGAAGTTTTTAGCAGTCCCATTCTTCTGTTTGGGATACTCTACAGCTGCAATTTAATCTTTAATTGGTTGTGTTTGTTTAAAGGTCCTTTGTGTTCTGATCTGAGAATTTCATGCCCTGTCCATACTGATATAGGTCAGTCAGTCTGACTTGGTTTTGACTGCTGTAGGGTTCTGAATTTACTATAGTTAAATTTGACTGCTGCATTGTCTTAGCTAATGAGATTTTTGTAACTTACACATAACTTGGTTACTTCTCCCCTTCTTATGTATTTACATTGTTCTTTTAAATATCTTGTCACTTTTAGGGCGCACTGAAAGTGGAAATGCCTATGAACTTGAAGGTAAGTCTTGAACTGTCAGGCAACTCAGAAGACTGACCACGAATCTTTAAGTACTTTGATATGAGACCGTCCCAATGAGTGGAGGCTGCAGGAGTTGGAAGTGACTGTGTGGAAGGTTTTCTGAGGGCCCAGTCTGTGACTGCGAATGGCTTGCAGGCCTGGAGGTCTGTGCTGCCATCTCCCGCAGACCCACCGTCAGAAGGTGGCAGGTTTGATTTTCATTCCGTGCTGAGACTGAAGCTGGGAACTCAAGTGAATTCAAGTGAACTCAGCAGGATTCGAGAACAATGCTTGGAAAGAGGTCAATGCAGAGGAGTTAGATACTGGCTAGCTCCCGTAGGATGGATGTCAGTTTGCAAGTTTGAGTGCCTAAAAGGGAGGGTAGAGGCAATGCAAACTGGGCGGCAGAAGTGACAGGGTCAAGCATGTTACAGGAGGAAGAAATAGAATTACAAATATGTGTGTGAGGGAAGATGGAAAGAAAATCTGTTCTGTGGTCAAAGATGCAAACAGCCTTCAAAGATAGGAAGTAGCCCCTCCAGCCAGATGCCGGTATGGACTGCGACACCCATCCTCGCTTTTCACAAAGTAAGACGCCATGCCTCCGGTCCCCTTCTTTCCTCTACATCACAAGTTACTGAAATTGACTGTGATTTTCTCAGTCACATGGATGGATTCGTTTAAAACTTGCGTGGCTCAGTGCATGTCTTAACACCCCGACGCCATGCTGGGGTCATCCGAGTCTTAAGAACTTCAGCCTCATCTCCCTTCTCAAGTATGCTGTTGTGATTGTGAATGAGGCCAGACGGTTTTCAAAGTTTCCCAGCAAAGATTGCAGGCGGCTGATCTAACTAATAAAGGTAGAATTACCTGTGACACTCTCTCATGTGACTCCTGCTGCCGCCTCCAAGTGTTGTGAGTCACAGCTTGAGTGTGAAAGGCTGAGCTATCCTGGGGCGTTTGCACTTTGACACATTGTAGGCCTCTATGAGTGGACTGATTTTTATAAGTAATCACAACTTGCCAATTAGAAATTAATTAACATTGATGATGTCATAAGAGCTTGTTCATGAGTACTGCTTTTTACTTTACTATCATCCCAGCAGCAAATAAACCTGAATAAAACTTGATTGTGTGTATAATATTTATATAATTTAACTTCATAACATATCTATGATTATTATAGCTTCCTGTGAAAAGCTAGTGTGTAATTTTTTTCAGTCTATCAGTTATAATTATTATTTTTTTTAGAAATAGGGTATAAGTTTTAACAATTTTATATACTTAAGCCTAGGGATTTATCACCAAGATCTTTGGTTTTAGCCATATACAGATAATTCCTGTTAGCCATAGGAAGGACAAAGGGTAAGGTGTGGAGAGATCCACACTGTTCCCACAGCCATGGATTTAGGGGAGGGGGTCCTTGAGAGGTAAAGACATCAAAACAGTAGAGAGCCCTGTGGTAATATTTCTCCACTGCTTTCCACGTGCTTCCTGCTCTGCTCAGCATTCCACCCCGAGATTTGAACTAATATTCAGTTAGCAAAACGCCTGGCTTCCCAGTCCTTTCTTTGTTTTAGGAACTATTGCATTTATATTTAAAACTTTCATACTTCCACCCTTTCAACAATTATCAACAACTATACAAAGCACATGGTGTTATAAGAAGGTGTATTTGGGTTTTGAACTCAGTAGGTAATTTAGTTTTATGTGCTGGAAGCTCCAGATGTTTTCCATATCCCATACCTTATGGGGTATGAGCTGAATTCACAGCACAAGAGGATATAAAGAAAATTCAAGAGCCGTCTCTAAGTCAGTTTAGCCTACACAGTGGTCCTAGCGTTTGGGTAAGCAGAACAATGTAATAATCGCCAGGCACACTGATGTGAAAGAAGCAGGAGAAGAAATACTTGGCCCAAAGAATGATAATGGCGCATGCGTACTTATGAATGTCAAATGCTGTTTTCTGTAGTAAAATTAACTTTGAAAGCATATGTTGCACCCTATTCATGTTTTGTCTTTAATGCCACTAAAGTCTATCCATGGTACAGGATGAATACGCTAAATAACAGTTTCGTGTCTTTCAGGTTATCCTTTATGAAAAACCTCACTTCCACGGACATACCAAAGAATTTAGTGAACATATAGATTCTGTCCCTAAGTTTTTAAAAAGTGATAAGGACTTCCATCGCATTGGATCAATTCGTGTCATTGGTGGAGTGTGAGTGTCACATTTTTAATGCATGATTTATTAGCTTGCTTTTAGCAATTAGCTTAAACAATATACTAAAAAAGACAAAGTCAGCCAACCTTAACCTTAATCTATCTCCCTTCTGTAATATAGTAAGTAGAATACATAACTTAATAATTATTGGGCCTACTTATTGGTTTTAAAGACTTACTGGTTGTCAAGATTTTGAAATAGAAACCATACTATGTATTTAATGTAAATTTTCAATACCTAGCATTTCTAAAATACCATAGAAGAATTATAAGGTAAATTTCTATTTTTTACAGACTGTGAGCTTGGCGGAAGGCCTAGCTTCTTAATCTGCTATTCTGTTGATCTATTCATATTGACTAACTTATGCTCTAAGGTAGTGAGTTATCTCATTAAAGTAATAGAGTAAGCCCTGTGATCCAAAACCACTAAATATACACAACACAGGGGTATTATTGTGACCCCAGCCTCAATCGGCTTTACTCTAGCAAAAGTCCTAAGAAATCTGTAACCAGGCTGGTCTTTGCCTGTTTTGTGTTCTTGTGAGGGTAAAAACACCAAGCAGAAACTTGGCTCACAGCAGATTTGCTGTGGAGAGGCCCGTGCCGGGATCTGTCCAGAAACATTGTCATATGTCCCTTCACACGGTAGTTGTTTTGAATGTGATTCATTTTAATACAAAGCATTGACAAAATGTCATAGAACTTGTTAATGCCCCTCTAGCAAACGATGCTTTTAAAATATCCATAGGTGTGAACCTGTCTACAGTCACCCGCAGTTCTCTATTCGCAGTTTGTGGTACGAACTAATTACTGATTGCCATACCAGCCTAATGAGAATAGGAGAAAACTAATAAGATAAGTAGGTCATATTGATACTTGGTCTGGTATGCCAATAATCATTTAGCCCTGAATTAAAAGCATTACTTGGTGTTGAAAGGACAGATAAAGTTGGGTAGATACGTTCTTAGTCTATTGTGTTTATTTGTAATACTGTGTTTATTATAATATTCCCTGATTTGTGAACACACATGTATATTGCTAAAACTCTGCTGTAGGTTTTTGTCTATTTTCCTCCTGAGACCTAAATGTTTTCCCCTGTTACCTAGATGGATTTAAAACTGGTTGTCTGCCTCAAAAGTTACCTGCTAAAATTTAGTGTGATGAATGTTATTTTTTACAATTGCTTTATAAAAAAAAAAAAGACAAAGAATGGCCTGTGATAGAGAATACACACTTTCAGTTTTATGTGACAGTCAAGGAGTAAAACATGATGCTCCCACTTAGAAATCACAAGCTAGCTTGATTGTTTTTCAACACTTGTCTCATTTCTTGGCTTTTTAGCTGTTTAGCTCTATATATGGAGAGTACGGGTCCTTTTTCATCCCTGTCCCACCTTAAGGAATTTGAGGTCTGTAAGACTGATGATCTTGCCTTTAATCCCAGCAGTCAGGAGAATCTCTGTGAGTTCAAGGCCAGCCTGGTCTACAGAGTGAGTTCCAGAACAACCAGGCTATACAGAGAAATCCTGTCTCCAAAAGCCAAAACAAAACAAAACAAAAACAAAACAAAAAAGCAAAACCAACAGAAACAAAACCCTTAACTCATCATTTAACATTAAAGTCTTGGTACTCTTCATTATTTTTCTCAGTCAAATATAGTTCAAAATGGGCTTCAAATAACTTCCTTGATACAAAAGAAAGCTTAGACTGTATTAAGTTTTCTGTGAGATGTATTTTCACATTATAGTTTAAGTATATAATCATCATGTTAATACTGTCTGTATTTCAAACTCACTGAAACTTACTAGTATGTTTATGGGCTCTTTCGGCGTCCTGTGGAATTCCACTCCCTAGCATTGCATATACCTAGAAACAGAAGGTAAAGAGAGATGAAGGATGGCCACATGTGTAGTACTTTGTGCTGTGTGAAAAGAGTTTGGTTTTATATATACACACGGCTTCAGAGGGGTGAAAAAAGAATAATTAATAATAATAATAATAATAGGCAGCCTTCTTGGACTTCTTTTTATTTCCTTCATGTTTCTTAATCTGAAATTTCCTAATCTGGAGGCTGAGAATAGTCAGCCTTGCAGGCTATCCCTTTGGAAGGTCCCACCTTTACTTTATCATCCAGGTAAAGGCTACTTTTTTTTTTTTAGGCAGCACATTTTGTGAGTCATCTATACTCACATTGCATTAGGTACCGTGGTGTAATCTTTATAAAAAGGTAAGGTTCCCAGCCGAGTCTAAAGCCTGTAGTGCTTATCAGTGTCTCCTGATGCTATGAGAGTAGAACTCAGGAAGCTTGAGTCCCTGGAAAGTACTCTGCAGAAATGCTTCCTGTTTCCACGATGATACTGATAAGACACTAGGATGAAGCTTTCCCACCCATAAGTATTTACAGACAGACATTTCGTACATACAGGATTCCAGCTCAGTAGCCTTTTCCAGTTTCTCTTTGGGAAACCTCCCTGTATTGTTTTTTATCTGCAGCTGGGTGAAGAGTTCCTTTGGCTTAAACCCTGAGTAAATGATTAATAAAATAGTCCTTTCTTGGTTCTAGAAGGGCTTAATCGACGTAATGAAAATGATTTCCTTGGATTTCAGTGCAGGTTTGAAACTTTTCTCATCGGCTGTGTGTACTTTGCATTATTTCTACTTGGCAAATTATTCTCTGACCATGGTGAGACACGGTACTAGTCATTTCACAAACACTTAATGAGCTTGCTCTGTTGCAATGCTACAATTAACCTTTTGTTGGGAAACGTTTCCACACTATAAAAATTATTGATCCGCGAGATACGTACCATTTGCCCATCTTTGTGCCTGAAAACAAACAAGGTCATTTTGAATATTGGACAAATAACTTTGTTTCTTGTCACCATACTTTTCTCTCTTGCTTTCTTAAAACTAGGTTTATCAGTGGCTCACTTGAGTCTCCTGTATTTCTAGGTGGGTTGCCTATGAAAAGGAACATTTCAAAGGCCAGCAATTCCTACTTGAAGAAGGAGACTTTGAAGATAGCAGTGTTTGTGGGGCATTGAGTGGTCCCATCATGTCTTTCCGGTACCTACAAGCCGTGAGTTTGCTTTCTTAACATTAATTCGTACATGTTTTATATTTTCATAAAAATGAGACATGATTTCTGATAGAGCCTGATGTCATAGCACCTGAGAGTATTCAACTGAACAGGACTTGCCTGCGGTGATTATTATCGAATATCTATATTTTACAGTTTTATTTTCCTTTAGTTTTTGAGACAGCCTTTCTCTGTGTAGCCTTGACTTGTCTGGAACTCACTCTGTAAACCAGGCTAGCCTAGAACTCCCAGAGATCATCCTGCCTCTGCCTTCTGGGTTCTGGGATTGAATGTGTATACCTCTACACCTGGATTACTTTTTACTTTTTCATCCATTGAGTCCATCATCATTTTTGAGTACCTCCTTTGTTAGGTATATTGGTTTTTTTTTTTTTTTTTTGGTTTTTCGAGACAGGGTTTCTCTTGTTAGGTGTATTGTGATAAACACAGCATAGAGTAGCCAGAGGCCCCCATACCAACACCCAGAGCTGGCAGCATAGAAGGTAGCATACAGATAACTAGCGTTGTTAGTCTGTGACCAGATTGAGTACTCAGACATCAATAGAAGAGTCATTTGGTCAGTTCTCCCTCCTTGGAGATGACGGCTTAGCTGAGGCTCCTGCTCACAGTCACTGGAGTGAAAAGTTTCCAGGCTGGACAGATTGCATGAAAGGAAAACAGAGGTGTTATTTTATAGCAAGAGATTGGCCCACACTAATGGGTGAAGTTGAGAGTTTAAGCCATAGGTTCTCAGCTGAAGGTGATCTTTATCCATGTGACACTATCTGGAGATGTTTTGGATTGTTGATATTTCAGGGGACGTGGATCTACTGACATCTAGTGGGTAGAAGCCAGGAGATCCTGTTGGAACCCTGTGTTGTTACAGGTCTTCCCCAACAATGAAGAATAACAGGATGGGCTACTAGGATGGCTTGTTGGTAAAAGTCCTTGCTGCCAAGCCTGATGACCTGAGTTCAATCCCCAGGATGCACATGGTGGAAGGAGGAAATTGATTCCCTTAGGTTGTCTTCTGACGTGTGTGCACACACGCACACACACACACACACACACACATAAACACACACACACCCCACTACCACCACCACCAACAACAACAACAGTAGTAGTAGTAAAGAATGTCAGGGCCCACAGATTCTCACAGTGTCAAAGTTGAGAAACTTTCATGCGAATAAGGTGGTATGTGCTTAGAGATGTATGTTAGATGTGTTAATTCAGGATGTAAGAGAACTTTGGAAGGATGAGTACAGTGAATGAAGGCCTAGGGCCAGGGAAGAGTTCAGATTCATTCCTGAACTGATTGTGAGTCACTGGTGAACTTTTAGGCCCAGTGGACATTAGACAGTTAGTGGCTTAGGAAGAGTGTTTAGTAGGAGTTAAGAGAGAGGTGATGCTGGAGCTGAGAGGTCTGGAGTATCACAAAATTCCAGGCAGCCAGGGAGATGATGGATGGATGCTACAGTGTTCCTGGGATATTGGGGCTTATCAAACATGGCGTGTCACCCTGAGCAGCCCTCTGGACTTTGCTTTTTTTCAAGTATCTCCAGTAATGGTTCTCAACCTGAGGGTCGAAGGACCCTTTCACAGAGTTGGCATATCAGATAGCCTACATATCAGATATTTACATTAAGATTCATAACAAATACATGGCCTTAAAGAGAACCTTCACAGCAGAAAAGAGGATTTCATTCCATCAAAGGCTTATTAGGCTTGTTAAGTCACTGGTAAGTATTCATATAGGGTCACCTGTCAGGACAGTACACATATATAACATGTTTACATGACTTTCAGATACTTTTTAGAAGTCTTATCACTAATGTACATTCAAATTAATTATACTTAAAAAACTATTCAATTCTAGATTTAAATTTTAGATTTATATTAAAAGAACTATGCATTAAAATGTACGTATACATTGTCAAACATCTTTAAAGACAATGGTGTTCAAGTTACATTTTGAAATATTGTGTATCCTTCAGCCAGGCCCATAAATGGGAAGGCGTGATTGTGACTCTGGTCTGACATATCCTTTCCCCATAGGCTGGGGATATCTGTAACCTGGGAGAGGGGGAAGCATGGTGGTCCCCGTCTGAGTTAAAGTCATGTGAAACCTCCTTGTGAACAGGCAGGAAAGCTGTGTCGTGTGGTGTCAGTTCAGAGATCCTGGCTGCACTACACGGAACACTCTGGATTTGCTAAGGTCAAATAGCGGATATGTTCCTCTGGGATAATCGGAACTGTGCCAGCTAGCGATTTGAAGAGGACAAGGAGAAATGCGTTCCCAGCTCCAAATGAGTCACTCAGATGTTCATGTGTAGCTGATTGCTCTTTAAGAAAGCAGAACGCTGAAAGGCATGCAGTGCAGTTCAGGCTGTGGGTCAAGGAATTTTTCTTCATTCTCGTTCTCAATAAAATGTGCTCGGCGTGCATGTTTTCAGTTTTGTGCTAGCTGCCTGTCTAGATTTACTTTTGCTGTTTGACTTTGCTCTTTGCCAGATCCAGGGTATGTCTTCAGACCTCTGAACCCAGGTGGAGTTAGACCACTATAAGTTAACAGACTCAGCAGGACTCGGTTGGCTCCAAGATCACAGTGTCCACCCAGGGTCATAATCTCAGAGCTCACTGGCTGGATCAGCCCAGAGCATTTATGGAATTTAAAAGTCATCATATTGCGGAGCTCTGGGCTGCATCTCCAGGCTTAGGGCGGCTCTCAGTCTTGAGACTGTACTGAATGAGTCAAGCGCTTAACAAATAGAAACTAGAACATAGCCTTTGAAGTCCGTCCCCTATTGTCCATCCTCCTTGAGCTGCTAACCTACCCGCACCTGAATTCAGTGCCTTAAAGTGCAGAGATTATCAGGGACGTGGTAACCTAGAAATTGTAGGTGGACCCTAGACATGGCTGCAAGCGTCTGCAACTCGTCTCTAGAACAAGGCACTTCTGTGATTTGTTTCATTGTTTTGGGGGTTTTCTGGGTGCTGGGAGGTCCAACCCAAGGTCTGATTCATGCTGTGCAATCACTCCACCATGAACTACACCCCCAGCCTGATTTTTGCACACGTAAATCCTCATTTTGTCTGTGTGACATCTAGATGTTCATACTCGGGAGGCTGGACCCAGCACTGGCACCTGACTGAGCACACAGGTTAGCTCTGAGCCCCAGCTCTGACTATCAGGGTTACAACCTCAATACTGCCAGTCAGCTGGGTCTGATACCACGTGTCTGACAAATCTGAAAGAAAAATGCAGAATGGGAGGGAGAGAAGAAGAAACTGGGAAAAGATGGAAAACAGAAGCTGTAAAGCAAGAAAAGCCATAAATAAAAGCAGAAAACAGAAAGGGGCATTCCACCACTTGGGCCTTCTCTGCAGACCACTGCTAAGGCTTTAAGGATGGGAGACAATGTAGAAGTCTCAAGGTGTGTGAGCTTGTTTTCATTATCCTGTAAGCTCAGTCCGCGCTTTCTGTAGTGATTCCTGTGTAAGAAAGAGGCTGCTCCTCTCCTTAGCTTCAGGCCTCACTGTCGCGCATGGCCCTCCAGACCATTTCTCAGATGATTCTCCTGGCTGCAGCTGCTCCCCTCCTGCTCACACAATGTGATGTGTTCTTGGGCTTGCTCAAGTCAAGCACAGCCCTGCTAGTGCAAACCAGATAGACAACACCCATGTAAATGTCAATGTTCTTCTGTGTCCTTCTCCAGTGAAACAGTGATCCACAGCACCTCTTAATTTACTGTGCTTTCCAGTCCTAAGATCCCAAGACATAGTAAATGACAGGCACTCACAGAACCAGAGGAACAAGAGAGAGAGAGAGAGGCAGGGACTTTGAGTCATGAGAAATGGGGAGGAGAGGTCACAATCAGTCACAGTGACTGAGCACTGCCCTGAACCTTTCCTTTAGTTAGGTTCAGATCTTCTTTTGTTGGTCGCTGGTGATGCTGGTTCCTGACAAGCTCCAGCCTGAGCCCAGTGCAGCCATCACTGGACCCCACAGTTGCTGTCATCAGGCCAGGGCACTTTCAGCATGGAGGAACAGGGGTGTGTCTGTGTCTGGGAGGGAGCCTCTTGTGGGGAGGTTCCTGTAAAGTGACCACAGGTTATTGAAGTCTCATTCCTCTTATAGCCTATTTATTGTGTTCGTGCCTGTGAGTGTGAGTATGTGTATGTGTGTGTGTGTGAGTGTGTGTGTAAAAGCAGAGATTAGAAAAACTAAGAAATGTGTTTTAGAAATGAAGTTTTAGTAAGAGCTGGGACATTGGCTGATCCAGCATGAACCCTTTATTTTTTTTAATGGAACATGTGAAATAAATGAAGAGAGTAGCTCTCAGTTACAAAGGTTCCTCTGGAGATAGAATTGGAAACTCACTTGTGGGTTAGAAATTATTTTGTGATAAAAATTTTAGGCAAAAGCTGTTGTCTTTTACTCTGACGTTTGATAGAATATTTGACCTCTCTTGGTCAGCAATTTTTAAATCCTTGAAAGTTGGCCAGGTTGCGTTAGCACACGCCTTTAATCCTCACTCGGGATGCAAAGGCAGGCAGATCTCTGAGTTTGAGGCCAGCCTGGTCTAGAGAGTGGGTTCCAGGACAGCCAGGTCTACACAGAGAAATCACATCTCCAAAAACCAAAAGAAATAATGATTAATAATAATAATAATGATAATGATAATGATAATGAAAGAAAGGAAAAAAAGAAATGAACAAGTTTATGATCTTAACTGCTTACCATGTCCTCCTTCCAACTCCTCTTACGTCTCCAGTATGCACCTGCCACTTTCATGTTCATACCTTTTTAGAATAAAAACAATTGAGAGCTCATTCAGTCCAGTTAGCACTACCTGTGTGCATGGGTGCAGGGCTGGCCTTTGAGTTCTGCTCTCCTCACTAGTCACGTGCCCTCCATTCTGTCTCCCCAGGTGATGTAACTATGTCATCATCAATATTGTTGACATTACAGATATGCAAAAAGAAATGTTGATAAAGAAATTATATATACACATATATATGCAACATGTTTTAAAGTCAAGAGTGTTTATCATTGGATAGAAATAGAAATTTTTGTTCAATATAGTTTTCAATTTTGATAACATATATGTTCTTTTTTTCTTGGTTTTTAGAGACAGGGCTTCTCTATATAACAGCCCTAGTTGTCCTAGAACTAGCTCTTGTAGACCAGATTGGCCTTGAACTCATAGATCTGTCCAACCTCTGCTTCCCGAGTGCTGGAATTAAAGGCATGTGCCACCACTGCACAGCTGATAACATGTATGTTTTATCATATATTTAAGTCTCTTCCTGGAGGGCTGTAATACACTATTACATCTAGTCCTTTTAAAGTTTCTTAATTTACTAGTGAAATTAGGAATGTACGTATTTGATGTTAATGTTGCTCCTGTGAGTGGCCTCTGTCTTTAGCTGATTATGTGTTTGTGTTTAAAGTTTTCATAAGATCATAATGTATTAACTTTACAAACAATTTTCCTGACTTCACTTTGATTTTTGAGCAAGTGACCTCTTTAAAGCTCAGTTGTATTTAAGGCACATAAAATTGCGCCTCCTGTTGCTCACAGTCCATTATATTTTCACTTAGCCTTGTGAGATTTTGCTCAAGTGAGAGTTTATTTCCTGTAATGAGTATTAATGTGATGCATCTAATTCTAGAGGTTTAGATTAGAGCAAATAAAGGCTTAATGTTTTTCTCTAAATGATATTGGGATAGAGATTACAGCATTGTATTTCATGCCATTAAGGTTCTTCCTGAAATCATTTGTGTGAACATTATCCCGACTGTGTGAATTGTGTCACATACGTTCTCTTAAACAGCCCTCCCGCCTCCTTTCAGAACTTTATAGAGTCTGCCATCACACTGTTTGAGTCTGACCTGGAAAGGGGGAAGTTCATCGACATTACGAATCAGGAAATTTCGGACCTCGAAGAAATCGGCTTTGGCAGTGAAACCAGATCCATTCACGTCAAGAGTGGTGTGTAAGTAGCCTTGCCTCAAGAGCCTGGGGGAGTCGGCAGGGCGTAAGGCTGTGGGCTTCTCGATTCTACCCCTCTCCTGTTCTCTCCCTACTAGATGGGTTGCCTACCGCCAGAAGTTCTTCTGTGGAGATCAGTACATTTTAGAGAAAGGAAAATACAAATGCTTTTTTGATTGGGGAGGAACAAGTAATACAATCTTGTCAATCCGACCAATCCAGCTGGTAAGTGAAGTGGGGGGCAGACTGACACCAGAAGCATTTGACGGGATACAGTGACTGTGTGGAGCATTGCTTGAAAGTGGTCAAGTTTAGATTCTCTTTTGTGTTTCTGTACACAGTAAATAAAATACCCCATGTATTTCTACTGATTGCAGAGGGGGCTAGTAGACACGAACACATTCTGGAGGCATCCCTGTACTAGGACCAGTTTATTCATTCAGCAGCTTAGCTTCATACTTGTCTCGTTAGATACTGTTATGCCGATTCACTGGAGATACAAGATGAGGACGGCTGCACTGATGGCTCGTGATCTCTTAAAGGGAGAGAGGTTGATGGGCAGTTCATTATAGTGTGGTTAATAGGAAGATGAAGTGTGTAGATCATGCCGGACCAGTTGGGGGAAGGACGCTCTGTCTCTGAGGGTTAAGACCTTGCGGAAAGAAAGGACACTGGTTATTCTTAAGGGGGTTCTTCAGGCAGAAAGAAGCCCATTGAGAGGAAGATGTGTGCAAAACCACAAAGTGTCAGACACTGTGGCTGAATAAATGAGAAGAACCACAGAGTGACCGGGGTATCCGCTCCTTAGTGTCAGAAATTGAGGCCCTTTCTAAAATGCGCCTGGATGCTCTCCTCTTGAGTAGCTACAGGAGTACTCAAACTAGTCATGAATACTAAAATTATTCCAAGGTAAATTCCATAGGTTATTTGAGACAGAAAGGGTCATAAGTAGATGAAGGAATTTAGTAAATTGGCAAGACCATGAAAATCTTTTTCTAGGAAAATTTTCAAAACATTCTGAAGCCAGCTAAGCTAAGATAATATGACACAATTTTTAAAATATTTTAATATGTCTTTCAGGAACCACTTGGGATAAATGAGCCTCCACATTTGGTATGTTTCAAAATATTCTTATCATTGGTGCAGTATTTACCAAAAGCATTACACTTTCTCAAATCTTTCCCTGAGATAATTTTTATGTGCCTATGTGACAAAGCAAGTTCCTGTTGAACTCTGTGTCTCTGAGCACAGGAGTGTCCTTTATGTTGGTGGGATTGTCTGATTGTCTGATGTTTGTCACAGCATTCACAATGGGTCGTTGGAACCCGTGAC
Organism: Microtus oregoni; assembly: GCF_018167655.1. Classification (NCBI taxonomy): domain Eukaryota; kingdom Metazoa; phylum Chordata; class Mammalia; order Rodentia; family Cricetidae; genus Microtus; species Microtus oregoni. The sequence continues at coordinate 29,015,516 of NW_024543089.1, forward strand.
TCTTGGTCTTTCCTATAGCCCCCTCTGCCTGCTGTCAGCTCTCTCAGTACCACATATCTCCGTGTTCCTGGAGGAGCAGAGAACTTGCAGCAGCACCCCCCCCCCCAACACCTCACACTGTGCTTACTATGAATACACGCTTAGAAAACATTTTTACTGCGCAAACTTATTTTCTTGGGAGAGGTGTGCTCTCCTGCCACAGTGCATGTGTGTGTCGGTCTGAGGACAACTTGTGGGAGAAGGTTCACTCCTACCGTGTAGATCTCTGGTGTTCACACTCAAACCATCAAACTTGGTGCCAAGAATCTTTCCTCCCTGAGCACAAGCACCCTTACACTGAGCCTTCTCATTTTCCTGTACGTGGATTTCTGATCCTTGTGTGATTTTTTTTTAATACTCTAGTAACCTTAAACCTCCATCTCTTCCTCTCTCTATCTCCATTTCTCTGTCTGTCTCTCTGTCTCTGTCCCTCTCTCTGTATATGTGTGTGTGTGTGTGTCAATGGTTCAAAAGGGTTTGGATAAGACACAAAGCCTAGTATTGGTTTATTGTATTCTAAGGTCTAATAATTGCATTTGGTTTGTGTTTGTAATAATTCTGTATAGTGTTTGTAATAATTCTGCACGTATTTACTCCATGAATGTACATAAAACTTGAGATTCTGAATTTAAGTCAGTGTCATTATCATACAGCTAGAGGAAGGAAAGGAGACATCCTGTAGTTTCTGTTTTCAGAAGGACCTGGATAGGGACAGAAACACAATGATAGAGAAAGACAGGAGAGGAAAAACACTGCTTTCCCTGTTTCTCTTAAAAAATAGCCTGGTTAGAAAACCCCCTGTCCAAAGCCACATGTAGTGATTGGTGAGCAGTGACATCCACGACCGTGTATGGTGGAAGTCTGCTGAGTGTGTACAGCTCCCATGTTCCTGTCAACGCCTGTCTGTTTCAGCTCAGCCAACTTTAATCATGTTCTACTCACTGGATGTGCTCCGAGGTTTTTGTTATTTTCTAGTTAGCTGAGACCTTTTGAAACAGTTTCTCCTTGAACATAATTGAGAAGTTGTATTTAGAGATACTTCCTGCCAGAAACTTTATTTTGGATTTTGGGGAACCTCCAGCTGTGGATTTTTAAAGCTCATGTTTTTATATGAATCAAAATAGCATGTATAGGTAAAGAGGGCTAATTCAAACTTTTTTTTTTCTTTTCTGAGTTTCTAGTGCAGATTAAACATCCCATTCTTCTGAGCTCTTTTCTCCTCTTCCAACTCTTTGCTCTTTGTTAAAATGAACTTTATTGTTCGGGGGCGGGTTGCCAGCCTTTCTTTGTAGTGCTTCCAGATCAGCTGGAAGAGGGAAACAGCAGAAGACACCCAGTGAAATCTGTTTGCTTCATTTTTCTAGCTGTGGCTCAGTTTTTGTGAAATGAGCGTTTCTGACAAGTGTACGCTAGCTGATGCGTGGTCCTGTGTGTACAAAGCCTCTTTGTTTATGCAGTATTAGAACCCCTGGGTTAGGCCTTTTATTGTTTATATTTACCTAGACAAAAACAAGCAAATCTTGGCAGTGTTCACATAGGGTATTTTCCTGTCCAAGTAAGGAGGCAGTTATATTTCAGGGTTCAAGTCAAAGAAGGATTTTTTTTGTTTTGTTTTACATTAATTATCTCAAGGGAAACTGTTAAGTCACCCAAGGGGGGGGGAGGATAAATCTAGAAAATGTGCAGAGAGTAATATATATTATTATAGAGTTATAAACATAGGATTGCTGGGAGTTTTGTAAGCATGAAAATATATATTTAATTGTTATACTAAAAGAAACCAGCATTTATGGTGGAGAGTGTTTTTCTCTTGAGACACAGACCCATCACTAAGTCTGATTACCAGCTAGAGAGTCACATGGCATAGTAGAACTCTCCATCATGGAGGTGGCATTTAATTTTGTTTTTATTTCTCCCCCCCCCCAAACAAAAGAAACACTAAACAGAGTGTAGATTTTTGTCATTATCTCTCCAACTTAGCACATGTGGAATGTCATATTACTAGATTGAATATTATAAAAGTTAATTTCTTTTTAGGGGAGGTTATAGTGAGCCAATATTCTAATCCGTCCTGCCCTTTGACCTAATCAGTTACCTTGGATCCTTAGGACCATTCTGAAGTCTGTTTACAAATATAATTGTTTGTGATTCCTGAAATACAGAACTGTTATTCTACCCCATACTTAATGGTAGCAGAGAGAAATAAACCAAGTAAATTCTTCTGTTACATAAGTTAGCTTCGGTGACCTTTGAAGTGACAGAGGGGTTTATAATGGCTTTGCTTGCTATTTCATAGGGCAATGGTTCTCAACCTATGGGTCGTGACCCCTTTGGGGGTTGCATATCAGAAGTTTACAATAAGATTCATAACAGTAGCAAAATTACAGCTATGAAGTCGCAACAAAATAATTTTCTGGTTGGGGGTCACCACCATATGAACTGTTTGAAAGGGCTGTAGCATTAGGAAGATTGAGAACCACTGATATACGGGGACTTTTTAACTCTCAAAAGGAAGATCTATTTAAACAAAATCTTGCCTGGGTGGTAAGAAAGACTATAAAATTGTTATAGTATTAATTGATTGAGAAATTGACTTAGGTTGGCTATAACTGAAGGTGGAAACAAAGTGGTTTTTGTTTAACAGTCTTCATGTATCTGTGAAGATGGTCAAAATGGTTAGAGGAAATATTTGAGAGGAGAACTTCTTAAAAATTATTTTAGTGTTAATTTAAATAAAATTACCTTGAAAGTCCCTGCTGATTCTGTGGAATAAATTGAGCAGGTCTTCTGTGTTTGGTCAATAATTTAGTTACTGGATTTTTACTTTGTCAAGCTAGACCGACCCTATTACATTTTCTTCATGTGAATCGTAAATGAAAATTACAGTTAAATATAGTTCTATAAAATCTTAGTCATAAAGTGTTGGTGATAATTTCTGCCTCAAGGAAAAAATATGGCAGTGTATGAGAAAAATACCTTGTCATCAAGTGGCAGAATTTTCTTTCCTTTTCTCCCTCCCTTCTTTCCTCTTTCCATTGTCTTGCTTCTGTATACTTCCATGAAGGAGACTGGTCGGAATAGACACAGTTCCACATGGTCCATGGTAATGCATGTTTGAAGTTTGAAGATACCTAGTATCTTGTTCTTCTATTTATTTGCTTAGTTTCTAAGCAGCCCGTTGGGCTCTTTTATAGATCCATTGCCCATTAAGGTCTAAAGGGAAATACTTTAGTGATTTGTGTAGCTAAGTTTTTTCCAACCTTAAATTTTCAACACCTCCATCACTTAATTTCATTAGGAATGGAAACTACAACTTAAATTGTTTGCAGCTTCTGAGCTTAGAGTTGCCTTCTGATATCCCAAGAGTGCTTTTGTGGATGATCCAGACCCATTTTTAGAGTGTTACTGTAAAAGGAGCGGCAGACCACGTCCCGTCACCCAGCTAGCTTTACACCCGAAATAATTACATGGAAACTGTATTCTTTTAAACACTGACTGGCCCATTATATCTAGCCTCTTATTGGCTAACTCTTACATATTCATTTAACCCATATCTAGTAATCTCTGTATCACCATGAGGTGGTGGCTTACCGGGAAAGATCCTAACCTACATCTGTCTCGGGTCAGAGAATCATGGCGTCTGTCTGACTCTGCTTTCTTTCTCCCAGAATTCTGTTCTGTCTACTCCCCCACCTATCAAAAGGCCAAGGCAGTTTCTTTATTAACCAATGAAAGTAACACATAGACAGAAGACCCACCTACATCATGTTACGTGGTGAACTTCTCGACCAGCAAGGAAGAATGACCACCACACGAGGATTCTTCTCAGATCACGCTTTATTGGAGTGCCTCTTGGTTGAGGGAGAGCAGGAAGCGAGGGGCTCTGAGAGCACAAAAGCAGCTGCTTATATGGGGAGTAGGCACATGGGTTGCCCTGTGATTGGTTGCCACCATCAGCTGACACCAGACTGCATCGGGATAGGCCCAAGGGCCCTTATCCACCGCATGCAGGAAGCAGGGGACATGCAGTTCCCAAAGGCATAGCCATATATGGAGTTGTTTATTTCCAACAAGACAGGATGTCAGCGCCATCTTGTAATGGCGATTCTGTCCGACTCCCTGCAATGTTACTGTGAGTTGTTCTATTCTGATGCACTGATTGGGTGGACATAATGAGGCGATTATTTTGTAGGTCTGATCTAGTGTTTTCTTAACCATATACTTCTCATTTTAGAGGTAAAAGGAAAGTAAACTCAAATGTACATTGAACCCAGTTTTTAAATGTGTGCCCAAAACTAATATATCAAAATACTCTATATAAACTTAAATTCCTCTGTGTTGAAAACTAATGACTGGAAGGGGGTTATACCTGCATTATCCCACACCTGCATTATTGGTGTGTAGAATTTGACATTTCCTCACTTCACAGTGAAATGTCGATGTGTGGTTTTTTTTTGTTGTTGTTATTTGGAGGGGGGGGGGCTGCGATTGGACTCATGCATGCTGAACAAGTTTTGTACCGATAGTAACATCTCTAGCCTGAATGAAAATGAACATTAAACCCATCAATATATGAAAAATGGACTCTACACATCAGAAACACATGCAGTGAATATCTGTGAGATCCATTTTCATGTAGTTTTTCCAGTTTGTTCTGTGAAGTTTGATAGTGTTTGCAAGCTGCAAAGAAGTTTTCTACATTTTCAGAAGTTTGTGACTCATGTCTTATGGATCTTTATGTATGTTGTGAAATATATGTCTTCTTTGGAACTTCCTCTTTTCTTGCTGTCCTACCTGGGAAGGAGCCTGAAACATCGTGGATCTTCTTCTTGAGAAGTCCTTGGTACTTGACGGTCCAAGTACAGTGTGGTTTCTCAACAGGAAGTCCCATTGTGAAAGAAGCCACAGTTGGTCAGGGGAACACTGGTGTGAGCAATGGCATTCTCTCTCACTTCCTGTCTTTTGGCTGATCTTCAGTATCAAACCAAGCAGAGTCAGGGCAGAAGGGGACTGCCAAGAAACATATCCGGTTAAAGGTCCCCTGGGAAGATGAATACGGCTCAAGGAGGCTTGTTTCTGATAGCTGCCTGGGCAGGAGGACTATGTGCAGGTCATTTATTACGACGTATTCCTTGCTACCGTGCAAGCATGACAGTGCAGGATGCCCCTTGGGCCAGGTCAGTTAGAGTCTTAGAGGATTAGGAAATATTTATTTATAGGACTCATTAATTTATTCAAGGCCTCTAGAGCTGCAACTTATTGATTTCAAGCTCATGAGAGTTTTAGTTAGGATTTCATTGTCTTACCTTGACAAAAAGTCAAGGAAAAACATAGTATGAGTATGATATTCAGCTATAAAGTGTACATTTAAGTTATTCTTACCAGAAAACTAAAACCATAACCTGGAATGTAGGACACAGATGCCTCTTTTTCTTCACCGTAAATCAGGGACTAATCCAACACCATTTGATACAAATGATAAATATTGAAATGTCACTCTTATAAACACGTAAGAAGAAATAAAGGCACATTAAGAAGAATGTCGCCATTCTTCACATAGCTTGACTGATAATAAATAAAGCACAAATGTAATATCCTGCTGAACGTTTATGAGCGTGTTAAAGTTTATTTGCTTGTGATGATGTTAAACAACCATTTCATGGTCAATTACTGCTATGTTCCCACAGCTCAAAGCATTCAGTAAAGCAGGCTTCCAAGGCGAGTGCATAGATTTTATAAAAGAATGTTCTGACCTGACCTCATTCTCGCCGTCCTCCTTCAAGGTTCTCCGTGGCTGGTGAGTGTGCTTGATTCTTCTGCTCTTACCTAAGACCAAATTTCTTTTAAGTTTACAAAGGGCAGAGGTTTTTTTTTTTCTTTCACAGTAATTTTTTTCTTTTTTCTTTCTTTCTTTTTTATTAAAGCACTGACCAGTTGCTAACTAGTCTATATTAATCTTGGTGAATTTGTAATTTTAGTTATACAAGTTATACACAATATAAAAAAGTTGACTATTCAACTTTGGGAGCCTTTTAATGGTTTTATGTCTCAATATTTTCTTAGATGATTTTTCTAAGATTAATGTTTATGCTGTATGTTTATTGTATGTGTACTGTGCAGCACGATAATAAAATGCTACAGAATAGCCACTACTTTTGTCCAGGAAAGATATCTTATTCCTATTTGCTTAAAATAGTTTATCTCTCTGTTTTCCAAATAAGGGAGCTAGATTTGGAGTTAGGGTTCTGGAACTACCACCACATCATACAGCAGAAATATTTTTGTCATTTGTTCATTAAAAAAAAAAAACCTTAAATCCTTTATTCTTCCAGTTCTAACAATATGATCAATCTTTTTTACGTGTGAAACTGTATGTGATTACTTGGGCTAAAGTATAGTCTATTGTTTCTGTAATAAAATATACATGACATAATATTTACTATTTTGCCCATTTTTATGTCTTTTGTTTGGTTACATTTCCCATATTTCCAGTATCTACCTAATAGCACTTTAGAATCCCCGGTGTTTGTCAGTTTCCCTTTCTTCTTCTTTGAGCCTGTGTAGACCAGTGCAACACATTTCAGTTTACTATTTTTTCTGTCCACCTTTATTCCTAGTCGTCGCTAACGCAGATCAAGTTCACCTCGTCCTTTTCTGGGCTTATTCCATTAGCTAGTCTCAGTTTCCTTACTTGTTCTTTGTCCTTCCCCCTCTGCCAACATGTACTCAGCCAGTTGTCTTATCCATTGCCCTCTGAGCCAAGATGGTAAAGTCCCCTCAACTCCATGGGCTTGGCAAGCTCTGTTCCTGGTGCCTTAGCCTGTCATGGTATCACAGAAGTGAGTGGCCACTGGTTTACATGCTTGAATAGGAACAGCTGAATTGTGGTGAAATTTCATTGATGCACATGGAGATTTGCACTGAATACGTATGACATACATAAAAAGTAGAAAGTAGTGGGTTTTTTTTTAATTTAAAAAGCATCTGAAATTTTAAAAATCATTTCAGATGTGGACTATATTGAAAAATAAATGATGGGACTGTTTGGCACATAGTCTGTGGTCTGCTGACCCTTGCAAAGGTTGTAGGACTTTGATAAACAGAGCCAACAGATGATACTTATTTGTTCTATAGGATATGTTAAAACTAACATACTTATAGGTCTAGTATATATTATTTCAGCATCACCTACCTCCCACTGTTCCCTTAAACAACTTTGTGAAAGCCTTCACCATTGGAAAAGATTGCTGGCATTGAGTAGATGGCATGTTTGCTCCCCACTATCCCTTAGCCATTAGGTGGTGGCCTTTCCCAATTGCTTTTCCCTTTTCAATTGCCAGTGCCCTTCTCATGTCCTTTCATTACCTACTTGTCCTCCATTAAAGCTGCAGAATTTTAAGATTTGTTTACTACTCCTCCCAATTCGTTCAAGCCATGTTTTCCTTCCAGATTTCCTTGTCACTCTTCTAATTGGATCTCTTCTACAGTTGTTGCTGTTTTTAGATTTACTTCTGAAGGGTTGAGGGTTTTATAACACTAAAACGTAAAGTCCTGTAAATTCAGAAAGATTATCTTCCACTCTGTTGTCAGAGAGAAATATGTAGCGAGGACCTGAAATAGTTTTCTTACCATTAATTGGTTTTGAGTTTCTTCTCCAAAAAGGTGAAATTCTGCAGGATGAATTTTCATTTATCAGGTAAAAAGAAGTGCTAAATTTTTCCTACAGGAAAGTCATTGTTTTTTCTTTTGATGCTGAAATAGAGGAAAAATTAGTCACATATGCCCTTATATGCTTGAAGTATAAGTACTAAACTATAGTTAAATGAAAAGAATTTTAGAACCATGGAGATTATGTGAGCACCTAGTTTTTATGAGACCTGGATATGAATCCAGTTCAACTCCTTCTCAGCTATGAAAGTAACTCTAGGAAATGGTCTTCTCTGATCCTGATTCCTCGTGAACAAAGGCGACAGTCCTCCAAGGACTGTCTTGTCCTCCTGGTGGTAGGAGGTCTCACTTGTGCTAGGCAAGTGCTCTATCGCTGAGCCATAATGCACTAAATAAAATACTGCAAATGAAGGGCTTAGCTTCTTGCCTACTACATTTAAAGCCCTTGATAAATGTTGGCAGTTAAGTATTCATCACACAGGAGAAAATGACAGTAAATGGCAGTACCACCTGGCATTCCGATGGTAATATAGAATTAACTTGGTCTAGGTAAAATACTGATAGTACTAACATTTTTAAATTATGGGCTAAAACTTCAATACACCCAAGCTAAATTACTAATAGCTAATTAATTTTTCCCTTCAGCTCCTCCTTTGAAAAGGGAGTCCTTAACCAGGATCTTGGTGTGTGGTGTATTGAATGTAACTCAACATGAAGGATTCACTTTAAATTGTTTTTTCTCTTAGCTATCTGATATAAAAGTGACAGATACACTTTAGAACGTTTCCCCAAAATAACTTAATCCCTTTGATTAATCATCACCATAATTTGATCCCAGAGTTTTTTATTTGAAGGCACTAAATTTACAGATGTCTTCAGTATAAAGCAGATGTCTTTTTATTTTAGGTTTCAGATCTGCCATTTAATTGGTGAACCTTGGGAAAGATCGGCCTACCTTTTATAACCTTTAGTATAGTATGTTGATTGTGAAGATGAACTTGTATCTTCAGCTTAAATAGTTATTGAAGACACTATGAAATGAGGTCTGTGCCTCATGCCTTGGGCATAGTAAGCAGGAAGTAAACAAGAGTACTCACTGTTTACTGACCAGTACAGCCCTGCACCATGACTGCGGTACCCTAGTTTCTACAGCTGGATGACAGGACAGCCTAAGGATGGAATGTAATTTGAGTGTCCTACTGCTTCTTTTATAGCTGGCTCCTGTATTACCAAGAAGATGTCTTCTATCATCAGTGTGTACTGGAAGAAGGCCTCTACGTTGACCTTACTTCCTGTGGCTGCCCGTCAGCTAGAGTCAGAGCTCTCAAGCCCATTGACTACGTGAGTAACCTACTGAGCTCATAGTTGTGAGACACAGCTGAAGTACCTGGGGTGCAGGAATTAGAGGCAAGGATTTGAGCCCAATTGCACCGCTTCCCAGGTCTGTAACTCCAGGCAAACTGGGTCATCTCTCTGAAATTGAGCTTGCTTGTCGGCGAAGGAGCCAGGAGTGATCGTATCTGCCTCACAGGATTCTTAACAATAATGTACATGAAAGGCATATCTCTTTGAAGAATAGTTTATAATGTGAAATTAGAAGAGATATTACAATGGGAAATGCCAAATTATCAAAACAGGAGTAGTTTAATTACTTGTTATTAGGAGATTGAGGTTCACACATGAAATCCAGCCAAGGTGATTTGTAGGAATGTGATCTCCAAGCATTAGAGTAATGTAGACTTGTGCTTATATCTAGGTTTGGTACTTTTCCTCAGCTTGATTGAAATTGGCAATTTTGCATATGTTAACTACAATAAGAACAGCAAAATTGACTCTATAAAGCCACTGAAGTTTTAAATGAGATACTCAAAAGTTTTTATAGCTGCTTAATTATAAAAAGGATAGCATGGTTACCTTTACATTGTAATTGGTACCTTTACATCGTATTAGAGTCATAGAATAGTTTGCGACTCAGGTTTCCAAGGTCCGACAAGGTCTGGAGCACCAGTGGCATTGACTTTAATCTCGGATGCGGGAAGCTAGGACTTTACTGCCTGGTCTATGCAGAGTTATTTGAGTCCCCATGGAGGCCCTTGTTTGTAGAATAAATAATTTCTTCTTTACCACACGTCTTCAGAGGTGTAAGAAAGCCAGGACCAGTACTCTGGGCTGCTCTTCTCCAGGGTCTGTGCAGCAGAAGTGATGAGAATCTGTGATACTCCAGGGTCCTTATTAAGATGGTTCTCCAAGGATATGTCTGTCAAAGCTTGAGACGTCCACAGAACTGATGCAGAGCCCTAGATGATAGTGGGAGTGACTGACCTTCCGGCAGAGCTGATGGGCAGATGCCCATGCTCAGCTCCTTTGATCTCAACCTTAGTAGAGTGATCGTGTTTCCAAGGCATTCCTGGAGAGAGTATTCTTGGTATCAGACTAAGAATAGCATGTGGGCTGAGGAATAGGAGTAGAAATAGACTTCTTGGTGGCTCTCACTTGCCCCACAGACACTAACTCAAAAGTATGAATGACTCTTAATGCTTCCTGTCTGTAACTAAACCAGTAAGAGGCATAGAAACAGAAAGTGTGATTTTTGTTATACAGGTCTTGATGGCATTGAAAAAGCATTGGAAAGCCATCCACATTTTCAGAGGAGGGGATTTTATATTTTAAGGAAATTCCACTGGATACATCAACAGAGACAATGCTTGGTGTTCATTAACTCTTAAAACAAAAGATGAAGGCACTCTGTTAAAAAAGGTTTTTGCAAGATCTTTAATTTGGAGAACTGAATCAACTAAAGTTTAGGCAATCTGTATAAAAGTAGATCCCAATGACTGGGTTGCTTAAATAGTGTGTGCAGGACATTTCTGCCCATCAGGAAGAACACGTGAAACTGATTTAGTCCCCAGAAGGCTAGTTTTTGAGGATACTGTTTGGTGTAAGGTATGTTGAAATAAATAATTCTCTAAGAAGGAGCTGTCTCTTCAGGTCCAGTCACATATAGTGTCCATGCTCCCTTTCTCTGGACAGTCCTAGACCCTGATCTTCTGTTACCCCATCTTGTCTGCTTTCTTTGTCCCTCCATTTTGGTCTTAGGATGAGAGACCTTTTGGGGTTTTTTTTGTTTGTTTGTTTGTTTGTTTTAAAGAAGAAGAGAGTTTTAATGCTGTCTGAGTGTAGTGCTCAGTTGCTCCTGAACCAAGATGATTTTTCTTTTTTTTTAAATTTATTTATTTATTAAGGATTTCTGCCTCCTCCCCGCCACCACCTCCCATTTCCCTCCCCCTTCCCCGATCAAGTCCCTCTCCCTCATCAGCTTGAAGAGCAATCAGGGCCTGTGCCACAGCCCAGTGATTCGTGATTCATTGTAGGAAATGTTTCTGTCCAGCGGTGTTAAGTTTATGTATAAGGTAATCTATTGGCTTGGCTTTGCTGCAGCTTGCAAGGCTATTGCTTGAAGTTTTTTTTGTTTGTTTGTTTGTTTGTTTGTTTTGTTTTTGATTTTCGAGACAGGGTTTCTCCGTAGCTTTTTGGTTCCTGTCCCGGAACTAGCTCTTATAGACCAGGCAGGCCTCGAACTCACAGAGATCCGCCTGCCTCTGCCTCCCGAGTGCTGGGATTAAAGGTGCGCCCCCACCGCCCAGCCTATTGCTTGAAGTTTTGCAAACATGTTAAGACCTGGTGCCTGGTTCCATAATGGTATCATATTGAAGAGCCTTAAGACTTAATCTTCATACAGGATCAGTGTGTTCTTCAAACTACAGTTTTATCCAGGCTAACCTCTGCCTGTAAAGATGGATGTTAGAGTCTTGAGGTCTTGGGGTGTGTAATCTGTAGTGTTGCAATAACTTCATAGTGGAAGGAGCTTTCCTGCCTTCCTTCCACATTGTTTTTAATTTGGTTTCCACTGATGTGACCAGAGACAGTCTCTTAATGTATCTGAGTCTCAACACTTCAGAAAGAAACCAGTTATATCAGGTATTTTCACACCTTTAACAGCTTTCAGTTCTAGTGCAACTAAATAGACTAATAACAAATATAGCGGGCATGTAAAAGAGCTCTGTCCATCCCAAGTTTTCACATGGTTAGAGGGAATAACGTGTTTTAACTTTCACAGATGTCCCAGAATCTTAGTACTTTTTGACAGTGTTTATAGTTTTTGTTTTCATGTCTGTCTCAGCAATCACAGATCGGTTGAGTGGCTTTCATCTCAGACTGAGCATTGATTGTAGATTCACGTTTGTCATGTGTCTCGGTGGGCAAGGGTGACTGGATCATCTTTGATCAGGGACAGGACTATTCATGATAGTGGAAGAGTGGAAAAACTAAAATCCAACCAGAGTCACACAAGATGCTTGTGTTCAGAAAGTCATCATGTGTCTGTTTCTCTTCCGTGGCTGAAATCATTTTAAGACTAAGATTCGCCAATGGATTGGGAGAATTGGCTTTTCTCCTTCCTTCCCAGCATTGGTACAATTGACAAGATAATATTCAAACAGTCTTACTCCCCGTTGGAACGCAGGTTGTCTGTGTTATCAGAGTTTAGGCAATGAGACAGGGAAATTTAAAACACCTCTGTGAATTCTTTGTTCTGCCCTTGTTGTTGGCATTTTTTTCTTAAGAGAGCCCAGAGGAGGTTTGGTGATCTATCAGATGAAGAGCATGGTGCACGATGGAATATAGTATTAATTCCCTCTTAGGTTTATTATAGAATTTACTGTGGGAGATTCCTTGGTTTTGTGTCAGTATGAGAAGAAAGAAAAGTCGAGCAGGTGGTATTGGGAAAGTGCACCGAGGCCCAGAGGTCCCATCAGCTCCGCGCGAGGTGTGATTGTGTGCCTTGGTGTAAGTTTCAAATCACCTCAGAGCCACTTTCCTCGGGTGGTTTCTCTGGAAGAGTTCTACCAACCGTGTTTGACGCGCTTGGTGATGACTACCAGATGTTTTTTCTAAGATGAAAGAGATCAACGGTTAAGTTTAAAGAAGCTTAAGTGTCTTGCTGAAACTATAGCCTTCTATATTTAGAAATGATTGTATGAGTAACCTGATGACAGGAAGGCCAAGCACAGTGCTTGTGACATGCGTGCAGGCTCCGGGAATAGAGGGCATCACTGTAATTTGTAATTATTAATTTGGGAGAAGGAAGTTTAAAGGTTATTTGTTATGCTTTGATTGGAGGGAAATGTTTAAAGTGATTGAATTCTCTGTAGAAATATTATTACTGCAAAATACTAATATTATTGAACATTCATTTTACATTTATTTATTCATATTACTGTGCATCTATTAATTATTGTGTACCAGATTTTTTAGTAAGCACTAAATAAAAGACAACAGAGAATTAGATAACTTAGTGATCTTGTGTGGTGAAATGCAGATGTCCTCTTCTTCCTGTACCCCCAGAGTGTGTTTCCCAGATAACCTGTCCTTGCCACTTTCTGTCTTACCTGGAGGTTTCTGTTGTCGTAACTCCACTTCTCACCTCAGCCAGTGTAGCCAGTGACAAGCCTGTAGCAAAAGCAACAGTTGGTTGTCCCTAATACCTACATGAGGTTCCAAGTCCATCATAGGCAGAAGCACTGTGGCACCCCATTTCCCCTTAGATTTGTTCTTCTTTCATCCTCCGGTTCTGTTGAAATCCGTCGTCATTACCATCCCTCTCTGCCTGTACTACAACCTGTCATTGATCACTTTACCTTGTGATTTCAAACATCTAGTCAACAGCTGAGTACTGGATATTATACTATATTTTATTCTCTTCCCTCTCCTCATTTTCCCTTCTAAACCACTGTGAATCCTTGTTAACTTTCTCCCTCTGAGCTGTTTTCATTTCTTACATGCATCCTTTGTGTTCCCTTCTGGTGCAGGCTAGTCCCTGCCCTGTTGTCGGGTCTCCTTCACGAGGTTACCCTCTTGTTCCGCCAGTGTACTTTATCACTTTCCATTTTGCGCTGTTCAGCGGGAACAAATGCACATTTTGTTTTCTTGCCCATGTCCTTTAAGATCCAAATTAAATAATTACAAGTGACCCTATGTCTGAAGCATGTCTTGGTTTGTTTTTTATTACTGTCACATAACACCACGGGTAGGAAAGAGTTTTGTGGTGATATCTTTTTTTTTTAATTTTTTTTAATTGAGAAAAGGAGAAAAAAACATAAACAAAAAACAAGTTTCCACCTCCTCCCAGCCTCCCATTTCCCTCCCCCTCCTCCCACCCTTCTCTCCCTCCCCCCACTCCTCTCCCCCTCCCTCTCCATTCCACAGAGCAGTCCGGGTTCCCTGCCCTGTGGTAAGTCCTAGGTCCTCCCCCCTCCGTCCATATCTAGGAAGGTGAACATCCAAACTGGCTAGGCTCCCACAAAGCCAGCACATTAAGTAGGATCAAAACCCCGTGCCATTGTCCTTGGCGTCTCATCAGCCCTCATTGTTTGCCATGTTCAGAGAGTCCAGTTTTATCCCATGCTTTTTCGGTCACAGTCCAGCTGGCCTTGGTGAGCTCCCAGTAGATCAGCTCCACTGTCTCAATGGGTGGGTGCACCCCTTGTGGTGTCTTATTGGTAGAAATAAAGCTTGCCTGAAGATCAGAGGGCGGAGCTAGCCACTAGCTAATCATAGGGGTGTGGAGGTCTGTCCAGACCTGGGTGGAGAGAGGAACTCAGTCTCTTTTCGACTGGGAGGTTGAGAGGTCAGGTGGCTGTGGTTTTGTGCCTTTGTCTCTCTGATCTCTCAGCATTCCCCCCAATATCTGACTCCATGCTTTTATTATTAGAACTCGTGCTACAGAGATTATTTCAACTTATAACTCTCAGGTCACACATTATCATTGAGGGGAAACAGGAGAGGAACCCAAGACAAGAACTTGGAGGCAGGAACTGAAGCACAGGCCACGAAGCAATGATGCTTACTTTAAGGCTCGCTCCTCATGGCCTTGATCAGCCTTCCTTCTTATGTTCTGGCCCACATGTTCAAGGGATGGCACCACACACACTGGCATAGGCCCCTCCCATATCAATGTTTAATCAAGAAAATGTCCTACAGGTTTGCCTACAGGCAAGTCCTTTGAAGGAATCTTCTCAATTGAGGGTCCCTCTTCCCAGATGATTCTGCGTCTGTTGACACAAACAAACTAATCATAGGCACACACACACATTCACAGCAGCAAAAGAACCACAAGGCAATTTGTCTGCCCTAAATGGTTATTCTCTATACTTCTAGTTTTTGTTTTTTCTTTTTCTTTTGTGTTCTTGTTGTTGTTTGTAAATATCCTTGCCATTAATCATAGCTACTGAACTATAGGAAACATGGACAAGGTACAGACGATTAAGTTGGTTTTGAATTGAGTAACTCTGATAGTTTGAATGTAATTGACCCCAATAATCTCATAGGGAGTAGTACTATTAGGAGATGTGGCTTTCCTGGAGTGAGTATGACCTTGTTGGAGGAAGTGTGTCGCCATCTGGGTGGACTTTGAGGTTTCCTATGCATACGATGCCACCCAGTGTCTCAGTCAACTTGCTATTGCCCACAAGGTGTAGGACTCTCAGCTACCTCTCCAGCACCACATCTGCCTGCACGCTGCCATGCTCCCCACCATGATAATAATGGACTGAACCTCTGGAACTGTAAAGTTGCCCCCTCAGTTAAATGTTTCCTTTATAAGAGTTTCTGTGGTCATGGTATCTTTTCACAGAAATACAAACCCTAACTAAGACAGTGACCTATAGTCCCCTCTGCTTTGCCCATGGCTATAAAAATCAGGGCTCCATTATTTAATAAGTAGGCAAATGATCTAGTCCTACCAAATATAAACACATATTACCTATATATAGTTCATTCTTGTTCCCCAAGTCATGGCGTAACAGGAGCTGTACTTTGGATTTGTTGTGGGCTTGGATCTCATCCTCTTAAAATGCTCTGAAAGTTGAACGATGATGGGGAACGTCATTTATCACTGCCCTCTATTGATGTTCAAAGCTAAACAGACTATTTTAAGACTAACAGGCAACCATATGAGAATAGGGTACCGGAGCAGTTATTGGCTGTTAGAGGGGTGAGTTCCAGCCTGCCAAGCTGAGACAAGTAAATGTTGGCCCAGTGTCTTGTTGGGCAGCCTGTTACATCACCATGGGAGCAGAAGTCTGCTGCTTGCTTCCACAGTGTCTCCATGGTGGCCTGGCATAGAAGTTTGGCTTTCTGAAATAATAATTCTTATCCCATGAACTATAAGCAGAAAAGCCAAGGAGACATGGTAACAAGAACCTGTAGGAGAAGTTGGAGTGAAATTATGATTCTGATGACACATACAGTCAAGAAATAGAATCAGAATTAAGATGAATTGTTCTATTTAATATACAGTGTATGTAATATCACTAAATGTTATGGAGACAGTTGCCTCTCACATGAAAAAGAAACAGTACCTAAGGTTTTTTACTCTAAACACAGCCTATACGTGAAAAACAAAATTTATGAGTTAGAAGAAAATACAGGAAACTCTCCCAATGACACTAGAATAGGATAGTCATCTTTAGACACAGAAAGCAGAAATTAATAAGAAAAAGAGAAGGGACAAACATGAGTCTATGCCACTTGTAATCTGTGTCTTGTTCACTTGAGTGAATATCACAGGCTTGGTAATTTACAAAGAAAAAATACCTGTTTATCTTATGACTGTGGAATATGGGAAGTGGGAAATACAGCTGCCTCTGGTGCTAGCCCTCTGGCTCCTGGGGCTGCAGAGTCCTCAGGCAGCAGGGGTGGGGGAGCTGTGTACATGGCATGAGGAACTGAGCTCCTTAGCTGTAATGTGTCCCCTCTTCCTAGAAAGAACATTCTTCCTGGATTCAGTCCCCACTCTTAAGGCCTCATTTAGCCTCAGTTATCTCCTGAAGGTCCTTCTTCCAAACACCCGTGCTGGGATGAGTTTATTTTCTTTAAACTTCATTTTGGTAGAGACACTGAAACAGCACTGCCATAATGAATTACTGAAAATGTGGTTACTTAGCAGGAATTTTTGTCTTGCAATCCTAGAGGCTACAAGTCTGAAATGGTTTCACAGGCATAAAATTAAGGTGCAGATAGATTTTCTTCTGTAAATTTCTAGGTGCTAAAACATTTCTTTACCTCTTCTCGAGTCTACAGCTTTTCTTTTGGGGCCTACTGGTCTCTGAAGTATATCCCCTCTCCTTGGCTCACCTCTGATCTGCCTCGCTTTAACGACCTTATGGTTACACTCTGATTACCTCAGTAATCAGAGGTTAAGATCCTTAACTGCTGGTCATGTTTGTAAAGTCCCCTTTCTGTATTCACTGATTCACAGAATTAGGACGATATTTTTATGTTGTGGATGGTCAGGCATCAATTACTCAGCCTGCCACAGCAAGCTACAAATTGAAAGAATATGCTTACAATATTAACTCGTAAAGGTTTTGTGTATAGAATACAAGGAGAGCTCTTCAAGTGAAGTGAAGAAGTCAGCAGGCTATAAACCCACGACTTGTAAATGAGAAAAATATGGTTTAGGGCATGCAAAAGATATTAAACCTCAAGGATGATCACAGAATCATCAAATTGAAACAGTAATGAGACTCTGTTATTTTACTTTAGATAGAAGTACTTAAAAATGTGACAGTACTAAAATTTGGTTTAACTGCAGAATTGCTGAAACTGTAGTTGGTTGACAGGGATTCACTGCCTTACGATCCTGGAGGTCTGCAGATTAATGTGATTATTGTCATGCAGCTAGTGAAAGAAGTACAGTTAAGTGGGGGCAATACGAGGGTGTTTGCTGTAATACTGAGAGAGAAGGCAGCACATTCAAATACTAGAAAGTACACAGCATAGAGTTAGCAGCAGGGAACTGTATGTATGAAGAGCAGAGTGCAAACACCATAGGCAGGAGAAGCAGGACACCACTAGGAACCCTTGAGGTTAAATTTAGATGTACTCAGTACATTTCATTTACTTAAATTTTTGATATAAAGTTTTGTATATTGAACTCTCTAATGTTGGTCAAGCATTAAATACCAGAAATCTAAGTACACAGAGGAAAGGGAAGAAATGCTACAAGTAATCTCTAATTTTTGTTAGCCTTTTATTAATTTGAAACAATGCAAATTACAATATAACGGTTTAAATATGATTATATTGAGTGGCTAAGCACTAATGAACTCTTTTAGAATTTTACTGACATTTCCTGTTATTCATATCATCCAACTTGACATAACATTTAATGATAAATACTTGGCTATTATCAGAAATTATTTGTATTTTTAGATATTCAATTACATGTTGCATTAAAAACCTAGAATAGTTTGATAGTTTCATATTCAAGGAAGTACAACTCTAGTTGTTATGCCTGATTTGATCATCTTACAATGTACAGTGAACCTAAGCAATACATACACATTATTTGCCAGTGAAAGTTAGAAAAAATACAAATGGAAAATCAAAATTGTGGGTCTTGGATGGATGGCCATATGCTGTTTGCTCTTTTAGAAATGAATTGTACATGCCAACATGAGACAGTGAAACTTACTTTTCTAAGATAAATGCAAAGGGCTCTGTGGGAAGGGTAGCTGCTGAAGTTTGTCTCAGCTCTTGACTCGGCTCTAACTCCACCAGTTGATGCTTACCTGAATATTCCAAGCATGTGTGTGTGTGTGTGTGTGTGTGTCTGTGTGTGTGTGTCTGTGTGTGTGTGTGTGTCTGTGTGTGTGTGTGTTTTCTTTAGGTCTTCATTTCCGATCTACTCAAATGTGAGGATGAAATGAACTTGCGCTTAAGCCCATTAGTGCAGTGCTAAGTGATAGGGTAGCAGCCCAGACAATGGTTGGCCCATATTCATCCAAAATTAGGACTTGATAGACTGAAGGTGTTAATAGGATTTTGTAGCCCGGAGGTTATCATATTACAGTCTTTTTTAAAGGTTTATGAGCCTTCTGTTAGATTACTGTCATTTCATTTAGCTTTTCCCAGTAGTTTGGCATTTCTTTAGAAGTGAATTATATTTAGGTCACACATTATGGTTCAAGTCACTAAGTTAGTTTGGCTTCACTTCCTTTGAAACTGGCTCAGTCTCTACATTTTTTCTCTGCTCCCCTCCCTGCCTCTCTCCTCCTCCCTTCAACCCTACCCCAAGGTCCCCATGCTCCCAATATATTCGGAAGATCTTGTCTTTTTCTACTTCCCATGTAGATTAGATCTATGTAAATCTCTCTTAGTGTCCGCATTGTTGTCTGAGTTCTCTGGGATTGTTGTTTGTAGGCTGGTTTTCTTTGCTTTATGTTTAAAAACCACTTATGAGTGAGTACATGTGATAATTGTCTTTTTGTGTCTAGGTTACCTCACTCAAAATAATGTTTTCTAGCTCCATCCATTTTCCTGTAAAATTCAAGTTGTCATTTTTTTTCTGCTCATTCCACTCATTCTTTTTTTTTTTTTTTGCTTTTAGTTTAGTTGTTTATTATTGGTATGATTCATTAGTAAACTCATTAATTCTGAGTTTTCCTATGATACACTTTTTGCTTGATTCCAACCTTTTATTAATTACTGGTTTACTCATTTTCTATTTTTTATCATTCAATCTTCATAGGCTTTATGTATGTTAATATTTACTTAGTTCTGCCAAAAAAAAAAAAAAACCCACAGGTAATGGCCAATCCAGTTTCTTACAATCCACTCATTCTTGATCAACTCTTCAATAGGTCCAGAAGGCTTATTTCCCTGCAGATCTTTATCTGTAGAGTAGTTAAGACCTCAGGTCTTTTGTCTTCTTTGCCCATGTTTGCTGCCACTGTTCATTTTATACCTATAAGCAGGCATGCACAATTAAAACTCATGTCAGGCAATCCCATGAGTACCTACTATTAGACTTTCATAGAAACAAACTTGTGGTTCAGTTTGTTTATATGGTAGATTACATTGACAGATTTTCGTATGTTGAACCATTACTGCATTTCTGAAATGAAATCGAGTTGATCATGGTGAATGATGGTTCTGATATGTTCTTGGATTCGATTTGCCAGTATTTTAGCAACAATGTTCATAAGTGAGATTGGTTTGTAATTCTCTTTCTTAATAATATCTTTATGTGGTTTGGGTATCATGGTAATTACAGTCTCATAAGAAGTGTTTGGCAATGACCCTTCTGCTTCTATTATGTGGAACAATTTGAGAAGTATTGGAATTAGTTCTTTGAAAGTCTTGTAGCATTCTGAGCTGAAACCATCTGGTCCTGGGCTTTTTTTGGCTGGGAGGCTTTTGATGATTGTTTCTATTTCTTCAGCAGTTATAGGTCTATTTAATTTGCTTATCTGGTCTTGATTTAATTTTGATAAGTGATATTTATCCAGAAAGTTGTTCATTTTTCCTTTAAGTTTTCCAATTTTGTGGAGTACAGGTTTTCAAAATATGACCTGATGATTCTTTGAATTTCCTCCATATCTGTTTTTATGTTGCCCTTCTCATTTCTGATTTTGTTGATTTGGATATTCTTTCTCTGCCTTTTGGTTAGTGTAGATAAAGGTTTGTCTATTTTGTTGATTTTCTTGAAGAACAAACTCTTTGTCTCATTGATTCTTTATATTGTTTTCTTTGTTTCAATTTTGTTGGTTTCAGCTCTCAATTTGATTTTCTGTCATCTAGTTCTCTTGGGTGAGTTTGCTTCTTTTTGTTTGAAAGTATTCAAATGTTATGTAAATTCTCTAGTGTGGGATTTTTCCAGCTTCTTTATGTATGCATTTAGTGCAATAAACTTTCCTTTTAACACTGAAAAAAAGAAAGAAAGAAAAGAAACTGGCTCAGGGGGCAGAAACTCGCGGAGCTTGTTGTTGTGCTTTACAGATAGAACTGTTCTCAGTGTTTATACTTTCTAAGTAAAAACTTCATGTTTACTGCCTATCCAGCTATTAAGTCTTGGATTACAATCAGCACATTTTCCTTGTACATAGTGGTTTGAAACCTAAAGAACTGCTGAAGTATACAGTGTCGAAGTATGCCATCTATTCGTTCTTAAGAAGTTAAATTGACACTTAGATTTAAGCGTTTTATACAGTTACATTGAAGGTGCATGTGACTGTAGTTTTTCTAACAGAGTACATACTCCGAGGTCTCAGACCTGGTATAGCTGGCAGGTGTATTTGATGCAGAAAGTGGAATCTTCGATATTACCAGCTGAGCATGGAGAAGCTCAGGGTCTCAGGTAACCTCATACATGCTGACAGCTGCTATTCTGTATCATAAAATGATTGGTCCTAGAACATTTTAGAGTAACAACAGAGGGATTAGGAATATAGCTTCTGAGGCCATTGAGCATAAACTCAAAGCCAGCGATTCCCTTGCTTTGTGACCTGTTTCTTGACCCCTTAGCTGCAGAATGTGGATAAGACTAGTACCTACATCAAAGGTAATTTAAGGATTAAATGTGAAAATTAAGTTCCATATCCTTAATGTGAATGTAGTTTCAGATTTGGAATTTTTCACAGTTTAAAAAGAATCCATTTTGATATATGGTGTTAAAGTAAACACTCTGAGGGGTTAAGAAAGCATTCTGTAATTAAACACATTTCTGTCTCTAGAATGAAATTTATATATTGATACAGACTGGATAAATATTATAAATACACATATGTTTACTCAGGTTAAATTTGTTGCCAAATAAATTAGGAAGAAAATTGGTCTTAGACCTTTATTATCATAGAAATATGAATATATGCTTACTCATTTATATATGATATATATACCCAGTTAGACACGTAGAGCAGTGATGACAAGCAAGCGCTTACTAAGCAAAGGTAATTATTACTGTTATTATCTCAGCATATATTAATTGATGGGATAAGGAGGAACTGGTTTTTTTCTAATTTAAATTTTTACTTAAATGAATTTTTCAAACATTCTTTTTTTTTTTTTCATAACCTGCCCACACACTCCTCTTTGAAACTGTATCCACTTTGCATGGCTTAGACTTGACTTGGCAGGAATGTCTTGTTATTATTGCTGACTCCCAGGAGGAACCTTTAGCCCTGAGTGGTTGGCTCTCTTCTAATTTAACATGGACCAGGGCCATGACATTTACAGAGCTCAATTTGTAATTAAAATTTTGTGGTTTCTATTGTTCTTATAAAGTAGCAATTATTCTGTCATCTTCAGTTTTGAATACTTACTATTAATTTCTGTGCCTTGCTATCTTTAAATTTGGGAAATGCATGAGCACACAGATGGTTTTTAAAAAATGTTTCTTGAGCACTCTTTCTGAATAATAGCTGTCTTCATAATCATGTCCACATCAGCCCCGTGTTGCCCTTTCGAATCCTCCAGTGCCTTGACTACATATGCAAACCAGTTGTATGTATGCATTTATATTTATAAAGGAAACATTTCAATTGAAACAGTTCAAAATTTAATAACTTACACACAGACATACCTGATATATCACACCTCTAGAAGAGAAATCTTTAAGTTTAGAAACAATGGATGCTCTCAAGTGAAAAGTCTGCCGGATGGAACTATATGTTGTCCTTTCATTATCAGAAGGGAAGGGAAATGGGTCATTTCCCCACTTTGCTTTGGCAGTCATATCTCTTATTTGGTTAATGTCGCTAGGCTGTACTGTTTGCTGGTTTTAACCCACTTGCTCTCTTAAAGTATCCAGCTATTTGATACATTTTCCATGCATTATTTTAAAAAGAGAAATAAATCTCTTTTTTTTTTACCCTCAAACTTTCCATCTTCTTTAAGATAAATTTCCAAGATGATGACTCACTCGAGGTAACAAATTTGATGGAGTTTGAGCTTAAAGGCAGTCTTTTCAAAAATGTTTAACAGTATCTGTAAAAGTAGAAGGGCTGGGTGGTGGTGATGAATGCCTTTAATCCCATCACTTGGGAGGCAGATATAGGTGGATCTCAGTGAGTTCGAGGCCAGCCTGATCTACAAAGTGAGTTCCAGGACAGCCATGAATGTAACACAGAGAAACCCTGTCTCAAAAAAACTATGGATGGATGGATGGATGGATGGATGGATGATAGATCTAAAAAAGGACAAGGACATAGTTACTACCTCTGCTTTACTTAGAATAATGCATAGAATTTAAATTATGTTCTCATAATTTAAATATTTTCTCATAGGCTTTTAATTATTTTCCTTCTGGGCTACAAGTTTCACTATGTAACTATCAAACTTTTACTGTATTTTACTTTTTTCAGAAGGGATTCTTTGCTGGAGAGAGTTGCTGATGGTTGACTTTGAACCCTTTTCAGGCACCTTTGCCTGTCTGCACTTCTCCCTAAACCATAGCTCAACAAATAGATGTGCGGACGACAGAGGTCAGCTAAAATGCTTCTTAAAACCCTTGAAGATAAGGATATTGGAAAAGTTTCAACAATAAATACAGAAGTTTCTTATGTACTTTTATCTCATTTTTAATTACTTTTATTGTGTCAAATATTGGAATATCAGGGGAAGCAACCAGAGAATTGAGAACTTGGTGTGACTAGTGATGGATTTCTCCGCCTAGCCCAGTAAGTGGTGTTCATGGAGGAAAGGCCAATGCTTCTGGGTAGTATTTCTCTTTTAGTGTATGGTCTTTGCATAGTAGTTAATGGCTCGCTTCTTTTCTGCTGTCTTCTGATAGCCAGCTCTGCACAGTCTAACCCCGTATACTAGCCATATGGTTATTTAAGTTTAAATGTAATTAAATGGCCTTAGTTCATTGGTCAGATGAACTACATTCTAAGTGTCCCTTAGCAGCATACCTCTAGTACAGCCATATTGGACATGGCAGATAAACACTATTTCTGTTACTACAAAACGTCTTATAAAGAGTGCAAGACTTGATTTCTAGGCCGTTGGGAACATGATGTAAAAAGTATGCATTGTCTTTTCTAACACTGAGGCCTTGTGAGATTCCCCCTTTTGTGTTAGCATGTCTGTTGGTGTAGTTTGGGCTTGTTCAAGCAGCCATGGTGATGAGACGACAAGAACCAAAGACTGCTGAGAACAGGATAAAGAGTTTTCCCTAGGGTAGTGCTCCCAAATTGGGTATCTGATACTAAGATATCAGCCTTGAAGTCATATTCATACAGGGAACATTAAACAGACTGAGCAGGTTATATTTCAGAAGTAAAGTAATTGCCTTTCAAGAGGTTGTGACGTAATATGAACCATGAAAATAAATTTCTTTTTTATTGATTTTATTGAGCTATACATTTTTCTCTGTTCCTCCCTTTCTCTCTCCTCCCCTTCAACCCCCTCCCATGGTCCCCATGGTCCCAATTTACTTAGGAGATCTTGTCTTTTTCTACTTCCCATGTAGATTAGATTCATGTATGTCTCTCTTAGGGTCCTCATTGTGTTGTTGGTGGGAGTGCAGGCTGGTACAGTCCCTTTGTATATTAGATTAAAATTCTTACTCTTTGTCTCAGCCATCCCTCTTGTCCACCATCGTTCGGTCTTTCTGTTCATTGTGACTTCCTGTGGTGCCCATAAACAAGTTCACAGACTCCTATACTCATTCTTCACATTATTATTTCTAAAGACGAGAGTGTCTGTGTGTCTACCCACCTTGTCTGCACTTTGTTGACATTTACTCCTCAGCCCTTACAGCCTGGATTCTCTCTTCATCTGTGACACACAAGTAAAACAGTTCTCATCAGGTCAGCATCAGTAACCTCACTGCTGACTCTGACTCAGCAGGCATTGCCCTTGTAGAGTGAAAGGCTCTCTTCCCTGGTCAATCTGTCATTACTCCCCGCCTGGCCCCACCTGTGTGTCAGTGAGTACAATGATCTCCTCCTCCTAGTGTCTTCTTTCAACATGGGCTTTGGTTGTTATACAGCTCCTGGGCATTTCAGGTCCTCTCTCTGAAGTCTGTATCTATCAGAGCCCAGCATGTGTCCTGCAGCTCCCTCTAGCTTGTCCTTCTCCTACTCTAGGATAAAGATTTCCAGTTTTAATGATACTGTCCTAGCTCTTGTGCAGGGTTCTTCTACAGGTTTATTTGTGGATCACAGTATGTCCCCGTACTTCTAGTTGTAACTTTTATTTTTTTTTAAAAAACGTGTGTATGCATACACATAATGGGTAATAGAGACCAGCAGTTGAGTGGGGTGCCTTCCTTTATTACTTTCCAACCTTATCTTCTGAGACGGGGTCTCACTGAACTCAGAATTTGGCTAGACTGGTTGAGCACAACAAGCTCCAGTGACCTCTGTGTTTCCAGTCTCCCAGCACCCGGGTCACAAATGTATGCCACCAGACTCAGCTCTTATGTGGGTGCTAGGGATCCAAATTAAGGTTCTTATGACTGCGCAGCAGACACTGTACCAGTTTAGCCACCGCTCCCCCAGGCACCTTTGCACTTCCCCTCTCCGTGAATCCTTAGCATACCTACTTTATCACTGTTCCAGTTTTCCTGGCTTTGCCTTGTTTCTAAATTATCCCCTCTCCCATCCCGTGTCTGGTTCTCTTTCTACTGGACCTCAATTATTCTACCAGTATATTGGCACTGTTACTTCTCATCTCTCTAGTCTTTATTGGTGGTGTTGCTGGATGAATTTTCTAGTGGCCATATTAAGAAAACCACACAAAACAAACAAACACACACATGCATAAACAATAATTATCCCATATTCATTTCTGAATAAATTATAAATTACTAGGATTCAAAGTCAAAAATCAGCAAAAGGCATCTAATAAAAGCTTTTGTTCCTCTTGTGCCCTTTGCTTTCTTAGACAAAGTCTCAGAAAAGGCAGTAATTTTTAGACAAAGTTTAGCGCATATAAAAATACATATTTGTATGTATGAGTTTTCCTTTTTCTGTAAAGCAGTCTCCTGTGAAGTATGCTATTTCATATCATCTCTTTTCCTGACTCTGCCTTCATGATCTCTTTATAAAGAACTCCTTGTTCTGTCCACGGCTCCCTAGGATTCCTCTGAGGAGTTGCCTTGTTTACTGAGCCAGTCCCCTCTTAAGATGGACATTTAAATGGTTCTGGACTTTTGCAGTCCCAAACACCTCTGGAAGGGCTCAGCAGTCATTTGCAAGTATGTATGCAGGTCACTTGTGAGGGAGCCAGGTTGGGTTTTGATATTTTATTTTCTCTCTTAAAAAATATTTCAGCTGGCTTACAAAGTAGGAGTTCCTGTGACACGCTTCCTGCTACTTAGTTTTACTTGACTTTTCTCCTGATTCCCTCCTGTACCCTCTCCCAAGCTGTGCCACCTGCAGTACTTCCCCCTTTCACTCGACAGCACCTCTGTTCTGTTACCATTCCTACAGTCCTCTGAAGGCTGGCTTCAACACACATGCATCTTCACATAGATAAACATGAAAATGAGACGCTAAGCACCTTTATTTGCGCATGTTTGACCAGCCACTGTCCTGGCTGCTTGGATACTGCTTCCTTTAGATCACCTTGCTTCACTGCAGTCCTTCTCTGTTCATGCCCTGTCAGAGCAGCAGGGAACGTGGCAACTCGGCCCATGAAGACAGTCAGTGAGCACATCCAACATCTTTCCTCTGGGACTTGTTTTCTTGATGGCTCCTCCTCTAAGCCCTTGCATGTCTGTGTCCCTCAGGTACACCCTTCTCAGTCTGCTTTGCACAAAACCCCTTCCCTCAATCTTCACCCCTCTAAGTCTGTTGCATCGTTTTGGTCATGTACCATCATATCCATGCATTGTCATTGATTCTTCTTCCTGCTAAAATGTAACCGTGTTTTTCCTGAGTACTCTCATCAGCTGTGTTTATTATTTTTATACTACATGTTGCATTATACTATTACTATAATTCTTCTAACTTATCTGCTAGTTAATAATGCCTCAAACACTAGGGTGTGGCCTTGTTTTGGGATCTCATTTCTCATGTCTCTTGCTATCATGCATGTAATAATGAGTGAAAAAGAACAACATTGCTTCTGTTGTCTGACATGAACTAGTTTCAGTGAGAAAACTGCATCTGTGTGCATAATGCTTTTTCTCTTTTTGTATGTGTTAGGTTTTTGAAGAACCTTCCATCAGCCTTTTTGCCCTGGAACACTGTGAGGGGAGAGAGTTACATCTTGAAGATGCTGTGAATTCGGTTTTGAACAAGGACCTACACTTCTATACCCAGTCTGTGTGGATAAAGAGTGGATTGTGAGTATGGGAGAGGGGCTCAGCCCTGACTTCGGTAGGGCTGCTCAGTTGCTGTTTTCCCTCCACTGCTGCATTGGCCTGCTGGTGCTCTTGTTACTGTTCCTCTTGCTACAGTAGTAGCTTCTGTTTATGTAAGAGGAGATGGAGCCATGCCCAATACATGCTGCTATGCAGTGATCTGGATCTGGAACAAAAACCTTGTGGGGAGGAGGACTGGTACCCCGGAGAGCATTGATCATAAGGCAGTTCCACCAGGTAGCTTTTCTTACTTGGACCTACTTCCCTTTCAGGAGAAATTCCATGAATTCATCAATTTTGGCTATGAGTAGCATTGCCTGTGTAAGGCAAGTGCCTATTTACAAGACTAAGATGGTTTGATTTTACTTTGACCTGACAGCTCATTTGTCCAAAAGTAGTCCCTACTGAAAATGCTCATTTTCACTGTTGGATGCATCCTGCCTACCAACATTTCCATTTGTTTCTGTTACTAGTCAGAGTGGAGCCGGGCTGCATAGGTCCTGTGTGTTTACATTTTGGGAAACTGTCTTTTAAAAGCATTGTTATTAATGTACAAACTGGGTAGTACTTGAGCATCTTTGTTCAGCAGAGGCTGTTGAGCCTGTAGTTGGAGCTTCCTTGACCGGGAAATCTGTGTCTGTCCGTTCCTGAGAGTGTGTCACAGGAGCCTGTTCCTGCTCTTGCATTGCTGGTATTTTCAACCAAAACTCAACTATGAAAACATGCATAGCTGGTGATCATTAATATAAAAATTACTTTTTATTGCTTATAGCTTTTAACTTGTGTGGTAATTAACTCTGTTTAAAAATATGGGGTAATCAGAGAACCTAGACAACAAAGAGGACCCTAAGAGAGACATACATGAATCAAATCTACATGGGAAGTAGAAATAGACAAGATCTCCTGAGTAAATTAGGAACATGGGAAACATGGGGGAGGGGGAAGGAAAGGAGGGGAGTAGAGAAAAATATATCTCAATAAAAAATATGGGGTAATCAATAAAAGTCAAGAAGATAAATTAAAAATTAAGTCAACTATTAAAAATGGCTCTTATGTAATTCACACATATAACAATTTAAGTTTTCCTCTGAAAAGCATTTCACATGGTTTGGCCTTTATTAAAAGTAATTGGTTTAATTGTCTTTGTATAGGGTTCCAGAATATTACTTTCCAGTGAACTAGGACCATTTGAGTTGCATTTCGAAACCCTGTATAGGAGTTTCACACTTTTTTTTACATATCTGTGTTAAACCAGTATTTGACACACTGCTGGAGTTCTCACTGTCCTATTTTTACTCCTTTCTAGAAAATGTGTACAGTTTCACCTTGACACTATTTATTCTTGATAGCTTTTTTTTAAATCTATCACTCTTCTTTTTCCATAATAGAATTACTGGATAAAATTGAAGGGTAGTGTATCTGTTTAAAGCTCTTCCTGGGCTACAGTGGGTATCCAGGAGACCATTTCATGCCAAACCATCTACTCTATGACAAGTCGTGTGGATCCATAATAGTAATGAGATCCCACATACCTTTTCCATGTGTGACATTCAAGTGTTGAAAGCTGGAGAGGTGGCTAAGCATCTCTGGTCATCATGACCTGCCTTTGCACATGGTCGACTGGATTTGTGCAGGGAAGGTTCCCTACCCTGCTGCCTCAATATGCCCGTCATTTGGCCAATCCTAATCTCAGTTGTGAGGAAAAGGAACTTTCCATCACAACAGTCAGTTTGAGGCAGGACTCTACCCAAGCTTTTTGGAGTTAATAATTCAGGCTTTCTTTGGTTCCTCCCTCCTGCCCACAACCTTCTGTAGGAATTGGTGTCTTTTCCTGCACTGACCAGTGTCCCTCTATAAAACTAAATGGCAAAAGCCACTGCTATAGCAGCAATGACTTTTGTCACTATAACAAAATGCCTGAGGCACTTTGAAAAGATTTGTCTTAATGTTCTAGTCTGAGATTAACAGCCAGAGTGCTTCAGACCTCAGTCTAGCATACCAGGATAGGAATGTGAGTTGGAGAAAAACCAACATCATGAACCACGAAGCAAAAAGAAGGGACCATGGTACCAATGTTCCTTTAAGGACCTCCCACCAGGTGCCATATCCTGAATGTCCAACTACATCCCAGGTATTTTCAGACTATCTACTGCAAACCAATTGCTTCACATAGGACCTTAAGGGACACTGGTCCACACCACAAGTCTTGAGAGAACCTGTTTCTGGGAATGCTCCCCTAGTACACAGCACACTTTGCTGCTGCTGGTTCTCTGTACCTCATCTCCTGGGTTAGACTGATCAAATGTTAGAAAAAACATCCTGTACTTCCAGAATACTGTGTCTGAAGCAAGCCTCATCCTCCACACTTTCTCCAAAGTGTCTCAGAGACCTTGAGTCTCTCTTAAAATTTGGGGTTCTTCTGGCAATCCTAGTGTTTAGTTACCCAGTTTGGTAACTAGTGAGCACAGGGCTCAGCAAACTGTTCTTTTGCGGGCCAGAGTGTTTTCAGTTTGTAGACCTCCTGCTTCAACACTTAGGAAACTGTTGTAGTGAAGCAAAAGCAGCCTTAGCCAGGCTGGAAAGAAATGGGCATGACTGCACCAGCAAATTCCTGGTTCTTGCCCAAGGCCCTAAGTACTTTTACACAACTAAGATTGAATACAACAGTGTCAGGGAAGGTTTGCAAAGGAGCCATCTTTGAATCTCTGGAGGTAGTCCTTGGTGGCCTTGGAAAGTTGTGAGCAGAGTTTTAAAAGAAATCTCTAGAGAAGTTTCAGCTTTTTGGAGAAGCTCTGAAGTACAGGTGACCACCTAAGGAAGGAAGGAGGGTGGGAGGACTTTTCAGTATTAAAGTGCTTTGAGATTTGCTGTATCAAAGGCATAGAGAATTCCACAGGTGGAGGGAACCCTATTCACTTTGTAATTACAGGAGCCTGGCATTTCATTCTGACTCCACATGCCATCACCATCTTCTAGACCTCTACCAAGGAAAAATGTGTGATTATATACGTTTAGAGTCTGCAGACCTCGAAGCTGTAAAGCAAAATGGCGTAACAGTTCTTTTTAGTAAGAGGTTACTTTTGTTGTTTGCAGTCTTCCACCTTTTTCTTTTTTTGCTTTCTTTGCAGATGGATAGCTTATGAAGGATCCAATTTCTTGGGAAGGCAAATCCTCCTTTTCCCTAACGAGATCCCAAACTGGACAGCATTTAGTGGGTGGAAAACGATCGGTTCTATCCGCCCTATGAAGCAGGTAAGTAGAGAACCAACACATTAGATAGCTTGATTTTTCTGGCAGAAATGTCATAAACCATAGTATCTGAAATATTGACCATTTAGTTACTTATGTAACGAAGGGGAGGTTATATTCTTATAGGAATCTTATACATTTTAGCCAGTTCATAAAATTTTATATATTTGGTTTTAGTGTTGAATACAAAGTTCCATCAGTCATATTCTTTTCACAAAAGTTAAAATACTGTAAATTCTGTAATAAAAAATGGGAAAAAAGATCCTTAATATTGAGTTTTACTTTGCATTTGGTTTTTTTCTTATGTAACCTTCAGGTTAAATCCTAGCAATTTAAAGTAGTATTTATCACACACCTACTGCTTGTCAGTCTTATGTTCCAAAGCTTCCCACTGCACTAGGATACAATCTGACTTCTCCTTGCTCCCCCAACCTTGTCTCCTTACGTCTGTATCATATGCACCCATGCACAGAGGGCCTTTCCAACCAACTGGTAACAAGGTTGTGTCGTCTGTGTAGAATGTTTCCTCATTCTTTGCCAAACTAGTTCTTAACTATCCTTCTAATTCAATCCAATATGCCAGGTCCTCCTAGGTGCATTCCTAATCTCTCCATTAAAGTAAAAAGGGGAGGCCACTTGTTTCTTGGCCGCCCAGACTCCCAAAATATTCACACATAAACTATATTATTTAAATTACTGCTTGGCCCATTAGCTCTAGCTTCTTATTTGTTAACTCTTGCATCTTAATTTAACCCATCTCCATTAATCTGTGCATCACCACAAGATTGTGGCCTATCAGCAAAGTTTCAGCACATCTGTCTCCAGCAGCAGCTCCATGGCTTCTCCTGACTCTGCCTCCTTCTTCCCAACATTCAGTTTAGTTTTCCCACCTAGCTCTGTTCTACCCTACCAGGCCAAGCCAGTTTTCTTTATTCATTAATACTAATCACAGCATACAGAGGGGAATCCCACATCACTCCAGTCTAAATTAAAACCCTCTTAAGATTTTGGTTCTTTTCTATAAGACTGTATGTAGCTTATAACCACATCAGTCCAGATGAATTGGACCCATCCCTACTCCATTAGAAACCACTTTTGAGAAGCTGTAGTACTTATTTTACTTACTACTCTATCTCTAGTACCTGTCACAGTGGTAAGTAACCAAAGGCTCAGAACTTTGTTCTAAAGGAACAATATATATGTAAATAGAGCTTTAGTGTCCTCTAAGAGATATTAGACAGACTCCACTTGTCCCTTAGCAGCAGTTTTGGATTAAACATTACACACTTATTTGATCACCAGAACCCATATTAAAAGCAGGCATGATGGTGCACATAGGCAATTCCATCAAGAGGGAAGTGGGGGCAGGAGGATCTCCTGGCCAGCTTCCCTAGAAGAGTTGTGAAGTTCCAGGCAAGTGAAAACCCCATCTCAAAAGTAGATGACACCTAAGGGACCACACCTAATGTTGCCCTCTGACTTCTACATGTACACATGCATACTTGTGAGCCCCCAATACCACACAGACCTGTAGCATCAGTCAAAACAATGCATGATCATCCAAAGCCACAGGTAGTGTGTAGTACCAGAAGGGGAAGTAGTACATGCGGACCTGGAAAGTCTCCATGTCAGGCCAGGAGTGTCATGGGTAGCAGATGAGCTGTCTCATTTCTCTTTAGAATATTGCTTAACTTGATTCTCAAAGTCTTTAAGGTAGGAATTATCATTAGAAAATGAAGACTAAGGTAAAGTGGTTTAACAAAAGCAAACCAGGTGGTTAGAACCAAGATGTGAACATGGACCTTTTATGTCTAAGTTTTTAGGCACTCAGGATCTCTCAAAATAAGATCAGCATTTGCGGGGCTCTACCACGCACTCCAAGCAGTGCGCAGTGTCTAGTAGTTACAGAAGTTGAGGCTTTCCCTGGGGAGGGGTCACCATTTGGTGGGCTTTCTCAGAGGTGGAGTTTGTACTAAGGCAACTCCCAGGGGAGGGACCTGCTTGATAACTAACCAAATTACCTTTTCTTGCCATCTCCTTCAAAACACTCAGATTCTGTCACTTCAAATCATAGCTCTGCAAGCAATGTGATTTTGATCACTTCATTTCTTAGTACCGTAGGTTCCACGGTTCCTCACTGGTGAAGCTATTGCCATCACTATGAATATTCAGTAGCATAGGGACACATATTGGGCTTGTATTAACTGTGGTAACACACTTTGAAAGTAAACTGTTACCCACCGTGTTCCTTGAGAGAACCAGAGATGTACACTTTGAAGGTAAACTGTTACCCACCGTGTTCCTTGAGAGAACCAGAAATGTTCTGTTGAAGGACACAAAAACATTAGTGTTAAGTGTTTTCTCTTAAGATGAGCCTCTCCACCAACACAAATAATCCAAATCAAACCAAATTTTAAACCCAACTAAAAGATACCTATGTTTAATAGATGACCTTACTCCCGGGTGGACCCTGGAAACATGGACAGGGGAAGACCCTGTGTTCATTCTCTGGGGGCAGTTTAAATAGCCTGTGGGAGTGGTCTGGACTTTCCCTGGGGAGGGGTCACCATTTGGTGGGCTTTCTCAGAGGTGGAGTTTGTACTAAGGCAACTCCCAGGGGAGGGACCTTATGCCAGGAGCTGGGGTGAAGTCCCCAGCCAAACAATTAGTGGTTTCTCGGTACACTAATGGTACAGAATTCTTCTTACCCACATCTACAGGATAATGGGTAATCCAACTTAACAAAAAAAAGCAAGTGGCTTTTAAAGACTACCTAGTAATAAGAATCCTATGTTCCATGTGATGTTATGCTATTTTGGCTTCCCATGCTGGGTTTCAACCAAAAGCCTCATGTATGGTCAGCCTCTACCATTGAATTACATCCCCAGTCATCTGTTTTGAGTGATTTCTCTCCTGGACAAGGAGAACCATTTCTATTGTTCAGGGTCCTGTGATAAAAAATGCTTAGAATAGGGCTGGAGAGATGGCTCAGAGGTTAAGAGCATTGCCTGCTCTTCCAAAGGTCCTGAGTTCAATTCCCAGCAACCACATGGTGGCTCACAACCATCTGTAATGAGGTCTGGTGCCCTCTTCTGGCCTGCAGGCACACACAGACAGAATATTGTATACATAATAAATAAATATTTTAAGAAATGCTTAGAATAACCTCTTAATTTGACAAGCTTTTCTGCATAACTTTAAATATAATTACACCACTTCCCCTCCTTGCAGTCATTTCCCACATCCTTATTCCCTCTTGATGGTCGTTTTTACACACACACACACACACGTCTTTTGGTATTGTCACTGCTGTATTTTTCTGTCATAGGCTCCACCTCCTGTAAGGCGAAGCTTCTTTGAGGGGTGAGAGCTACACTGCTCTTTAACATGCAGTTGGAATTGTGTAGGCTTAGTAAAGGACTGGTACCTCTTTGAAAGGTTCTCTTTTAAGATCTATAACCTCCCTAGGTCTGACTAGGTTTCCAGTATGAGGCACGGTTTCCCTCTTGCTGAGTGTGCTTTACATCCAATTAGAAAGCTGTCAGTTATTGCCAAGTTATGATTGCCACTATGGTACCGTTAGGGTTATCTGGCCATGGTGGCTAATGTGAGCCACATGCACCATAGCTGGGCGGGACTGTTGATTGCCTCCCTCCCCTGGCAGTTTGTATAACATCTTCTGTACTCTGAAAGTAGTCCTTGGGGAGGAAGCTGTCAGGTCAAATCCAGTTCAGATCTTCGGAGTTTTGTGTCTAAAGTACATGGTGTCTTCAGCAACAGGACTTACTGTTAATCTTTCGAATTCTTGATATTAATTTCAAAATAATGCTTTAGATTATTTCCTCATTGTTTAGCTAAGTTAGGTCACCAATTTGAAACTCAACCAAAGAATCCAGTTTTGAAAACATCAGTTTTTTTTTTTTTTTTTTTTTTACTAAATGAAACTTGGTATCAGTATTGGTACTGTTGTTTATATCCTTGTTGAGAAACCAGGGAATAATTAAAATGTGATCTTCCTTGAAGCTGGGAATCCAGAAGTCACAAAGATACTTACAATGCATCTCAGTGACTTTAACTGTAATTACAGAAAAGTTAGATGACAAACGGTAATAAGGGTAATCAGCACCTTGCTTGGTCTAAATGATTAGAACTGTGATGTTTAGTCCTAAAGTAATTGGAGTTCTGTAGTCCGTGAAGGTCATACCTGTTTTATATGTGCAAGGTAATGAAACTGTGACAGTTCACTGAAGCTTCAAGAATAATTGTTAGTGTGGAAGACAACACTGAGTTGTGGGTACTAGGTACATTATTACAGTTATAATTATTGATGCCAGAGTTGTTAGAGTAAAAGCCTGGGAAACAGTAAAAGGAGGGGCAGAGATTTATTCAGTGTACAATATTCATAGTAGGTAAGGCATCCCACCCACGAAGACTGCTTTGGAGACAAGGACAAGGTTTAAATAGAGGGCTAGAGGGATGTATAATTAAGCAGTCCTTCTCAAGGTTTGGATCCCAGCCCTGATGGTGGGCTAGTTGAGGATCAAGGCTGTTCTGTAAGATGTTCCGGTAAGTTGTCAGAACTGTGCAATGTCTTGAGAAGCAGCTCGTCAGGGCTTCAGCTTTCCTGTTCTCTCAGCATGGGATTCCTGCGGAAAGTTCAAGTCTTTCCAGGAGGCCAGTAGCTCAAGGGAGGGCCACACAGGTCTCTAAGATACCTTGTCCTACCAGGATGGTTACAAGCATGAATGTGGAAGTAGTTTGCTTCTTGTCAGGTGGACTTTTTATTCACAGCCAAATATTTGCCTACTTAGTAACTTAAATACTTAGGCTCCTTAGAAATGCTAAACACAGTAACAATTTACCAAAATGTAACCAGTTTCACGTTGATGTGTCTTAAGTTTCAAAAATACACTATTCATTGGTGGTCTTGCCTTAGACTCACACTTCACTTATTCCCAGTGAAGGCACTCAAGTCGCAGATCGTGTATTTTACCTAGCCAGAGTTCTATTTGGGATGCCAACTCTCACCCAGAAGGGATAGTGGTGTTTTGTACTTTCCGGGTGCTTCCTGTTGAGCCGTTTTCAGTGCCCTTCCACTCTTTTATACTTACAGGGGGGACAGTACGGGTCTCTCAGGCATCCTGCCAGTGACCCGCGACCCTATCTGTGCTAGCTTTATTTATAAAACTGAAGCCATGGATGTTTTCTCTAAAAGGTTCTGGTCATTCTGATAAAATTAAAACAGCACATGGCTTAATGTCTCAGCAAATAACTAGATTTATTTTTAATGGCCTCAGGTTTTTTTTAAATAAAAATAAAAGCACTCCAGAATAAATCTACTCCCATTTTACATAGCAATCCCAGT
Source organism: Microtus oregoni (assembly GCF_018167655.1). Lineage (NCBI taxonomy): Eukaryota > Metazoa > Chordata > Mammalia > Rodentia > Cricetidae > Microtus > Microtus oregoni. Next base: position 29,050,990 of record NW_024543089.1, read on the forward strand.
TCTCGCTCCCTCCACCCCACCCCACCCACTCCTCAGAAAGGGTATAAGTCACTAAAGTCTAGTACACTGCTTTGAGGCAGGACCAAGGCCCTCCTCCACTATATCTAGACTAAGCAAGGTATCCTTCCAAAGAGAATAGGTTCCAAAAGCCAGTATAAGTAGTACGGATAAATCCTGGCCTCACTGCCAGTGGCCCCAGTCTGCCCAGCCATACAACTGTCACATTCAGAGGGCCTAGTTTGGTTCTATGCTGGGGGGAGGGGGGGGGGGGCACACAAGCTCCCATTAGTTCAGGTAAGCTGTTTGAGTTGGTATCTTCATCATGGTCCTGACCCCTTTGCTCATTTGTTCCTCCCTCTCTTGGACTGAACTTTGGGATTTCAGCCCAATGCTCTGCAATGATCTCTGCGTCTGTGTCCAATCTGACTTTTGAATGCAGTAGTTCTTTGTTAAATAAAGATAAAAGGCCTTGCTCCAGGGGTTTTCAAGACCTTCCTTACCAGCTGCTGACCACTTAATGACTGCTCCAAACTGTGTTGATTATACTTGCTGTTCCTGGATTGTCACCAAGAGCCACCTTGGGCAGTACCTGGCCTTTCCTCTCCCTCCCTGCGTATCTGAGATGTGATGAAACACACAATCCCTACTTCTTCACTGTTGCAGCCTTTCCACATTGAGTTCTGGTGAATGCAACTATTTCCTTTCACCCTTTCCAATGGTCACCTCTCAGAGTGTTTAATAGACATTACACAATTTAACCTTTGTGCTCAAGGGTTTGTCATTAGAAAAATACTTACCAAAGAAAATGAGTGAAACCATATTTATTAAAAAGTACCTTCTTACTTTCCTGCTTTGGGGAGATGTTTTTCCGGTGTGGAAGGCTCCTCCCACCCCGACTTAAATGGCTTCCCTCTTTTTCGTAGCCTGCAGTATACATCAGAATAAGGAACCGAGCCCAGGATGAGTATCTGACAGTCACTGGGAACCTAGCTGATGCACGGACAATGTCTGTGTGCATCTCTCCCTACAGTGGGAAGGACACTCAGATCTGGCACTACTGCCGGGGACTCTTTAAATCTAAGGTAAAAGATCATTTTTTATGATGTTGGCATTTGTATGTTTACTACAATACTGTCAGGTGGCATGCTTTTTGAAAACACTGTTGAAAAAGACCACTGTATAATCATGAAAATGCTGACACATGTAAAATGGACTTAACACATACCTAAATGATTCCTTCCACTGAAGCCAAATCGGACACTATGCTTTTGAGAAGGGTTCCTTATTTGACGACCCAAATGAAACCTATTGTTCCCATGATTCCAAAAGTGTTAAACACTTTTTCAGAATATACAGAAGAATTGTAATAGAAGAAACTGTTATGAAAGATGCTTAAAAATGAAATGCAAGCTTTCCCTTCTCACCATGCTTGATGTTCTGGGAATAGAACACTAATTCAGAAAAATACTATGGTGTCTTGATTTTATCACCAGCAACATGGAAAGCATTTAAAAGTAATTTTGTACCTGCTTGCTGTATCTGAATTATCTTTGGTGTACAGTGTTTTGGTATTTTAACATAGAAAACCAACCATCACATAGTATATTTAAGGTAGCAGGAATTTAACATTTTAACAGGCCTTTTCTGAAGACCTGTAGAAACAGAGCCTTTTAAAAATCAGCCAGAAAGACATTTATTAAGGAAAGGGTGCCCCTGTTTATATTTTACTTCTTAAATCGTAGGCCAGTGACACATGTCTTGATGTGATTGGTGGCCGGGACACACCTGGAGCCAAGGTAGCCTTGTGGACTGAACATGGGCAATTCAGGCAGAAGTGGAGACTGAACAGAAATGGAACTATCAGCTCTTACCTGAGTGATGAACTTGTTCTGGATGTTAAAGGTAGGCCTTTGATAATAAAGAAATTTTGCTAAGAAGGAACTAATGTACTCTAGAGTCATGTAGCTAGAGAACAATGAAGTCTAAATAGATTTCCCTTCATTAGAATAGTAAAATTTTCACTTACAACCTTAATTTTCAAGAGCTGTTGGAATTCTAAATTTGAAGCACCAAAACCTACAAAATAAGGGATACCATCTGTTTCTTTCCCAGAACATTTTTTGCACTGAATAGCTGTGATCCTTAAAAACCCTCTGTTAAAATTTATGGCAGGAGCAATTAACCTTGTTGTTTAATTCTGCAAGATCAGGACCAATATCATTTATGGTTGCTCTAGTTGGGGTAGGCAGAGCCACTGCTGCTGTAAAAACAAAAGCAGTACCTAACACTTGGCTAGAGTTTACTAGGGGGCTTTGTTTTGTATGGCATAGGACTAATCATTCACAATTGTATTTTCTAGCTTTTTAGTTTGACAATAAAGTCCAATTTGAAGTGAATAATGGCTATGTTGTTTAAACTGTTTTCCCTCTCAAACTGCTTTGAAAATAAGAAAAGGTTGTGCAGTTGCATCTGTGTAACAAACTTTTCTTTTGTGATTTCTATTTTAGGTGGAAACTATTATGACAAAACTCATGTTATTGTCAATCAGCCCCTGGAAGGAGAAGAAACACAGAAATGGGACATTGAAATCTTGTGAGAATCACAAAGACACCTGCACCCTCATTGCCCTGTGTGCATGGGAAGGAAGCTGTGTCCGCATTATTGCATTGCTCACACAAAAGACCTTTCTCCTAAGCAGTGAAACTACTGCTCCATGGAAAAGCTAATATTCTCACCAGTTATGCAGTGTCCTTGTGAAGCAAATGTAATGATTTTTCCTGATGGATTCAGTTGTGGTGACCAATTTCCTGAAATCTGTACTTCGGTGTACTTCGGTCTCCTAACCACCAAATATGAATCCCATTCTTGATGGCCAGACAATGCTATTACTTGCATTAGTATTAGCATCCTGTTCCATGCTTGTGTGAGTGAGGGTCAGGGGAAACAAATGCCTACAGGTTGTCATATCCTGCAGGAAGATGAGTACTTTTTAGCACCACTGAAGAAACATTTAATAAGCTTTCGTATTAAGCTGCTGCTGTATTAAATAAACCATAGGGTTTCTATATAGAAGCTTTTTATAACAAACACCTGTAAGTATTTATACTCTTCAATGAACTGATCTCAGGAAGGGGCTTTGGCTTCTTGAGGCAGAAGGCACTAGTACTCTATATTTTCTGCTCTATGGCCAATCTTTACTGCTTTTCTAACTACAAATGTATAAATAACATTGGAGCACCCACCAGGTATCCTGGTGTTAACCAAGATGTCCTAAAGTGGCAATACTCTTAATACAAAATACTCTGATTTTATCCTTAAGTATAAGTCACTATCTTCCTGGAGTAAAGGGAAACAGGGCTTCTATTTTGTCTCTGCCACCTAACTTTCTCTACTCAGTGACAGACAATTCAGGGTCACCATCATTCCCTGTATAGTCAACAGCCTGCCCTTTCCTGAGGTGGACAAAACTAATTGAGACAGCCACTGCTTTCAGCCTCAATTTTTATCAAAAAGAAAACAATACTCTATTTTTACATAAGTACTTTAAAAAATACCAACCTCTATGCACTTTAGACTCAAAGACCTCTAACTTTGAGTATTTTTTTATACACTTGGTCTTTTCATGTATATATACTGGTCTTTGGGTTTTTTTAGTCTCTGGCTTTTCTGTCATCTTCTAAGCAGTGTCTGGAAGCCCCTCACAGGTGTGGCAGTATTTCATGAAACATTTACTTTAATGGGGAAAGAGGTCATGTAAACTCAAATATATGTATATATTCATTGTAAAAACAATAACTTTCTAAATTTTAATTGTTAAAGTATTTTTTGAGCCACTGCGGCTCTTTAAAGGAGTTATTTTTCTTCCAAAGAACCAAGACAAAGCCAGGTTAATGACATAATTCTCTACGACACATGTCCTGGAGTTGTGCCTTTTCTACAACACTGGATTAAATAAACTTGTCACAAGTCCTGACCTGCTCTCCCTCTTGTGTCCGTGAGTTCGTGTGGAAATGTGCCAGCTTCTCCCTGCTTTGCGGTGTAACCATGCCTCCACCCAGGGTGTTAACACCAGGACTCACCTAGAATTAAACTCTGCCTTTACTGTGCATAGGAAATAACAGTTCTCTGTATACAGGCACTAGAATACTTGTATTAAACACTCTGTCCAGAGAGATATTGCCAGGTTGCTCTTTTCTTCATCTGTGTGAAGTTTCAGGTCCTTGATAGGCACTGCTGAACCACTCCAGATTTGCTTCAGAGCATCCATATGTGATAAAGGAAAGCGAAGTCCATAAAGCTTTAGAGGGATAGATTGTTTAGTACCAAAGGAAAAGAAAATTCTAGATTTTTGCATAAGCTTATATAATTCTCTCATATGAAATTTGTTTTAAAAAATTATTTACTTCAACGGTAATTAGATAATTCACAGAAGTAACAATGTACTTCAACAGTAAAGTTGTTGCAGAATGCTTGGCATTCATCACACTTTTTCTTTAAGGCCACACTGTGTTTTAAAGCTGCTGCCTTAATCATCCATCCCTGTGCAAGTGTCCTATCAATCAAGTAAAATGGTGGTCCACACTGCACCTATAAATGCACATGACCTTCAATCACAAGAAATTATCCCAGCCATAACCCAAACAATAGGAAAGACATGTTTTTAGGTGAACACACCTGTGTTTCCTCATCTTTTCCCATCATGTGTGCCTGTCTCAGATTCTTCAGAGAATGATAGATGTAAGCCACCATTTGTGGAGCTTCATCCTGTAAAGAAAATGTCAGTTATCAACAAGAAAAAGATTGAGGGGTTCAGTATTAGGAGGGTTTAAAAATAATTCACCACCAAGAAAAATCTTTTGAGGGGAGCTAGGGGAATCCTCCCTGTGTAGCTCTGTCTGGCTTAGAAGTAGCTATGTAGCCTTAAATTCAGAGACCTGCCTGACATGAAGGCATACAGCATCATGCCTACTCCCAGGAAAATCTTAAAGCCTTGGGCCTTGGTCCTCCACCAAAATTTACTCAATTCTGTTCAGAATCGTGTGGGCACAAAGTTACAGATACAGCTGTTGATGCTTGAAGTCACTGTTTTAGAGAAACCAGCATGTTGAAGAACTGATGTATGTGTCAATTTATCACTGAGTTTCTTCCTTGAATCGCCTGCACTTTGTTCTATCAAAATTTGATGTTTCTAGGACAAACTAGTAAGTTATAAGCTATGTTATTTTAGTAAATAGTTTTAGTAAACTTACATTTAAATTTCAATAGTGTCAAAATGATCTCTACTCCCTTCTGTCCCCATCCTAAATGGGGCAACCTATTTTCTTCCACAACCTTCATCCTTGTCATTGCTTAGTTAATAAAGGCCTGGGCCAACATACAATGTCTCACACTTATTAGTTATCAGAATCATTAGGCTTTTTTGAAAACAAGATATGAGTGTATATACTTCAGTGGTTTTATTTATGTCATCCTTCTCCAGGCTTTTTCCCGATGGCTGCAACCTGACTTTTTGCAACCCCCTCAATGTTAGGAATTAACAGGTAAATCCCTAAGTATAGAATAGTTCTCACAGACTTAGTATTCTTTGGGGCTTAATAAATGGAAAGAATACATTTCAAACCAGGTGAAACTTGAGAAATTTTTTTTCTTAAAAAAAATTTTTTATGTCTATAGGAGTTGTGCTTGTATGTATGTATACCACCTACATGCCTAGAAATTATGGAGGATAAGACATTGACTGCCCTGGAACTGGAGTTGGACAGTTGTAAGCTGCCATGTGGATACTGAGAATAGAAGAAGCTGGGTTATCTTTAAGAGTAGCAACTGCTCTAACTACTGATCCATCACTCTAGCCATAGAAATTTACAATTTTAGAAAGCATTCCTATTAGCCAGTTTGGAGACCCACTCACTAAAAAGGCCAAATTATAGGCTATAGATTTTGTTCTCTATGATCTACACTATAGAATTTAAGCCAGATCTCTACAGTATAGAGAATGAGAGGAACTGACACAAGGAAATTCAAATCAAGTTCTTCATGCAAGAGCAGTGTACCCTGCAGCAGATTAGAAAGCAGAGAAAGAAGAGGATCTGGGGAGTAGGTTAAGCCCTAAACTCCCTATAGAAAGGACAGTTTAGAAGAGGAACTATGAGACAGTCATTATCTGACTGGAGTAACTTGAGATTCATGGCAGTAGTATAAACAGAGGACATCACTTCCTTCTGCATACTTACAGATTGATTCTCATCTGGCCCTACTGTGAGGACAACGTGGTCTCTAAACTGCAGCCTTATTGTGCTGTCCAGCGTTGGGAACTTTTCAGCTAGAACAGAAAACCATCCATCAAAAAGTAACCAAGAGATTCAAACTTGCTTGCAACACATCTTTTAGCTCACATTCTCCCAAGTACTCACTCCGACGTGTATGGTGATAATTAAAAGTGCAGCTTGCACCCCCATGGATCTCATTCTTACAGTGATACAGACATATCATTATGTAAATAATAGCACAAGTTAATAGTGAATTAGAGGGCCAGGTGTGGCTCTATGAGAGGGTGCTTCTCTAGCATGAACCTCTGTATTTGTGCCCTGTATTCAATTCCCAATCCCACACACAAAAAGTACATTAAATAGGTATAAATAAGCCCACCAAAGCACAACGGATGGAAAGAACTGTGTTATTTTCTGTGCACTGTGGAAGGCATGAGCTGTATGACAATGGCACATGATCTGGTCCAGTAAGTCAAGCATTGTGTCCAGTCTTTCTAAAGTAAATTACAGTAAGTCAAGCATTGTGTCCAGTCTTTCTAAAGTAAATTACAGTAAGTCAAGCATTGTGTCCAGTCTTTCTAAAGTAAATTACAGTAAGTCAAGCATTGTGTCCAGTCTTTCTAAAGTAAATTACAGTAAGTCAAGCATTGTGTCCAGTCTTTCTAAAGTAAATTACAGTAAGTCAAGCATTGTGTCCAGTCTTTCTAAAGTAAATTACAGTAAGTCAAGCATTGTGTCCAGTCTTTCTAAAGTAAATTAAAATTAAAAGAACCATAAAAAAACAAGCTGGCCTTACAGGGTCATTTGGTCTGGAAAGCATTAAAGAATCATAACTTTATTGAATATAGCAGCTAAACTTGGGAAACCGTTAAATAAGCATTCTGAACCATATATAGAGATTTACTTAGCAAGTTACGTTCTCCTAAGGATAAATAACTGGTAAAATATGCCATTGTTAATAGATGCAATCAAAACTAAATGCTAAGCTTCCTTCAAATACTGTATAATAAAGATGTATATAGAATCATTGTAAATAGGGCCTTATGTTCTTTAGTGGTTGTCACCTCCTGATAGGTAAGATAGGAAAAAGATTCTTGCTGGCCTGAGACAAAGGGTTGGCCCCAGTCAGCACTAGGTCTCAGCATTCTCTTGAACACTGCTTAACAGAACATCATTATCAGCCAAAATTACGGTGACTGACAGGTCAAAATGTAAAAGTACCACCATGCATAACTGCATCTGAACTCAAGCAAAAATGAAAACACTGCTCAAATTATTAGTGACCCAACCCTCCTCTACCCTGCTTCCTGAGTGAAGGTGCGGCTTATCTGGGGTAACTTAAGCCTCAACCATTGTTTCCACACACTGGATAATATCTAGAAGAGACTCACCTACTTCCAGAGAGCATCAATTCATACCAATGCTTTGCTTCCATGAGTCCTCTCGAAACTGAAATGCCCTAGGTTAAGCCCACACATTGTAAATTCTTTCTAATGCCTTTTCGGAGATACTCCATAGTTCTCAATGTGTGCAGCTTTCTCAACATATCAAATTATACAACTTTGACCTTGGGAACGTATTCTTGATAGCTTTTGCTAAAGGACACTGACATCACCTATCTGGCAGTGCATTATATCAGCTGAAGACTAGACCTATCACATATTAGCCACCTACAACTTGGGAGATCCATGCTATCTTTGACCATTTTTTTTATTTACCTGGTGGTGACAGCATTTTAACAGGCTTGCCTTAATTCTAATAAAATGTCAATATTCAAGTTCTCCAACAGTTCTCAATATGAATAAATGACTACTCAGAAATACATTCTTCAATCAAAATTGGTTATTTCCTAAAACACTGCTGGCAAGTTGTTATGAGAGCAGCATTGCCTGTCAAATCATATACACTAAGGAGAGATTGCTGTCCACATGAAGCCTAAAATGTTTCCTATGTTCCATCAAGATAGAGACCACCCAGTAAGGCATCAAGCACGCCCCAATACCCCCAGCACCCAAAAAGAAACATCAAGCTCTACCTGGTTCCAACAAATGTGTTCCATTTTCCAAGAAGTAAGGAGGAAGTCTGCACATGACAAAATCCTTCTTCATGTCTGAGGGCAGCAGTCCTTGTCTGTCCTCTAGCTGGTCTGCAAGAGTCCTGAGAAAGCCACTCACCCTTCTCTTTGCAGCGGTTGGGGTTCCCACTTGCTGAAAGTAAAGATGTGAAGGCTGACTGGATGCTGGGGGAGGTAGCTGTGTGGGTCAGTTTTCACTGTAGTAGGCTGAGCCTCAATCTCAACACTATAGCCTAACACTCACTGATATAAAAAAAGCATGTCATCCCATGGTGGGGAGGGACAGCCTGGACCTTAAGAAAGGGAAGCCTATTACTTCCTTGCTCATTTACATTGTCTATCACTTGTTAAAATGTAAATAAAAGCAATAATTAGAGGGGGCTGGAGAGATGGCTCAGTGGTTAAGAGCATTGCCTGCTCTTCCAAAGGTCCTGAGTTCAATTCCCAGCAACCACATGGTGGCTCACAACCATCTGTAAAGAGGTCTGGCGCCCTCTTCTGGCCTTCAGGCATACAGACAGAATATTGCATACATAATAAATAAATAAATAAATAAATATTTAGTAAAAAAAAATACAACTCTCCCCTTTAAAAAAAAAAAAAACAATAATTAGAACAATTTTCAGAATTTTGCTTAGAAAGGGGGCTAATACAGTACGGTCCAGGCTCTGTCTTTGGAAAGCAGGTCACTGATGACCTTAGGTAATGGAAGCAACCTCTGTTCTACGCAGCCTCGATCAACTTATTGTCTACAAGCTAGCCAAAGTGTACTCCTATTCCAAATGCAGAAACATACACCAAGGCCCAGGTCTGCATGTGCCTCTTCTCAAACTAGAAACCTGATGTGTGCTCTGTACAGATCTGGGGCCATGTTTACCTCTTCAACTATTTATTCAGCCAATATTCTCAGTCTTACTACTGCTTTGAAAAATAAAAATAAAAACAAACAAAACTACCAAAACAACAATCACAGATAGTCACAGAATGGCCCCACATGAAGCCACACTCCATTTGCTGAATAAATCCTGCAGCTCAGCACAGAAGGCTAGCTCATTTCATCTTGGAAGAATGCTCTTGGGTCCTTAGGAGGCAGGGGCTTTGGCTTATCTGGTCCCCCTGGCTTGCCACCTCCATTTCTATCTGCTTGTTCTTACCATGAGCATCCTCCGGGGTATTCCAGTCCTTAATGCCACATCTTCCTTTGCAATGTCAAATACAAGCGCAGAAATAGAATCCAAAAGGAAATCTCCCCATGAACTAGAACATGAAACAAGAAAATGAAAATAACCAAAGTAGGTAATGAGCAAACAATATATGTAAATACCCATTACTAGCAATGCTGCCAACTGGTGTCCTGCTTACTCATTTCCAAGGACTCAGAAAATTAAAGAGATACTACTACTAAAACAGAACTTCAAAGGATCAAACTAAACACAAGCCTCTATGGGGACAGCTTTATAGAAAATTCTGACAGTCAATAAAGTCCTAGGTAACAGACAAATCTCTACTTGTGTTGCAAGGAGGGCCCACTTGTTCATCCCGGCCGCCCAGCTAGCTTAGTCCCGAAATAACCACACAGAAACTATATTAATTAAAACACTGCTTGGCCCATTAACTCTAGCTTCTTATTGGTTAACTCCTACATCTTATTTAACACATTTCTTTCAATCTGTATATCACCACGAGGTCTACCAGAAAAGTTTCAGCACATCTACGTCCGATTGCAGATCCATGGCGTCCCTCTGACTCCGCCCGAATATTGTGTATAATTGTTTGTTTACACTTAAAAGGGGATATGATATAGACATGAATAATTTGCAGTGGTATGAATCTTGGTTTACTGATACAAATTTAGGGTCAATTTTGTTATATGTATTCTGCTCTTGATTAAGGTATTGTGATTGTGTAGTTCATTTAAAAAATGTAATGTATAATTTAAAAATATAGGTTAATAGATAATCATCTTTAATAGTCAAGATTGTAATCATGTTAGTTAGATTTTCTAGATGTATAGATATATGTCAGTTAGTTAGGTATTCAAATCTTTCAGAGACTTTGAGAATATGGCATTTAAATGTTTTAAAATTTTAGGACTTTTCATAACAATGAGACACATCTGCTCCTGGCAGCACCAATCTACTTCAAGAGAAAGACAGGCATTAAAGAGGCTCCTTATGGATTCGGTTAGCCACTTGAGCAAAAAAAAAAAAACTGCTCTTGCCTAGACTGCTTCACTGGGCATACAGGACCTGCCCCCTCCAAAAAAAAAAAAAAATGACTGCTAAACTTGCCTAAAGGTGAGATGATCCTTTGGGGTTCCTGTTTCATAAAAGAGTCTGCAAGACATTCTGCAGGATACAGAAAAAAATGACTAAACTGTCTTTAAAATTTCCTACTTCATAAAAAAGTCTGCTGGATAATATGGGCCTGCAGGCTGAAGATGGATGCCCCAACAGTACAGAAGAATTTTCGGTAACAGTCCAGGCAGCGAAAGGTCTCTGCCAAATGTAGAGTTTTGGAAGTTGCTTATAATGTACTTCCAGTTTACATAGGTAATATTATATCCTTCTAAAGTCTTCGATGGAATTGAAAAATTTATATAGTTTTCCTTAGTTATGATAAAAGATAAAGTAGATATAAATACTGTAACTACAATTCTTGCTTGATAACTGTTTTGTTATATGTAATTTTACTATGTTGAAGCCTTCCTTTTTGTTTAAACAGAAAAGAGGAAATGGTGTGGAGGTCCTTCTGTCTTTGTGTTGCTTTCATTGGTTAACAAAGAAACTGTTTTGGTCCTGTTGATAGGGTAGAATTTAGGTAGGCAGGGAAGACAGAACTGAATGCCAGGAGAAAGACAGGCAGAGTCGGAATTATACCATGGATCCATCAGAGACAAACACTGGGAATTTTACCCGGTAAGCCACTGCCACGTGGCTATACACAGATTAATAAAAATAGGTTAAATTAAGATGTAAGAATTAGCCAATAAAAAACTAGAACTAATGGGCCAAGGAGTGATTTAATTAATACAGTTTCTGTCTGGTTATTTCAGGTCTAAGCTAGCCGGGTGGCCAGGATGAACAAGCAGCCCCTACTTGAAACATACTTGAACAGTGATACGCCACATTTTACTTAGTAAGAGGGAAGCTGATCTTAGTAAAATATCCACCAACATCAACAGTTTACAACAAAATTGATTTCTAATAATGGTTTTACTGGAGGAGAGAGCAAGCCAGTGGCCAAAAATAATACCTAGAGATAAATATCAGTGTTGAATTAACTTTGCCTCCTCTGAGGTAGTTAGAATTGTCTCTTTTCTGCCTCTGTGGCAGTTAGAATTGGCTCTTTCCCAACCATGTACCAGTTTAAGTAAAAAAAAAAAAAAAACACTCTGTGGGGTTGCTTTCTTTAACACTTCTTAGCTTGTTTAAATTTCTCCAGTGTCACCAGCAGATTTCAAATTGAGGGCTATAGACAAGATGAAATTACATACAGCTTCTTCTGCTTCTGAGGAAAACTGGCACTCTCCTGCTTCCCATCTTAGAAGAGTGGCAAAGGAGGGCACAGAAGCCTCGAGACATACTTTCCCCAAAAGCTCCACTATGTGATGGTCACACTAATGTACGACTTAATGCCTCAGTCTCCATAACCCTTGCTGAATGTGGAGGACAGAGCAGATCTGTGAACGAGGAAAACACATGCTCCCTTTGCAGGGTTTTGGGTGGAAAGCACATGCCAACAGCTCATACAGGAATTTGATGGCAGACAAACAGTGTTCTTCTCAGAGTAAGAATATTGATCTTGGGAGTTTCTAAAAATTAGGAATAATAACACCTCCTGAGGGATTTGCTTTGTATTACCTAATTCAGTCTGCAGAAGTCCACACAGCGGCCCGTTACTTCAATGATGCCTCTTTGAAAGGGTTAAGAGGAAGCTGTACATTTCCTTACCACAGTAGGAGCCCAGGTTCAGAGCACAGAACACCTCTCAGATTACATTTTTGCATTCTAACTCCCTTTTTTCCTATCCAAATCAGGTCTAGACTAGGTACATCAGTTACAGTGCCCACTCACAGCCCAGACCAGCAACCTATAACTTGGAAAACTCTTCCCTAGCCCAGATGATTGGTTTAAGGTAACAAAAGATGGGCGGAATTGATATTATTATATATACAAGGTGCAAAGGAAAAGGAAGAGAGTGAAAAAACAACAGGGCTGGCAAGATGGATCAGTGAGTAATGGCACTTGCCAGGAATGTCAGATTGTGACCCCTGGAACCCACAGTGGGAGGAGAACACAGCTAGCTAGCTCTAGCATGCTCCCCCTCCCCCAAGTTCTTGCTCTCACACACTAAAGAAGGCTTGGAGTGGTTAAAAGAACTTAGCTTTGCTTCCCAGCACAAACATATGGTGGCTCACGGCTATCTGTAACTCTAATTCCAAGGCACCAAACACCCTTCTGTGGCCTAAAAGGGCACTAGACATATATGCAGTACATATGTACAAACACTCATTCAGCCAATATACAGAAAACAAAATAATCTTTAAAAACAAGGAAAAGAAAATTAAAAAAAAAAAACAAAAACAAACATATGATAATGACAAGAGCAATGAAAGGAAAGCAGTAGTAAGAAGGCCAGAATTCTACCACAAAGCCACCAATGCTCTGACCAAGCAAAATTAGGAAGTGAGGGATTAACTGTGTAATTGTAATGATGGGGAACCAGAAGATAGACATTTATAGGGCCAGCTATGTGATTGCCAAGCTCACACTCTTCTCCCTCCCTCCATTGTCCCTACTCTTCTTTTTCCATGTGTGTGAAAATGTGAGTATATTTGTCAGTGTGTGTGCATGCATGCTGAGGCCGGAGAAGGATATCAGGTGTCCTGTTCTGCCCCTCTCTGCCACATTCCTTTGAGAGGGGGTCTCTTAGCAGAACCTGGAGCCATGCTGGTAGCCAAGTCCCAGTGATCCCCTCATGCTGTCCATAGCACTAGGGTTATAGGTATATGCACACCATTCCAAACTCCTTTACTTTTACATGGATGCTGACATCCAAACTGAGGTCCTCATGCTTGCATAGTAAGCACTCTTATCCACTGGGCCATCTTTCTATCCCCCTCCTCATCTTGACTGGCCTCTGAGATTTTCTCTTCTTTACCTAGTCAGGTATTTTCAAAAATGGAAACCTGATACCAAAATTTAGGCCTTCCAATTGTGTGCAAGTGGCACTAAGCTCAGGCAAGCCAGGATGCAGCTACTTCCCCTAGTAAATCTCCTGAACATGGGTGAGTTTCAGGGAGCAGTCATGAGGAAGCAGAGTTATACTTACTAACTTGTTTTACAAGTTACTGCTCTTCAGTAGGAGCAACCTGATGGTCTTTGATCCTGGAATGCCGTCTCCTACCTCCTCCCATGACCTTCTGACCCATGCCTACTTAGTCATCTATTGAGACTCACTCAGATGAACGTCAAGTCTTCCCATGAGTGAGAGCCAAGTTAAGCTAAACATATTCTTCTAAGCTCCAGGGGTCCCTTATAACCTTCTGTGACTATACCCATGGTTACAGGTTTTCTGTTTTTCTTTCCCTTGCCCCCCTACGGTGCCCTCTGTCCTCTATTTTGACACTTTCCAGTATCTCTTACATAGAGTGAGATATATGAAATTGACAGTAGGATATCTAGCAGGCCAATCACACAAGAAAACATGTCAAAGATATATGGATGTCAGCAGGAGAGGCAGCACAGAACAAAAGGGAAGTAGACAACTGCCTCAGGTCTATCCCGAATGTGGCTGTGGTGAGCAATAACGCAGAACTGTGCTAAGATACTAGGTTAGTAGTAAGCAAAGGCCTTACTTGTTCTGGTAGGTGCTAATGGTCACATGAGTGGAGTGGGTCAGGCCTGATGGAGTTTCTGCCTGATGAATGGTCCCTCTGGGAAAGTACAACAAATCACCAGGCTTTAGGGGGAAAAAAAAAAATCAGAGTTAAGTACACATCAGTCTTTTTTGCTTTAAGATGATAAACAAACATGTTTTAAGTTCTATATTCTAGAAATAGTTGTTCCAGGAACAGTCTCTGTGCTGGGTTCATAAGGTATCTATGAGCCCATCACTGAGTTTATTTTCAAGGAAACACCAGCTGTATAGGATTGAGATGCAAAAGAAGTTAGCACCCTGTTTCTGGGGCGGCTACTGCTCTTTCAGTCATAGAACCAGTGCAACTCGCTTAGTTTCTCTATCACGAAAATGGGACAACAGTCCCACAGCCTACTGCATTAGTCAGAGGATTAAGGAAATGCTATTTCCAAGCACTGGGGTAGCACTGGGGTAGCAGTGGGGTAGCAGTGGGGTAGCAGTGGGGTAGCAGTGGGGTAGCACTGGGGTAGCACTGGGGTAGCACTGGGGTAGCACTGGGCTTTTATTACAGTCATTGCCAATGTTCATCTCTTGAGAATTTCCCTTAGATCTTCCTGACAATATCTTTATATCGTACCTACCCCAGAAAAGAATGAAGTATAGAACATAGATCAATATATGGACAGATAGATGACCTAGATTTAAGAATCTATCCTATCTCTATCTAACCCTAAAATCTGGATGAAATTAAAAATCAAGAGTTTTCACGGAGAGGGGAGAGATAAGCTATTTCTAATCTATCCTTTTCTCTCTTCTAAACCAATGACAGAAATACTCTGTTCTTCTGCCCTGAGATACTTTTGCCTTAATCTCATCCAGAATACATTTGTCTAGTAACTAAGAAGAAAAGGAATCATGAGCTGCTCAACTCCTCTTTCAAAGTAAAGAAAGCAGTCATGATCTGTTGAAAACTCAGGAGCCTAGGAAACAGTGCTCAAACATATCAGCTTAAAGGGAATTTAAAAGATGTTCTTCAAAACAAGAGAAGATACACATGTCTGTGTATGTGTGTATAAAGTACGCATATGTGTATGCATGAAGTATAACGTGTGCATGTATGAAATGTACATACGTGTGTGTCCTTGTGTGTGCTATGTACATATTATGAAGTGTGCACATATGTGTGTGTATGTATCTCTGTGTGTGTAAGAGCTTCCTTGGCTGCTGGTTTACTCTAAATGATGTCAAAATGGTAGTACTTCAAGTAAATAAACATTTTTTTTTTACTTACACACACTGTTTATCAATTCTGTACTACCCTGAGGCCTTCACATATATATTTCATTCATTCCACGAGAATTTGAATGCTGCCCTCAGTCCTTTTGGGAAAGAGAAGGATGCAAATTCTTCCCAGAAGGAATGAAGTTCTGCTAGCACCAGTGAGGCCATCTTAAGACTTCTGACCTTAGGGACTATAATAAATTAAATCTATGTTGATACAACAATCACTATAATAAAGAGACTTAAAGACATACCAACATCTCACCCAAGGAATTTTATTGTAAAGGAAGTACCAAAATGATACATTTCAATCCCCACAGCCCGCAAGGTAAATATTATGATCTCCTGATTTAGATAAATAATTTTTTGCTAAAAGGAACTGCAGTGACATCAGCTTAATTCATATCTATCTATGCCACATCCCCAAGCTTAGAGTAGAAGGGCTTCTGCATCCTGAGACCCACACGTAGACCCACACAGGCTAACTACAATAGTGGGAAGGTGGATAAGGGCTTTGGAATTTTCATTACAGCTCCCCGACTTCTATATCACAGTGAGGTGGTTTGAAAAAGAATGGTCCTCACAGGTTCATGTTTAAATACTTGGTTCCCAGTTGGTGGTTGCTTGGGAAAGATTAAAAGGCATGGTCCTGCTGGAGGTGTGCCACTGGAGGCAGGCTTGAAGCTTTAAAAGTCTCCCTGCCTGTTTGCAGTATGAGATGTGAGCCCTCAGCCATTCCTGCCATCATTACTTCACTCCTCCATTATGGACTCTAACCCTCTGAAATCATAAGTCCAATTAAGTGATTTGTTTTACAAGTTACCTTGATCATTATGTTTTATCCCGCATTACAAAGGAAACTAATACAGAGTCCATCTGAAGAGGCTTATTGTGCAATCCTTGGTTACCAGGCCCCACAACAGAGTAAGAGTGTGAGCAGGACAATGCATTTTGAATGAGTATGATTGTGCTCTAGTAAGCTATCTAGGAAGCCAGCATTTTGGTCAAAGTGCACATAAAAACATCATTATTTATTCATATTTCCTATAATATAAGCACCCAATCAAAACGAGGATACTGTTTCCTCCTAGCTTTTGGCAGGCAAATCTTAAAATCAGTAAAGAGACATAGGTACAGATAAGAATTAGGCACTAGTTATACCCTGAAGATGCAAGAAATATGGGAACACTATCTACACACAAAGTAAGAATCTCTGCAGTGGTCTAAGTCAATCATTCTATATTGCTACTAATGAAAATATTTCCTAATAAAGAGCATGAAATGAAGTGTATTTATGAAGTATTTCTGTATCTCTACATCCTTTTCTCAGGATCCTCTCCCGCCTGAGCCTGGCCACGTTCTCATCCAAACTAACTGAGCAAGATACATGCTAACTGAGGAAGCAATACATGGTCAAGCTACTTGGCTCCCTGGAGAAGGAAGTCATGAGCACTTTCCTAGCTACTATTCACCTAGCAACCCTATGCTGGGGAGGGGAAGGGTTACACTATCAGGAAGAAAACAGGTGGTACTGGAATTTCTGCCAAGAAAAGGAAGGGCACCTTGGCTGTGTTCTGCTTCCATGCTAACACTGAGTTAAATGTGGAAAAAGAAGCCAAGGTCAAATCTTCACATTTACTTTAGAGAAGTTGGTGATTCAATGAATTCAATTTATTTCTGCTGAGCTCAATCATACATGGAGACAGGACAGTTCTGGAAGATGAATAGAAGACTACCTTAGTTCACTTTTCTTAGACCTCACAGAAGACCCTGTTCTGGTGGGCGACAGTGAAAGCTACCCATCCCTGGAATCCTCAGGATACATTCCCACAGGGATCTTTTCACTACGTGGAAACTGCCTGAACTTGCCATAGTAAGAGATGCGCATATGCCCCAACCATACCTTCAATATGAAGTCGTGTGTTGGTGTGCCAATCCGGGCCTCAGGCTCCACACTGTACTCACGTGCCAGGGGCACAGTTGGGGAATAGAGACGCCAGTGTTTCTCTCCCTCCAGCTGCAGGATAAAAACCTACAGAAAGCCATACAACCGAGAGCATGAGAAAGCTTCCTGACAATCTGTAGGCAAGGAGCTTCTAGAACCTTCAAACATCCACAATGCCCACCCCTTACACAAACCTATGCTGTCACCTCTAGTAATCAGGAACCGTGTGGCTGCACAGAGCAAAGTCATAACCTCTGATAGAAAAATCTGATAGAAGAACCCAAAGCTTAAAAATTACAAAGAGCCTCGGCAGATATAAAGACACTAATTTTTTATTCTTCATTTGGCTAAAACTATCTTAATATTCTCCTAAGAATATTTAAAAAAACACTTTGGACAATATGTTTATAGCAAATAGCTCTCAGAGGAATAAAGGGATTTTTTTTTTGTTAATATCTGTGTTCACACCTTGTATAAGTACAGAAATAAAACTACAAAATAACCAAGTCAATGAGTTAACTTTTTTGGAAGCCACATAAGAATGAAATCAACACTTGTCAACGTGCCAAGGCTTAAGTAGAACCAGGACCTTCATTCAAACTGCACCAAGACTTTTACAAGTGGAAAAAAATACACATATTGTTGGCAGTCACTGAAAACGGACAAAGTAAAAGCAAATGTAAGGACTGTGATCTTACCTTACTTTGTAATTTTTCGTAAAAGTCATTTTTTTGTTTGTTTCTATAGAGAATTTCCAAAAAATCCTGTTTCTAAAGACTGTGGTTTTTAGTCTTTTTATCAGCAAAGCTGCAGCCAGGCCCCTGCCTTGAGGATGAGCAGGAAACCAGTCTAGGGAATACACTTTAGCTCAACATACCAACTTGGAGATGAGGTCAGGATCTCCAAAGAGGTCAGAGAACCAGCCCTCCAGAGTAATAACGTCAACCCTGACAATCGACCAGGCCTGGCTCTCAGCATCTGCTTTCCAGCCTGGGCACTATGATTCCTCTCTTACCTCAACATCATCATAATGGGGAGGGAGGCCTTGAGATCCTGCTGGAGTCATGTATACATTTGAGCCGACCAAGGAGCCAAAGTAACTTTCCAGCTTTTCCTGGATCCTCCAAAACTCATTCTTTGACAAAGAAAAAAGAAAAGGAGTGTGAACAGAAAACAAAAAAGCAAATGTTCAGGTTATGATTTCCTATGGTGATGCATTAAGCCAGTCTAAGGCTCTAACAGAAAATAAGTACAAGAATTTACATTTGGGAGCTCCTGAAAAATAGTTAAAGCAAGGGGAGCAGTCTGGGAGGGGGTACAGACAGGAATGAGAACAAGCTGAGCTGAACTTCCTCTCCAGTCACTCATCAGCTGTAAAGCAGACTGAGGAGCTATAAGCCAGAATTGAGAGATCTGAGTTACCTAATACAGGTAAGAAGTCCGCAAGTGGGCCTTGTAGATAACAGCATATCCTACTTCTAAGTTCTTAACCCCTGCTAATTTAATACCCTTTTAAACAATTC
The DNA here is from genome assembly GCF_018167655.1 of Microtus oregoni. NCBI lineage: Eukaryota > Metazoa > Chordata > Mammalia > Rodentia > Cricetidae > Microtus > Microtus oregoni. The sequence continues at coordinate 29,069,944 of NW_024543089.1, forward strand.
TGTCTCACAGAGTAGGAAATCATTAACACCAGTTTACAAATAAGGAAAGCAAAGCAGAAAAGCACACAACTATTAACCTCAGCTAAGATACCAATATGGGCAGCCCAGCTCCAGAATCTACACCTTCGAGACAATTTGGAAAAGGCAAGTCACTTACTCTAAACACATACTAAAGAGACTAAGCTTCATACATATGAACGAACAGTGACTGACACATAGATGCTATATTATAAACATTTGGCTTGTTGCGTATACCAGTGAATATGGCTGGAGTTTTATCACTTAACTGAAACGAATCTAGTGTTAACAGCAGGTGGGGAAGAACTAAGTCAGCATGAAAAAAGCTTTTAGAGATGAAGACCACCAGATTTCCTTATTTACAAATCTGAGAGGTTCTCCTTAGCACACAAAAAAATAATTTAATGGCCTCCAAATAGCTCTGAAGAGTTAACAGAGCTCCCAGAGAGCCTAATTTATTTTGGATAGAGGCAACAGGACCTGGTTCTCTAATTACTTCTTAGTGGTATCTGGCACCACTAAGAAGCCAGGCCTCGGCTCTTGCTCTCTAGTGTCCCAAAGGATCTTTTAGAAATGTATAGTAAATTTGTGGCTCCATAAACATCAGTTACCACTAAGTGGCGGAAAAAAAGCACTGGTACGTAATTGATGAATGTATCTCTTTTATTAAGAGCTACCCAAAATGCTACCAGTTCTGCTGCTTTCCCATTTATCTTGGCTGTCTGATTTTTGTATCTTCAAACTGTGCCTATTATTAAAAGATGTAGAATCAAACCATATCTGTCAAGGTTGCAGTTACAAGCTCAGGGACTATACTTTATTTACTAAAGGATGCTATCCTCACTTACAATGACCACCCAGAAGCTCAATGTCACAACTTCTGTTGATAATGTATTAAATGCCTTTCTTGGCTACCCATCTGGTAAATCACCCTGTCACAGCCCTCAACTCTGAAGCCTCCACTTGGAAAGATGTAAATAATAAAAGGAAATAACCTCAGTTTTCACCTCAATGCTCCCATGTTACTTAAAATACAGCAATGGGGCAGAACACAGAGATCCCTCCCACAATATGCAAAAATTAATCAGTGCATTGAACACATCCTAGAGGTGCAATGTTACTTTAATAAAGCTATAAACTTTAGAGTCTGGTTTTTGCAGCTCTATGATACTTAAACTATCTACCTATCATTGCTGGAGATTCAAAATATCTAGCCAGAGACTGGTTAGATGGCTCAGTGAGTGAGAACATCTGTTTTACAAGCAGAAGAACCAGAGTTCAGCTACTTAGTATCCACGTAAAAGCTGATGTAGCAAAGAACTTTTGTAATATTAATACTGGAGATAGGGAGCAGAGACAGTTGAGTCCCCAAACTCACTGACTATCCAACCTAAACAAATGGTTAGCTCCAGAATCAGTGGTAAACCCTGATCTCAAATATATAAGGTGGAAGCAATCTAGGAAGATACCCAACATTTTTCTGTCCTCCCTCCACACATCACACATTCATGTATAAGTGAGCACATTACACACACAATTTCATCAAAAAGGTAGATGTCCTCCTAAGTTTAAATGTATTTAAAGACCAAATAGATGTTAGGTGTTCTCAAAATGATTTTCATCTTCAAATCATACATTTAGTTTTAAGCTGATGTGTGGCCAAATGCTACCTACCATTTTCATATGTATGACAACTTTGCTATGGGGAGATCCATTACCTTAAATCTCTGTGGTTGATGAAACTGAATTGTTGCCCTCTTCTGATCAAAATCTTTTCTCAGCTGAAGGAAGTGTACTTTGCCATTCTTATTTAAAACCTTCTTCTTCCCATTGATGCACCGGCAGACATTCACATCTTTTCCATAATACAACCCTTGAAGGCAGAGCCTTTTCAGATCTGAGAATCTGAACAGAGACTGGTAATAGGTGGCCAGTGAAGGGTTATCCCTCTGGATGAGAAGGGGCTTTTGTTCCCAGAATTCCTTGAAAAAAGTCTCTACCTTGATGGGTGAGATTAAACTTTCAAAAAGAGCAGTGGGGCTGTCGAAATTTAATGTGAACAGCTTGTCAGACTCATCTACCTTGGCCTGCTTACAGGGAACAGGCCCATCTTCTTCTGGCCCATTCACTGTAGGCTGTGCTTTCTCTGACATTGTTCACAAAGAGGGAGGAAATGCAAACCTGCCAAAAGAACAAAAGACATGGTTAGGAATACAGGAGTGTACACACACACACACACACACACACACACAATGTGACTGCAACCACTTTGCGTCTTTGAGAAGTCATTAGTCAGTACTACTTCCTTCAAGATGAGACTGCCTTAAGCCAATGTCACTTCTTCCAAGATGATTCAGCCTTAAACACCACTCAATTTATACACTCATTTAAGGAAAACACAATTTTCTAAGTATATAAGCACTAAGTCCTGGAAATCATTATTAATTAAGAGACTTAATTATCCCAAATTAAACCATTCAACTCTCTCTGCAGTTCTTACTCAAAGGTTTAGCCTATGGCCACGGAAACAGTGAAACCAAAAATCTTGAATTTGGCTGTAATCAGCACCATGTCCTGAATTTAATTAGATGCCCTCTCTATTACAAACATTTGAAAGAGAATCAGGAACAGCTGTCTGCTGCCAGGTGCTGCTCAACGTAATACCATATTAAACCTTCCCAAGTAGAAGCCAATGTGCCCTTGGCAGTGATGTCACCTGGTGCCTGGAATGAGACTCTAAACACTGCAAACTCCACTTTCAAGTGAGATTATTCTTGTGAAATATCACTATCAGGGCACTTTGCCCATTAGAAAATTTAAGTTTTAAAAATGAAGGTTAAAAACAGGTACATGACAGGTCTTCAAAGATTAAATTTTTTAACTGAAACATCAATCACCACCACCGTTAATCTCTAACAGCACTTCTCCAATTCAACATCAACAGAGACATGAGGCATCAAATGGACCAGACACCCATGGTGACAACACTGCTGGTCTGTGGCACTCATCTGGGTAGCAAGAGGATAAACACTCCCAAGCACCCCCAACAACTCTTATTACTTATATAGGTCCCTTTCATGTAAGTATAAGAACCATTAATTCAAACTATACAAATACTCACAGAATATAATATTTGCAAATATCATTTGCAAAAGCATATTTGATTTTGGGGTGCAACTATATAACGAGACATGTAGTCTAAGCCTGAAATTGTGTATTTGAGATAACCAACTAAAGAAGGAAGGACTGATTTTGGTTAAGTTTCAGGGGCTTTCATCCACTGGATGGCTTTGTTATCTGGGGCTTGTGGAAAGCCTCAACATCACAGCCAAGAGGATGTGCTACCTCATGGTAGTGGGGTAAAGCAAATGGAAAGAGGCTAGGGTACCAATATCAAGGGCACCCTTCATGAACTAACTTCTTTCTACCAAGCCCTGAAGAGTCTACTCAGAAGTGCCAAGACAGAGACTAGCAACCTAGCTTTGAGCACAAAGGTTGGGGGAAGGAGGCCAATTTAAAATCAAAACCATAGCCAAATGCATTTATCCTTCATATATAGTTTATATGCACAGCCTGGGGGTAATTCTATGCCTACTTCATGTACCTCCAACTTGAGGTCAGGAAATTGTTTTGACTTACAGCATCATGTTGGTGCTCAGAAGTTTGGAGCATATCAGATCTGGATTAGAAATGTTCACTTTGTACAGCTTTTCTTTTTTGTCTTTCTCATCCTCAGAAGAGGTTCCGTTTCTCTGATTCCTAACAAACTGCCTATTCCCAAAGAAGGCTGAAAATCATAGTGCTTATAAAATACCAAGTGTTCCTCAAGGCTTGTAACCTAGAATGCTATCACTTCCTATTGTGTTGAGTTACCAGGATGCAAGAAGCTGTCTTTCCCATTTAGCATCTCTGCGGAGTGAATGAGTATTCTGGTCTTGGAAGCTCTAGAATGATCTGCAGCAACTAATTTTTAGAAGAGCTTTAAAAACGCAATCCACATATAAAGCAGACAAATTAAAAAGTGGAAAGTGAACAAGTCTGAAACTCTAACAGTCTGATTTTTATTTTAGCTTCTAAATTTTGTAACACCAAGAAGCTCAGTTCTTTCAAGAAGCAGAAGAGCATGGTGGCAAACTGTGACAAACTTATCCTACCAAAGCAGAGTAGGAGCTAAGGACAATTTGTAAACGTAATGTTAGGATATGAACTCAATGAGATAAACTTTCAGAAAATACTTCCGATATTCATTTTAATTCAAACCAAACTGCTTCAATCTTAACCCAAGAAATTGAAGCTTTGGTGATTTTTTTTTTTTGTGTGTGTGAAGAAAAAAAAAAATCCTGCCATAGCTGGAATTCTGAAGAGATAGAAATATAAATATGAAGAAGGACCCAGTAAAGAACTCTTGTGTAGAGAGTGAAGGAAGAAGGCTATCACTCCTGTTTGAAAAGCCAGCTTGTGGCTGATACTGGGAACTGGATATTTCTGGGGAGTTTTTTACTACCATGAGATAAAATGCCTAAATATGCAACCAACACAGCTGACACCCTTTCTTCTCTGAAGGTTTGAGCTTTTGGTACATGCTAAGCAACCTGGTGGGCAACTGTTTCTACCTGCTGATACAACCAGGTTCTGGAACACTTGAGAGTGGCTTCATTAGAAGACCCTGGAACCTCGCACCTGGTCACTTCAGGAATTTATCCCATGCACATTTCGCATAGCAAATTACTGAACCTCTCACATTAAACTTTTAAAACTGTTAAGACTATTCTCTTAGAGCACTAAAGGCGCTATCTTAGGGTACTGCTGTGATGAAACACAGTAACCCAAGTTATCTGGGGGAGGAAAAGGTTTATTTGGCTCTCATCATTGAAAGTGAGGGCAGGAACCTGACAGCAGGGGCTAATGAAGAAATCATGGCTTTGGAGGGGTGCTGCTAACTAGCTTGCTCCCCATGTCTTGTTCAGCCTTTCTTAGTGGAACCCAGGACCACTAGCCCAGGGAGGGCCATACCCACAATGGGCAGAGCTCTCCCCCATCAATCACTAATTAAGAAAATGCCTTACCACTGGATCTTAGGGAGGCATTTTCTCAGTTGAGGTTCCCCACTTTCAGGTAACTCTAGCTTGTGTCAAGTTGACATAAGACTAGCCAGGATTGGTAACTTGCAAAGTAAACGTATATTTAAGGCACAAATCTCTTACCCTCACAATTGCTCAGTTTGATATTTGAAGATGAGAGGAGGATGCAGGGGAAAGGACTGTTGCCTTAAGAATAACTTCTGAATGAACTAGCACAGTCACCAGAAGGTAAGGTTAAAATGCACAAAATACTTAATAAAACCACTTAAGGATTTTTCCCACCTACAATAACCAACAAAAGTCAACCCCAAGATATAGAACTTACCTTGCCTACTATTACACCATCTATTTCCCCCTTTTATTCACACTGAAATGATCTGAACCACAGTCAATTAGAAACTAACTTGTATGTTACTGGGTAAATATATACTTTACCATACACAACCTTTTTTTTTTTACAAGTTTTGACGGGCAGCGCATAGTAGGTACATAGCTACCCCATTAAGCCTTCTCCAAATAATCCAACCATTTTACAACCGTTCCCCAACCATTTCAAATGCAGTAAAAGGCATAAGGTGGAACAAAATTCCAAGAAATACAGTAATTAAGAAGCGACTGCTTAGTCTAGAAAGGTGCGGTGCCTGCCTGTAAGCCCTGAAGACCACACAGATAAGAATATTTCTTTCTATAAAGCTAAGCGGGAAGGGGGAAACAAGCTCTACAGAGGAATTATTTTCAGTGAGTTGATTTCAGGCAGGTAAAGGTAAAAAAACTTCAAAAAGAGTCCCAGTTTACAAACTGGTAACAGCCATACCACTAATAAACTCTACAAAATATAAATGTCGGCACCCAACTACAGTTGACAAATTCCGTCTTTACATTTTAGGGTGCCCTAATTTTTCTCATGGTAAAATATAATGACAAGAAGTCACAAGAGCTTCTTAAGGGACAACTAACAGCACTGCCAGTCACAAAAGTATACCAATATTTCAAAAGCCTTAACAAACAAAACAAAACCAAGCCACAAAACAACAGTTGGGAGAGACGGGGGCTTGCACGGAAAGACTATTCTGGAGGAGTCACCACAGACATCAGTACTTACTAACAGCTGGGGGGAAGGAGGGGGGTTCGGGGTTCTCTCTCCACCTGAGCAGTATTATTATTATTTTTTTTTTTTTTTGGTTTTTCGAGACAGAGTTTCTCTGTGGTTTTGGAGCCTGTCCTGGAATTAGCTCTTGTAAACCAGGCTGGTCTCGAACTCACAGAGATCCGCCTGCCTCTGCCTCCCAAGTGCTGGGATTAAAGGCGTGCGCCACCACCGCCCGGCCACCTGAGCAGAAAGCTTCTAACTCGCAAATTTCTAGATGGACATCAAACCTCTTGGATTACCACTTCTAATGCTGGAGGCAGAAACCTATATTCACAGATATTCTTAATTAATGCGAGGCCCAGCAATCTAAAGAACACTGGGTTGACCTCGGCTCCATTAAACACACCTGACAACTGCATCCTGCGGGCCTGACAGATGGCTGACCACCTGACCCCCACAAAGTGCAAGGAAAGACTCCCTCAAAGTGTCCTCCGGCCTTCACTGGCACACCATAACATGTGTGCATCCACACATACAGAAAATAAAGAAAATGCTGAACTTTAAATTATATGTCGCTGTAACAAGATCAGCTGGAAACCTGAAGTAACTTTTCCGCACGCAGAAAGTTTCATCAATTCAGAGATGTCTCACTGACTGCTTTGGGGCATTGTGCAAACAGAATACGAATCATGTCGTACTGATGATGTACTAGGGGGTAGGGGGAGCAAAGAGGTCACAAAAAAATGATCTGAACCCCAAAGTTACAGGCATCCTGGTTATAAAGTGAGCCGGTAAAGCAGGTCTCCCGGGACCGGAAGCGCAGGTACTGAGCGGTGGGACGAGCACCCAGACTTCCTGAAACCTGTTTCTAGTCACCTGTTGGACAACCAGGGGTCCGGCAATCAAGTCTTCCCCACGAAAAGAGAGAAGCCGCACTCCAGGTCAGGACCAAGCGACCAGCCCCGCGCCCCGCCTCCGCCTGCAGCAGCTCCGCTCGGGGCCGCCGGGCGAGCACGTGGCGCACGCCCCTCCCCGCCGCCCGGTCTGCGCGCGCAGCCTGGCTCCAGCACGCCCGGGACCGCGGACCCCGCCACTACACCCGCGGTCCACGCCGTCCTGTCCCCAGCCCGCCAGCCGGGCAGGGCTCTCCGGAGCCGCACCTCTCACCCCGACCCCAGACACCCGGCACGGGCCCACCGGGGCCACCTCACTCACCCCGCACGGCCTGTTGCGCGTCGCTGCGCGCTGTCAGGACCACGGCATGGAAGGGCGGGGCGGCGTGGGCACGTCCAAGGCGTGCTCCCGCTCTGGGCCCCGCCCCCGAGTAGTGGCCCCGCCCCCTGGCCCTGGGGCTCCGAACCGTATCACAGCCCCGCCCCTGCCGACGCCTACAGGGCTTCCTCTGCCTGGTGCACCACCTTAGGCCTGAGAGGTGGCATCTATGAACTTAAAAATCAGTGGATGTGAACTTCCCTTTTATGGTTGATACTTCCGAATCTGAACTTAGGGGGAAATCTAAATATTTGGAGAGTTTTCTTTACATGTACAGAAACATGCTGTCCTTGCTTGGTCCAAAAAAGATCCAAACTGTTTTTCATTACTGATGGCTTTAATATTTATACAATTATTACTACCCTAACAATTTTGGTACCAACCATATTATTTAAACGTCTTACATTTCATTTTTTTTTTTTTTTTTTTTTTTTTGGTTTTTCGAGACAGGGTTTCTCTGTAGCTTTGGAGCCTGTCCTGGAACTCCCTTTGTAGACCAGGCTTCATTCTAATTTTTAAAAAGAATTTTATTAACTTTTTTCATGCAATGTTTTTTGAGCATATTCATTCCCTTCTCCCAACTCCTGCCAGATTCTCCCCACCTCCCTACTTACCCAATTCATGTTCTTTCTCTTTTTGATATAAATAGGTGGATAGATAGATAGATAGATAGATTAAAAAGCACCCACAAAAAGCATGGTTTTTTTTTCTATCCAGCTATTCCTGAGTATGAGGCCTTCCCTAGAGCGTGGCATCTGAAAGATGCTGTTTCCTTGTAATCATCCACCTCTGGCTCTTAAAGCTTCTGCCTCCTCCTTTTCATGGATCATTGAACCTTGAGGGGAAGGTTTCATAAGAGGTGGTTTGTTTTTTTTTTTTTTGATAAAAAACTGACTGCCCAGTTTTTTAATATAAGGAAACTGAGAAAGAGTGAGTTCAAGTAACTAGCTTTAAAGAATACAACTGTTGTCTAACAGAACTGGAACATGAATCAAAGGCCCACTGGTTGTCTTTCGTTGAAGCGGGGAAGGTTTACCAAATTGTAAATGATTGACTATCTTATAAGCAACAGAAACCTACTTGTTTCAAAGCCAGGGACTTCAGATATCAACACATTCTGCATTTCAGTGTGTCTGGAATGGGTTCACCTACCCAAATTTGATAAATGAGCCCTTTGATGAGCATCCTCACAGGCTGGAAAGGCAAGACAGCTCTTTGGGATACACACACACATATACATACACAAACATATATAAATATATACACATTCAAATATATATGTGTATATGCATATATGTGCATGAATACATATATACTTATATGTAAGTTGAGTGTGTATATATTTATATGTGTATGTATATACATATATACATATATATATATGTGTGTGTGTGTGTGTGTGTGTGTGCATGAGTCAACTATTTGTGGGAGCTCCACCCACAAGATCTGACCCCATCCCAAAGGCAGTGCTACTGGCATTGGTGACTTGATTTCACCGGCTACATCTGGGGTAGACATAGATATTCAGACACAGAACTGCCTCTCCTTACTTTCTTTAGGCTTCAGTTTCTGCAGCTATGGTGGTGCTTCATTTTCTCCTACCTAAGAAAGCTGCTGTGAGACCCCAGTAACACAGAGTAAGCCCAAGAGTCTCAAAACTCCAAGGGGCTAGGCACCTGAGAAGAATTTGACAAATCCCAAATACCATCTCAAAAATATCTCCAGGGGATGAATTAAATACAATTGGCTCTATGAGGAAACTCATCAAGCAAGACAAATTTAGGTAGCCACAGCACCTTGTGATAATCCTTGGGTTTAGTAACTTCAGAAAAGCCAAATTTGCTTAAGAATGGCCGAGTCCAAGGTCTTCAAACTTTCTGCATGTGATAGATCTCCCGAAATTCAAAATATTTAATTTGATAAATATATACTATCACTGACTAGAAAAATTTACATATTCATGTAATTGTGTAAAACTACAGGGAATAGGAAATGTGCTTAGTTCATTTTGAGAATACCAATATTAAGTATTTATTACTTGTGCTTCTAGGACTGAGTTAGCCTTCCTATTTTCCTTATTGCTTATAGTACAGCTTCTTTTGCAGTCCGATTTAGACTACATAATACTTTTCTTATTAAATGCTGCAGGCTTCCCTTCCCCATAAGCTATAAACAGTAGATGAAAATATGACTGTTCTCTTTACATGAGATGTTTTGTTACTTATCATTTTATCCATAAGCCTTGAGATAGACTTATTTCTAGCTCTTATGTAAAATGGGATGCACTCCCTCATAGATACTTTAGGGTCATCTTTGGGGACATTTGTAAAGAAGTAAACACAGTTGTATAGAAGATGCTTTCTAGCATTGTACAGATGGACAGAGCCCAGCATCAGGATGGTAGATTGATTTTTCTGCTTTTCGCTTTAAAATGATTGTGAATAGGGCCTGGAGAGATGGCTCACTGGGTGAGAACACTTACTGCTCTTGCAGTTTCCAGCACCCATGATGGTTCATACCACTTCTGTCTCCAGTTCCTGGGTATCTAATGTGTTCTTCTGGCTTCCAAGGGCTCCTGCATTCAGATGGTGTGCATACCTATACTAAGGCACACACATATTCATAAAATAAAGAATAAGTCTTTTAAAAATCAAGAACTAAATGTGACCAACTGCTCAAAGTGATCGTACTCAGGAACTGACAGTTTATTAAGTCATCGCTCAAACTTCCAACAAGATGAAGAACAAACTTCTGAATATAAACTGCTTCTGAATTTAGAAAAAGGACTCTAAGAGAGAAAATTATACAATGCTATTTATTCTTTAAAAGTTACATAAATTCTAGAGAATAACTGAAGAGTATACCAAAAGAGGCTCTTTACTTGAAAGTTTAGTTAAAGCTGCACACTGGAGACACTTAGCATTTTCCAGGCCCCATTTTTAAAGGCTTGTCATGAAGATTACTAATAAACACAAAATCCTATGGGGAAGAACCGCATGTGAGGGAAAAGACAGCAAGAGACTAAGTTATTGGCAAAACCCACCACTGACTCACAGGGAGAATGACGGATTTAACCTTAGGAATCCCATTTTTTAAATATCATTCAGTCAGCTTCCCTAGAGTTGATAAGCAAACAGCGCCCATCGCCCGTGGCATGCCAGGAATAAAGTACTCTACCCCTGAGATGTACCCCACAGCAGGGTTTCCTGATCTTGGTCCTCTTGGCACTCAGGTTAGTTTAGTAAGTTTTTGTGCGGGATGCTGTGCTACCCTTTGTGCAGACTGATCAGAATCCTTGGCATCTAGCACTAGATGCAAAGTTCTGAAACCCCAATTGTGAAAACCCAATAATTCCTATGCATTAGAGAATTTCTTCTGGCAGTAGCCTACCCCAACTTTTAGATTGATACTATAAAAAAGTTACCTTCTCCAGAAGTCCCCAATGGTGCCCTGGAAGGTTAAATACAAGAATCCAAAGAGGTCTTATGATGATTATACACATTCAAGCTACACAAAGGGAAGACTGGAAATTTAAGGGAATTTTGAGATGTAGATAATTTGGGGGAGTCGCAGGTTATGATCCAGAAAGGAAATTAAAATAGCATGTCTTCTCCATCCATAACCCAAGTAACAATCACTCAAAAGCCTACACAGAGACTAACACTCTAACACAGACTACCAGGGACAGGTATATAATCTGTGGGACCCCCAAACCAACTGAAAATGCAAGTAGTTTTTTAAAAGCTGCCACTAAAAGTATTAAGATATAAAAGTAGTCTTTTCTTTTGCAGTATCTCTCTTTGCTACCATGAATGCTTGTTTGCTTTTACTGTTAAATGTTGTACTGGCTTGGAGGGTAAATGCATAAGTTTACTTGTCCTCTAGGCCATTCATTGCCTTTCTAGTGTTTAGACATGTGTGAATCTCTGTGACCACCTAGGCTAGCTGAGTGTCAATCCCTATGAGGCAAGAAGGAAGTCTAATTGAACTCTACAGTGTTGGTACAAGCTGCTAGAATCTAACACCAGGCAGTTTATTTTAGGCATATTTAATGTACAGCACAATTTGGAAAAAGATTCCCAGTGATGATTAACTTAATCCCATGTACACAATAGAGCTTGACTACATAAGGCATAAAACTACATCGAAACTCTTTAATGTGTGACCTCAACTGGACAGTGGTGGCACACACTCTTAATCCCAGCACTCAGGAGGCAGAGACAGGCAGATCTAAATCACATTCAACCATTAGAACTCATTCTCAAGGAAAGGCCCAGCTCTTCACAGATTTAGCGAGTCAGAGCCCAGCATCCCACCCCCCACCCCCGCAGCCTGGCTCTGGGTTCAGAACACGGAAAGAAACACAACCTGAAAACGGGACCAGAGCCAAGGGGAGAAACATTATGTCCCCAAACCTAGAGCCAGAGAAAAACTCCTGGACCCTGAAATTAGAACCAAAACAACACACTAAGTCCCTTGATTTAGGACATACCAAAGATAGTTTCTTGGCACCAAAGTTAGGGTTAAAATGGTAGAAAGAATCAGAGAAAGAAACACAGTTTGGCTCCAGAAACGGAGCCCTTTCTGCCCCTGACAGGAAACCCACCAATCCCTGAGCAGACAACGAACCAATCAAAGCATCAGACTGTTACTGGCAGCTGGTGTTTCACCTCAGGCCTGGAAATTGAAAGCCTGGAATTCCTCCTCAGGCTACTAGGGGGAAGTCCTGAGACTTGGAATGCCTCCAGCCTGGGACTGTCCTCCACTGTTCCTGCTGTTTATGTCGGTGTTACTGCGGCTGCTGCTGCAGTTGTTGCTGCCAATGCCACTTTAGGCAGAGAGAGGGACCTGAGTTAACTTGTGAATAAAGACTCTTGGACTCGTGGTGGTGATTCAGGTTCCAGAATGTGGGCGTAATACTCACCAAACATTCTCCTTTTTATTTTCCTGATCTCTGAGTTCCAAATATATTTAAAAAATATGCTCATTTCTCATTGATCCAGTATTTAATATAAATATGACCTCAGACAGAGGCACACAATTCAATTAACAAAATATAGTTTAAATTATTTTGGGATAGTGTGATTCTCCTAAAATTTTATTTGATGTGTGGTTTTGTGGTTGTGGCATCCCTTTGAAGTGTGACATGCTGAGAAATGCCTGAATTAATGTTCTCTGACGGAGTAAGAAAAGCAGTGAGTGGGGATGGACACTTTTCCTTTTCTTTGGATGCCTTGTCTTGTTGACGTAGCTAGTCTGGAAAATGATGGAGCTATATGTTTCTTTTAAAGGACACAGTCTTGTATATCAAACTTGGATCACAGTGGAAATGAGGCATTAATGCCATTTTAGATTCACCTACTTTTATTGCTCAAGGTAAGGAGTGTTCAGCTGGGCCAGATACTGCTTGGATGGCTAGACACTGGAAACTGGATAATCCATGGGATGGGGGGCCTTGCCTAGTCATCATCTGAGAGGCTTTTTCCGGCCATAACTGGGAGTGGATGAAGAGACCCATAACCAGACACTATGTGGATAGAGAGTCTAAATCAGATGTTTCCAATTAGTACCTACTCAGCGTTCAGGGAATCCCTTGGAAGCAGGAGATAGGAAGACTGTAGGTGTCAGAGGGGATGGAGGACACCAAGAAAATAGGCCACTGAATCAACTAAGCAGGGCACATATGGGCACACAAAAAACAGAGGGGCAAGCAAGGGGCCTGAATGAGTCTGCACCAGATCCTTACTTGTGGCTGTTAACCTGGTGTTTTTGTGGGACTCCTAACAGTGGGATAGGATTTGTCTCTGACTCTTTTTTTCAATACATTTTTATAATTATTTGAGAATTTCATGTAATGCACCCTGATCATATTCACTTCCCTGTCTTCCCAGGTCCACCCTCCCCTACCCCTTGTGACTCCCTCCAGAGAAAAAAAGAAGAAAAAAATACCAAGTCCAGTTTGTATTGGCCATATTCTCACTGGAACATGGTCACACTCCCAGTGGCCAGCTCCTTAAAGAAAACTGAGTGTTTCCCCACTCCCACCCCTGCCAAAGCTGTCAATTGTGCAGAGCTTTACTTCAGGATCTCAATCACAATTTTAAAGAGCTCTCTTCAATGGCTTCCTGCCTGTATTGTTTTTTAGCTGGTGGGGGGTGTAGGGTTGGGGGTGCCAAGAAAGGTTGTCACAAAAGCCCTCTATATCTCTCATTGGCAAATGTGTGTCTGCAGTCATCAATACTACTGCAAAAGAAGCTTCCTTGCCCTTTACAGTCATTGGCAGCACAGATCATGAACTTTGACCTGACTTCCGGCAGTACAGACCACAGACACGATCTTGGCCAACGACATCAACATGGCCTCTGGTGGCAACACAGCCCGTGGACAGCAACACGACTTCAGGTTGCTTGTCTTTCACTCTTTTGCCTGCTCTTGGGACTCTTTTCCTCCTGCTATGTTGCCTTATCCAGCTTAGATCTGAGGGCTCTTGCATTGCCTTATTATATCTTGTTTGGTCATATTTAGTTGTTGTCCATTAGAGGCCAGCTCTTTTCTGATGGGATACTAATGGGGAGTATATCTGGGGAAAAGGGGAGTAAGAGGAGCTGGGAGGGGTGGGGGAAGGGAAAATTGTGGTTGGGATGTGAGAGAAGAATCTATTTTTAATTAAAAAATAAAAAATAAAAGAAAAACACTGAAACTGAAACTTAACTTTTATGGTAATAAAACATGGAGAACTCCATATAATTAGACTAAAAAAGAAAAAGATGCCGTTAAAAGAAAAGTTCTAATATAATTAAAGCATTAAATGTCTAGCTCTTGGTAGATGTATTTTTTATCAATTGTTACCCATTTTTTTAAATAGTGAAGCTATATTTTTCTAATTATAACAAGAACCATAATTCTATGTTCAAATATACCTTTTCATAGATTTCCTTGTGTAGTCTTTACAAACCTGCCCATTTCTATATTTAGGCAGGGTTTACAAGCTGACTGGCTTTAAAAAAAAAATCTTACAAAGCAGCTTATGTTCTGAAATCCTCCCGTTTTATCCAGGCTTATCCCTCAGTGAACACTCCTGCGCAGTCTGTTCAGGTTGTGATCAGTAAATGAAGTCAAAATTGAAATGAGGTAACTATTATACGCTCTCTGTTGCATATATCTTTTCCAGATAACCATGCTTTCATTCTTTCTGATACAAGATCCTACCAAGAAACTTTGCCTCTCCCTTGAAGAAATGAAGCCACCGGGAACAGTTCTGTTTCACAAATGGTGGATTTGATGAGAAGCATACCGACTAACCTCCTTGCCACTCATTCTGAATGGTCTGATAATTCCCTGGTGCAGTAACCTGATTTTATTTCTAAGTGTTGGACATTTATTACTGGAAGATATACTGCCTGTATTTCTAGGTATTAGCAAAAGTTACATTTCACTGGCCAACAGTTGTGCATTAATGGCCCTCGAGAGAATATAGAGAATATGTGGCATATAATAGAGGCCCATTCTTCTAGCCTCGATTGCAAGTGTGTCCAGTGATGCATCTGACTTAAAACAGTGGAATGAATATGCTCAGCGGAAGTGAGTGCTGCAATTCAAAGAATGTAAAAAACAGACGTCTCTGAAGAGTCAGATAACTGGATGAAGGGAAGAGTGGGGCTGTTTCTATCTCTAAATTATTGTTTTTTAAATCACACATAGAATTTGCCAAATCATAAATATAACCCAACTATTACTATAGTAGTTAATAGTTATAGATCTTCAACCACCTAGGATACTAATTTCCAAAATATAACCCTATAAAATTATCCCTATTAAATCAAGTTTAACAGCCATTAAAACATAATTAAAAGGATAAATTATCATCTATTTACAATAAATGAATAAAGTCTAAAATAAATATTAGCTCACTTTTGGATAGTATTCTAAAAATTACATTCTTTGAGATGTTTTGAAAGACTTGGAAAATTGTATTTTTCTATTTCCAAATAATTAAGACTATAAAATTAAGTTCCTCAGAATAAGTTTGTATAACAGAAAAGCCATAATATAGAAAGAATTCTTTTAGTCCTTCATACCCAGGAGGAAGGGGTAATTTTCTGAAGCCTATGTGACTCCTAAGAGGCAAAAGCAATGTTACTGTCAGTTATGCAAAAAATTATTTGTTTCTTCAACTGGCAATGAATAATTCAAACCATTTTGTTTGATAGTGTGCGAAAATAAAAGGCAATACATTAAACTGTTTTATTTAATTTATTCTCTTAATTCATTTCAATGATCAAAATAAGAAATTTTCTGATATCCTGCCAAGGGATTTGCTCTAAATTATGCCTTTCAAATAAAATAACCAACTCTGAGCCGTGTATACTGCCTATCAGAAAAATGAATGCAGATCATGGGAAGGTTTTCTGAGGAACAAAATTTATGTAATGCCCTCTTGACCTGGTTTACTTGTAGCCACGCAAATCACTGTAGGATGCATTCATTTCCCTCCATTTCTTTACTTGGTGTGATGTCTACACAATCTTCAGTTGTTTAAAGCTGAGAGACTCTTCACGCATGCCCCTTTCCCTCTGCAGAGATCCCCCTTTCAGGACAGTTTTCCTTACTCCATGCTCACAAGCACTAAATTAGTTTTTCAACTAGTTTGTCATTCTTTCATGGCTGTGAGTTCAGGGGAGGAAGAAGAGGTCATTTCTTCTTCTCTTTATGGTTCATAACAGTTAATAACGTGCCTGCTACGTGTAGGCTGCCAATGAACATTTTATGACTAGAACTCAGACAAACACTGTGGTGTCTGGGTGAGAATGTCTCTCAAAGGCTCACATATTTGAACATTTGGTGCCAAGTTGGTGGCACTATTTGGGGGAAATTTAGCAAGTGTGGCATTGTTGTAGGAATTACATCACCAGCACGCACCAGGGACAGGCTTTGAGAGTTTAAAGATCTGAGCCATTTCCCATTCATTCTGCTTGTGGTTTGAAGATGTAAGCTCTCATCTGGCTCCTGCTACCATGCCTGCTGCTAGCTGTCATGTTTCTCTGCCATCATGGGCTCTGGAACTGGAAGACCAAATAAACTCTTTCTTCTAAAAGTTGCTTTGGTCATTATGTTATATCACAGCTACAGAAAACTTACTAATAAAAACACAAATGAAATTATGATACCCATAACTTATTTACAAACACTAAATATTGTTACTGATGACTGAAGGTGAATATAATATTATGAATAAAGACTTAATGAAACACATATTTTTTTCATTTTGGACTCAATAATATATAAAACATAATACATAGAAAATGTGACTACAGATGAAAGAAGGGAGCTGTTCACAGGACTCTGAGTTGTGTGTGGTAGAAACCACTTGAAGATGGAAGTTCTCCCTTAGGACAATGTCATCTGACACTTGGCAGACACTAAGATATCAGTTATCCTTGAATAAATGCCACAGTCCGGCTTTATTCCCTAATTGAAAAATCATATTCATGAAAAGAGAAGATAAGAATAAAATAGTTACCAAGTATTTACTCCTGATGGAAAGTTGCCTCCATAATACACATGCTTGTGGTGCTTTATTTATAGAGCCAAAATTTCCCAAGACTTTGAGCATTGCACTAACCATGATTAACCAAAATTTACATCTTCTTTAGGCCAAGAGACATGACTGGCTCTGTCCCAGTTTAACTGTCTAGGTCATATCCAGGAGGTAAATAACACCATCTGACTCTAATAGAAGTTTACAGTAAAAATTCCTCTTCAGACTGCAGATGGTAGAACACTTATTTGGCATGTGCAAGGTCTAATTATTGCAAAGAGAAAAAAGTCAATAAACAAAAATGTCCTCCTCATAAATATATACCCCAGTAAAACAAATTAAATATAATATAAACAATGGGAAACACAATTCTAGAATAGGTATCAATGGCATGGTTGTTTTCTATGATGATTCTACCAACATTTCCTCCCACAGGTTTTCTCTTTAACTGAGATGAATCTGTGCAGGCGCTTCCTGTGAACTTTGTTCTCATGGAGTCCTCTTCTGAGTGCTGAGAGAATGAAGTCTGGTCCACATCAGCCTCACTGTCATGGTAGCAGCCATTGAAAGCCATGGCTTGAACTGCATCAATACTGTACATTCCAGAAATCTGTAAGAAAGACTTTTCTTCTGTTAGTCGCAAAAGTGATGCTATGGAGAGGAACTACAGGAAATGTAAGTCAGACACCAAATAGTTTTCATAAACATTAAGCTTGTCCTGTTTATTATTTTTAAAAAAAAGAATTCTAGGTTTGCTTCTGTCATTTGACTTTAAAAAATCATTTAATAATAAGTGGAAAACATTGCCTTGCAAATCCTGATGTAGCAAGGAGGTTCATATTTAATTCCATGGGATATTTAGGCACCACATGATTAAGTGCTATACAAGTCTAATGCCAATAATTCCTAATACACTCCTGAATTGATACTCAGTTGTCCCAGATGCTTGCACTCCCTCCTCTTTGTTCTGATCAGCATGAACAGTCTGCCATGGCTTTGTGAGTTGAGGGTGACTGTGATTTATTACATCACCAATATAGGCTCCTTGGATTTGCTTTTCAATTCCATTTTCCTCTTTATAGAGTACATAATAATACACAGATCCATGTCTTTTGTTTTAATTTTTGGTCTCAAACCAGAAGAACACTAACTGCCTACTTACACTTGAGTTGGGGTTAAAACAGTGAAAGGGTTTTACTTGTTTTTAAAAATGAAACGAGCCAGGCCTTCTCATTTTTGCCTAAAACCACTTCTAACACCGCTAACAAAGCACAGTAATGAACAAATAAGGAGAGGCTATTCTAGATGAAATTACTTAGAATTTAAATTGGAGGCTGCAGAGTCAACTCTATCAAAATGCATATTTGGTTCATTGCAATTTAAAACTATAATAGTTTACAGAATCAAAAAGACACAGAGACTTCTGTGCATTCCGTTAACTAACTAGTGGGAATCTACACTGTTGAATTACATTACCCGTTTTTGCTTTAATAATTGTAAAAGCATACATTAAAAATCTATATTCTATGGCCAAGATCAACAACACTGATGACAATTGATGCTGGAGAGGTTGTGGGGTAAGGGAACACTCCTGCATTGCTGGCAGGAGTGCAAACTGGTACAGCCCCTTTGGATGTCAGTGTGGCAATTTCTCAGAAAATTAGGAAAGAACCTTCCTTAAGATCCAGCAATACTACTTTTGGGGATATATCCAGATCTCCAAAGCTAAACCTCTACACTTCCAAATACAGACACACACACACACACACACACACACACACACACACACGAGGAAAGAAGGAAGAAAGCTGGGAATAACAGAAATAGGAAAGGCACACTAATCCCTGTAAAAAGAGTTCAAATATTGACACTTGGGTCAACATTCCTGAAATGAATTACATGACCTCCCTTCTGGTGCTTATAATTCCTCAGAATTGGGTCTCTTACAGGAACTCAGACATGCAACAGGCCCAAAAAGGAAAATCCATTTCTGTGCACATCTTAATGTGGCATGGGGGAGTGGGCTGATGTGGGATGTCCTTCTGTACATGTGGTGCTTTTATTGATTGATGAATAAAGCTGTTTTGGCCAATGTTTTAGCAGAGTAAAGCCAGGCGGGAAATTCAAACACAGATATATAGAGAGAGTTGGCAGAGTCAAGGAGACGTCATGTAGCTGCCAAAAAAGAGATGGTCACCAGAATTTTACCGGATAAACCACAGCCTCATGGCAATATACAGAACAATAGAAAAGGGTTATTTTAAGATATAAGAGCTAGTCAATAAGAAGACTAAGCTATTGGCTAAGCAGTGTTGTAATCAAAAAAGGAAAAAATCTATATTCTACTAAATTTTTAAAAATCTAGAAGAAGAAAGGAATTGGATATACTCATGGAATATGGATATCATGGTAATGGCTTTCTACTAAAGACAATCTACAGATTCAACATAATTCAGTGCAAGTTTCAGGTCCATTTTTCATAGATTTAGGGAAAAGAACAATCAAACAGGTAAAAACACCCCCAAACAAAATGAGTATTGTAGGAAATAACACATCTGATTTCACGTTATACTACAGAGTCATAATAATAAAAATACCACAGTAGTGGAAGCAAAGTAGACTCAAAGCTAAGTGAGATAGAATGGAGAACCCAAATGTAACTCCCTAATTACAGCTGCCTTGTCATTGATGAAGTCATCAAGGAAAAATATATTGAAGAAAAGACAGCATCTTTAACAAATAGTACTGGTAAACTTGGGTATTAGCATTCAAAAGAATGAAACTCTAACTCTCAACCTACACAAAACTTAATTCCAATGGATCAAGAACCTAAACACAAGGACTAATATACTGAAAATGCTGAAGGAAAAAAGGTAATGAGTTTCTAAATAGTACTCTGATGGTACAGGGTGCATCTGCAAAGAGGATCTCGTGAAATTTAGGTCTTCCTTACAGCAAAGGAAACTGTCTGTGGATAAAAAGGTAGCCTACAAAATGAGAGGAAATCTTTGCCATCTATACATCCAACAGAGGGTTCCTGTTAAGAATATACAATGAAATAAAAACAAAGCAAGACTCCTCCCCCGAAAACACTAAATGTTATTTATTTAAATAATCTAATTAAAAATGGTTGCAGAAGTAAAGAGACTTATCAACAGAAGAAACAGATATGGCGAGGAATCACTTTAAAAAGTGTCCAGAATCCTTAACCATGAGAAAAATATTATTAGGCAATGTCAAAATACGATGAGTCATAGACTCAAAAGCTAATCCTGATTGCCCTTTAGTTCTGTGAGCTTGGATGCACTTACTTTACACCTGCAAAACGAAGGTGAGAAAACATTGACCTCTCAGAGATACTATGGAAATCAAATTCCATAAAATATTTTAAATGTTGGCATAATTCTAATATAGAGTGAACACTTAATACATTCTAGCTATCACCACCAACAACCCTTTCTTCTAGTGGGGCAGAGTCAGTGGACCAATGTACACTGAGAACAACTCTTCATGCACAAAAGCCCCTGGTGAAAATAAGTGAGAATGCTGAGGAAAAAGCCATCCTGGAGCAGTGATTAATGTTCTACCTTATACTTTCCCAATATTGCTCAATCCTGCCAAGGCATTTGGATTTAATGCAAGAGTTTTAAGAACTGTAAGCGGAAGTTTATTAAGGAAGTTTGTCTTTGTGCTTGGGATGTTTATTATAATTGTCATTTTGATAGAATCTAGAATTTCTTGCTTTGCCAGATGGGCCTCAGGGCCAGTAGGTGATTAACTTAAGTGTATTGTTTGAGGTGGGAAGCCCCTCCTACTGCGGGTGGTACTTTTCCCTGGCTAGGACCCTAAACTATTTAAGTCCAGTGGGTTTCAACCTTTCTAATGCTGTGACCTTTTAATACAGTTCCTCAGGTTGTGGTAACTCCAACCATAAAATTTATTTTTCTTGCTACTTTGTAACTGTAACTTTGCTACTCTTATGAATCATAATGTAAACATCTGTGTTTTTCAATGGTCTTAGATGATCCCCAAGAAAAGGTTGTTTAACCCCATGGGTCGTGCTCCACAGGTTGAGAACCGTTGAAATGAGTGAAGAAAGGGGTGAGAGTTTGCATGAATAGTTCCCTGTTTCTGGATGGTGGATGCAACATGCAATAGGACCTGCTGCTCTTGCTGCCTTGACTTCCTCACCATGATGGTCAAGGCCCTTGAACTGTGAGTCAGAATAAGTCTTCTTTTTGGACATTGTTTGCATTAAGGTATTTTATCACAGCACAAAAAGAAACCAAGCCAGCCCCATTTTGAAAGGAGTTGACCCTCAAGGCAAAGCCTTACCTTTCTTCTCCTGTTGAGTTGCTTCCACTCATCCACTGTGGTGAGGTAATTCACTGCTGCATACTCAATGACCGAAAGAAACACAAAGAGGGAGCTGACCCACATGTACACGTCCACTGCCTTGACGTAGGACACCTGGGGCATGGAGGCATTCACACCAGTGACGATTGTGGACATGGTGAGCACTGTGGTGATTCCTGCAGTTCAAGAAGAATGAGTGAGAAACTCAGTGAAACCGCCATTCATTTACTGGATCATCAATGCAAGTCCCTTGGAAACAAAATCAATCTGGTGTCCCAGAGCTGGAGACAACCTCTGCATGCTAGTTTTGGACACCTAAAGGGTCTCACTGGATTTTTTTCTTTCTGCCTGTGTGTCTTGCTGTTTCCTTCAGAGGCTCTGCCTTTCATCTAAACACACAAAACCCAACCTGTTTGGAGCCTGTCCCTTAATGAGAAACTTCTGATCATCCCAGAAAGATAAAAATGTGCCAGCTTAAAGCATTGTTCTTGGAAAGACACGACAAGGTCATTTTCAGGAACTTTCTCTAAATATTTAATAACTGTCACCCTTAAGAAGTTGTTGTCTTTATGTCTAGGATTACTCTGTCATGGAGCAAAGGGAGCTCAGTCTTTTTTTTTTGGTTGATTTTCTGTACTACTACTGCTTCTCCACATTTTTTCTCTCACCAAAAACGCAAAAAAACCAACAACAACAACAACAAAAAAAAACCCCAAAAACCAAAGCCATCATTATTTTCTTTGGACTCCCATAGATGAAATGACATTTCAACTGAAACTCAGAGAGCCTGTGTGCTACTGTTGGAGGCTGTGTCTGAGCAGCTGGTCATTACCCTTCTTCCTCGCCTCCCCTCTGCTATCTCTGTTTTCTTCTCTTCCTTCCCCTTTTCTACAATCTAGAAGCCTCCTGCTTCCTTCCATTTCTTTTTTCCCTTCTCTGTTTTCTTTCTTTTGTCTCTTAAATGAGCACTCTTGGTGAATAGATTTGAGTTCTGAAAGACAAATGAAGGAAGAAGTGACTCAGCTTTTAGGAAAACACTAGTTCACAGGAGCTGTTAAATTTCCACCCTAATCTCTCAGAAGAATAGTGCTAGTTTTGTCTGGAGAGAAGGTGCAATGTTGTACATCTCTGAAGTGCACACTGGCTGCAGTGGTTTTTATTTGTTAGCTTTGCACGAGGGGGTACAAATGAAATCCTTGTGAGTTTAGGAATTGTGGAGCCCCCAACAGCAGGAAGAGCACTGTTATTTACTCTTGCCTGAGAGACACTTTCACCAAGAGACTTCTATTCTCTCTCCAGGATTGCTTGAGGTGCTCCAAGGGAGCCCTATGCCAAACACAATGGCAACTCTGTAGAGCCACTCAATTTCAAATGAAGTTTAA
This sequence comes from Microtus oregoni, assembly GCF_018167655.1. Taxonomy (NCBI): domain Eukaryota; kingdom Metazoa; phylum Chordata; class Mammalia; order Rodentia; family Cricetidae; genus Microtus; species Microtus oregoni. The sequence goes on from NW_024543089.1 coordinate 29,092,681, forward strand.
TTTGTATAACAAAGCACATTACAGCTTTGTAGTTTAACAGTTATGATGGGAAAAATCCAGAATTTCAAATGAAGTTCTAGTTTGCATAACAAAGCATATTACAGCTTTGTAGTCTGACAGTTATGATGGGAAACATCCAGAATCTCATCTTGACACTTGAACTTCTAAACTCTCTTTTCTAGCTCTTAACATTAAGCAAAGGGACTGTCTCATTCAATTTCAGGTTTCCATGCAACAACAGTACAATAAACAAACAAACACAACACCAAACAAAGACAACAAGGAACAGTCTGCATGCAGCTATATGTTGTCTCCATGCTTTGGATTCAAAACACACTTGTTACGTAAACATGGAGTCATGAATTTTTTATTAGTGCATCACATCAAACTGAAACCAAAAGTATAGCTTAAAAGTTGTTTGCCTCAATCAGATAGTTACCTGTCATGCACTTTGGTAAATGTTGACCATAGATTACAAAAATGAAATAATTGCTGAGAATAGCTGAGTGATTGGCCCAAAGTTTGTCAGGAGCAGGATTCTGATCTCTCTCTGTCAGTGTTAAGCCTGTAGTATTTTTTTTTTATTGTACACCTACTGCCTCTTGTTTTAGACCTGAAAGGGAATATCTTTTGTTTATGAGACAATAAATCAGTTTCCATATGTGGCAGATCTCTAAGAGAAGATCCTACAAAGTATGGGGGAATATGTCAAAGGGCACGAAGAGGGTACTCTGTACTTTCAATGGGCTAGATAGAAGTCTTAATCCCTTTAAAATGTTCTTCTAGGAATGGAGGAAATCTTGAGCTCACACTCTTCTACAGTAACTTCCATCAGTAGTTCAAAAAATGTAAACGTCTTCTCTTCATTTTATAAGATATGGAGCATAGAACGTCATTGTTTTTCAATAGACAGTAATTTGGATTTAGTGGATAAAATAAAGGTTTAGAAAAGTTACAAGTGTACATGAGTTATGAGCATACACTGGGATCGTTGACTATTTGGATTAATAAAAATGAACCACAGTGTCTACATTTTCCAGGGAGGAATTAACTATCAATCATTTTCTTTAAAAGGATGCCTAGCCCAACTAATTTACCACTTCTTTATTTAAATAGCCAGCAGTCCTGATTTTCATTGCATAAAATCAGCAATAATAATAATGATAAAATTAATGAGAGTGTGGGGAGGAAGAATTGTTGGATGGGGGAGTAAATGATAAGATAACTGCATAAACTCTTCAAGCAATACAAGTGGAACTTGGGACTATTAGGGCTACATTAAACATACTTATTATGCCTTGAACCGTCCCTTGGAAATACATTAATCTTGATAAGTAGTTTTCCTTGCAGATCCATTAAAGTTAACATCCCAGTAAAGGAGTTTTGAATCACATGAACTGGCCATTTATTCAAGGAAAGGTCATATCTTACATTAGAAAATTATATTCCCACCTACTGATATCAGTATGCATAGTTAGAAAAGTGTTATGAGAAAACATTTCGTCAGGCCATTTGACTCAGCCCTCCTGAACCCTTGCAGTTTCACCATATTAACTTTTAAGCACATGTGTGTGTAAATTAAGGACCGTCTGGGGAGAATTCTTCCTGCCTGTGTTTCATTGACTGGCACGGTGGAGCAGCAGCTCATTACCCATGATGACGCCAGTAGGCACACAGACATCACTTGTTGAACTTCTGACCTTGTTCACCCCCTCAGTGGATGTACTATAAATAGTTTTCCTGAGGGAGGGGTGGTCTTCATTTGCCTTCATGTGAGTAAGAACAGTTTTCCTATGCTCATAGAATGAAAATAGGAGGCATATAAGAGAAAAATATGGACTGGATATTGCAGCACCACTCAGTGGCCAGAAGGGACAGTTTCTGCTCATAGGGGCTACCAGAGTCCAGTGCTTGTCATTAGAGGTTTTGGTCATCCCTGTGATGGTTACATGAATTTCTCTTGCATGTGTGCACTTAGTTGAGCCATTTTTTATGATGGAATGTGAAGTTGATACAGTGCTTTTACAAATAAAGTACAAAGGCTATTTTGAGGAAAACCCTCAGTGACAGGAGTCAAGGGCAGAACTAGACAATTACTTGATCACCAATTCACATATTATTTGTGGTACTGCTGATCAAACACAGGACTTCACACATGTTATAGGAAGCTCTCTACCACTTCCTATCCTCCTCTTCAGTGAAATACTATTTTTATGCAAAAGGACAAGGCAAATCAATCACTGTAATTTGAGTATTTGGCACTAATTTTCTTAAACCTGGGCTAATTGCTCTATCAAATCAAGTGAAAGAACAATGTCATTCATTGTTAACCATGTGACCCACACTTTCAGTCCTACCCTAGATAGCCACTAAACTTGTATGTGTCATTGTGAACCTCCTACTTTTCAATTTCTATGAGAAATTAATGGTAATATCAATAGTTTTTCTGATGTTATACAATAAGTTTCAGAAATATTTGGGATATCTGGAGGTTACTCAGTAAGCTAGTGCTTTTCAAGTAACTAAGACTGTGGGTAAAAGACCCTTCCACAGTACAGAATTGACCGGTGGTTTCATCAATCAGGCTGTTTCAGATTCCACACTGCAACTAACATTTTAGAAACTAACGCTTACTGAACTATTTAATAAGATCATACTTCTCATTATTTTCCGTGAAAATTTATAACAGTCTGAAGAAATCGATCAGATTACTTGTCTGAATATAACACCCCAAATGCTGAACTACTAGAAAAAAATAGAGGGAAATACTTCAACACATTGGTACAGGTGATAAATTTTTGGATGACACTCTTGAGGCACAGGAAATAAGAGAAAATTAGACTAAATAAATTTAAGAAGTTCTTTACAGCAAAAGAAACAAACACAGTTACCAGACAACCTACATAATGGGAAAATATTTTTGCTAACTAGCCCATTAGTTTGGCAAAGAAATTATATCTAAATTATACAATATACATTAAAAACCTAACAACAAAATAAGTAATCCAATTGTTAATGAGCAAGAAATATGAGTATATACTTCTCAAAAGAAAAAATTCATTGCCGGCTGTTAGTGGTGCACGCCTTTGATCCCAGCACTTGGGAGGCAGAGGCAGATGGATCTCTGAGTTTTGAAGCCAGTCTAGTCCACAGCATGAGTTCCAGGACAGCCAGGGTTACACAGGGAAACTGTCTCAAACAACTCCAACACAATCCAAAAGAAGAAAATTTAATTTTCCAGCATGTTGAAAACATTTTCAAATTCTTTGTACACACTAGAAATGCAAGTGCAACTATAATTAGTGATCATCTTACCCCAATTAAAATGGGCAACAAAGACATACACACACACATACACACACACACACACACACACACACACACACACACACACAAGTTTATGAAGCATGGTATGGAAGGTCCTCAAAATAGTAAAACAGATTTACCATATGATCTAGCTACCCCCTTCTTGATATATGTCAGAAAAAAGTGTCAGCATATCAGTGAGATAACTGCACAGCTGTGTTAATTGCTGCATTGTTCAAAACAGCTAAGACCTACAATGCTTAGCCTGTGTGCTTGTCAACAGATACATGGATGAGAGCTCCATTTATCTGTAAGTATAAGGATAAGTATTAGAATTTAGGTAGGGATTATACTGGTTGAAGATTCTTTTTGCAGGCAATGGAAGTCATTACAGTAACCACAACTGGTCAACTGACCAACCTCAACTGATGCATCTAAAATATAACCCTTACCCCTACGGCACAGGAAACATCTTAGAAATGAGGACAGAAAAATTCTAAGAGTCAGAGAGGTAGGATATCTGTTGGTAGATATGTTTTCTGTATAAGACAGGAAATCTATGCCCACAAAATCTGAACAATATGGCTACTGAAACAGGAACAATGCCGCCAGTTCACTTGACAGCATGGATGGGGAAATCTCATAAGATCCTACCCTAAGGTGAAAAACTGCAGGCAGTCAATGGTCCTCCGTTGAGATGAGTTCCCTAAGTGACTATCCAGTATCAAGTGTCAGTCCTAAAAACATATGAGCAACACTTGATGTCCTGAATAGGTTTCTATGTGTATGTATCTATGTATGTGTACATATGTATCTATGTGTGTATACATGGAGCAATACCAATTAAAAGAAAAATGACTGCAATAGAGATAATCAATAAAAGTAGAAGGAGACTTTGGTGTCAGAGGAAGGGAAACAGTGGGAGCATGAGTAGCATATGGTAATAGGGGATTAAAGATGATCAAAATATATTATATACACAATAAAAATGTCACAATGGAGCCCATTAGCTGTTACAATTAACAAATGCTAATAAAAATAATAAATATAAAAGCATATATGGATAAAAATTATATACAAAATGAAATACTATTAAGTTATAAAAGTGGTAGTCCATGGTTTGTAGCAGGTGAGCAGAACTGGAGGATACTATGTTAAACGAAGTAAGTCAGAACAGAGAGACAAGTATATTTCCTCAATTCAGAAGCTATTTCAAAAGTTACCAGAATGCATATGCTTTATTATTATTAGAGGGTATAAAAGGTGAGGGGACGAGGAGATAGAGAGATACAAGTAGTGAGTGTTCAGACACAAGTAGAGTGGGGTCTACTGTTCTCTAGCACGTGTAGGGATTACAGTTTATAAGAGCTTACGATATAGTTTGTGACTAACTAGGCGTTCAAAGGCACCAAACAAAAACTAATGAGGAGGAGGTGGAAATGTTAATTACCTAATGTGATCAATACACATTATAGCCATGTTTTGAAATACCACACTGTGCCTTCCAGGAACTGAGCATCACTGCACTGAGAAAGGGAAGAAAACAAAGGCAGTACTTGAAGGTAGTAGGAAGCAAAAGCCTGGGAACACAGCCCTGTTATGGGACAGTGATTATTGTTGTAGTAAAAGTGGGAGAGGGGTTACTCTGATTTGGTTGCTAATTTACATAAATCACAAAATTTTCCTGCCTCTCAGGAATAAATCCAGAGACAAGATGGAAGTTCAGAGAGGCTTGACTTAGAATTTTTGCATTCATACTTCCCTTCAGCCTCCTAGCTCTTAGAGCTGCCATTATCACCATATAAGTACAGAGCAGTCAGCTTGAGAGATATGATTACAAGGCATGGGAATATACATTTAGACTGATGAATGTCTTTCCCCGTCGCTCTTGCAGGCTGGAATATGCTCTCAGACTCTCGTTTGGTCTATGCTTGCCCCTGCTGTACTGGGGTCAGGACACAGATGTCCTGATATGAAGGCACAGTCCAAATAATTTAATTACTCATTTAGATTATATTTTCCTTGATATTAATATTAATAATTTGTGTCTTCAAATGATCTTTTGAAGTATGAATAAAATTTCTGAACATTAACTTCTAAAAGGATTTTCTAGGATGAATTCTATTATAGTTCCGATGATTGTGAAACACTTAAAATCTCTCAAGATAGAAGTTTACAGGTTATCTCAAAGTTGTTTTGATTTGCATTTCCCTGATTGCTAAGGAAGTTGAGCACGACCTTAAGTGTCTTTTGGCCATTTGAACTTCTTCTGCTGAGAATTCTCTGTTCAGTTCAGTGCCCCATTTTTTAATTGGGTTAATTAGCATTTTAAAGTCTAGTTTCTTGAGTTCTCTATATATTTTGGAGATCAGACCTTTGTCTGTTGCGGGGTTGGTGAAGATCTTCTCCCAGTCAGTAGGTTGCCTTGTGGACGGAGCGGGGAGGACCTAGGACTTACCACAGGGCAGGGAACCCTGACTGCTCTTTGGACTGGAGAGGGAAGGGGAGAGGAGTGGGGGGAGGGGGAGAAGGGTGGGAGGAGGGGGAGGGAAATGGGAGGCTGGGAGGCGGTGGAAACTTGTTTTTTTTCTTTCTCCTTTTCTCAATAAAAAAAAAAAAAGAAGAAGTTTACAGGTTAAAAAATGCACAAAATTAGGGGAAACCAGAAATTGTCCTAAACCAGTCAAGAAGGCAAGTGGCATTAACTCCTGGATTTTTATTAACGTGTTTTCCAAGTGCTTAGCTTAGCACATCCCACTTAGGACTCAATGACCACAAAGTGGTTCTGAAATGGTTTCGATAAATCAAGGTGTGTAGCAGTGGCATCGGACATGCTAGATGGATTAGCTAATCATCCTGTGTGGTCACTCAATGAGGCAGGTGCCGTGTTTCCTCTGAAAGTCTACTGTCGTTGAATCTCATTCTGACCTTTGAGTTAAGTTCTAATTTCTCATGGGCACCCATGTTCCCAAATTAAGCACGCCCTGTCCTGAGATTTATGAAGACAGCAACAGCGCAGTGTGAATTGCTTTAAGGCTTCTTCCTTCTATGCTGCAAAAGGATTGTCTTGCAAAGCCAAATAAACTTGGGTAAGGTACGGTGGCGGGGGGTGGGGGGGTGGGGGGGGTGGGGGGGTGGGGGGGGGTTGGGGGGGTTCTTTAGCGGCACAAGAATTTATTTTAAGTGAGCTCGCGTTTTGCTTCATAACCCCACCCTGTTTTATTACTATCCATCGCTCAGCTGCTGATCAGTCAGCAAGCAGCACGTTTGTCCTCAAACACTCAGTTGCCAAAGAGCCCAATTACAATTTGTCCTTGGAGCCAGCTAAAGGTAAACACTTTCACCTGAACACACACAAGCCCATCCTGACTAATCTACCACTATTTTTACTTCTCCCTGCAGCATCTTCTTTATGTACCTCCTTGCCCTTCCTTCTACATTATAATTTTAAAACAAATGGAAAGCTTTATTACCCAGGGACACTCTTGCAGGAACAGCTCGCCGGTCAATCCAGAATGAAACCCATGACAGCATCACCATCAGCATGGCTGGGAAATAGGTCTGCAGTACAAAGAAGAAAATATGCCTCCGCAGCACAAAGTTGATGAAAAGCCTATAGTACCAACCTAGGAGAAAGAAACAGTTACCCCTAGACAGGCTCCAGGAGACTCCATGTTTTTCAGAGGGCAAGCTCTCAGCCGTCATTGAATGTGACATACCCATCTCTGTTTCCTCAGCACCGGCTGGCACCTGGGCTTCCATTCTAACACTGTAAGATAGCCTGAACGACAGCCAGATTAATTATTCCCTCCAAAAATAAGTTTACCTTCTATATTCAAGCTTGGGAGAGGGCTGAACGGTAATTACATTTGTGTGTGGTCTTTGAAGACCCTTTTACACACTTGTGTTGTGCAGACGCAATGGGAGTAACAAAAGCATCATAAGAGAAAAGACTCTGTGGACCAGCTACAAGTGGAAAGTACGTTTCTATCTACAACTCTCTCCAACTCCAGTTTTGACAACGGGAGCCTATTTTCTTATATAGCTATTTTAGGATGGTGGTTATAGTTGGTAGTTGTGATGATAGGAATAAGGAAAATATTTACAATCATTTTCATGAAGCTAAAATATTTAAACAGGAGGGCACGACATTTAAAATGGTGGATACCATGGGGCAGAGCAGTTACTTACTCACGAACTGAAATCAATTTCTAAGGCCATTTTTTCTGAAGCTTAGGAACTAGACAGATCTGGATGCAACTATTAATTTGATGTAAGAGCACAGCTTTCAAAATTCTGTGCTCCGCCGGGCGGTGGTGGCACACGCCTTTAATCCCAGCACTCGGGAGGCAGAGGCAGGCGGATCTCTGTGAGTTCGAGGGTCTAAAAGAGCTAGTTCAGGGATAGGCACCAAAGCTACAGAGAAACCCTGTCTCGAAAAACCAAAATGTGTGCTCTTGCATTTTTCTACTCTTAGAACCTACTTTATTTCTTGTCATTAAAATGTGCATGTTTTAACAGAATCAGAACCACAAAGTATAGAAATCAAATTGAAACTTTTCCCAATCTCTACCCACTACTCTGAATTTTAAAACAGACTGGCACATACAAACATACCGACATGTGTATAAATCATTTCTTCCATAACAGATATGGGTTTTTGTTAAAGACTCTTCTATTAGTCACTTTTAAAATAAGAGCAAGCTCACATCATGCTATACAAAGCATTTGAAACGAATGCTATCTTAGTCCATCTTTTTCACAGAAACTAACGTTCTATTTCTTGAAAGTGTAATTAAACCGAAATGTTAAGGCTTCATAGTTCATTTAAAAAATATGTAAAAGCATCTTTGTGAACAGATTTTCAGCGATGTTTTGTCTGAATTTTGACAGACTCTAAAACCTGAAGAGAGGAGGATAAAAATTCCCTAGAGTTGATCCTGCCTTGGTGACAGCACAGATAGCAGTGAATGGAAAGTCTTAGAGGGAGAGTAGGGACTGGAAGACTTATCCTCTACTGTAAGAGGAATAGTTAAATTTCTACCAAATATTTACATGGATACTATGCTTCAAAATTGTAGGAAATGCAATTACTGTCATTATAGGTACATTGTATTGATTGGTACAAAGATACCACCCTTAGATTTTGGTATTTCCCATATATCACATTATGATAACATTAAAAAGGAAGATTATGGATGCAATTTATCATGTGTCAAGTTATTTTATTACAGAAGTAATACAGAAAAATTAAAACTCAGTTATATCATTTTCACCATATATATTAGTTTATTTAAATGCTGACTTAATTGAACTGAGGACTAAAAACATTAACTTCCTGACACCACATTTGAAAAAGGAGCAAGAGAAGCAGAAAACTGAATCACAGCAGCTTGTATGCATGAGGTGTTCCTAGTATTCCAAGGACTCTTAAACTTTTGAAATTCTTTTTGAATTATCCACCATGTATTCATTTATTCAACAATTTGATTGCAAGAATCTTCTATGTGCCAGGGATATATCAGTGATCAAGGAACACAAATGTGTGTTATTTGCATATCAGAAAATGCAACCAACAAGATTAAAATTAATAGCAATGCTCATTGAATGTCAGAGAATGCAAGCCAGCAGGGTAAAACAGACATTTCTTCCCCATCTAAATAGCTAAAGACACATTGGTCCCAGGGATGCAATTAGCTTCTTTGAGATTTAAATTTTGGCTGTTCTCTTAAGACACAGACTTTTAGATAGATAATTGTAGGGGTGTGACAGATGACTCAGAATCTGCTCCTCAAACTCCAAGACTGTGCAGGTGAGAAGGATTCTAGCCAGGGCAGCTGCAAGAACACCTTGTAGCCTGAACACTGCTCCTTTGAACCACAAATGATACTTTCTCTGGTTAAAATGATAGAGTACTTGTCACTAGCAAGATGGTGGAAAATGGTTGTGGGGGTGGGATATTGTGGAGGAGGTCAGAAAGAGGCTGCTCCTAACTTTAATTAACAGCCAGGTCAGTTTAAAAAACTCCTGGGATAAATGCTACCAAATCAGAAAACTGCCAAACATAGTAAAGAGTATATACTGTACTGATTCTAAACAGATTTTTTTTTTCTCTTTAGGACAACAGCTCATCTTGTTAACTCAGTTGTGTTAGGTGATTTTATTTTTTGAGCATCTACCATATGCTAGGCATATTCTAGGACCTGGGAAGAAATGGTTAGCAAGGCAGATAGTTTCTGACCTCTTTCCAAAGATGGACCTAGGAAATAGACAATGAAGCATCTACTTCAGTTGGAAGTATGTGCTGTGAAGACAGGAAATAGTGAGGAAAGAGGTCTAGCTTTGAAGGGCTAAATAGGATATCACCATTTGAGAAGATAATTTGCAAAGTTATGACTAAGGCAGGTAATTGGTCATGAGATAAAAAGGCAGGGCCAGAGCAAAACCACACAGAAGAAATGAGATGAAAGTGTCTGGGAGCAAGTGAGGGGGAGGTAGAGGACACTATGATATAGGGACATGGGTTGGTGTGAGTCAGAGCAGCATGCAGGATGGAGATCATGTTGAGAAGCTTGCCCTTGGTTCTAAGTGCAATGGAAAATCCCCAAAGGGTTTTGATCTGGAAAGGGTTTTAAGCTGTGATTTCCATGTTGCAAAGACCATTCTGTAAGTTCTACTAAGCATAGAGTGGAGGGACCAAGAGCAGAATAAAGGCTTCTTGTTGGAAAGGTTTGCGTGGGGGTTGGAGGAATCAGTAGGTATGCCACAGAATTGTCTGCACACAGAAGGCTGTACCTGTGCTGCTATAGAAAGCCAATCCACTGGATGCGCTGAACTCCTCAATGAAGAACTGAGAAAGGGAAATGTGTTCTTCAGTGTTTACGGACTTGTTGCCATGTTTCCAATACAACATTAGGTCCTCTTCATTGTAGGCATCTAAAACAACACAGACGGTTCATGTCTTAGCAGTTAGGTGAGGTCTGTTTTCAACAGTTCTGAATCCCCAGTTCCTGGTTCAGAGTTGTTCATGTGCTATGTATTGAAAGACACTTTCCAAGGGACTGAACAAACCCACAGTTAAGAAAGGAAACAAAGACAAACAAACACCAACCCCACAACCATCTCTAAAATCCAGAGCCTGAAGACTGTTAAGTCAGAGGCATTTCTCCCTCTGTGATGTTTACAGTTCTCCAGTGTGCCTGTCTGCATGCATTCTCATATAAAATTAAGCTCAACCTCAGTGTAAGGCCAGGGCATTGCCACGCAGGGGCTGAGTCTATGCCTTTATGTTTCTTTAATGGACTTCTCTTAGATGAAATTTTCAAATAAGCCTTATGAATTTATTTTTGTGACATAAAATGTTTGTAATAGACATGTACAAAGGAGCAGATGTGTAGAAGTATCCATCGACAGTCATAGTTTCAGTCATAAGATTGAAAAACTGTGATCAACTTTTAAGCTGCCTTACCAAAAGTAAATGTTGGGTAACAGCTATTGGCATGAAGCTAAATCAGACGCCTCTTAATGGAGTCTGTGCCCTAAGCTGGGTTGCTCTGGGAAGCTCATACGCATTTAGTAGAGGATCTGTACTTGTCTAGTTATAGGATTCCCACATGTAGAAGGTCAGTGCTGAAGGTGGAAAGCTGCATGCTCTAAAGGAGCTGCCTTTTTATTGCTATTGTGAAAATCACAGACTATTTAATGACCAAAGCATTTACCCCTGAATCTCCTCATTTGAAAGATGATCTGTCATCATCATTAGAAAAAGAGAGGTGGCGTAACACTGAAAAGTAACACAATCTAACTAGAAATTATGATAAGATGGAAAAAGGTGATATGATGCTTAAATGATTGCGAAGCATATGCTTATTTCTGGTGATGGTGTGCGGTGTGCTCTGATGATGATGCAGGCATGTTTCAGCAGGCAGAAAGACTTACAGCTTTCTAGTTCAAGAGAGCAGTTCTGAGTGTCCAGAGGAAACCTGCTGAAGTCCATAAGGCACATGGCCGAAACCGTTATCCTGTAAACGGAGTAAGGAAGAGAACTGTGATTATTTACCCAAATGGCCCAACTAGCATGCAGCAATGACACTTCTTAGTGTTTGCTTGCTTTGGGTGCCTTTCAGGGATAATGAGAAACAGGCCTGACTATCGTCTGTCCAAATAACAAGGAAGCAAGCGCATAGGGGTAGGGATTGCTCAAGACAGAGATTGATGAGTGAATTCTTACATTTGTCCTGATCTCACCGTTTTTCCTGCTTAGCTCCTTCTGCATTTTCTGGCTCTGATGACTATTTTTTTTTTCAGAAAAACACTTCAAAGTCAGATGCTTTCAGTGGATTTAAACACATTCTGCTCTCTAGAAGATGCAAAATTGAGTAGTCTCTAATAAAAAAGAGTTGAGGTGGTGAAACCACAAATTTATAGATAAAGGTTTCCTTTACAAAGCACTAGGAAATTTTCCTTGTGGTTCTGAGGCACAGCCAGGAGCATGTTTAGTGATAGATCCATATGCATAATACATAATTCACAGTCTATTAAGGCAAAGACTTGCATATTGATGAGGCTTATTTTTTTCCATAAAATTTTATATTCTCCTGGATTTTCCTGGCTCCAGGCAGAGGCTGCCATCCTGTGATCTTGCCTCAGAGTGAGAACTGCGGTAGCCACAATAGCAGATTAGAGGTTCATAAAAGGCCCCCGAGCTAGTCTGCAAAAACAAAGACAACAGATGCTCCTGCCAGTGGTGCCCCTGAATTAATCAGAAGAGCAGAACCATTTTATCTTCTGTGATCTGAATTTTATTGTCAATAGTCAGAACAGAAAATTAATAACAGAAATGTGTGGATTTCTTTCTGTGCAAAATGCATACTTAGTCTGCTATGTTCCTAGTACGTTCAAAGAATTATTTTCTGAGGTCTTTGTACCACTTGCTCCATAGTACACATGAAGAAATGAATGACTGAAGAGGGTTTTGGCTAGATGGCTCAGAACACAACCTGGTACCAGGTACCAGGAGATCTGGATCTGTGCTTGGACTGCTTCTTTTGTTGGACCAAAGAGCTATGCTTTCAACAATTTTGAGTCCTCTTGAGTATGGGCACCTCTAAGACCACCTCCAGAGCTAAGCTTCTGCAGAAAGACTCTAAGAATCAGTAAAGCTATTATGCTCATGGGTCACCTGAATGACATATACTGCACTTTACTACAATGAGGATTAAAACAGTAACCAGAAAAGGCAAGAAGGCCAAGCCTAGGAGAAATCACAAGTTTCCAGTTGTCCTTCCTGGAAAGTGTGACATCTGCCAGTAGTGATACACAAGGCATCATGCACAGAACACTGGGGACCAGGAAAGCTCACACAGGCCTTGGTGAGGAAAACCTTAAATGAAAGTTGACCAGCTAGATGAGTGATCTTAGTTCCATCCTTTCCAGATGTGAGAATGATACCGTGGCACATGGAACCCACCACAACCACCATGAGCATATACTCCCAGGTATGGCTTATGGACTCCAGATGAACAGAAACGTTCTTCATAGGCAAGATAGTCCAAGAGATTAAAGTTGATTTCGCCATGTAGGCAAGAGCCAAATAGACATTAGAATATGCAAAGTAAACAGGATCCCCAGAGTTAATCTATTACTGTTCATCTTCTCACCAAAGCAACTCTAAAACAGCTGATTCTTTGGTCAGGTTCTGTTTTTTTCAATTCTTTTCAATTTTTTTTCAATACTTTTGACAGTAGTATTTATGAGTCCTATAGAAAAAAACAGTACTGGGAATGCTGGAGAGATAGCTCAGTAGTTAAGAGCACTGACTGCTTTCCCAGAGGACCAGGGTTCAAATCCCAGCACCCATATGGCAGCTAACAAATCTAAAGCTTTCACGTAGACATAAAGTTAGACAAAACACCAATGAACATTTCTTTAAAATAAAGAAAACCATACTGTTCATTAATTGCATTAATAGCTCTTTAAAAATGGCTGATGATAGTCACTTTGTGAATGATACTTTTGGTGAGCAAACATAATTCCTTATTGCTGCTATAACAGGTTATCACAGCATAAATGTATTATTTCAGAGTTCTGCAGCCAAGAGGTCTGATTAGACTCTCTGGTGCAGAATTATTCTTGTAACACTCTTCAGGGGAAAATCCACTCGCACTGGTTGACACCAGCTGTCTTTGAATTGGAAACTCATTGTCAACTCGTCTTTTGTGTGTATCTGATTTCCTCTCCTTTTTCTTTTATAAAGATTCTTATGCTGCATGTAAAGCCACAACAGAAAATATAGGACCATTTTCCCACATAGAGATCATTAATGTAGGGCTGGATGTTGTGGCACACACCTTTAATTCCAGGACTCGGTAGACAGAGTTAGGCAGATCTCTGAGTTGAGGACAGTCCTCGGCACTCAGAAATCCAGAACAGCTAAGGCTATACAGAGAAACCATACATCTAAAAACAAACAAACAAGCAAGCTAGCACATCATTAGCCTAGCACATTTGCAAGGATCCTTTTCCCCCCATAAAGAACAACTCACACAGTTTGCAAGAATAAAGACCCCAGTTTTAAAAGCATACTATAGACCTTGTTTCAGATTTTCAGAGTGTTAAAAAAGCTGAGTTGCTTGGACGTACATATTTTTTCTAGAATTTCTATTATAAACTGTTCCACATACACAGAACTTATTTAGCTAAAATAAAATATGGATGATTAAAGATGAAATGCCTATAATAGCACAGTGCTGGAATACATGTTTTAACTAAAACTAACAAGGAAAAACAAGCGAGAAAATTTATGTGAACTTGTATTGTGATTATGCATTCATATTACAAATGAAGGAGCTAACTGAATAAAGAATTTTGCCAATTTAAGATTCTAAATTAGTTGGTGGAGTACAGGGATAGGAAGGAATTGGTTAATAGAAATAGGCTCATACAATACTGACGAGTATCTTGCATATCATCATAGAACCTTCATCTGGTGATGGATGGAGATAGAGACAGAGACCCACACTGGAGCACTGGACTGAGCTCCCAAAGTCCCAATGAGGAGCAGAAGGAGGGAGAACATGAGCAAAGAAGTCGGGACCACGAGGGGTGCACCCACCCACTGAGACAGTGGAGCTGATCTATTGAGAGCTCACCAAGACCAGCTGGACTGTGAATGAAAAAGCATGGGATAAAACTGGACTCTCTGAACATGGCGAACAATGAGGGCTGATGAGACGCAAAGGACAATGGCACGGGGGTTTGATCCTAAGTAATGTGATGGCTTTGTGGGAGCCCAGCCAGTTTGGATGTTCACCTTCCTAGATATGGACGGAGGTGGGAGGTCCTAGGTCTTACCACAGGGCAGAAAACCCTGACTGCTCTTTGGACTGGAGAGGGAGGGGGAAAGGAGTGGGGGGAGGGGGAGAAGGGTGGCAGGAGGGGGCGTAGGGTGGGAGGAGGGGGAGGGAAATGGGAGGCTGGGAGGAGGTGGAAACTTGTTTTTTGTTTTTTTTTCTCCTTTTCTCAATAAAAAAAGAAAAAAAAAAGAAATAGGCTCATATACCTAAACAATTGTGTGTCAGATTTTTAAGGATTTCCAGAATTCAGCTCCACTCTATCTGTCTAAACAATATGTGGCCAGAGTGGAAATATACAGAATCGAAAGAAATTCTGTAAAGTTTTGCATAACAGAAGCATGGAAAATTACATAATCTGGGTGTGTTCCAATTTTCAGCGTCATGAACCTGACAGCAGTTCTGGTAGTTTAGTGTGGTGTGAGACTCAGCAGGTCTGGTTAGAAGGCCCTGGTCAAAGGGTGCCAAAGGTCATCGGAGCCCTCATACCTGAGACTGAAGAGGACATTTCCATCCGGGTGTACACGCAGCATGATGTTCTCCACAGTTGTGTCATGGATGAAGGATTTTTTAGAGTGGACAAAGAAGATATCAGGCACCCAAATCTTTTGAATCAGTCTGTGATCGAAGGTCATGCTTTTGTTTGTAGTGCTAGCGAAGGCGAGTCTCTCATCCTTCCAGTAGTGCCTGAGATAAAATGTCATCGTAAAGTCCTGGGCACAGAGAAAGGGGCCAGTGTGAACCAGTGCTTTCATCACCACTTCAGCCTTATGAACTCCCCGAGAGCCATGGTGTTCGTGGTTGTAAGTTATCATTTGCCCTCAAATCTCAGAGAGATGTAGGAAGAAGCTAGTCCCTTTCTTTTTCCTCACAACCCTCTTCCACTCCCGTCTCTGACTTCTTCCCATCCCATTCCTCCTTCCCTCTCTTCTTCCTTCCTTTTTCTTCCACTTCCTACTTCTTTTTTAACAGAAAATTTACAGTCTAGATTTAAACCCAGGATCCTGTTGCTTTGGCCTCCTGGGTGCTGAGACTATAGCATATTTAAGAAAAATCTATGGAAGTATTCCCTTTTAAATTTGTTTTTTTTATGTTCATTACTTTGTGCTATTTTTTAAAAGCAGATCTCCCAAATTGAATACACTATAGTCCCACAAGAACGCGAACACAGACAGTGTTTATTAGTGGAAAGCCAGTAGTTGGAAATTCAAGGCTATAGATGGTAATACATTTGATGATAGAAAGGTTACTGTGAAACGGTGGCTTGTACAAGAATCTCCTCTGAAGCTTGTTGAGATGCACACTCCCAAGAAGCAAGGTATCAGCACTCCCAGTTCAGTGTGGCGCAGGGGTCTGAACTGGCATCGTGTACACCAGCTGTAAGAATATGGCAACGAGCCGTAGAAATCTAAGTTAGCATCCAGTTCTGCACAGCTCAAGGGGATGAACTGGTATCACGCATGCCAGCTGTAAGAATATAAGGATGAGGAATAAAATCCTATTGATGTGGGAGTGTCATATATCAATCTGTTGATTTCATTGGGTAAGCAATAAAGAAACTGCTTGGCCCTCATAGGTTAAAATATAGGTGGGAGGAGTAAACAGAACAGAATGCTGGGAGGAAGAGGAAGTGAGCTCAGACTCGACAGCTCTCCTCTCGGGGGCAGACGTCTCAGAGAGATGCCATGCTCCTCTCTCCTGGGCAGACGCATAGCTCTGCTCTCTGAGACACACGCAATGAAGCTCCGACCCAGGATGGACGTAGGCTAGAATCTTCCCGGTAAGTCTGATGCTTCACAGATTATTAGAGATGGGTTGATCGGGATATCAGAATTAGCCAGTAAGGGCTAAAGCTAATGGGCCAAGCAGTATTTAAATGAATACAGTTGTGTGCTGTTATTTCAGGGCATAAGCTAGCCAGGTGGCTGGGGTGCTGGGGATGAAGCCCCGCCGCTCCTATTACTACATCCTATACTAACATTACAGAAAAAAAAAACAGACAAAGATTTAAGAATTCATTTAGTTAAATCTGAATTTAGCATTCAGATGTCACAGTTAATATTTTGGTTGGTTGAAAAGAAATTCCTATCATCTGTGCCATTGGGTCTGGATATTAATAATGTGTTTTACTTTTCTTGATTACATTTTACTTTTCACAATTATTTACTTATCTTTCACAACCCAAATGCACATTTTCTTGCACTGATGTGTGTAACATGACTTTGGCATTCATTATACAAACAGAAGATAAGTCTCAGTTGATTGCAAATAATTTACCAATTGTTTATCCAGCTACATTGTTTTTCTTAGGTTCCAAAAATGTCCACTGAGTGACTACTGAGAATTAACGGTGACTCTTAGGTATGCGTGATTGTGGCTTAGAGTGAAGGATAGTAAACAGAACCATTTCTTCAACAACATGACACTATTTCCAGGGAATTGTGTGGGTTCCTGGGGGGATTGGCTTAAGAGGCATATACTTGGAATGATATGCTCAGTGTGATCTGGGGGTTATTGGTCAAACACTGAACTTATGAAGTCAGATAGCTTACACTGGTGCCTGCCTTGGAGGCATTAGTATTACTTAGCCAACACTATCTTGAGCACCAAACTGAAGTTTGCTGAGTGGAGAGAAAGACAGAGTTTAAAAGGAGCTCATAATGAGGCTAAAAGGATGGGATGATAATGTATATAATACTAAAAAGGCTAACCTTTCACACAAAGTGAGGTACAATAGGTGGAGGTCACTCATAAAGTATTTTCTAGTTGGCCATGATGAAACCAGCTTATGTTTATCTGATACTGAGCAGCAAAGTAAACCTAATTTAGGGGAGAAAGACTATACCGAGTTTAGGAGTTTGTAGAGAAGACGCAGATGTTAAGTATAGGCTAGATCACTATGAATGACTTAAATATAATTTAAATTCCATTTTAGAATTTCAATAGACAACAAGATGTATTAATAAGAGCTGCCTTCGGGTCAGGAAGTGTGGATATTCAAGCCATTGTTTTAGGAGGTCCTTGCCACTATCATTTGGGAATATGATATGAAGTGCTGGGAAAATGAACGATGTAGTAAATAGGGGCGCCAATCTGTAGTAATATGAGCGGCGGGGCTGCATCCTCAGCACCCTGGCAGCCTGGCTAGCTTATGCTCCGAAATAACAACACACAAACTGTATTCATTTAAACACTGCTTGGCCCTTTAGCTCTAGCCCTTACAGGCTAATTCTCACATCCTGATCAACCCATCTCTAATAATCTGTGAGCACCGGTCTTACTGGGAAAGGTTCAGCATGTCTAACCTGGCGGCTTGCTTCATCGCGTGTGTCTGCCCAGGAGCCGGGAGCATGGCGTCTCTCTCTCTCTCTCTTAGGCGTCTGCTCCCGAGAGGAGAGCTGTGGAGTCTGAGCTCACTTCCTCTTCCTCCCAGCATTCTGTTCTGTTTACTCCTCCCACCTATCTTCTAACCAATAAAATGGGCCAAGGCAGTTCCTTTATTAGCCAATGACCTTCCTCCATCAGAACGATGTTTAGCTTAAGGCCTTTGTGAACTAAATAGATATTGGTAAGAAAATTTTAAGATCAGATTGGGACACAGAAGATTTTGTTTAGATGCACCTGGAATTTTTGTTAGATGCATCTGGAATTTTCATACCTCCTGAAGTTTTTATTCAGTTAGGAGGAAGAATAACTATAAAAGATATATGATTAAATAAGCAGTTGAAAGAGTTATATGACTCAGGAACTTATATTCTTTAGTTCCCTTAAGAGAGTCTTGCAGTCAGGCAGTGGTGGGGCACACCTTTAATCTCAGCACTCAGAAGGCAGAGGCAGGCAGATCTCTGTGAGTTTGACGCCAGCCTGGTCAACAGGCTCCAAAGCTACACAGAGAAACCCTGTCTCCAAAAAGAGAGTCTAGCTTTGCTTTCTTCCTTACTTTCTCTCTCATACTTTATTCTTAATTGTGGTATTTGCATATTTAGTCATATGTAAAATCTAAATTCAAAGTTATTTCTACAAAAATAAGGATACATAATACAGATTATATATCAAAAAGTTTTATTTTAAATATCTATAAGCAACTTCTGAAAATTTCATTAGCTCATACATGTGAAAGCTTCAAATAAAGAGAAAGAATTATAAGGATTCATGAATGTAGAATCCCTTGTAGATATTAACAGTTTTCTTCAGCTGGAAACAAAATTAAAATGCAAATACTTCAATTTTCCCCTGTTAATGGAGGAAGCAGCCCTTGACTTTATTGAAGGACAATATCACTCATGTGGAAGAACCATATGTGGACATTCAAATAGTTGATCTCATCCTGGCTGTGAGTAGAATGTTGGTTACTAGAGCCTGAGAGGAATAGGGAGGTGGGAAAAGGTAGATAAACAGGAGCTAAGTTACAGCATGTCAGGAAGACCTCATGTAATATTATACAGGAAGACCCTGTGTGATATTATACAGGAAGTTTCAGTGTGATATTATTCAGGAAGACCCTGTGTGATATTATACAGGAAGTTTCAGTGTGATATTATACAGGAAGTTCCAGTGTGGTATTATAGACTGTGGTATATAAGACTGACTGCAGGTGTGTGTTTTTCATCCTCAATATGCTGTGTATTTCAAAAAACAAGAAGAAAGTTGAGTACTTTTGCAGGAAAGTGTGAGAAGATAAGCCATGTTTTGATGGGAGTACTGTGCCTTTTATACGTGTCTACCTCATAAATCACACAACTTTGACATTTCAATTTAAAACACTTTTAACACCCCAGCACAAAAGTCCAGGCTATGATGTTTAATGTGGAAAAGGAAAGATGATTACTACCAGGCTAACAGTTACAATCTCAAATAATGCTAAGGACCAGCTGGGTAACTTTAATGAAAAGAGAGACTAAAGCTAGAGAGAAGCAGTGTAGTAGGAGGCCACCCAGAACCAAAATAACCACACAGAAATTGTATTAATTAAATCACTGCTTGGCCAATTAGCTCTAGCTTCTTATTGGCTAACTCTTACATATTAATTTAACCCATTTCTAGTAATCTGTGTGTCACCACATGGCTGTGGCTTACCAGGTAAAGTTCTGGCATCTGTCTCCAGCTGAGCTACATGGCTTCTCCCTGACTCTGCCCTTCTTTCTTCCAACATTCAGTTGAGTTTTCCCTGCCAAGCTCTGTTCTACCCTATCAGGCCAAGCCAGTTTGTTTATTAACCAATAGCATTGGCAGCATACAGAGGGAAACCCCACATCAAAGCAGCACCTGGAGTCTAGGACCAACACACGGGCACAGGATCCATCTGAAGGCTTCATAGTCAAATCAATCAGGGGGCACTAAGATGCAAAGCACACCCAAAAAGACCCATAATCTTAACATTACTTGGTGCTGGGTACCTGCTAAGAGTATTTATTATTTACATGCACACATAATCAAAACAAAGGAAACCCATGTAAAGAGGGCAGAAGAGACAACAAAAAAGGGGGTGGGGGTTGCTACTCATCTAGCAGGGTTCCAGGGACAAACCTGACTGGTGCTTTCTGGGATTGAAGAAAAGACAAACACCGACATGGTCAAGCAGAAATCTGGGATTCTGTGGTCTGGGCTTTCTGCTGGAGAAACCTGTGCATAAAGGACCCTCAATTTGTTTATCATATAGACTTGAACAGACAGCAGGGTTGTTGCACACAGCTGAGCAAGGAAGCTGGTTATTACATACAGATGGACAAGCAGGCAGGGCTTATAATATACAGCTGGACCAAAGGGGCAGCTTTAGCTAATTTCTGTAGGAACTGTCTCTGTAGGGGAGCAATCTTCAGGCTGTAAATGATGGGGGAGGGATAAGGCTATGCTGGACTTTTCTACACATACTGTCAACATTTCAGAAGTGGACCTTTGCCATCACTCCTTGGGTCTGAGGCTCTGCGTTTCTGTCAACAGAATAGTTACTTGGGATTTCCCTCATTCAGGGCTTCTTCTGGTTCCTACAGATGCTGACAGCCATTAGGGAAAACCAGGAAAGGACCACTGAAAATGTACCTTAGAATGGCCTGGATTTGGTATGCAAACATAAAGGAAAGGGTTCATCAAAACTCGGACTAGATAAAATTAACATAAAATAAAGAGGTAAAACAAATCCATCTGAAATGAAAACCAGGTATGCAAGTACAGAAGCTGAGCCTTAACTCTTGTTATAGTAAAATACCCTCCATGCTGAAAACCACTTAAATGAAAAACTACTTGGAAAGTTACCCAGAGAGAGTCTTTATACATTAAAAATAGGGAAAGTGAAATGGAAAAAGTATAGTCGAGGCCATTAAAGCATAAAAGTGGCTAAAAATGATGAAATTAAGTTAAAGTAGAGAAAAAGGTAGAAAAAGCAAGTAAAGTCGGGGAGAGGACTGGGAAAAGCTAAAAGGAGTACTGAGAATAAAAGGTAACTACCATGTATTATTTTTTAAATTTCACATCTATGTGAAAATATCTACTTTATTATTTAATAGACATTCCAGTAATAGACATTCCATTAATCCCGATACTTCATTTTCTCTTGTTTTGAAGTTTTTATATGTGTATTTTCATGAAATTTTTAAAAAGTAGCTTTTAGATATTTTCTATTTATTTTTCATAATCTGTAGGTTCTTGATATAAGAGTTCACACATATAATTTCAGGTGAATGAATAGTAACATTTTACTGGAAGCATGAAATTTGAGAGTAGACATTTAAAAAAAATCTTTTTGGTATATGAGCTGTAACATATATAGTTATTTCTGTAGACATAAATTTTGAATATATTTGTATCCAACAAGTTAGTTTTTCTTTTCTTTTTTCTTTCTAATATATATATGTATATAAAATAATTATATTATCTATTTTTTTCATATATGATTACCAATAAAATAGTGATTTTTAAAATAAAAATGTTTTGTGAAAATATAAGTATTACACTGGAAAATAAAACATCAAACTCTTCTGTATTTCTATAATATACCATGGGATAAACAAAATTTTCTAAATTAAATATACTGATCCTGAATCTTAAAATGCCCTGTTTCTGTTACTTAGAGACAAGCAGAATTAATATCAATAGAAACATCTGGAAATAATAAAACTTGGCATAGAAGTTTATCATTTTATGAACAAGGCCTTGGGGCTAAGATTTCATAGTTTGCAAACTGTATGGCTGTTTTCTAACACACTTGTTTCAACCTGTGACAGACAGCAAATTTACTACAATATGCTGCAGGAAGCCGTAAATGAGAAATCATGAGACAGAAATGGGAGGAGAGAATGAGAGTGTAGTCAGAGAGAGAAAGAAGGGAATGGAGGGAGAGGAGAGCAACACAACTCCACTATGAGGCCAAGTAGGAAAGACTACTAACATAAGTGCCAGAAGTGGCATATTCAAAAACCAAAACCCAATGACCTTAAAATTATCATTTTTCTTCTTTTCCGAAAAAGCTCAATATCCTATGGGAAAACTCACCATGTTGACCTCCGAAATGCTGTCGATGCTTTCAACCTGGACATCTATACCTACTGGCACTGGGGAACCTTCAGAAAGAAAAATGAATAATTTACTGAGAAATGCATTATAATCATTTTGGACATTTTCCAAAACCAAGAAACACCATTGTTCAACAATTGAAGGTGATTTATTTTATCCAATATTTTTATTCATCATTTCCCCTATTTTCTATTGAATCATTTATCATACCCTCAAATCTAATAACTAAGGCACATGCACGAATAAATGCTACTTCAATCATGATTGCTCACTTGCTTGGAAAATCCTAAGGATTTCTTTGTATAATATATTCTAGAACTGGTGTTGTCTGTTTTGTTATTCTGTGTTTCGGCTAGTAGGTTTTTAGAGAGGAACAATGTTTTGGAAACATATGTAAGAGCATGCCAGATTGTGCATTTTGTATAATAATGGCAGTTCAGTAAGTTTTATAGAGTCCTTGGCTCTGGAAATGTCAAACCCACTTCTCTCTTTCCCCCAGTGTCAGCCTTTCTCATTCGTGAAGCAGTTGGTGGCCTAGAGATGGACAGATGCTCGAAAGCTACATCAAGGATGTAGACTCAGACATGTCTTCTTGTAGATCAGTAGCCACAGAGGGCACAGAGAAGAAGCAAACAGTCTAGGCACTTGTTGGATGAAATACACTCTGATAGAAACTGAAGCAATCTCAGTCAGTGGACTTTAAACTCACTGGCAGCTGGGACTCCTGGAACAGGGTTCTTTTTTTGAGTCCAGAAATTGTAGAAAACAACCAAGAGAGTCCAAGCCAGACAGCCATTGTGGCTTTTTCCAGTTCCGCTAAGAATGAATTTCAACATTCCCCTCCCACGCGCCCCAGGCGCTTGCGCACTCTCTCTCTCTCTCTCTCTCTCTCTCTCTCTCTCCTCTCTCTCTCCCCTCTCTGTATCTGTAGGAGAATTGCTGTTAATAACTTTATCATTAAATTTTGGGTATGAAATTTGATCTGCATTTATCTATGTTGACACAATTCACATGTTTACACATAATCTCTGCATGTATTTCTTACCATAATAAAGTCATTCTTATTTAAATCGTATTGCCTCATCGAGTTAAAAGAACTTTCAACTATTAACAAATAAAGATTAATCCTGCACAGCTGAGTCCCAGCTATTTAATTCAGATGTTGGGATTTAGATGAATCCATCCTGAGACGCTTCCATACTTGACTCAAGAATGACTGAGCATGTTCTATGTGACACACATATGTACACAATTCAACAGCCTTCCAGATGCATAATACAGTATAAAACAAGTTAATTCCTTTCCTACTTTTCTGGGACCTCATTAATTCTTGATGCTGTCTTTAGTAACATCAAAATTTCTTTGTTTTTAATTATCATTTGTTACTTAGAAGAATCTCAGCTAGCCAGGTACTTGGCCTGTCATTCAAATATCTTTCTGTCTCACCATTTTTTAATGCCTTGCTTGTGTCATAACCATCGTCTTCACATATTGGATCACTTAGCTTGGATGACACTGATTCCATAAATAGTGTTGTTTACCACAGATTCTGACTCTGCAAGGACTTGGGAACAGCTTGACATGATTCCTTCGTAGGTTTCAGTGCTGGTGATTTGAATTTGCCCTTTTTCTTGACTTTATAATCAAAATAAAAATTTATGAAAACATCTCAGTCATTGCTCTACTTGGCACTTCATGGTGAATAAATCTTCCCATTAATTCTAATACTTTCAGGGGATGAGATTTTTGATAGGTCTTGAAGGGGTGGCAGAATGTCCAGGATGCAGTGCAAACACAAGTTCATCACTATTATATATTATGCACTAAGATATATTTCCAAAGGTTGGTTTCTTCCACTATAAAAATCTGCCCAGAGATACTCAAAGAGTACCAACCGCTACAGGTCATAAACAGTACAGTTTATAGGCTTAATTGGATCTTAATAAATTAACATTACTTGCTTAGTTATGCAAAAATGCAGCTAGAAGGGCACTATTCTTAATCAAACACTCAGGCATACTGGTTATCAAGACATTGTTTTAACACATACACATGTGCACAAGCGCGCGTGCGCACACACACACACACACACACACACACACACACACACCCCTACAATGATTTTCCACCACTCATTTTCTGAAGAAACTAGAGAACAGCTTGGATTTAGGATCTTTTAAGGACAATTAGGTATTTGAGTCAATGGGTTCCATATCTGTGGTTCTATCAACTTCAGTTAAGATCCAATCTGTCTGTGAACTGAACATGTACTGCTTTTTCCTCATCATTATTTTCTGGACAAGCCTTATTAACAACAATTTACACAGCCTCTACATTGTACGAGACATTAGAAGTACGCTAGAAACAATTGATAGATGATGGAAGAATTAAGATAGGGTATATTCAAGTGTTGTGCCTTTTCATACAAAGGACTTAAACATCTTCACATGTTGGTGTCTTTTTAGGAACAGTGGTAGACTGGAAAATAATCCCTTAGGATATGGAAAGATGGATTTCTCAGAAAATTAGAAAACAACCTTTCTCAAGACCTAGTGATACCACTTTTGGGTATAGACCCAAAGGACATGTGCTCAACTATGTTCATAGCAGGATTATTTGTCATAGCCAGAATCTGGAAACAACCTAAATGCCTTTTGACCAAAGAATGGGTAAGGAAAATGTGGTACATTCACACAATGGAGTACTACACAGGAGAAAAAATAATGACATCTTGAAATTTGTGGGCAAATGGATTGATCTAGAAAACATCATAGTGAGTGAGGTAAGACAAATATAATATGTAATCACTCATAAGTGGCTTTTAGACATAAAGCAAAGTAAAATCAGCCTACAATTCACAATCCCAGAGAATCTAGACAACAAAGAGGACCCTAAGAGAGACATACATGGATCATATCTATATAGGAAGTAAAAAGCCAAGATCTCCTAAGTAAATTGGGAGCATGGGGACCATGGGAGAGAGTAAAGGGGAGGGAGGAGCGAAGGGAGGGGAGCGGAGAAAAATATATAGCTCAATAAAAACAATTTTAAAAAAGAAAAAAGATATGGAGAGATGAGTGCATATCCTAGTTGTTAGTGGCTATTTCTGAAATCTTGGGAACATTGCTACAATACTAGCTATCAATGATATATTCACCCTACTGCTGGGCATGCAATGGAATCTCGAGGCTTCTTTTACACTAAAGGTAATACATTTGAACTGAGTTCCCATTATCTTCTATTTCCTCTCTTTTCCATTTCCATCTATACCGTTATATGGAGATGACCTCCGCAGATTTCACAATGTGTGCCTGTGGGATGCTCTCTGGCCTCATGCCTGTCTCCTTTGAACTATTTGTCAAGGGCACCCAACTCCTGTGTAGAAGAAGTTCTGACACTTGAGGGCTGAATACGAGGGGCAAGGAATGTAAGGGCAAGATTGAGAGTTACAGAATATTGGTTACTCTTCATACCGCCAAACGTCATTCTTGTGCTATCAGGTAAAGAGAAGTGTCAGACAAAGTGACAATTAAGTACAGGTGTTAAAATGCCAACATCTGCAGTCACATAAAACCAAAGTAGGGCTAAAGTTCTGTGTGCTTCTTTAACCTTTATACTTCTGTTTGTTCATCAGTAAAGAAAACAGATACGGAGCCCATCTTGCAGGGCTGTTGCGAGAATACATAAAGGAGCGCATACCACATCCAGCCCTTGAGCCCATTCAAATATTCTGCTACCTAACATCTACTCTCTGTTGGGTCAGCAATAGACTTAACATCTTAAATGATAGTACCGTTATAAGAACTTTGACCAAGTTCATAGATAAAATCAAGTAAAAGTTATCTAAATATTAACCCCTTTGACAATTAAATTCCAAGAATCACTAGGTAATAACACATCTGTAAACTTTTTAATGTATATATTTGGATTTTTTCTTTGGGTAGACTAATTAGGGCTAAGTAGAAATTATGTATCCATCTCTGTAGTGTCATGTGATTACAATACACTCGACAATGTATCATTTCATATCCTTACCGACTCCACTAGGTAGGTACACGAGGCTTTCTAGCTCTAGGTGACCTCTGTATGAACTTATGCGGATAAATACAAACTCTTGTTTGAAATCTGAAGCAAGGTAGTGGTAGGAATGGGAACAAATCCTTCTGGGCTGGAGAGATGGTTCAGTGGTTAAGAGCATTGCCTGCTCTTCCAAAGGTCCTGAGTACAATTCCTGGCAACCACATGGTGGCTCACAACCATCTGTAAAGAGGTCTGGTGCCCTCTTCTGGCCTGCAAACATGCACACAGACAGAATATTGTATACATAATAAATAAATAAATATAAAAAATATTGAAAACAAACAAACAAACAAACAAACAAGTCCTTCTTACTCTCAGGCCTGTTATGTGACATGTGGGGGACCACAAGAAGCTTTGATAATGTTAGCTTTTGTCTCAACTCAGCTGCCAGAATCGAGGTGCTGAACTGACTTTAGCGAAACAAAAAAATCATCATCTGGAAGACTGAAACAAAAAGTCCTTAGTTATAGGAGACATAGTGGGCGGGAAAACATAAATAAAGAAAATGAGCTGCAATTTATAACCCGAGTTAAACAAAAAGCTCCCTAAATTTACATCCTCCTGTTTCCACATAATGAGTCAATTAATCTTCCAATGCTTTATAAAAGTGAAAAAAAAAAAACCACCCTGGTAGCAGCTGGTTTTAATGTTAAACCTAATTAGAAAAACACATTAAGGCAAGGGAAGTGCTGAAGTTACATTTAGCTGAGAAAAGAGAAGTATGTTCATGAGCTGTGGACAAGGAGAAGCGAGGATATCAGATAAATTAAAGCTTGCCTTTTGTATTCCACAGCCTGATTTCCCAAAAGAAAGCAGCCATTTGAGGACAGAGAAATGAGTCACCATATAAGGTACGGTTCTGGTCAAGCTAAGCAGATGATCGTTAAAGACTATTTCACAGAGCTAGTAGACAGACACTTCTGCCTGGACTCAGGGATTTTTCCGTCTTGAATGACTCAATAAGCCATCTGAACACCATTTAGCCCAGCCTATAATTGTCAGAAAAATTCTTAATTGTGAGATGATCTGCCACCTGTCACTAAGTACGAGTCACATGTTTCAATTTCATATTTAATAATCTCATAAAATAGCCCCGAGAAAAACAATTTAAGGAGAGATGAACACTTGGCACTAATATGGATTTTGGTTTATTGATACAAATTTAAGGTCAATTTTGTTAGATGTATATTTCTACTCTTGTTTAAGATATTATGTTTATACAACTCATTTAAAATGTAATGTATAATTAAGAAATACAGATTAATAAGTAGTCATTTATAAAAATAGTCAAACTTGTAGTTATGTTAGTTAGGTTTTCTTTTTTTGTATTTATTTATTTATTTATTTATTTATTTATTTATTAATTAAAGATTTCTGCCTCCTCCCTGCCACCGCCTCCCATTTCCCTCCCCCTCCCCCGATCAAGTCCCCCCTCCTTCATCAGCCCGAAGGGCAATCAGGGTTCCCTGACCTGTGGGAAGTCCAAGGACCACCCACCTCCATCCAGGTCTAGTAAGGTGAGCATCCAAACTGCCTAGGCTCCCCCAAAGCCAGTATGTGCAGTAGGATCAAAAACCCACTGCCATTGTCCTTGAGTTCTCAGTAGTCCTCATTGTCCGCTATGTTCAGCGAGTCCGGTTTTATCCCATGATTTTTCAGACCCAGGCCAGCTGGCCTTGGTGAGTTCCCGATAGAACATCCCCATTGTCTCAGTGTGTGGGTGCACCCCTTGCGGTCCTGAGTTCCTTGCTCGTGCTCTCTCTCCTTCTGCTCCTGATTTGGACCTTGAGATTTCAGTCTGGTGCTCCAATGTGGGTCTCTGTCTCTGTCTCCTTTCCTCGCCTGATGAAGGTTAATATTCAGGAGGATGCCTATAGTTAGTTAGGTTTTCTAGATATATTTCAGTTAGATAGATAATTTTCAACACTTCCAAGACTATGGAATATGGCATGTAAAATGTTTTAAGAATTTAGACTTTTCTAAGCGTCTGTAAAGCAAAGGACACAGTCAACAAGACAAATCGGCAGCCTACAAAATGGGAAATGATCTTCAGTAACCACACATCAGACTGATCTCCAAAATATTCAAAGATCTCAAGAAATTGGTCATCAAAAGAACGAATAATCCAATAAAAAAATGGAGTACAGACCTAAACAGAGAACTCTCAACAGATGAATCTAAAATTGCTGGAAGACACTTAAGGAAATGTTCAACATCCTTAGCCATCAGAGAAATGCAAATCAAAACAACTCTGAGATTCCATCTTACACCTATAAGAAAGGCCAAGATCAAAAACACTGATGACAACTTATGCTGGAGAGGTTTTGGGAGAAAAGGGAACACTTCTGCATTGCTGGTGGGAATGCAAGCTGGTACAGCCCCTTTGGATATCAGTGTGGTGATTTCTCAGAAAATTAGGAAACAACCTTCCTTAAGACCCAGCAATACCACTTTTGGGTATATATCCAAAGGATGCTCAATCATACCCCAAGGACATGTGTTCAACTATGTTGATAGCAGCATTGTTTGCCATAGCCAGAGTCTGAAAACAACCTTAATGCCCCTCGACCAAGGAATGGATAAGGAAAATGTGGTACATTTACACAATGGAATACTACACAGTAGAAAAAAATAATGACATCTTAAATTTTGCAGGCAAATGGATGGATCTAGAAAACATCATATTGAATGAAGTAACTCAGACCCAGAAAGACAAATATCATATTACTCACTCATAAGTGGTTTTTATACACAAAGCAAAGAAAACTAGCCTACAATTCATAATCCCAGAGAATCTAGACAGCGAGACATGCATGGATCTAATATACATGAGAAATAGAAAAGGACAAGATCTCTTGAGTAAATTGGGAGCATGGGGAACATGGGACAGGGTTGAAACAGAGGAGAGAGAAAGGCAGGGGAGCAGAGAAAAATGTATAGCTCAATAAAATCAATAAAAAATAAAAAAAAGAATTTAGACTTTTCTAAACAATGAAACATGTCTGCTTCTGGCATCACCAATCACTTCAAGAGGATGATGATCATCAAGAGTCTCCTTATGGAGTTTGCTAGTAATTTGGGAAAGAAACTGCTCTTTCCTGGATTGCTTGATGGTATGCTGTATAAACTGGACATGCAGGACCTATAGAAATTTACTGCTGAAGTTGCCTAAAGAAGGTGAGATGGTCCTTCAGGTTTCCTGCTTCATGAGAGAATCTGACAGACATTCTGCAAGAGACAGAAGAAAGAACTGCCAATATAGGAGAAACAGTCTTTCAAATTCCTGCTTCATGGAAAAGTCTGCTGGATACTATGGACCTGTAGGCTGAAGATGGATGCCCCAACATTACAGAAGAACTTTGGGTGACTGTCCAGGCAGCAAGATGTCCCTGTCAATTCTAGAACTTTGGAAGCTGCTTACAATGCACTTCCTATTTATTTAGGTAATATTATATTCTTCTGGGGTCTTTGGGGGAGTTAAAGACAGGTAATTATAAATTTCCTTAGGTATGATAAAAATAAATTTGATATGAAAGTTTAGACTCATAAAGAAATATCATAACTGTAATTCTTATTTGATACCTGCTTTGTATATGTCATTTTACTATGTTAAAGTTAAAACCTTCCTTTTTATTTAGACAGAAAAGGGAAGATGATGTGGAATTCTTCTCTGTATGCTGTGAATATCTTTTATTACCATTGGTTAATAAAGAAGGTGCTTCGGCATATAGCAGGGCAGAATATTGCCTAGCTGAAAGAGATATATAGAGAAAGTAGGAAGAGTCAGACAGATGCTATGTAGCTGTAGAAGGAGACAGACGCCATACCCTTACCAATAAGGCACAGCCTCGTGCCCATGCACAGATTGATTGAAATGGGTTAATAAAAGATATAAGAATTAGTTAATAAGAAGCCTGAGTTAATAGGCCAAGCAGTGTTATAATTAATATAGTTTCCGTGTGAGTATTCAAATCTGGGAACAAAAGAGCAGTCTTTGCTTACATTTTAGAAAGCATATCCCTTAGAATGCTTATCATGTATTTCCTAACAATCAGGCAAAGAGGGACTGCTAGGTTGGTGTTATGCTTTTCTGGAGGTGAGAAGGATGCACAAGGTGGAGGATGAAAGTGTAAACATTTTACCTTGAAAGGAGGGTGCAGGCTTTGCATTCTGCAGACTCCACAGGCACTCACCTGGGCATCCTGTTACCATGCAGAGTTACAATGCAGGCTTTGGGCCTGAGCTTCAGAATTCAGATGGACTCATTGGTGTTTCTGCTAATTCTTGAAACACATTGAACATTAAGGTGTCTGTGGATTGTTTGCTGTGAGGTCCACTAATAAGTATAGCCATCTCTCTCTCTTTATTGCTAATGTCCCTATGAAGGACCCTATTAAACAACAACAACAACAACAACAACAACAACAACAACAACAACACCTCTTCCGCTATCCCAGAGAACAACTTAATTGAGGAACCAACTTCAGGAATTATGGCTTGAAGTCATTGCTAGAGCAGGAAGACAACTGAAGCGGGTGAAGGGGATACAAATAGGAAAGGGAGACATCAGTGCGCCCTTCCCTAAAGATTCCACCTGAAAAGCACCTACAGTTGATGCACTTTCAGCGAAGCTATCAAAATTAACACACAAAACCCAGTAGTAGCCCTCTGTATACAGATGACAAACATATTGTGAAAGAAATCAGTAAAAACAGTACCATTCACAATAGCCTCAAAACAAATAGACAAACAAACAAATAAAATAAGTAAATAACAGATAAATCAGGTAACCAATATTGAAAAGATTCATGAAAAGATTCATGATTCATTCTTTTTCCATGGATGAGGCCAGTTTCTAACAATTCATGTGCGACTGGCGCCTCCTAGTGGCTTCAAAGAATACAACGCCGAGCTTCTTTTCCTGATTTTTTTGAAATCACAGAATGGAGGAAAACTCCTACAGCTCACCGGTGCCATAGTTGTAAACTACATTATCCAAACTTTGGGAAATTCTTTTCTGGATGAGCACAAGTTTATTTAAAAATTCTAGTTAAGAGTTGTGGAATCTTTTGAAAGATTTTCAGAGAAATAGTGATGTAGAGAAAGAAGGGGGAGCTTCAGAAGGACAGTGAAATAAATACCTTTTGCTTTTAAATTAGCATTTTTACTTATTCTTTGATAATTTTACACACACACACACACACACACACACACACACACACACACACACACCCCGTATTGTGATTTTATCCACACCAATGCCATATTCCCTCATTGGATCCCAATGTTAATCCTGACCACTCCCCAAGTCCTCTTTCTTATTTTTCTCTTTGAAATATCAAATCCAATTAGTGGTGCTAGCGTGAGCATGGGCAGATTTTCAGTAGTCACGTCCTCCAGGAAGAATGATGCTGTCTCCTGAGGGAGACATCAATTGTCAATAGCTCTTCAGCTCAACACAAAGCCACAAGAGCCCCTCTCCCACTCATTCTGGAATAATTGACTGGTTTGATCCTGTGCTGCACTTGTACAGGTATGTTCTCTGATCAGATAATGGGGCTTAATCCATGGGAGGAAACCTGATAATAGTCACTGGGGATGTCATTAGACGGTTGGAGGGAAGGCGTTGTCAAACTGTCTTCTAGTCATGCACTTTTATACCTACAGACCAGTGTGTGTACTGCTCCCAGCCTCTGTCACAGAAGCTTCTTTCGGCAGTGGGTAGCAGTCAGTTCAATGCTTCATAACTTCTCAGAGTGCTGAGAATGTGCAACTGTTGAGTGCTCAGCACTAAATAAGAATATCTTTAAACCTGATCAATTTCCAGGCTTCTATGACTGTAAATTGCAATCCAATAACTGTGGTAAATACTCTGGAAATCAAAAGTAACAAACTCACCAAGACTTAAGTCTGATGATGTTATGTTAACCCAGTGGCTCTCAGTTTGTGATTCTCAGAGTCACAGCATCAGCATCATTGACAATGCAGTGTCAGCAGCATCTGCAAGCTATGCATCTCTCAATCTTCCTCACTTAGATCTAGTGGGTCAGGAATCCTGGAGATAGGGTCCAGGGCCCTGACTGATAAGAGCCTTCCCCACTCTTCTCATGATCAGGATAGTCTGTGTCACAAACGAAATAGAGTTTAAATCAGGTCTTTAGAATAGCAACCCAGTGGTTTCTGGGAAATTACCAAAGAAAACCAGTGGTTGGGAGATTGCCTATCAGATAAAGTGTAAGGGTAATAACCAAAGTTTGGATCTCCAGCACTCATATAAATGCTGATGAGCATGGCAGACTGTCTACAGTTTCAGCACAGGATCCCCCAAGGGAGCTGCCTAGCCAAACTAGCTATACCAAGGAGCTCTGCATTCAACTGAGAGGTGTTGCCTCAATGAATAATGAGTATTGTTCAAGGAAGAGTCCTCAAATAGCTCTGGACTTCTGAATGCATATGTAATCATGTGAATCCACATTGGCACATGTGATCTCACATCTGTGTGGACACACACATACACAGAACATACTGACACATTAAAAAAAGAGAAAAATCACACCAAGCCATAACAAACCAAAAACAGCCCTTCAGATAACAGTGGCTTGACAATTTATTTTTTTCCATTAACACTTCAACTTTCCATGGCATCTACAGGCCTGCCTGCTTCTCTTGGCTGTGAGCATATGCAACAATTATCACATTTCTTCCAATTCTCACTGGTTGTTCATCCAAGCTTTGGGGCTGCTTTATTGTCAGAGGGTCTTGTTTTTTCTTCATCTAGCCTTCCCTTGTTTGCATATTCCAGCATTTTGAAAAGTTGTCAGTTTGAGAATTGTAGAGGTGAGATTTTGTTTCCATAAAACATACAAACAAACAAAAACCAACCAGGCAAACTCAAAGAAATTTAGTTTATCTGAAAGATGTCAAGCTCCCTGTACATCTCTGGAAAACATGGTCTCTCAGTGATGAAACTTTGTAGAAGAGCGGCAAGGGAAGAACACTAGGCTCTACAAAGCTCCTTTCTGGGGTCCTGCTCCACCATCTCCAGCTTGCTTCAGTCACTTACTACAGGGATGCGTTCTAACCTCTCTACCTTGGGTTTTTACACTGGGATATGAAGGTTCATGATGGTGCCACGACTGTGAAGGTAAATGGTACAGAACATAAAAGGCCACAGTGCCAGAGATTAAAAAAGTTTTAATTGCTAAAAACATTAAAAAGGAGGAAAATAAACTCAGCAGAGCAAGCGGTGGCATTGGATATTGCTATTGTTCTACCATTAAAGCCAGACATTATAGCTTGTAGGAATAATCGGTGAGATTCTACAAATTAGTGTCCTGCCATCCCATTCAGCTTAGAGTAGGAAGAGCAAGTTGCCATGTTGCAAATCTATGTGTCTTCTGAATATTGAGCACATTCTATTGGCAAGGATGTCAAAAATAGAAAAAAAAGGAGTTTGAATGTCAGTATAAAATGTATATGTTGCCACTTTTTCCCAGTCAAGGGAAGATAATCATACAGGTATTTGAAAGTATTTACTTATTTATTTACTTACTTACTTTAGCAGATGGCATTGATTAATGCTTCAGTACCAATCATGTCATTGTTTTAAATCCCATCTTGAGAGTGTGGTAGACTTTGGCCTGGGTTTTTGATGTAAACACTCACCTCCAAATCCAGGCCTTGTAGAGAAATCATGGTCCTCAATGTGTAACAACTGCTCATGTTTTAAGGGCCAGACTTTCGTACTGTCCTCTTTCCTCATTCTGGTTTCCCTTATGCTGTTCCTCCGAGAAAAAGATACATACATATCTTAGTTAGGGTTACTTTCACTGTGATGACACGCCATGGCCACAGCAACTTGTGGAGGAAAAGGTCCAGTTGGTGTATGCTTCTGTAAAACTCTAGGATAACTGTAAAGCCATTTCTGAATATTCTGAAGCCATTCTGAACCCTCTCAGCCTCCATGCCTTAGTGCTACCCCTCCCCTGGGAACCAAGGGCCTAACAGCTACGCATGCACATACTGAAATGTTGGGAACTTTACATCTCCCTGAGTCCTTGTGAGTGTTCTCCAAATAGAGCTCCATTCCTGAAATTGAGACAAGATAACCCACAGATGTCCACAGATGTTTTGACTCAGTCCCTGGGAAAGGGGCAAAGTAACCCTAAAATGTTCCCTCTTACCTCATCTGATCTGGCAACCACTCTCCATCCAATAATTGGTAATAGCCCTTTGAATAAGGCAATCATAATAGTTAAAGAACAACCCCCAGAATCCTCCCTTGTTTTTGTGGATTTTACTTTAAAAGTAGCCTGTACCAGCCATTCAGGGTCTTTCTGGCTTCTCGAATGCTGAAAGACCCTGTTATGACAGAATTAATAAAATCCTCATGTTTTTACATCAACTGTGGTGTGAGAGATGGTCTCTTGGGGTGCATCCTTCTGGTAGTTGGACTTCAGGGTCCAACACTTCCACATCCATAGTCCATCATTGAAGAAAGTCAGGACAGAAACTCAAACAGGACAGGAACCTGGAGGCAGGAACTGATGTAGAGGCCATGGAGGGGAGCTGCTTACTGACTTGCTCCCCATGGCTTGCTCAGCCTGCTTGCTTTCTTTCTTTGTTTCTCTCTTTCTTTATTATTTACAAACATTTTATAAGTTCCACATCATGAATTCTGATCCCATTCATCTTTCTTTCCTTTTATATCTGTCCTCTTCCCTTACAACCTCCTCTCCAAGATAAAATAAAATTTAAAAGAAAAGCAAAACCAAACCAAACCAAACCAAAATCAATCTACCAACCAACCAACCAACCAACCAGCCAACCAAACAAACAAAGTCTTGATGTGGAAACTGTAGCATGACACAGGGAGTCACAAAGTCTGCAAATCTTTACTTGTTATGTGTTCATGGCAATGAGTCATTGATCTGGTTAGAGGCATCTGGCTTACATCTGCTACACCACTGATACTGGGCCCTCCCTGGGACTCTTCTTGAATATTCTGCTGCTTCCTTGTGTCATGAAGATCCTGCATCTTTGGATCTGCAAGTCTAGTCCATTCACATGCTACAGGGTTTCATAGATGAGGTCAATGTTGGGTAGAGTGAGCCCTGCTACTTGAGAGAGGGGACTTTGTACTTCACCTGGGAAAAGCAGTAGATCTGACCCCAGTGGTGTGGGTGTGAGCGAGCTGGCTCCAAGGGGTGAGAGCAGTTGGTCTGCCGGGGGCACTGGGTGAGCTAGTCAGGGAAGTGCTGAAGAGCTTTCCCTGGTAGTGATGAAGCAAAGTTGGCAGACTGAACAACCCAGCTACCATCCAGGCCCAGAACTAGGGCTATGAGTTGGCCTAGCCTGCTTTCTTATTGAACGCAGGATATGGAACCACCCACAATGGGCTGGACTCCCCTCATCAATCACTAATTAACAAATGCCCTACAGCTGGACCCTGTAGAGACATTTTTCTCAATTGAGGTTTCCTCCTTTCAGATAGCTTTAGTTTATGTTAAATTGACACAAAACTAGTTAGTACAAAATATTTTTAAGATACATTTATTTATTCATTCTTATTATTCATCTTGCTTAACGTAGAATGCCCTGAAATAAACACATAGAATTTCATCTTGTTAGTTCAGATTAAGCCAAATATCTGCCAACATTTGTATTTTTGCCATATAAGGGTAGAGGGAGCAGGTAGGTAAAACAAGCTTTAGAGTACTTGAAATAGAAAACCAAAAGGATTTAATACCTAGACAGACACCATTTCTCACAGTACTTATGCGAGATGAGAAACAGTAGGTGAGTAAAGGTGATCAAAGGTCAGATTCACAGACACCCAGCTAAGGCAAGCTTTGAGGAAACGGCGCCTGGGGGCGAGCATTTCAACAAGAACCCTTGAAGAAACTACCTGGGAATGAGCATTTCAACAAGCACCCAAGAGACTGACATTGATTGGACAATCTCTGCCTTAAAGCAGTAGGAGGTGAAAACATTACAAAACTGTAAACTGATGAAAACAGAGTTTTCAATGCCAGAACAAACAGAGACTGTGGGACAGACAGAGATTGCAGGTAGAAGGCCTACTGGAGTTTGTAGCTAGAAGGCCTACTGGAGTTTGTAGGGCTCAAAGGTTGTTGGACCTGGGAAAACCCGACAATGGAATAGGCAACTATTTCTACCTCTTCTTCTCTAGGTCGAAGTGCACATGGCAAGCTCCTTTCTGTGATGTGCTATGTGGAAACAAAGTCCTGTCTCTCTGGGCATCTGTGAGTGTGAGCAAGGGAATGGGACAAAGGGAATACTTTACTGCCGAACCACCATTTCCTAGGAACATGAATGCAAATTTTAACAAAACAGTTTTTAGAAGCAATTTATTTAATGTTTTTTCTTGCCACACTTTTCATTGATTGATTTATTGATTGATTGTGTGTGTACACATAAGCATATGCTTCCTTGTGGTTCCCATAACACTGTTGTGTAGGACAGAAGACAACTTGTGGAATTCTCTTGTCTTCTTCCATCCTGTAGGTCTTAGAGATAAAACCAAGGTGCTCACTCTGGGGAGTATTCACTGAATAATCTCTCTTGTATTGGAAGCATTTTCTTGGCTCAAGAAAATGACTCTGACTAGGAGAATTTCACATCCTGAAGCAGCTGATGGAAGAGGGTTTGTGAGATGGTCCAGTGTGATCTCTCATTAGGGTGGATCCTGTACGAATCCTCAGGGATTTAGAGATGTATTCTTTTTTCTAATAATATGAATAGATAAGTTTGGGAAAGGAATCTCTTTTGGATAGAAGGCAATGGATTTGAATTTAAATATATTAAATCTTTATATCCTGTGAATAATTGAACACAGAACTATTTCTCCCAAGAATCTAGAATAAACTAGGGAAAACCTTCTAAGGAGCTAGAATAAATTATTTATTAAAAATAATGATAAAGGACTGGGGAGATAATCAGTCATAAGGTAATTCCTGAGTAGGCATGGGAACCTGAATTTGATTTCTCTAACTACCACCACCAAGTGATTACATGTGTTTGTAATCCCAAAGACATAGACAGGAGGATCCCCAGAGTTTGCTCATCAACCAGTAGCCTAAATGGTGAGCCCAAGTCAATTAGATACCCTGTCTCAAGGCAGAAGGTAGACAACTCCCAAGGAAGTGCATCTAAGTTTGACTTCTGACCTCCACACACATGCATATACACAAGCACTCACATAAACACCACCCCACACATGTATGCACTAATAGCAAGAGGTAGCTTCCAAGTAACGCCCACTACGTTCAAGACATCAGCCCAGATGTTTGGTACGCATCCAGCTCTTCTGGTTTCCTGGGTCTCTTCCCAGAGTTTCGGATTCAGTAGGTTTGGGGTATAAAATTGCATTTGTAATGTTTTTTCAGGATAACTTGTTCCTGTAGAAAATAGCACGTAGTTAATAAAAGCTCGCTAGTTGTTTTTGTAAATCAAAAGTGTAGATATAACATGTAATGGGAAATTTGTAAAAATACTCCTCTGGTAATGATATTTTGGATACAACAAATAAATGACATGTGACTAATGTGTCTTTTCAGAATCATTCCTCTGCAGGAGACTGAAATACAGATGCATTTTAATTAAGAACCCTGAGTGTGCTGAGCTCAGGCCTGCTGTGAAATGCTCTCTTGACAGCAGAGGGGTCCAGGCACCAGCGCTTATCTGACCTGCACTGAGTGTTCCATGTTTATTTCATCTGGATTTCTTTTTACCAGATGTATATGTGGTAATATACATACCAGGAGAATATGTGGGCTGTACCCTCAACACAATTTTACAAATTCTTGCACTGTACCATACATGTTTAAATAAATACTTAAAGGAGTTGGAGAGATGGCTCAGTGGGCAAGAGTGTTTTCTGCCATGCAAAGGGCAGGAGTTTGGGTCCCAGTCCCCATATTGGGTGACTCAGAGCAGCCTGTGAACTCAGCTTCAAGGGGCTCTGACACCTCTAGCTCCATTGGTACCTACATTTACAAACTTCCCTCCAAGAGACAGACACAGAACCCCTCACCACATAAACATACTCAGACACCCCCATACAGACACACACAGACATTGCCACAGACATACACAAACATCCCCCACACAGACACACATAGACACTTTTTCAAGACACACACAGACACCCCCCACAGACACACAAGACACCCCCATACAGACACACAGAGACACACACAGACACCCCCACATACACACACAGTCACCCCCACACAGACACACATAGACACCACCACACAGACGCACAGACACCCCATACACAGACACACATAGACACCACCACACAGACACACAGACACCCCATACACAGACACACATAGACACTTCCCCACAGACACACACAGATACCCCATACACAGACACACACAGTCAAACCCCAACAGACATACACAGATACACCCCCTTGCAGACACACACAGAACCCCCCACACAATTAAAAATTATAAAATAATTCCCCAAACAAATATAAATTGCTTCTATAATTCTTTCATTATACATTTAAAAATACCTAGATATTCGATTATTTAGAAGGATATTCTTTCTTTAAAAGTACCCAGTAACTTGAATACCTACATTAAGTATTTAAAAATAAATGAATAAATTCTTCTTTAAATTATCAGAAAATTTATATTATTTTCTAAGAACTTGTATTTCCATTTCTTGCTTCATAGATTTTTCTTACCCATCATACAAATATTTTTGGGAAGAAAATCTGTATATACATTGATAATAACTTTTAAATTTAATATTTCCTTTACAAAGAGAAAAAAATAATTTATATAAATGTTGACTCCTACTAAATTTAAGAATAAAACTTTAGAGAAAATAAATTTGTTAATGAAATGGTGACATATTTTCTTCAGTTATTTTATGTGTTAGATAGATTTAGTCATTGTGAGAATGAAACTAGCTTTTGCATATATTCCCTTTTTATTAGTTTTATAGAAACGAGCTCTGAATTTTGTTCAAATGTGTGTGAGTACATTGAATATCAAAAAAACTTTTCACATTGTTTGAAAAATGCACCTGAATTATCTGAATGTGACTTTTAAATCATTTTCGGTGATTTATCACCTAACAAATTAACTAGGTTCTTCCTTTAATTTTGTTAAAAGAAGATGAGAAACAAGCCAGTGTGAAAATGATATGTTACTTGATATAGAATCATTCACTATCTCAACCTCAATATTTATAATTGTCTCTTTGTTCTCAGGAAGCTTTATACGAGAGGGACTCACACAACACGGTTAGGAAAGAGAGAGATGCCTGGATTTTGTCACATGAGGCAGAGCAATCGTTAAAGGGAGGTGATGAAGGAGATGGGGTGAGTGTTCAGGTTAGTCTACTTTAATAAAGCGGTCATAAAGAATGGAATCCAGAAATTGTTTAGAAATTGCACTTGACGACATGCCTTTCAGATAGCTTGCACGTACCCTTGTAGATACATGATGCCTCATGAATACAGGTGTTTGCTTTGAAAACCTCTGACTTGGTGTTATATATGTTTATAATTATACACAGTTGTATATTGTTTATAATGTATGGGATAGTCATTATAAACTGTGTTTTATATTATAAGAGAATACCAGCATTGTTATCTTTTATTGCTTTTGACCACAAAGTACTACAGACACTAAAAAATTATTGCTATAATTTTTTTTCTCGGTAATATCCAGAACCTTTCCTTTTGATTGAGGACACTTCTTTTCTGGATCAACAAGGAGCCATGTTTCTGTGGGGCTTCTAAGATCTCAATCTGTGACTAGGCAAGGAGTAGCCCGAGGGAGGGGAGTTTAAAATTTGGGTGATTTCAGGTCTTCTAAAATCTTTGAGGCCATATTAGAACTAAGAATTAAAACATTTTAGCATTGCCTGGGGAGGATCAAACATCTTTCTGGCACACTTGAAATTTTATAAGTGGATGTAAACAAAACTCTCTTATGATGTCTATGAAATGTGGAAATTACTCAAAGAAAGTATAAAATTATTTCTATGCTCTAGCCTTTGACATGGCAACATAAAGAAGGTATTCCCTTATAAAGATTAAAAGTGCTTTTTATTTTTATTCATCAGCTAATTGTGTAAATATTATGGCTTCTGGTTTTATATTTTGTAGGATTCCTGAGTATATGAGCAAGTGAGTCTCTGAGTCTTGGCTGTTTACTGTGCCGTTTCTTGGGCTCTTTTCCTTCTGTTTGTTTTATCTTACTCTGACTTGTTTATCTTTTCTATTTCAGTATTATTAATTTTAGATGCTTCTTTGTTTGCTAACAAGACAGAAAAAGGGTGTATCTGGATGATAAGGGAGGTGGGGAGGAACTGGGAAAAGTGGAAGGAGAGAAAACTGTAATCAGGGTATATTATATAAAAAACTATCAAAATATGGTATTTAGGGTAGCCTGAATCCATGTTTCCAGGTCATGGTCACATATTTAGCTACTAAAAAGTGTCTCTCATTCTCTCTCTCTCTCTCTTTTTTTAGAAGTGAAGTTGGAACCTCCTACATTCCATCCATTTTCTAGAGTTACTATAAACATCAACTTTTCTCATTCTAGAAGCATGTCCTGTTGTGCAGATGATTTTGTTTACTATTATTATTTTTTACTATTATACTACATATAGTATTATTATATATCAATATATTAGTAATATATAATTAGCATACAATGCTCTTATGTAGTAATTATATATTATATTATCAATAGCTTTTGCCTACAAATTGAATAGGTCTGCAGATGAACATCTCTTTGCATGAGACAGCCAGGGAGTGTGCTCAATCAGAGACGTGGCAGCTACTGTATGTCACCTGGGTCTGTAACAGGTCATGAACTCAGTGCTGAGGGTTCAGACACCCTCACGTAATCAGGAAAACAGACCAATTTTAGAGTTATTCTGTAGTCATTATCTGGAGCTCAGATGGTACAGTAAGTTACAAAATTTTATATGAAACTTGGAGTTCTTATCTTGTTTGAAGAAAGATCAGAAATCTGCTGA
Source organism: Microtus oregoni (assembly GCF_018167655.1). Taxonomy (NCBI): domain Eukaryota; kingdom Metazoa; phylum Chordata; class Mammalia; order Rodentia; family Cricetidae; genus Microtus; species Microtus oregoni. The sequence continues at coordinate 29,133,963 of NW_024543089.1, forward strand.
CTGTGCTACTGTTTTCATGACCTTTCACCTCAGTGTGAGGCTTGGATTGGAATGCTGAAGGAATTCACAAAAACTGAAAAGCTTCTGTAAAGCAAAGGACACAGTCAACAAGACAAATCGGCAGCCTACAGAATGGGAAATGATCTTCAGTAACCACACATCATACTGATCCCCAAAATATTCAAAGATCTCAAGAAATTGGTCATCAAAAGAACAAATAATCCAATAAAAAAATGGAGTACAGACCTAAACAGAGAACTCTCAACAGAGGAATCTAAAATGGCTGGAAGACACTTAAGGAAATGTTCAACATCCTTCGTCATCAGGAAATGCAAATCAGAACAACTCTGAGATTCTGTCTTACACCTATAAGAATGGCCAAGATCAAAAACTCTGATGACAAATTATGCTGGAGAGGTTGTGGGGAAAAGGGAACACTTCTGCATTGCTGGTGGGAATGCAAGCTGGTACAGCCCCTTTGGATATCAGTGTGGTGATTTCTCAGAAAATTAGGAAACAACCTTTCTCAAGACCCAGCAATACCACTTTTGGGTATATATCCAAAGGATGCGCAGTAGCGCCACAAGGACATGTGCTCAACTATGTTCATAGCAGCATTGTTTGTCATAGCCAGAACCTGGAAACAACCTAAATGCCCCTTGACTGAAGAATGGATAAGGAAAATGTGGTACACTTACACAATTGAGTACTACACATCAGAAAAAAAAATGACATCTTAAATTTTGCAGGAAAATGGTTGGAGCTAGAAAACATTATTTTGAGTGAGGTAACCCAGATACAGAAAGACAGTTATCACATGTACTCACTCATAAGTGGTTTTTAAACACAATGCAAAGAAAACCAGCCTACAAATCACAATCCCAGAGAAATTAGACAACAATGAGGACCCTAAGAGAGACTTACATAGCTCCAATCTACATGGGAAGTAGAAAAAGACAAAATCTCCTGAGTAAATTAGGAGCATGGGTACCTTGAGGGTAAGGCAGAGAAGGGAGCAGAGAAAAATGTAGAGCTCAGTAAAAATCAATAAAAAACCCACCCCCCCCAAAAACCAACAAAAATAAACAAACAAAAAAGAATAATCTGTAGATTATTATAGAGTTCTCTACTAGTGTCTGTTCTGAACAGTTAATAAGAGCCAGTGTTCAGTTACCTGGAAATTTATAAGCTTGCTATAAAATAAAATAGTATTAAGATTAGCTTATAAGATGTACAATTAAATATATTAGCATCAAGGTATGCCTAAACAAACAAACAAACAAACAAACAATGATAAAGACAGGTCTATTGTAGGATAGTGTAATAATTACTAAGTTCTGCCTTAGAGCTATAATTGGCCTAAACAGCTCAAGGACAGCATGACCACAGTAGAACCATATGTCTTTCCTAGGCAAAGAAATTCATTTTCACTTGCCAAAAGTTTCTGTATCCATAGTTTCTCCCCACTGTCTTTCTTAGAAACCTGGGGAATCTGTAGTAATAAGGAGAGGCGGGGCTGCGTCCCCAGCACCCCGGCTGCCTGCTCTGCTAGATTATGCCCCGAAATAACAACACACAAACTGTATTCATTTAATCACTGCTTGGCCCATTCTCTTCTAGGCTAATTCTCATATATTAATATAGCCCATTTCTAATCATCTGTGTGTAGCACCCCAAGGTGCGCTTACCGGGGAGATTCTAGCCTAGTCCATCCTGGGTCGGAGCTTCATCCCGGGAGCGGGGCATGGCGTCTCTCTCAGGCGTCTGCTCCAGAGAGGAGCGCTGTGGAGACTGACCTCACTTCCTCTTCCTCCCAGCATTTTGTTCTGTTTACTCCACCCACAGGGCCAAGCAGTTTCTTTATTGGCCAATGACCTTCCTCCATCAGGGGAATATTAGAATAAAAGACTTTTAAAAATGTTTAGCCTAAAAAAAAAAAATGTTTAGCCTAAGGAAATGTTACTTTTGATGGAAAGCAATATTTTTATGATCTGAATGAAAATAAATAGCCTGATTTATATAACAGATCTGACTGAATGAAAGCAGGGCTCAGAATAATTGATACCAACACAAAACAAGGTGCAAAGTGTGCAATTTTCTAACAAAGACTATATCTTCCTTTCACCTCCATTCTGTGAGTGTTCTTGTGTTATAAGGGGCAGATTGTTAATCAGTTGTACCATTACTTGTTGTGGGTAATCAGGTTGGATATCGAGCAAAGAACAGCACAATATTTATTTACAAGAAAAGTGTGGAGAAGCCTAGCCTAAACAGGCTCAACTGTATTTTTGCCAAATGCTTTAACATTTACATGAGTGAATGCTGATAGTAGTGTAGAAACTGGTTCTTGGATTACTGTGTTCACTCAGGGAAAGTGTCTCTGTTTCATCCTAAGTGCCTGTTTTGAACAAGGGTGGTGGTTTACACGATCCTCAGTGCCCTAGAGGATTGCTCACTGCAGAACACATGCAGCAGATATAAATTTTAATGAATCATATTTTGGCTTGTGGCCTGAAGGGCTCTTCAGTTAGTACACAGAGAAGTGGAAAACAAGCATTTGGAACTCAGAGAACAGAAACCCGAGTGTTTCCCCTGGAGGAAACCTGACCTATAGAACCCGTAAGTTGTTTTTCTTTTAAAAGGAAATAAAAAGAGGCATTTAACCTCAGGAAAAAGGTCCCTCCTTACCAGAAAGACTTTGTGTTCCCTGTTGACTTAAACAGTGTAGGAAGCAGTAAATCTAGCTTTTTAAATTTATTGCTCTTGTTTACAGTTTCATACATGCACACCTTGCACACTGACCACTTTTACTTCCCACCTCCCCACCATACAAGCAAATTTCCCTCCCATGCACATGTCTAATTTTTTATAACCCATGAAGGTTAACCAGGCTATCTGGAGCTATCAGTTGGAGGCTGGTGGGTTGAACAAAGACACAGAACTAAAGACAGCGATTCCTTCTCTCCTGGAATCTGCTGATGGCCAATAGCTCAGAGGTAAAGGCAAAGCCTGCTGGGTCACCCCCGCCTTTCTTGATTGATTGTTGACAGGGCTTGCCTTGTGTGTGCCCAGTGCAGCTAACTTCCTCCTATTGATGTGTGAATGATGGCACTAGTTGTGTGATGTTCCCCCCTATAGCTACTCTGACATGGATGCAGACTAGTATGATGAAATAGCTCTTATTATAATTTATCCTTTCCTTCTGTTAGCATCTATGGGCAGCCAAAAAAATATATCACCTTAAATGATGATAATTAATATACTCTCCATTATTACAAAATAAACTACATGAATATTGGAAGCAACCTGAAACAAACAAAACCAAAAATCACAATAGTCTGACATAATATTTTATTCATGCTTAATTTCTTTAGAGAGGATCCAGAAAGAAGCTAAACTTAACTAGACCCTGTGTCATCTCAGGTCTGTGGTCTGAGAACAGACTGGAAGAAAAGTGTAGGAGGTACACTTTAAAAAGCAGGACCAAAGTGACAGTAGTAGATTTTGTTCTCAGGCCCATGACCCCATGAGTTCTGGGAAGTTGGCTGGGTCCAGTACCAGGCATGCTTTCTCTCCTGTTGAGTGGGCCTTTCAGTTCAATAAGACAGCTGTTGATTGGCACCAACATGTGAGTGACACTTAATGCACCTTTACCTATATCTTGCCATGTTGGTCATTGTCATGGTTCATGGTGGAAAGATCATAAGAGATAAATAAGAGGAAGTCCGCTGTGAGGTCTCCTAGAAATGACTACATCGACAAGACTGGAACAATGGCAGTGTCAGTGGACATGCGAATGTGGAAGGTGGAAGATTTCATGAAGTCCCACTCCTATCAAAGAACTAAAAGTGACTAATGACGGCTGAGAGAAGGAGCCCCTTATTGGTTGTCCAACAAAGACTTGTCAATCCTGAAACCATATAAATGCAGATAACAAAAATTGGACTCAGAATGGTTATATTCGTATATTTGTGTATAAACATATGTACATACACACATACATATGTATACACACATCATATACTCATATGTACATTACACATGTATATACACACATATACATGCATTCACATATACATACACATATGTACATACATACACATACACATGTGTATGTGTGTTTGTGTAACAATAATAATAGAAAAAGAGTCTATCAACTTGAGAGTTTGTTGGGGCATTGGAGGGATTGAAGGGAGGAAAAGGAAGGGGAAAATGATATAATTCTATTTCAACTAAGAACATATTTAAAAAGCACAAAGAAGACCAGGAATTGGGACTGCAGTTTCTGTCTTCTTTAAACCTGAGGATTCTGAAGGTATTGGTTAAATGTTTTGTTCTTTTTCCTGGTCTGGTGGGTGAGTGTTTCATGAATATGCAACGTTATAAGGACAAGCTGCTGAACATCTGTCACTTCACAGATTAGGTGTTTTGAGAAATCTTAAAAGAAAGGAGGACTTTTGCATGGACTTTCTATGGATAAGAGAGTGAATGATTTGTCCAGTTTGTAAGGCTGGGGGATTCCGGGTGCTCTTAGTGAAACCAGGGAAGACCCAGGCAACTTGTGACACCTTGGTTATTGTAATACACAGATTTCTCCTGGTTCTATCCAGGTAGCTCATGTTATTGGTGGGAAAATAGCACTGACAATGAGCCATTCTTCAGGAAGATATTTTAAATAAATGAATACTTTTTCAACAGATAATAAATGGTATTTATGATTCTTTACACTGTCTCTTCAATGTATAAAAAACTATATTTACCTCCAAAAATTAATGTTGAAAAAAGTTATTTCTGTATCATTGTTAATGCATGCCACACTGAAGATATCGGCTCTCTGAAGGATGACCCATATATGAAACATCTAACTATTTTCTCCCCAAGTAAATACAATTAAGCCAACAATGCCAAAGATGGAAGAGCCCATGCTTTTGGATGTTAACCAGAGGTGATTTATTCTGATGGGTCAGTACTATTAAAGACACAGATAATGCAAGAAAAATGGGCTTTCCTTAAAGATACATTTCTAGATCAGCAGAAAGTCTGAGGCAGCTGTTAGGAGAAAGAGGGAAATTCTCGATGACTATTTCTGTATCTTACCATGTTTGTCTCGCTGAAGCTAGGCATTGATGATGGTGCCTCTTGATTGCAGAAGTAGCAGAAGCATCTGGAATCCGTGTGATCCAGGGGTAGATGAAGAAGACCAACCAAACAGCCAGCACCATGTCTTCCAGAAGAAAGAAATGCAGATGGATGGCACCAACACAGCTACTATTTCCTGTCCATGTGTCTTTCAAAAAATAATTATCATATCATGAAAATGAACGGAGAAAAAAAGCAGATATTGTCTTCAATGCCGCCCATTGTTTCTGTAGATTAAGTAGATTAGCATCACACACAGTTATGTGTCTGTCTACCTCATCAGCAATGTAAGGAAAATAAGGCAATACCTTTTGTTTGCCCTCTTTCTAGGAGAGCTGCTTAGCACGATGCTTGATTCCCCACTCAGTACTCTCTTAGCTGCTGTCCTAGGCAGACAAAGAAGCTAGGTTAGGCCCTAATCCTCTTAATCCAATGCAATATGATTTGAATATATGTAATGACTCTGTAAAATAATATGCTTAATGAGAGAAAAATGATTAATTTAATCTTAATTACACATTGTAAACAAGGCCTTTTCTTTTATCCTGATGTTTCATTTAATCTGGAATGAAATTCTTTCCTCTCTTTAATACACAGGCCTTCCTGCACAGCAGAAAATAGTATTACTGTACTTTCAAGTAAGCTATCACATTTTAAGATGGTTTATTCCCTTCATAACAAAAGTAGTTCACTTTAAGGGTAAATATAGTAACAAGCCTCTAAATGAAGTAGTACTGTCTTGGATAAAGCACAAAACATTAACCTCTCACTGTTAAATTAGAGACCTGTGCTTAACAGCAGTCTGCCTACATACAGAAAGTGGACATTCTGGTTTGTAGGTACTATTCCATGCAAGTCTTAGGTAGGGTTTCCTGTGCTGTAATAAAACATTGTGACAAAAAGAAACTCGGGGAAGAAAGGATTCATTTCATCTTACATCTCAGGTCTGCGTCCGTCATTAAGGCAAGCTAGGCCAGGAACTCAAGCAAGAACCTGGAGGTAGAAACTGGAGGGACAATGGAGGGATACTGTTGACTAGCTTGCTCCTCATGGTTTGCCTGCTCAGTTTGTTTTATTATGTTTGCCAATACCACTTGCCCAGGGCAGAACCATCCACAATGGGTCAGATACTCCTTCATCAATTATTAATCAAGAAAATGCCTCAGAGGCTTTCCTACAGGCCAATCTTACGGAGGTATTGTATTTTCTCAGTTGTGGTTGCCTCCTCCAGATGAGTCTAGTTTGTATCAAGATGACAGAAGACTAACCAGTGTACTGTCTGGATGTAAAATGCCATGGAATGGATATTCAGTGAAATTAACTTTCTATAACTAGAATATTATAAGATAGGTAGCACAGTGACAAAAACAGTGTGGGGGAGATGTACACATTGCTTCAGATAGACTCGTGAACATAACATCTTGTACATATTGTTAGGAACCTAGTGCGTTAATATATGTTAACTCAGACTCTGTGTTCTTTTAGCCCATGGATCAAAGCCTCTTGTGTTTTAGGTATGTTGTTATTGATCTTCTTCTTTTCCTTTACCTTCTTCTTTTTCTCCCCCTATTCACCTTTATTTATTCTCCTCCCTTGCAGTATCTGATAATTTTATTCTTCATTTTCTTTCTTTTTTTAAGATTTGTTTATTATGTATAAAGTGTTCTGACTGCATGTATGCCTTCATGTCAGAAGAGGTCACCAGATCTCATTATAGATGGTTGTGAGTCACCGTGTGGTTGCTGGGAATTGAACTCAGGACCTCTGGAAGAGCAGTCAGTGCTCTTAACCTCTGAGCCACCTCGCCAGCTGAATTCTCCATTTTCTATCTATTCTGTATGAATAGTGAACAAATAGAAAGTTCAGTATTTCTTTAATTTTCTTGCTCCCTTAAAACAAAATAAAAAAACCTTAATCTCCCTCTTCTTCCCAATCCTCTATGGCTATTAAATATGGCTATTTTGAAGCATTTTGTTCACACAGACACACACAGGGTAAATATATGAGAATACAGTATAGGTAGGGTGTGCTAACAAATGAACTACAGGGCCCCAAATCTTTCTTAAAACAAACAAATTGACAGATAGACAAAAACCCTCAAACAAAAGGGTTTGGGAATATCCAGTTTGGGGAATTATTGCTTACAGGTAGAACCGTGCTTTATCAAAATGCTATTGCTATGATTCTAAAGATGTTTATGATGACTATTAAACTTTTAAGTTCATAGTAAGATGTGTGACCTGTTACGACTCAGCAATGGAGAAGGAGCTCCTAGAGTACATGCTCCTGAGTAAACTGGGAGCACGGGGACCCTGGGAGAGGGCTGAAGGGGAGGGGAGAGGCAGGGAGGGAAGCAGAGAAAAATGTAGAGCTCAACAAAAATCAATAAAAAAAAAGAGAAAAAAAAGAGGGAAAAAAGTACATTTCACCCAAAGGAATGATTTTTTTCCATTTGTTTGTTTTTGAGACAGGGTTTCTCTATATGACAGTACTAACTGTCCTGGGGCTCACTTTGTAGACCAGGCTGGCCTCAAGGGAATGACTCTTTAAATTAGAAGCATCTACACTAGAGAGCTCAGGGGACCTTCTCAGGACACCTGCTTTTCAGAAATGCCTGTCAGTTCAGATATCTCCTCATCACTTACATGTAACGGCGTAAACGAGTGCAGACAGATTGTAAAAATATATATACAGCTTTAATGGCGAAATAGACTTACAGAACCGCCAAATTTATAGGCAAACATTAGCCCGAGGCGAACACGCCCCCCAAGGGGCGGGACTTATCCCTACACTTACATCACACTCAGATGCCTGGGGCGTCCCCTTCATCATAAGGACAAAGCAATGGTGAGAACTCATCTGAACTCTTTGTTGAGCCTTTTGTTTTCATATCCAATACTTAATTATAACACTTCATAATTTTCTGTGATTAATTTTTAAGTCTGAAGTGATCTCCATAAAGATAAGAACAAACCAGTGACTTAACGTGGAAACAGCTGGTTCGTAAGCGGCCTTAGAGTTTTCATTCAATTACAGGGAAGCATCTGTCTCTTGACGCTGAGAGGGCTTGTGGATCTTATCACTTTAGTGTTTTCCTTTGCAAACCCAGTAAGCATCTTAAGGGAAAAAAAGCAGAAAATCACAACTGTCAAAATGAGAAACTGGTGATTACCAGAAAACAAAGTAAGGCACTGCCCCTGGAGAAGCTGGTAGTAGCTTCAGCTGGCCCTCGAGTTGTTCCCTGTATAAGTTGCCCTCATTCACTCTTCCTCCATTCGGGCGATGTTTGCCTGTTTCTCTGGCAAGGAACCAAGAGTGAACTCAGATAGAATGGCTGGGCCCTCAAATTCTTCTTGGGTATGTAACTGTCATTAGCCCACAATAGAAAAGAATAGTAAAGCCAAGCCCTGTTTAAAGTTGGATCAAATGTAATCATCAACAGCAACAATGACAATAATTCCAATGTCTCAGAAATTTTTGAATATCACATAGACAAAAATCTTGATCTGGAATTTGTAGTCATAGAATGTTGATCAAGGATTTTTGAAGGTCATTTGGTTCACATCAGCTCCTTACTTCTTTTTTTTCTTTTTCTTTTTTTAAAATGCAGTCACCCCATGGCATTACTGAAGAACTTATTCCAGAAGCCTAAGGAGGCTGAAATACAAGGATTCTCAAGTCTTACATGTGAGGTGTATGTTCCTGCATGTAATCTGTTCACGCCCCCAAATATGCATGGATTCTAATTGTTCTTAATAATAAAAATCTGAAGTCAACTATCAAGGGGTGAAAGCTGAAGGATCAGAGAAGCAGAGCGGCCAGCTGCTAAAGTTCAGTGCAAAAGGGTGATCTTATCCTCAGACTGCATCCTCAGGCTGACTGCTACAGACTGCTGCTCAGACTGCATTGCCTCCTGCCTCCTCCCACCTTATATTTCTCTCTCAACCTAGCCATATCACTCCTGTCTCCACCACCCTAGTTCTGCTCTGTTTCTCTTTTAAAATGGATCAATTTCATGTAGTGCAGGGTGGCCTTGAACTCATAAGGCGAGATCTGTCTGCCTCTGTCTCCTGTGTCTTGGGATTAAAGGTATGTGCCACCACTGTCTGGCCTCTAGTGGCTTAACTCTGCCCTCTGATCTTGAGGCAAGCTTTATTTGTTAGATTACAACCAAGATATCACTACACCCCCAAACACATAAAGACTATTTAAAACATTTATTAGATTTATTAATTTTTATCACATGTTCACATGTGATCTCTCTCTCTCTCTCTCTCTCTCTCTCTCTCTCTGTATAGATTCAGAGATCAGAAGACAGCTTTTAAGAATCAGTTTTTTCTGTCTGCCATGTGGGTCCTGGGAATCAATCTTAGCTCATCAAACTTGTCAATGGGTGCCCTCACCTACTGTGTCGTCTCACCGATTCCTCCTGTATTCATTAAACCCTCCCCAGATTACGAATAGTTCTAGTATAATGTAGATTCTGTGTAAATAATTCTCTCACTGTATGGAATGGAAGAGAATGGAAACCGGCTCTGTATCACACAGGACAATGTTGGCTGATAAATTTAGATCTGTAGCTGTTTGAAACTATGTATACTGACCTGGGATTAGGGAGAGGCCACTGTACAGAGAAACTAGGACAACAGTGAGCAGTCAGTTCATCTGTCTGAGCTTTCAATTTATGTGACATATCAGAAATAAAATTGTCTGTGACATGGCATTTTCCCTTTCCTGTAAAATTTTTCTCTCAATTAAGAGTTCTGTCTCTTAGTATATTGCTGTTTTCATGGAATATGGTTCTTTTACTCCCCTCTCACACCCTTGCTAGAATCAGCTGTGGCAAGAGTGGGAAATATAATCCTGTTTGTGGTACCAGAGGAAGCCACTAGAGTGAGACGTGCTGGTTAAGGTGTAATTGCTCAATATTGCCACGAGATGGAAGCAAAGCACACACATTCCTACCTGCACCCCGGCCTTTTTCTTAAGCCGTCTTTTTTAAAAAAGAAAAACCACAAACTGAACGAAAATTAATTTGGATTCACCTATTGTAGACAGAGACCCACACTGGAGCACTGGACTGAGCTCCCAAAGTCCCAATGAGGAGCAGAAGGAGGGAGAACATGAGCAAAGAAGTCGGGACCACGAGGGATGCACCCACCCACTGAGACAGTGGAGCTGATCTATTGAGAGCTCACCAAGACCAGCTGGACTGTGAATGAAAAAGCATGGGATAAAACTGGACTCTCTGAACATGGCGAACTATGAGGGCTGATGAGACGCAAAGGACAATGGCACGGGGGTTTGATCCTACGTAATGTGATGGCTTTGTGGGAGCCCAGCCAGTTTGGATGTTCACCTTCCTAGATATGGACGGAGGTGGGAGGTCCTAGGTCTTACCACAGGGCAGAAAACCCTGACTGCTCTGTGGACTGGAGAGGGAGGGGGAAAGGAGTGGGGGGAGGGGGAGAAGGGTGGGAGGAGGGGGCGTAGGGGGGGAGGAGGGGGAGGGAAATGGGAGGCTGGGAGGAGGTGGAAACTTGTTTTTTTTTTTCTTTCTCCTTTTCTCAATAAAAAAAAATTTCAAACAAAAAAAAAAAGAAAATTAATTTGTGCTTGTCAACACAGGAGAGAAGGAAAGAGATGGTTAGTGACAAATAGTCAAATGGTTTAAACAATAACCAAAAAAGAGAAAATTATTGAAAAATAGTCAAATGGTTTAATCAACAATAGAAAATTAAACCCTGTTATTAAGATAGACACATTTTTCTCTTTTTGAATGGTGGTTAATGTTTATTTCTTTCTTTTATTTTTAAAGATTTATTTATTTATTATGTATACAACATTCTGCCTCGATGTATGCCCGCACGCCAGAGGAGGGCGCCAGATCTCAGTACAGATGGCTGTGAGCCACCATGTGGTTGCTGGGAATTGAACTCAGGACCTCTGGAAGAACAGCCATCTGAGCCATCTCTCCAGCCCCTAATGTTTATTTCTTATATTGAATAGCGAGCATAGTTTTAAGGCTCTACTTTATTCTATAGAAAGAAAATTATTTTTATTTGTAAATACCAAGAACTAGAGATGAATGCAGTGGAAACACGAGCTTTCTATCAAAAAGACTTGTTGACATGACTACTGTTTGACATGAAAATCACAGGGCCTGGAAGGTGGGGCTCTGGGGCTGGATGAAGAAGGTTCTGGATGATTCTTTTTTTTGGAGGGTGGGCATTATTTGGCTTACACTTCCACACTGTAATCTATCATTGAAGGGCAGGAACTCAAACAGGATAGGAACCTGGAGACTTCATACCAATAATAATAGCAACAACCTCAAGTCGGTATAGGTCACTTTGGAATATCACGATGAGGCAATAAAACATAGTAATCTTGAATGAAATCTTTTCTTGTCAAATGTTCTGAAAATGAAATATAGTTCCACTTACTGGTTGTGTGAATATTAACATAAACTTAATGTTTTTCTATATGTTAGATACTTCATATTTCGTTGAATTCATGGTTCAGACATGTCACCACATCAACTCTGCTTTTCCAAGAATATAAAAAGTCTTTCCATTTTCTTGTGTCTTAATTTCTTCAGTGTTTTAAAGCTTTCAATGTAGATATCATTCACATCTTCTGCTGGGAATATTCTAGGAGTGAGTTTTTTGTCTTCCATTCAACTTCTGTGCTTTTCAATTGGAGAGTTAAGACTGTTTACCAGTTGGGGTTATTATTGAAAGATTTGTGAAATGAAATGAAAAAAAAAGAAATTTATGCCCTAGTAATGCGGAAGAATGCATGGGTAGTCCGTATATGGCGGTTCTGTTGGGCATGTCCATATTTGGTTTTATGGTCTAAATTGATGAGGATAATTGAAGTTGACCTGATCTCTTCCTCAAGAGGGCATGAAATTTCATTACAGAAGGTTGTGAGCCACTGTGTGGTTGCTGGGAATTGAACTCAGGACCCTTGGAAGAGCCAGCAGTGCTCTTAACTGCTGAGCCACCTCTCCAGCCCTGACTGCTATCTAGTTGGGGTTATTATTGAAAGATGTTCCACTTTGCATTTTGATTTTTATAATAAACTCTGACTGTGTAGTCCTAGCTGTCCTGGAACTCACTATGAAGACCACACTGGCCTTGAACTCAGAGAGATCAGCATGCCTCTGGCTTCTAAGTTCTGGGATTAAGGGTGTGTGCCACCATGCCAGGCATAAATTTGTATTATTAACTTCACTTTTGATTTGCTGAGGTTCACTGGTTTATTGACTTAATGTTCAATTCTTTTCTATTTTTTGTTTGATAACTCTTCTATTGAGAATTTATTAGTTGCTCAAATCCTGCCATTGGGAACCCATCTCTTTCCTTTTTTTATGCCATTTTCCTTAGGTATCTTCTGTTATGCTGGCTTAGTGGTCATGAACGTATTCGGTTTACACTTATCATGAAGTCTTTATTTCACTTTTGCTTTTAAAGGACAGTGTTGCTAAGATAATAATCTTGGCTGTTAGTTGTTTGTTTCAGGGTTTGAACAACATTAGTCAGGATTTTTCTGGCCTTTAGGATTTCTGCTTAGAGGACTGCCAGTCTACCTTTATACTCATAGATTAAATTGTATAACTAACATTATATGTTGTAGAGGGTAAAATGTCTTTTGCACACAGACAAGCACTGGAGAAGCCAGGAAAGTTAAACATACAGCTCACTTCTTTAGTGGAATAAGGTACTTACCTGGCCTACTTAGACTGCTAGGAATGATGTAGTTTTGTAATCTGGCAATTCTTTGTTGTCTGATGCAACAGGTTTTCCCCAAGTCTTCTAGAATTTACTTTGGTTAGATCCTTTCCTTGTAAATCTTGAGCATTGCTTTTAGGAAATGGAAAACACTCTTGTGAGTAATGTCACTTGTGTTTTATATCCTAAGTGACTTCCGTGTTATCCTAGAGCCAGGTCAATTCTGACTCGCACAGGCAGTATATTTACCTCAGCCATTCTCCCTAGACCTTTATCCTGAGCATTATTTCTAAGCCAACAGGAAACCATCTTACAGATGCAACCATATGTACTTTGCAAAAAGCTTCAGTGTAAAAGTGTCTAAATTGTTGTGCACTTGGGACTGAGTTAGTTGTCATCTGAATACAATTTTTTTGAAAATTGTGCTATGCTTAAATATGGCTAATGTAAAATGATCTGGTACAGAATCTAGAAGTCCTGGTCCAACATGGGCTACAATAAAATCAGGCTAAGCCAAGTTTTATTCTTGATTGATTTTCTTTCCCTTGTCTCCTGTAAAGTCTGTGGGGTAATCACCACAACACTCTTCTTTTGCAGTACTCTGCTCTGTGGGAAGTCCAAGGCCCTTCACACTACATTCAGGCTAAGCAAGGTATGCATCCAAAAAAAAATAGGATTTCAAAAAGCCAGGACATACAGTACAGACAAATCCCAGTGCCATTGTCATTGGTTCTCCCCCTCCCATCCCAACTGTAAGCCACATTCAGAGAGACCAGTTTGATCCCATGCTCGTTGAGTCCCAGTCCAGCTGCCTTTGGTGAGCTACCATTAGATCAGACACACTGTCTCAGTGGGTGGACCAACCCCTCATGGCCCTGACTTTCTTGCTCATATTCTCCTTTCTTTTGCTCTTCAACTGGACTTTGGGTGCTCAGTACAGTGCTCCCATGTGGGTCTGTTTCAGTCTCCATCTGTCGCTGGACGAAGGTTCTATGGTGATATTCAAGATAGTCATCAGTCTGACTATAGGACAAGGCCAGTTCAGGCACCCTCTTCTCTACTGCCCAGGGTCCTAGCTGGGGTCATCCCTATAAAGTCCTGGGAGTCCCTCCAGAGCCAAGCCTCTTGCCAACCCCAATATGGCTCCTTCAATTAAGATATCTCCTTCCCTACTCCCATATCCATCCTTCCTCCATCTCAACCATCCCACTCCCCCAAGCTCTCCCAACCCTACCCTTCTCTCCTCTCCCTCCTCCTCTCCCTTTCCCTATACCCTTTGCCACCATGCTCCCAATTTTTGACAGGCGATTTGGTCTGCTTCCAATTTCCAGTTGAATCTATACTGGGTTCACCTTATTACTTAGGTTTTCGAGGATAATGTACTATATGCTCAATGTCCTTTGTTTACGGCTAGAATCCACTAATGAGTGAGTACATACCATATTCATATTTTTGGGTCTCAGTTATCTCACTCAGGATAGTGTTTTCTAATTCTGTCCATTTGCATAAAAATTCAAGATGTCATTTTTTTTTAACTGCTCAGTATTACTGTAATCTGTAGATGTGCCACACTTTCTTTCGCCTTTCTTCCATTGAGGGGCATCTAGGTTGTTTTCAATAATGCTGTTGTGAATAATGCTGCTATGAACATACATGAACAAATGTCCTTGTTGCATGGTTTGAACATCCTTGGATATATGTTCGAATGTGTATATGTGCCATACTTTCTTTACCCATTATTCTGTTGAGGGGCATTGAGGTTGTTTCCAGGTTCTGGCTATTACAAATAATGCTGCTATGAACATAGTTGAACAAATACATTTGTAGTATGATTGGGCATCTTTTGGGTATATTTCCAAGAGCGGTATTGCTGGATCCTGAGGTAGGTTGACTCCCAATTTTCTGAGAAACCGCTATACTGATTTCCAAAGTGGTTGCACAAGTTTGCATTTCTACCAACAATGGATGAGTGTTCACCTTACTTCACATCCTTTCTAGCATAAATTATCATGGGTGTTTTTGATTTTAGCCCTTCTGACAGGTATAAGATGATATCTCAACGTTGTTTTGATTTGCATTTCCCCGATAAGGAAGAAGTTAAGGAAGTTGAACATGTCCTTAAGTATCTTTTGTCCATTTGAAATTCTTCTGTTGAGAATTCTCTGTTTAGTTCAGTACCACATTTTTAAATTGGGTTATTTAGAATTTTAATGTCTAGTTTCTTGAGTTCTTTATATATTTTGGAGATCAGTCCTTTGTCTGATGTGGGGTTGGTGAAGATCTTCTCCCATTCAGTAGGTTTTTTTTTGTCTTATTGACTGTGTCCTTTGCTTTACAGAAGCTTCTCAGTTTTAAGAGGTTCCATTTATTAATTGTTGCTCTTATTGTCTGTGCTACTGGGATTATATGTAGGAAGTGGTCTCCTGTGCCCATGCATTACAGTCTACTTCCCACTTATTCTTCTATCAGGTTCAGTGTGGTCAGATTGATATTGAGGTCTTTAATCCATTTGGACTTGAGTTTTGTGCATGGTGATAGATATGGATCTATCTTCAATTTCCTACATGTTGACATCCAGTTATGCCAGCACCATTTGTTGAAGATACTTTCTTTCTTCCATTGTATAATTTTAGCTTCTTTGTCAAAAATCAGGTGTTCAAAGGTGTGTGGATTAATATCTGGGTCTTCAATTCGATTCAATTGGTCAACATCTCTGTTTTTATGCCAATACCAAGCTGTTTTCATTACTGTGGCTCTGTAATAGAGTTTGATGTCAGGAATGGTAACACCTTCGGAAGTTCCTTTATTGTATAGGATTGTTTTGGCTATCCTGTTTTTTTTTCATATAAAGTTGATTATTGTTCTCTCAAGGTCTATGAAGAATTTTGTTGTGATTTTGATGGGGATTGCATTGAATCTATAGATTGCCATTTTTTACTATATTGATCATACCTATCCAAGAACATGGGAGATCTTTTCATTTTCTGGTATCCTCTTCAATTTCTTTCTTCAAAGCCTTAAAGTTCTTGTCAAATAGGTCTTTTACTTCCTTGGTTAGAGTTACCCCAAGATACTTTATGCTATTTGTGGCTATCATGAAAGGTGATGTTTCTCTGATTTCCCTCTCGGCTTCTTTATCCTTTGTGTATAGGAGGGCTACTGATTTGTTTGAGTTGATCTTATAATGTGCCACATCACTGAAAGTATTTATCAGCTGTAGGAGTTCTTTGGTAGAGTTTTTGGAGTCACTATGTAGCTGCTGGAAAAGAAAGATGTCTGTGCACTGTTACTAGTAAACCACAAGCCTTATGCTAAAATATAAAATAATGGAAATGGGTTAATTTAAGATTCAAGAGCTAGCTAGAAATACACTTACGCTATTGACCAAACAGTACAATGCATTTTCTGTGTGATTATTTTGGGTCTGGGCAGCTAAGAATGAATGAGGAGTCTCCGTCTACAGAGATGACTGCCTTTTTCCATTATATCACTTTGGTTTCTTCAATTTGCTTCCATTGGTCCACATGTCTGTTTTTATGTCAGCACTATACGCTTTTTATTATTATAGCTCTGTAGTAGAGTTTCAAGTCAGGGGTGGTGATGACTCTGGAAGTTCCTTTATTCTACAGGGTTGTAATAGATATTTCATATGTTTTGTTTTTTTCATATAAAGTTTAGGATTGTTCTCTCAAGGTCTGAGAAGAATTGTGTTGGTATTTTGATGGCAATTTCATTGAATCTATATGTGTAATCTTCATCTAAGCTTCATTAAACCCATTTTGAAATTATTTTCATATATGGTGTAAGATATTGAGTTGTAAATTTGATTCCTTTTTTTTATTTATTAAAGATTTCTGTCTCTTCCCTGCCACCGCCTCCCATTTCCCTTCCCCTCCCCCAATCAAGTCCCCTTCCCTCGTCAGCTCAAAGATCAATCAGGGTCCATGCCCTGTGGAAAGTCCAAGGACCACCTACCTCCAACCAGATCTAGTAAGGTGAGCATCCAAACTGCCTAGGCTCCCCCAAAGCCAGTGTGTGCAGTAGGATAAAAAAACCCATTGCCATTGTTCTTGAGTTCTCAGTAGTCCTCATTGTCCGCTATGTTCAGCGAGTCCGGTTTTATCCCAGGCTTTTTCAGACCCAGGCCAGCTGGCCTTGGTGAGTTACCGATAGAACATCCCCATTTTCTCAGTGTGTGGGTGCACCCCTCGCTGTCCTGTGTTCCTTGCTTGTGCTTTCTCTCCTTCTGCTCCACATTTGGACCTTGAGATATCTGTCTGGTGCTCCAATGTGGGTCTCTATCTCTGTCTCTGTCTCCTTTCATTGCCAGATGAAGGTTAATATTCAGGAGGATGCCTATATGTTTTTCTTTGGGTTCACCTTCTTATTTAGCTTCTCTAGAATCACGAATTATAGGCTCAATGTCCATTATTTATGGCTAGCAACCAAATATGAGTGAGTACATCCCATGTTCCTCTTTTTGGGTCTGGCTTACCTCACTCAGGATAGTGTTTTCTATTTCCATCCATTTGCATGCAAAATTCAAGAAGTCCTTGTTTTTTACTGCTGAGTAGTACTCTAATATGTATATATTCCACACTTTCTTCATCCATTCTTCCATTGAGGGGCATCTAGGTTGTTTCCAGGTTCTGGCTATTACAAACAATGCTGCTTTGAACATAGTAGAGCATATACTTTTGTTGTATGATAAGGCCTCTCTTGGGTATATTTCCAAGAGTGATATTGCTGGGTCCAGGGGTAAGTTGATCCCGAATTTCCTGAGAAACCGCCACACTGCTTTCCAAAGTGGTTGCACAAGTTTGCATTCCCACCAGCAATGGATGAGTGTACCCCTTTCTCCACAACCTCTCCAGCAAAGGCTATCATAGGTGTTTTTTATTTTAGCCATTCTGACAGGTGTAAGATGATATCTTAAAGTTGTCTTGGTTTGCATTTCCCTGATCGCTAAGGAAGTTGAGCATGACCTTAAGTGTCTTTTGGCCATTTGAAGTTCTTCTGTTGAGAATTCTCTGTTCAGCTCAGTGCCCCATTTTATAATTGGGTTGATTAGCCTTTTAGGGTCTAGTTTCTTGAGATCTTTATATATTTTGGAGATCAGACCTTTGTCAGTTGCGGGGTTGGTAAAGATCTTCTCCCAGTCAGTAGGTTGCCTTTTTGTCCTGGTGACAGTGTCCTTTGCTTTACAGAAGCTTCTCAGTCTCGGTAGGTCCTATTTATTCAATGAGGCCCTTAATGTCTGTGCTGCTGGGGTTATACATAGGAAGTGGTCTCCTGTGCCCACGTGTTGTAGAGTACTTCCCACTTTCTCTTCTATCAGGTTCAGTGTGTTCGAACTGATATTGAGGTCTTTAATCCACTTGGACTTGAGTTTTGTGAATGGTGATAGATATGGATCTATTTTCATTCTTCTACAGATTGACATCCAGTTTTGCCAGCACAATTTGTTGAAGATGCTCTCTTTTTTCCATTGTATACTTTTAGCTCCTTTATTGAAAATCAGGTGTTCTTTGGTTTGTGGGTTAAAGTCAGGGTCTTCTATTCGATTCCATTGGTTGACTTCTCTGTTTTTATGTCAATACCATGCTGTTTTCGATACTGTAGCTCTGTAATAGAGTTTGAAGTCAGGGATGGTAATGCCTCCAGAAGATCCTTTATTGTATAAGATTGTTTTGGCTATCCTGAGTTTTTTGTTTTTCCATATAAAGTTGATTATTGTCTTCTCCAGATCTGTGAAGAATTTTGATGGGGATTGCATTGAATCTATAGATTGCTTTAGGTAGAATTGCCATTTTTACTATGTTGATCCTTCCAATCCAAGAGCAAGAGAGATCCTTCTATTTTCTGGTGTCCTCTTCAATTTCTTTCTTCAAAGACTTAAAGTTCTTGTCAAATAGATCTTTCACTCCCTTGGTAAGAGTTACCCCAAGATATTTTATGCTATTTGTGGCTATCATGAAAGATGATGCTTCTCTGATTTCTCTATCTGTTTCCTTGTCCTTAGTGTATAGGAAGGCAACTGATTTTTTGGAGTTGATCTTGTATCCTGCCACATTACTAAAGCTGTTTATCAGCAATAGGAGTTCTTTGGTAGAGTTTTTGGGGTTGCTTATGTATACTATCATATCATCTGCAAATAACAAAAGCTTAACTTCTTCCTATCCAATATGAATCCCTTTGATCCCCTTATGTTGTCTTATTGCTATTGCTAGAACTTCAAGCACTGTATTGAAGAGGTTGGAGAGAGTGGACATCCTTGTCGTATTCCTGATTTTAGTGGGACGGATTTTAGTTTTTCTCCGTTTAATTTAATGTTAGCTGTTGGCTTGTTGTAAATAGCTTTTATTATATTTAGGTATGACCCTTGTATCCCTAATCTCTCCAAGACTTTTATCATAAAGGGGTGTTGAATTTTGTCGAATGCTTTTTCAGCATCTAATGAAATGATCATATGGTTTTTTTCTTTCAGTTTATTTATATGATGGATTACATTGATAGATTTTCATAGATTGAACCAGCCCTGCATCTCTGGGATGAAGCCTACTTGATCATAATGGATAATTTTTCTAATATGTTCTTGGATTCGGTTTACCAGTATTTTGTTGAGGATTTTTGCGTCGATGTTCTATAGATGTCTGTTAAGTCCATTTGCTTCATTACTTCCAATAATTCTCTTAATTCTCTATTAGGTTTCTGTCTGATTGACCTGTCCATTGGAGAAAGAGGTGTGTTGAAGTCTCCTACTACTAGTGTGTGTGTGGTTTGATTTCTGCCTTGAGTTCTAGTAATATTTCTTTTACATAAGTGGGTGCTATTATATTAGGGGCGTAGATATTCAGGATTGAGGCTTCATCCTGATGAATTGTTCCTGTTATGAGTATAAAGTGTCCATCTTGATCTCTTCTGATTGACTTTAGTTTGAAGTCAGTTTTGTTAGAAATTAGTATGGCCACACCTGCTTTTTTCTTAGGACCATTTGCTTGTAAGACCTTTTCCCAACCCTTTACTCTGAGTAGATGCCTGTCTTTGTGGTTGAGATGTGTTTCTTTCAAACAAAAGAATGTTGGATCCTGTTTTCGTATCCAATCCCTTAGCCTGCGCCTTTTTATAGGTGAATTGAGACCATTAATATTAAGTGATATTAATGACCAGTGGTTGTTTACTCCGGTTATTCCTATTGTTTTTGGTAGTAGAGTTTGTGTGTCTCCCTTCTTTGAGTTGTGCTGGTGAAGGTTCGCTAGACACCTGAGTTATTGTAGGTAGTGTTGGCAATGTTGGATTCCTCGGGTTGTGATTTTCCTTTTATTACTTTCTGTAGGGCTGGATTTGTGGCTACGCATTGTTTAAATTTGTTCTTATCTTGGAATGTCTTGTTTTCTCCATTGATAGTGAACAATAGCTTGGCTGGGTATAGTAGTTTGTATTTGCATCCATGGTCTCTTAGTGTCTGCAGTACCTCTATCCAGGACCTTCTCGCTTTCATGTTTCCATAGAGAAGTCAGGTGTAAGTCTGATAGGTTTACCTTTATAAGTTACTTGCCCTTTTTCCTTTGCAGCTCTTAATATTCTTTTTTTTTAACCTGTATATTTTGTGTTTTGATTATTATATGGCGAGGGGATGTTTTTCTTTGATCCAGTCTGTTTGGTGTTCTGTATGCTTCTTGAATATTCAAAGGAATATCTTTCTTTATGTTGGGAAAGTTTTCTTCCATAATTTTGTTCAAAATATTTTCTGGGCCTTTGAGCTGTGACTCTTCTTCTTCTTGTATTCCTATTATTCTTAGGTTTGGTCTTTTTATTGTGTCCCATATTTCCTGAATGTTTTGTAATGAGTATTTGTTGGCTTTGCTGTTTTCTTTGATTAGTGCATTTATCTTCTCTATGATGTCCTCAGAATCTGAGATTCTTTCTTCTATCTCTTGTATTCTATTGATTATGCTTGTTTCTGTAGACTCTGCTCGTTGACCTAGATTTTCCATATTCAGCCGGTCCTCAGTTTGTGTTTTCTTTCTTGCTTCCATTTCAGTTTTCAATTCTTGAACTGTTACCATTACCTGTTTGATCATTTTTTCTTGGTTTCCCAGGGTATCATGTACGTATTTAGTCATTTCTTTAAACTTTTTGTTATACTTCTCATCTATTTCTATAAGGGTGTTTTTTTTACATGTTTTTTAAGGGACTCTATTGCTTTCATAAAGTCATTTTTTCCCACTTCTTCTGTGTTAGGGTGTTCGAGTCCTTCTGTTGTAAGATCATTGGGTTCTGGTGTTTTCATGTTGTTTTGCACATTGTTGGGTGAATTCTTACCTTGGCGCCTGCCCATCTCCTCCTATGGATGCTAACTACTGGGACTTTGAAAACCGGAACAGGTTTCCCTGCTGGCCAGGGGCTCCGCTTACAAAATGCTCTTGCTCCGCTTCCTAGCTCCTGCTGCTGGCTAAGATCCCTCTCACCACTCAGAGGGGTCTTCAGGAACAGGACCAGGCTCCCTGTTTGCCAGGGACCTCGACAATAGAAGGCCTACCTCTTTGATTTAATTGTAGTGGGTGATCTGCTCTCGGTGTTGTGCTGGTCCCTGCCGCTTGTGTCTCTGGGCTGAGCTGGTCTCCGCCACTTGCGTGTCCACTGCATGTCTGCGCAGGTCTCTGCGCCGCGCATCTGCTAAATTTGATTCTTTTGTCTGTAGAACAATATGTTTCTCAATACCTGTTACCGGAGAGACTTTCATTTCACTTTGCCATCTTGGTGCCATTGTTAAAAAACATTGACCACAAATACTTCAGTTTCCATTCTTATCTATTAGTGTGTAAGGTGTAGCCCGGCTTCCCTTGGACTGTCAGCTTCTGAATAATGACACAAAGATTTTTATTTTGTATAAAACTTGACCTTTGATTGAGCTTGTTCCCAACTAACTCTTTGATTTTTGTTGTTGTTGTTGTTGTTTTGTATGAGACATGGTTTCTCTGTGTAAATGTCCTGGGTGTCCTGGAACTTACTTTGCAGACCAGGCTGACTTCAAACTCACAGAGATCTGCCTTCCTCTGTCTTTCAGATGATGAGATTAAAGGCATGTACCACCACTTCCTGGCTCAACCAGCTCTTAACACTTGAGCTGTTTATATATATCTGCTTTCTTCTACATGGCTTGTCACCTCTCCTTGGTCCTGTACATCTGACTTCCTAAGCACCCCACTGGCAAAATCTCCTGCTTCACAGATTCTTCCCTTTAAGTAGTCTCTCTCCCCAGAAATCCTACATATCCTCTCCTTCCTAGTTATCGGCCATTCAGCTCTTTATTAAACCAGTCAGAAGATGTCTTGGCAGAGACATACCTTCACAATATACAAAAAGATTATCCCACAACATATAGGGATAATTACCTGTTAGTGTGTAAGGTGTTTTCTAAACTTTTTTTATGCTATTAACATGCTTTGGTATATACTTCAAGATTAGGGAATATGATTATTTCAACACTTTTTTTTTCTTTTCTTCATGACTGATTTACTGTGTGAGGTATTTTGTGGTTCTTCACAAATTTTTGATTGATTTTGTTATTTATAAAAAGAAAGAGAGAGGGGCTGGGGAAATGGCTCAGAGGTTAAAGCAATGACTGCTCTTCCAGAGGAACAAGATTCAATTCCTAGCTCCCACATGACAGCTATCAACTGTCTACAACTCCAAGATCTGACACCCTCACACACAGACATACATGCAGTCAAAGTACCAATTTAGGTAAAATAAAAAAATACACTACTGAAAATTGAAATGGAATGAGGTGGTATATATGAAGGTTTGGAAGGAAGGAAGGGAGGGAGAAAGTAAGACAATAATTTATTTTATTTAAGTGTTTATTTAAGGTATTTTAATATCTTAAAAGTGTAATATGCATTAATTTTGTGTAAAAGATATCCATTATATTTTTATATACTTCATAGTGATTCAGATTAATATACACATGGCTAAGTGACTTGGTGTCTATGGCCGTGTCAATAACCTTTCAGAAAATTACATGTAACAAAAAACATACCCATCAAAATTATTAAGAGGAAACCTCCTGTTTCTCTCATGTTTTAAAAGAGGAAGAAAAATATCACCCTATCTGTTGATTAAGGAGCATCTGGGTTCTAGGAAAGTGAACTCTCTCTAATGTCATTCTCACATGTCTGGATTACATTTTCCTTATTTCTTCTCTCTGCAGTGTGAGCAGCCTGAGGGGAAGTGATGGAAGTGAACAGGATTCAGAGCTGCAATTACCCTTGTACTTGGTGTTCTTCTTTATTAATATTAATTCTGCCAGATCTCAAAATGACAAGGAAACTAGAAAGGATAAGGCTTATAGTAGATGCAGGCTGAAACATTTATTTTAAAATGTTAATGTGCTCCCCTATCCAACCTTCCTTTATCCCAATCCTCCTTTTTCCCCAAGTTCCCCCCATTCTCCCCTTCTCCCTTTTCTCTCCCCATCTCCCCTTACCCCCATCACACCCCACCCCCAAGATCTCAATTTTCTCCCCGGCAATTTTGTCTACTTCCCATAGCCAAGAGGACAACTATATGCTTTTCCTTTGGTTCACCTTCTTACTTAGCTTCTTTGGGATCACCAATTGTAGACTCCGTGACCCTTGTTTATGGCTAGAAACCAATTATGAGTGAGTACATCCCATATTCATCTTTTTGGGTCTGGGTTACCTCACTCAGGATAGTGTTTTCTATTTCCATCCATTTGCATGCAAAATTTGAGAAGTCATTGTTTTTTACCGCAGCATAGTCCTCTAATGTGTAGATATTCCACACTTTCTTCATCCATTCTTCCATTGAAGGGCATCTAGGTTGTGGATAAAGGAAGGTTGGATAGGGGAGCACGGAAGCACAATTCTTAGTTAAGGGAGCCACCTTAGGGTTGGCAAGAGACTTGAACCTAGAGTGGCTCCCAGATGCCCAAGCCAAGGTCCCCAGTTAGTTCCTTGGGCAGCTGAGGATAGGGAACCTGAAATGACCCTATCCTATAGCAGTACTGACGAATATCTTGCATATCATCATAGAACCTTCATCTGGTGATGGATGGAGACAGAGACAGAGACCCACACTGGAGCACTGGACTGAGCTCCCAAGGTCCCAATGAGGAGCAGAAGGAGGGAGAACATGAGAAAAGAAGTCGGGACCACGAGGGGAGCACCCACCCACTGAGACAGTGGAGCTGATCTATTGGGAGCTCACCAAGGCCAGCTGGACTATGACTGAAAAAGCATGGGATAAAACTGGACTCTCTGAGCATGGCGAACAATAAGGGCTGATGAGAACCCAAGGACAATGGCACGGGGTTTTGAATCTACGTAATGTGCTGGCTTTGTGGGAGCCTAGCCAGTTTGGATGTCCACCTTCCTAGAAATGGACGGAGGGGGGAGGACCTAGGACTTACCACAGGGCAGGGAACCCTGACTGCTCTTTGGACTGGAGAGGGAGGGGGAGAGGATTGGGGGGAGGGGGAGAAGGGTGGGAGGAGGGGGAGAAGGGTGGGAGGAGGGGGAGGGAAATGGGAGGCTGGGAGGAGGAGGAAATTTGTTTTTTTTTCTCCTTTTCTCAATAAAAAAAAGTTAAAAAAAATAAAATGTTAATGTGTTAGTCATTTTTCACCCTTGAATATGTCTCATTTTTCTATTTAAATCACTACATAGCTTACAGACAGCATGAGCTAGATGTAAAAACTTTTAAGTATAGAGTTAAATTTTTATTACCATAAATTGCCAACAGGAAATCATATGCCTCAGTTTTATTCTTCTGAGCCTTATCTCTTGCAAAAAAAGATGAGTGAATTTCTCTCTACAAAAATCAAATGATAAAAATGAGTTAAGTCACTATTTTATACCCTTTACTCTCTGTCAAGTACAAGAAGGACTTGATATTCATTCTTTCATTTTGCCCCTGTTATACCTTGTTAAGCTCCTACTATTAATTTTAAAAGTGAGGCTATCAAGACTTAGAGAATTTACTCGATTAGTGTTTTCGAGGCAAAGACCTTAAACTGGTGTGCTTTAAAGTCTATGGTATTAACTTTGTAACTCTGCCTCTCCTATGGCTGAATGCAGAAACCTAGTATTTATGGTGTCTTTAACATTTTAAAGTGATATGAAGCATAATTTCAATTTTCATTGCTAACTTTAAGATATGTTGCATGTTTCTCTTTTGTTGTTTTTGAAATTTATGCAAGTTTTTATAAGATTACCTTTCAGATTAATATAGTTTTCTAGTCAAAATATTTCCTAATTATTCTATCTTAAGTAGGATTAAAATTATATATTATTTTAATCGATTAAAACCCCCTAACTGGTTGACTATTCATAATCAAGTAGTTACCAATATCAAGATAGTGGTCTTAAGTTAGACATATTGAGCAAAGTACAGAAATAAACAAATAGCAAAACCTTGAAAACTGATAGTCTTCAATTCATAGTGTTCAAAATTGCATATTCATATTCAGAAAATTAAAGTTAACTGATATTCTAATTATATGCAAACATCAATTCAAAATAAGCTATTTGCTTAAATAAAGGTATATCAAAACTCTATTACTCCCAAGGAACAAAAAAACCTCTTACATTTGCCTGGACAATATTTGTTGAATATTAAGCCCAAAATTATAAGCATGAAAAGTTAAATTAGACTATAAAAGTTTTGCATAAAATAACCAAATATAACTGATGAGATTATAACCTATACGATGGGACAAAACATATGCAAGTCATGTATTTGATAAGCATAAGATATGAAAAAATAAAGAACAGAAGCAAGAATGTCATGAAAAGTGATTAAAATGAGAAAGTATAGATATTTTGTGATGAGGAAGTAAAAATATCCAGCAAATCAGACACATATACATACACACAAACATACAAATTACTTTCGGCTAGTCTAAATTTTATAATGTTGTATTTCCAAATATATATTATAAATCTGCTCATTGTAGATTTTGGGACAAAATTCTGAGCAATATTAACTTAGTTTGACAATATTTTTCAATTCTAGAAGTTTAAAAATAATAAATTCTTAATAAAAATAATGTGGCCAGGAAAACAGTTCATAATTTTGGGAATTTGGGCATTGTTTTTTTCCAAACTGCTTTCTGCTGCTTGTTGGGTGAAGTATTTTTAGGGTTTACAGAGACATTTTGGGGAAGGATCTTGTTCCATCAAAACACATTAGAAGGAATCCACAGGTTCTCGTCTTCTGTGGAAACAAAAGCAGAACCTTTTTTTTTCCCCCAAAGTAACATATTCTTAGACTTGACTTTTGGAATCAATATAATATATATATATATATATATATATATATATATATATGTTTAACTTAGCAGTCAAGAGAATAAAATGTCTCTCTGCAGTAAAGAAATTCAAAGACATCACACTAATATTCATAATCTATGTGTATCTCCATCTTTAGGAAGCTTATTTTTAACTCTATTACTTTTCAATATTTATTTTATTATGTTGCCTCCTTTAATCTAGGACTGTCTGTAATCTTTTATATTACTTTTACTGTCTCTTTAAAGACTTTTATTTTTTGAAACTATCTTTTATGTAATTGTCCACACTCTTTTTCCTCTCTCTCAAGCCTGTTTATATTTTTTTAAACACATTATGACTCATCTAAAGGTTCATTTTTGTCTAAATCTGTCTTTAATGTGTATCTCTAATTCTTTTGTGATCACTGCTTTAAACTGTTAAGTAAACGTGGGTAGGACCAGAGTGCTTTGGCTGTTGGTTCCTCCCTTCGTGATCCATTTGCCATCAGCTGTGGGAGCCAAGATTACCACCCCAAATCTGGGAAGTAATTGGCCCATGCTGACACCAAGTTACTTGTAGCACATTGCTCACAAAAACCCATTCAAGCTGGACCTCCCAAAAGAGCCAGAGCTATTCTTGCCACCAGCACAAATTAGGAAGCCGTTTCTTTTCTTTACTTTTTTTTCTTTTTTCTTTTTCTTTTTTGGTTTTTCAAGACAGGATTTCTCAAAGAAGCTACTTCTTAAAGAAATCAAGCAGGTTTTGCTGCTAAGGCTGAGTCAGGAAGCCTTCTCTTAAAGGAGCCACACCGTTGCTTGCTGTCAGCAAAGACTCTATCCGAAAACTTGTGGCTACCAAGAAGCTCCAATTGACTTGTATTTTTGTGGGTCTAGAAGTCCACTTATTTTTTAAGCTTTATTTTTAGGTCTTATGCGAATCCATGCTCTGGATGGCGGGCCTCATTCTGTAGACAGAGACAGCATTTTGTTTTCTGGCCACCCAGACCTGAATAAACACACAGAAACTACATTAATTACACACAGTTTGGCCCATGTCTTCGGCATATTTCTAGCTAGTTCTTACATCTTAAATTACCACATTTCTATTAATATTAACCCATGTAACAACACAAGGCTGTGGCATACCAGTAAGATTTTGGCATCTGTCTCCTTTGGAAGCTATATAGATTCTCTGTGACTCCACGTACTCTCTCAATATCTCTTTTCAGATTTCCTGCTTGGCTTTACTCTGTTAAACCATTGGCTGAAAGAGCTTTATTCATCATCCAACAAAAGGAATTCATATATAGAAGGGAATCCCACATCAAAATGAAAAGAAAAAAGGAAATATTTTTCCAATGTAGACAGCATGGTTGTTGCTTAGAAGTAAAGTTAGATAACATTTTTAAAAATATCATTTAAACAATGTGGATGTATTAAATATTTCATTTGACTTAAAATTGACCTTTGGCTTTAGTTTTTGAAAAAAGTAGAGCATATAAGGACAGTTACAATAGCATTATTAGTTTTGATCTGCTGATTAGTGAACAATGCCCAGCAGATTGGATTTATCCTACTGGGAGTTTTTGTCAGCATTTAGGGAGTTTCAGTGTTCATCTCACAAACAGGATTGAAGATTGGAAGAGATAAATATTCCTCCAAACTGTGCTTTTTAAGAAAAATTGACACAGAAAGAACAATTTTTGATATCTTTGTTCCTTCACTTAAAATATTTTTCATGAAGATTTTTTCTTACATCCATAGGTAAGAGAAAATATTTTATTTATACTTTCTTTTAAAAAATTTAAATGGTGCCTGTATCAAATATGAATTTTTTCCCAACCTATTTAACATTATATGTGGAAATATCTTTTTAGGGGAATTTATCTAATAAATAGAACACAAAGCAGTTCCAGCCGAACTATGGACTCACAGGTACCTGTTTGTGGACCAAATATTTGTTCCCTATCAAGAGGTTTTGTGAAGTCCTTGTAGGTAACCTCTATGCTATGCTTCTTCTTAATAATATGGGGGAGTTGAGATTTTTTGACTACTGAGCGCTATTGCATCATAGAAAACATCATACACTGTGGTGAAACTTGAACCAACAACTTTATAAACATGTATACAAATAATAGTAAGTCAAAGGTGGAAATGAGACTCATTGGTTCTGAAAATTTGAGTTCTGTATGCTTAATTAAGACAATGGAATAAATTGAAATTTATTTTAAAAATATTGTGGAATCCAAGTTAAGCCACCCAGAGATGTGTCACATCGAGGCAGTTGTCTGCCTGTGTCCTCACCTGGTTCTTGTTGGTTCACATGGTATTCCTGGAAGCATAAAGAAAGGAAGGGTCCATCACCCTGGTACATCAGTTACATTAGTAAATTTTTGGCTTTTAACAATTATAAGATTATAATCTTACAATTTTTGAAGTTCAGATGCTTGATTCTTTAATGTCTTCACAAGCCTAATAAGACTATAAACAATTTCTTTTCTCTTTTCCCAGTAAGGAGCAAGAAGGCAACACTTCCCAGGACAGTGTCTGTTTCTGAGTGAAACAAAGGCCCTAATAACATTCTATGTAATGATCAAGTCCTCCATGTTTTTAATTCTTTAAAATTATTCTTAATTGATGTGATTGTTCTTTAATTCTGCATTCCAATAATTCTCCATAATTCTTTTGGTTTTTAAAAATGGATCTTGGAAAAATTGCCTTCAGAAGACCACAGATATGAACATGAGTACTTTAGTTACATTCATAAGAAAATGATGAGATTAAAAAAATGAAAAAGGTATTGGCACAAATCTATTTGTCTAGTCTGGTAACAACCCATGTCTGTCTATTGTTTAGGCACTCATGCCTATTGTTTACAGTTGACCTGTTCCTGTTTACCAATGCACTGTTGTGTATGCACAAACACATTATGTGCAGGATTCTGTGTATTTTATCATTACAGAAATGTGATGCGATGGTGGTGTCTTCATTTCCCTTCTGCTTGACTTCTACTGGACATAGCTTAATTGTCTGGCTTATTGAACACATGAATACATGTTGATCTTGTTTTTCTTCTCTCTCCATATATTAATAATAATAATAATAATTTGTTTTTGAATTTTGATCTTATGATTTTCTTTTTTAAAAAATAAATTTAACTTATTGTTTTTGTGTCTTCTTGGATGTTTTCTCTACTGGATGTATGTGTGCCCTCTGCCCTCAGAGGTCTGAGGAGATTTTTAGCTCCTAAGGAACTGGACTTACATATGGTTGTAAGTCATCGTGAAGGTGCTCAGAACTGAGCTAAGATCCTTTGGAACAACAGATAGTGATCTTAACCACTCAGGCCTTTCCCCATGCCTCTATTTCTTTCAATCTTACTGTTTTTCTTTGTCAGCATCTCAAACTTCAGCACTTAAAATGAATACAACTGTTGAAATATTAGCTTTTCTTTCTTCTGTTGTTTCTTTTGTAATATTTTCTATTCTGCCTTCACTTTGAAAAATCTCACTCAGGAAACTGAAAAGAACTTACTACTTTTTTTTTTTACCATAATTTTGTTGAGAGAAAAGAAAAAGGATGAGTTTGTGTCTCCTAAAGACATTTTATTTATTATAAGTCTTGCTTGGTTGCATGCGCCTTTAATCCCAGCATTCTGGAGACAGGCAAGTTGATCTGAGTCTGAGGCTAGCCTAGTCTGCATATTAGCACCAGGACAGCCTGGGCTACACAGATAAACCCTGCCTCAATAAACAAAAACAAACAAACAATCAAACAAAAATGACATTTTAATATAAAATATATTATGTATTTTTTCATTCTAAATTCTGCATACAATCTCTTTCTCTCTCTCTCACACATATATGCAATTTATAATTTATTTGGGTATGCTTGAGAAGAGATAAATTACTGTTTATTGATTTATTATTTATTTTTCAGATAATTGGATATGGAAAATTTATACGTTAAAACTGTTCAGAAAGTATTTTCTGTTTCCGGCATGATTAAAAAGCAGAAACATGACACCTTCCTATCTATTGACTGTGGAGTACCTGAAGCACGAGTGTGGTCTCAATTGATCCTATTGTTACTTAGTCTTAGTCACATTTTAAAAACTCTCCTCTCTCTACTTTCAGTGAAAAGTCTGAGTGGGTGTGATGGAAGGAAACAGGACCCTGTTGACTGAGTTTGTCCTCAGAGGAATAACAGATCGTCCAGAGCTGCAAGTGCCCCTGTTCCTGGTGTTCTTCTTCATCTATGTCATCACCATGGTGGGCAACCTTGGCTTAATATTTCTCATCTGTAAAGATCCCCATCTTCATACTCCCATGTACCTTTTCCTTGGAAATTTAGCCCTTGCTGATGCCTGTTCTTCATCCTCTGTGACTCCTAAGATGCTTATGAAATTTATAAATAAGAATGACATGATATCCCTGGGTGAGTGTTTCTCCCAATTTTATTTTTTTTGTTCAAGTGCGACCGCGGAATGTTACCTCCTGGTAGCAATGGCCTATGACCGCTATGTAGCCATATGCAACCCTCTGCACTATGTAGTTGTAATGTCCAATAGACTTTGTGTTAAGTTCATATGTGTGTCATATCTAATTGGACTTCTACATGCCTTACTTCATGTAGGATTGTTATTTAGGTTAACTTTTTGTAGTTCTAATATAATAGATCATTTTTACTGTGAGATCTTACCCCTCTATTCAATTTCTTGCACTGACCCATCAATTAATGCATTGGTCATTTTCATTTTTGTTATCTTTATACAAGCAAGTACTTTTATGAGCATTATAGTTTCTTATATCCGTGTGCTTTTTGCCATCCTGAAAACAAAGTCTGAGAAGGGCAGAAACAAAGCCTTCTCCACCTGCAGTGCCCATCTGGTGTCTGTTTCCTTGTTCTATGGCACCCTCTTTGTCATATACGTGCTCTCTGGATCTGACACACACAGTTATCAGGGTAAAATGTATTCATTATTCTACACCATCATCATTCCTCTTCTGAACCCCTTTATTTACAGCCTTAGAAACAAAGAAGTTTTGGGTGCCTTGAGAAAACTCACAAAATGATGACTTTTTCTGAAAACTTCAAGGTGTTTCCTTTCTCCAGATTCTTTCTTTTAAAGTTTATTATAATATTTGGCCCTGTAATTTGCACATAATAATTTTTTCACATATTGTTAGGTAATCAATAAAATGTAGAATAAAATCCCTGCATTACTGTTATTATTATTATTGTTATTATAAAAGCAGTGGTCTTTAAAGAAAGATAAAGTGTAAATTGTTTTTGAACTCACAAAGAACATGAATTATTCTCAAATTATTATCACAAGAACAATAAATTTTTTCCTAATACATGTGTTAGTATATTATTGAAACAAATCTTTATATGTATGGATTTGACTTCTATTTTTCACTTATTGATTATTTTTTGTTTTATACGGGAATGTGTTGCATATGATTGCATCACCCACTGTCCCCTCTCATCCTCCCTCCATACACCTGCTGATTGTCTTCTTATTGCCAAGTAGGGCCCCTCCCTACTCTTATGTCTTAGTTTATGAAGGCATTCCCCACAGCTGTCTGTTCTTGATGCCATGGCCATGATGAATACAGTGGTAATATTTCACAGAACTCCTCTTCTGCCTCTGGCTTTTACTTTCCTTCTGCCCTCCCTTCCATTTTGTTCTGTAGGCCTTACAGCAGGTGTTGTAGTTCTCTGATTCAGGACTGAGGACTCCAGAATTGCTTATTTTCAGCATTTTGACCAGGTTTTTTTTAAAGTGTGGTTTTTTGAAATTTCATTTATGAATACAATATTTATACCATTTCCATTCCTCTGTCTTTTGCCTCCATTTTTCCTGTCACCTACATCTTCTCACAGTCAAAAGCTCTGTTTTGAATCTCTGCATTAATCATTAGTCTTATTCCTCCAGAATAAGAAGCTTCTCTAATCAAGTTTGAAAGCTGTACTACTCTATGGCCAATAATATGCCTATTTAGAATGCGATTGACCACATGTTCATTTAGCAAAATAAAAAGTAGTAACTCTTAACCCAGAGGACTTGTGACTCTCCCTAGCCAGGCATTTTGTTCATGTTCGTAGTACCAGGTATACATTTCCTTCCTTGGAATCTGTATAAGATCCAATCAGAAAGTCATTGATTAGCCCCTAATTAGCTATCATGATATCTGTGGGCTCAAGTTGCCTGGCAGGCATCAGGGCTGTTAATGAGTGTTCTCCCTGTGTAGGCTCAGTATCACCTTCTGGTACTCTGAGGGCTAGGGCTACTCAGCAAGCAGAGAGCTTCTAGCTTGATTCCAGTCTGTTGGCTCGCTCTTCTGGATCAAGTGTGTAGTGCTTTCCTTAATAGAGTATTACCATGTAGTTTGGTAGACACCTAAGAAAAAAATGCAACAACTTCTATTGCTTTGGGATTATCTGGGATCTCCATGGTTAACTCACGGAGAGTTATCCTAAACCTGACAATAATATTTTCCTTAAACATCCATGGATTCTGGTATCAGAACTGATCAACACATCAGAGTGCCACAATTTAAAAAGAAACAAATTTCTTTTATTTTAATTATCTATATTGTTAATATTGTTAGCTGTCTGTCAAAGTAGTAGTTTTCCTTATTTACTCAACTAAAATTTATTATTTCAAATCATTTTAATTGCTTCTCTCTGATTTCCTGCAACGTGATTACATAATCTGTATACAATAGGAATATTTTATTTTTATAATAACTGAGTATTAATTACACACATCACACTGTATTTGATGGAGTCTTAATAAGAACAATATTGACAGCAACTCTGAATATCTACTCTAAATACTCAACATCAGACATCTGAATGTTTTACATTTTTCTTCACTTTACAGTAAAACCTACTTGCCTTACATTGCTATTTTCTATAACTCTTTTTAACCTTAGAACACACACACACACAAACACACACACACACGATATATTTCATTCATCCCATCATCCGTTTTCCCCCCATTCCTTTCTCTCTGGATATCATATTCTAACTAGTTTCCTCATAGCAGCAGGTTTCTATGTAGCTTTTTCATGCACCCATAGTTTTGGTTTACTCTCCTACAACCTTCACTTTCCTGCATCCCCGCTTCCCCATCCATTTGTCCCTTCCCACTCCTGGTATCTCCTATTTTCATACTGTTTGTGTTTTACTGTCCTCACCAAGATCACACCCAATATCCCCACATCCTGTGGCTCCTCTCTTGTTTTCTGTCTTGTAAAGATTCTGTCTCAACCTTAACCACACAAATAAAACAAATTCTCAAAAATAAGGTCATCAGTGAGGAGTAACACGCAGAGTTTGTGTACCTGAGTTACAGCACTTTCTATAATATTTTTAGTTCTACCCATTTTCTTATAATTTCCATATTTCATTTTCTTACAGATGAACTAAACGGAATAGAATTATGTATATATATATGTATATCACATGTCAGTTTTACATGCATAACTTTTTGACTGTCTTGATTGATATCATTTCCCAGCTAGTGTACAGAGAGCAGCAATGATCATGGGTTTTCTGGTATCTGTATCAGAAAGTATAGAGTTACATTCACAGAGATAGTAGAGCTGGGTCTCATGATTTTTCTTTTAGCTATTTGAGAAACCTGTGTATGGCTGCCCTGGTTGGTGAACAAGTTAGAGCCTCTCGATGTGATCATGATGATTCCTTTTCCTCTATGTTACATCAGCATTTCTTTTCTTTTTTATGTTATAATTCCACAAATTTAAGGCATAATGTTCTTTGTTCAAAATCCCTTTCATCATCCTCTCCTTTCTTTTCATTTCTTCTCAAGTTCATGCCCTACCTTTCTGGCATTTTGTGAGGGATAGAGTACTGAATTTAATTAGGAGAATAAATCAGAGGTTATTTAAATGACGACAGTAATTGAGTGGCTATGCTACTGGACAATATGACTGTATTCCACTTGCAACATTTAAATGCCTGTACTTCCTCTTAGAGTGAGGTCATGTGATCCATTTCTCCATTTATGACGGAGTTAATGATGTATGCAGTGCCATGTAGGTTTTGTGTGAGTAGTCACTATTTGTTTATTCATGCATGCAGTAGCCATGTCATGCTCAGAAGATGACAATTTACGTCACTTCTTCTAGTCTTTGGCTCTTATATTCTTTTTTTTCCTACAATTTAAAAATTTTATTTCAAAAACTATCTTTTCTCATTTTACATGCCACATCCATTTCCCATTCCCTCCTTTCCTCATCTCCCTCTCATTTACTCCCTCTTATACCCCCATCTTATCCCTTATCCACTCCCTAGGGAGGGTAAGGCTTCCCATTAGGAGTCAACAAAGTCTAGCAAATTGCTTTGAGGCAGGACCAAATCCTGGCTCTTATATTCTTTTGGCTCCTCTTTAATGCTTCCTGACCTGAGGAGGGATGATTTAGGTATTGCATTTAAGGATGAGAGAACTTAACAGTCATGTTTTCTCTGAGCATTGACTATTAAAACTTAAGTGTTGCTAACTGCAAACTGAAGTTTTTCTGACCAAGGTTGAGAGTAGCACTTAGGTATATGAATATAACGGACAATTTTCACCACACCTGTTTCCAAACTACAATTATTAGTAGGTTCTGCCAGATTATCAATGACCTCCCCAGTCATATGCTCTTGTCATATTTAAAGTGCCAGATATGAGTTCCTTTATGGAGTAGGTCTAAAATCAAATGAGAAAGGAGCTGTTTCCCCTACATAGCCATGCCACTATTGCACCAGAGGGCAGATTTTGCCTAGAAAGTAGGTATTAAAGTTTAAATGGTTCACAGCCTGTTAAGATTATTAATGGATTTCTTTCCTGGTAGCCTTTGTAGCATATTTCTGCATGAAGAAAGCTAGCCAGCAGGGAGTAAACTTTCCTGTAAGTTCAAGAATGATTTATCCATTTTCTGTGATCAAAGTATGTGCTCTCTTCAGCAATAAGAGCTTACTTTCTAACTCACAACAACAATGAAAATCAGAGTTTGTCCAGCCTATGAACACAGAAACATTTAATAACTCATGTCTACTGAAAGTAACATTGTATCTCCTGAAGGATATCAACATTCAAACTCCTTTCATAAGTTATATTTTTAACATTAGCCTATCAACTAGCATATAAGGTTTTTTACTCATTCTTGTGTTAAATATTATTGTATGTGTTTGTCAGTTTGCCTGTACATATGCATATGTACATGCCTTACATACATGAGGAGTACTTTGACATCAGAAGAGAGTTTAACAATCCCTAGAACTGGAGTTACAAGCGCTTGTGAGCCACTTTGTGAGTGCTGGGAACCAAACCTCTCCAATGTTCCCTACTTTTCTTTTTCAAGTTCTTAATTTTGATTTGCATTTCATCTTGTTTCTAATGGTATATAATAATAATCATAATAAAATATGGAAACATACAAATGTGTAGAAGGTAGGAGTCGCATGCATGAAAATATTACCTGGACAGGGAGATCAAAGTGATTTGTTTCTTTTGTGATTTTTTTACACATTTTAATTTTTTTAAATGTTTTCAGATATCATATTTGAGTGAACCACAGTAAATTTCTTGGTTTCATATGTAAGAAATAATTAGACATATATATCATATGGTCGAATAAAAATTATTCTCAATGGCAGCAGGTGTGAAATAACCCACTAAACTTTTGCTAGCTGCTCAAATCTCACAACATTGGTTGAAAGTAGCAAATAATTTTGCCATGAAAATACTTGAACAAATGCCTTTGTAGTATGATTGAGCATCTTTTGGGTATATGCCCAAGAGTGGTGTTGCTAGATCCTGAGTTAGGTTGATTCCCAATTTTCTGAGAAACCACTATATTGATTTCCAAAGAGGTTGTGCAAGTTTGCATCCCCACTAGCAATGAATGAGTGTCCCCCTTACTCTACATCCTCTCCAGTATAAGCTATCATTGGTGTTTTTGGATTCAGCCATTCTGACTGGTGTAAGATGGTATCTCAGATTTGTTTTGATTTGCATTTTATTTATTGTTGTTCTCAGAGACTGTGCTACTGGGTTTATATTTAGGAAGTGGTCTCCTATGCCCATGCATTGAAGTCTACTTCCTACTTTCTCTTCTATCAGGTTCAGTGTGGTTGGATTTATATTTAGGTATTTAATCCATTTGGACTTGAGTTTTGTTTATGGGGATAGATATGGACCTCTTTTCATTCTTCTACATGTTGACATCCAGTTATGCCAGCACCGTTTGTTGAAGATGCTTTCTTTTTTCCATTGTATAATTTTAGCTTCTTTGTCAAAAATCAGGTGTTTGAAGCTGTGTGGATTAATACCTGGGTCTTCAATTGAATTCCATTGGCCAAAGTCTTTGTTTTTATGGCAATACCAAGCTCTTTTCATTACTGTAGCTCTGTAATAGAACTTGATGACAGGGATAGTGATGCCTTCAGAAATTCCTTTATTGTACAGATGGTTTTGGCTATCCTGTTTCTTTTTCCCATATGAAGTTGATTGTTTTACTTTTGAGGTCTGTGAAGAATTGTGTTGGGATTTTGATGGGGATTCCACTGAATCTATAGATTGCTTTGGGTAGGACTGACATTTTTATTATATTGATCCTACTGGTGATGCCTTTCTGTAAAAGCAAAGCTTGTCTGAAGATAAGAGGGCAGAACTATGTACTAACTAACCAGAGAGATCTGGAGGTATGCTCAGACAGGTGGGAAATGACATGGCTGGGCAGAGAAAGAGGAAATGATAAGGTGGGAGGAGACAGGAACTCAGTCTTCTTTCATCTGGGAAGTTGAGTAGATAAGGTGACTGTGGTTTGGCTCCTTTGCCTCTCTGATCTCTCAGCATTTCCCCCTCTGACTCCAGGTTTTTAGGAAGACCCATTGGACCTCTTGCTACATAACTTGGAAATGTGAAAGAACAAAAGCTTATGTAAGACCACTTACATTCATCTGTTAGTTTTTACTTGCTGATTAGCGAGCAATGCCTAACAAATTGGCTTCATCTTTTAGGGTGTTCTTGATAGTATTGAGAGAGTTTTTTTTTTATTGATACAGAGTTGAAGATCGTAAGAAATAAAATGGTATTCTCTTTAAATTGTTATTCTTATAGAAAATTGATGTGAGATAGACAGTTATCACTGATACCCTTGTTCCTGCAGTGTAAGTATCTTCATGAAGATATCACTCCTGTGGCATCTGTGCCTATACACATATCCATAGGTATTGGATGAAAAGGTAGCATTTTTATTTTACTGATAATTTAAACATTTGATCATTTCTATTCCAACAATTTCTCATAGTTTATATTAGAATATATTGAAATATGTTAATTTATATGAGAATATCTTTTCAGAGGACTATTTAACAAATGGAACATAAAACATTCCTGAAAATCTAAGTGAAATATTTTGTGTACTTTCTCTAAATTTCTATGTGCTCACAGCTTTGTGTTTATGGTCTAAAGATTTGAGATCTGTCGTGTAGGTTTGTAGGCGTCCATGTGGTGAACGTCTATGCAATGATAGATAATTTATGGATATTTTTCTGATATTATTAGGAGACACACAATCTTAAAGCCAACTCCCTGATCTTTGTGTGCTTACAAATCATATGCCCCTTCTCCTGCAATGTTTCTTGAGCCCTCGTTATGGGAACATTTTCACAAAACCTTTATAACCGAAAAAATAAGGCTATGAAATTTTAAAATTAATTTTCATTTATTAATTAATTCTTTCATCCTGATCACAGTTTCCACTCCCTCTGTCCGCTCCTCACAGTCCATTCCCTCAACTTCTCCTGTTCTGCCAATCCCCCATTGACTCCTGTTGTGGGAATATGGTGTTGTACCCTGGATAGATTTGTTACTTGTATTTTAATAAAATACTGATTGGCCAGTAGCCAGGCAGGAAGTATAGGCAGAGTGACCCGAACAGGAGAATTGTGGGAAGAGGAAAGGCACAGTCTGGTAGTCTGCAGATGTCACCTAGACATAGAGGAAGCAAGATGAGAATGCCTTGCTGATAAAAGGTACCAAGCCACATGGCTGACACAGACAAGAATTATGAGCTAATATAGAATGTAAGAGTTAATAAGAAGTCTGAGGTACTAGGCCAACCAGTTTATGATTAATGTAGACCTCTGTGTGTTTCTTTGGGACTGAACAGCTGTGGGACCAGGTTAGATGGACACCTCTGTCAACACACTCCTCCTACTTTCTCTTCTGAAAAGTGCAGACCTCCCATTGTATCAGTCAGCCAAGCTATAGCAATTTACAATAACTAGGTACAACACCCCCTCTCACACTGAGGATGGACAAGGCAACCCAGTATGAGGTAAGAGTGAGAAGCAGGTGTCAGTGTCAGAGACAGCCCCTGTTCTCACTGTTAGGAGTCCCATATGAGGAGCAAGTTGCACAACTGTTACATATATGCAGAGGGCATAGATCAGTCCCATTCACATTCCCTGGTAGGTGAACCCCTATGTGCTCAAATCAGTTGATTCTTTGGTTTTCTTGTGGCCCTCTAGTGCTCACAATTAAGCCCATGAATTTTTAAGTTAAGACATTAGAAAATATGTCACTTATTTTTAAAGGAAGTATATATATATATATATATTCATAGCACTTTGTTTTTAACATATATATGAATACTATATACATAGTATATATAAATGGAAAGACATGGATAGGTAGAAGGAAGGAGATGACTGCATGAAAATGCTGTCAGTATTCACCAGTAATCAGTTTGATTGATGCAATTTGTTATTTTTATATCTTATGTATTTTCATTGCTTTAAACATTTTATGATATTTGATTATAGGAAGCAATGCTAAATTTGTTGCTTTTATATTTGAGAAATCTATTCATATAGGAAATATCATATTTCAATAAATTATTTATTTATTTATTTATTTATTTTTTTATTGAGAAAAGGAGAAAAAAAAACAAGTTTCCACCTCCTCCCAGCCTCCCATTTCCCTCCCCCTCCTCTCACCCTTCTCTCCCTCCTCCCACTCATCTCCCCCTCCCTCTCCAGTCCAAAGAGCAGTCCGGGTTCCCTGCCCTGTGGTAAGTCCTAGGTCCTCCCCCCTCCGTCCATATCTGGGAAGGTGAACATCCAAACTGGCTAGGCTCCCACAAAGCCAGCACATTAATAGGATCAAACCCCCATGCCATTGTCCTTGGCGTCTCATCAGCCCTCATTGTTCGCCATGTTCAGAGACTCCAGTTTTATCCCATGATTTTTCAGTCACAGTCCAGCTGGCCTTGGTGAGCTCCCAGTAGATCAGCTCCACTGTCTCAGTGGGTGGGTGTACCCCTCGTGGTCCCGACTTCTTTGCTCATGTTCTCCCTCCTTCTGCTCCTCATTGGGACCTTGGGAGCTCAGTCCAGTGCTCCAGTGTGGGTCTCTGTCTCTATCTCTATCCATCACCAGATGAAGGTTCTATGATGATATGCAAGATATTCATCAGTATTGCTCTAGGATAGGGTCATTTCAGGTTCCCTATCCTCAGCTGCCCAAGGAACTAACTGGGGACCTCAGCTTGGGCACCTGGGAGCCCCTCTAGGGTCAAGTCTCTTGCCCACCCTAAAGTGGCTCCCTTAATTAAGAATTGTGGTTCCGACTCCCCTATCCAACCTTCCTTTATCCCAATTCTCCTGTTTCCCCAGTCCCCCCCTTCCTTCGCTTCTACATTTTCTCTCCCCATCTCCCCTTACCCCCATCCCACCCCATCCCCAAGATCCCAATTTTCTCCCCGGCAATTTTGTCTACTTCCCTTAGCCAAGAGGATAACTATATGTTTTTCCTTGGGTTCACCTTCTTACTTAGCTTCTTTAGGTTCACCTATTGTAGACTCCGTGACCCTTATTTATGGCTAGAAACCAATTATGAGTGAGTACATCCCATGTTCATCTTTTTGGGTCTGGGATACCTCACTCAGGATAGTGTTTTCTATTTCCATCCATTTGCATGCAAAATTCGAGAAGTCATTGTTTTTTACCGCAGCGTAGTACTCTAGTGTGTATATAGTCCATACTTTCTTCATCCATTCTTCCATTGAAGGGCATCTAGGTTGTTTCCAGGTTCTGGCTATTACAAATAATACTGCTATGAACATAGTTGAACAAATGCTTTTGTCATATGATAGAGCATCTCTTGGGTATATTCCCAGGAGTGGTATTGCTGGGTCCAGGGGTAGGTTGATCCCTAATTTCCTGAGAAACCGAAACACTGACTTCCACAGTGGTTGCACAAGATTGCATTCCCACCAGCAATGGATGAGGGTACCCCTTCCTCCACAGCCTCTCCAGCAAAGGCTATTCTTGGTGCTTTTGACTTTAGCCATTCTCACAGGTGTAAGATGATATCTCAAAGTTGTTTTGATTTGCATTTCCCTGATTGCTAAGAAAGTTGAGCACGACCTTAAGTGTCTTTTGGCCATTTGAACTTCTTCTGTTGAGAATTCTCTGTCCAGTTTGTGCCCCATTTTTTAATTGGGTTAATTAGCATTTTAAAGTCTAGTTTCTTGAGTTCTCTATATATTTTGGAGATCAGACCTTTGTCTGTTGCGGGGTTGGTGAAGATCTTCTCCCAGTCAGTAGGTTGCCTTTGTGTCTTAGTGACAGTGTCCTTTGCTTTACAGAAGCTTCTCAGTTTCAGGAGGTCCCATTTATTCAATGTTGCCCTTAATGTCTGTGCTTTTGGGGTTATACATAGGAAGCGATCTCCTGTGCCCATCTGTTGTAGGGTATTTCCCACTTTCTCTTCTATCCTTTTCAGTGTGTTCGGGCTGATATTGAGGTCTTTAATCCATTTGGACTTGAGTTTTGTGCATGGTGATTGATATGGGTCTATTTTCATTCTTCTACAGGCTGACATACAGTTGTGCCAGCACCATTTGTTGAAGATGCTTTCTTTCTTCCATTGTATACTTTTAGCTCCTTTATCGAAAATAAGGTATTCATAGGTTTGTGGGATAAAATCCGGGTCTTCTATACAATTCCATTGGTCGACTTCTCTGTTTTTATGCCAGTACCACACTGTTTTCATTACTGTAGCTCTGTAATAGAGTTTGAAGTCAGGGATGGTAATGCCTCCAGACAATCCTTTATTGTATAGGATTGTTTTGGCTATCGTGGGTTTTTTGTTTTTCCATATAAAGTTGATTATTGTCCTCTCCAGATCTCTGAAGAATTTTGATAGGATCTTGATGGGGATTGCATTGAATCTATAAATTGCCTTTGGTAGAATTGCCATTTTTACTATGTTGATCCTCCCAATCCAAGAGCAAGGGAGATCCTTCTATTTTCTGGTATCCTCCTCAATTTCTTTCTTCAATGCCTTAAAGTTCTTGTCAAATAGATCTTTCACTTCCTTGGTTAGATTTACCACAAGATATTTTATGCTGTTTGTGGCTATCGTGAATGGTGAAGCTTCTCTGATTTCCCTCTCTGCTTCCATATCCTTTGTGTATAAGAGGGTGACTGATTTTTTGGAGTTGATCTTGTATCCTCCCACATTACTAAAGCTGTTTATCAGCTGTAAAAAGTTCTATGGTGGAGTTTTGGGGGTCGCTTATGTACACTATCATATCATCTGCAAATAACGAAAGTTTAACTTCTTCCTTTCCAATTCAAATCCCCTTGATCCCATTATGTTGTCTTATTGCTATTGCTAGAACTTCAAGCACTATATTGAAGAGGTATGGCTAGAGTGGACAGCCTTGTCGTGTTCCTGAATTAAGCGGGATGGCTTTGAGTTTCTCTCCATTTAATTTGATTTTAGCTGTCGGCTTGCTGTATATAGCTTTTATTATATTTAGGTATGACC
Organism: Microtus oregoni; assembly: GCF_018167655.1. Lineage (NCBI taxonomy): Eukaryota > Metazoa > Chordata > Mammalia > Rodentia > Cricetidae > Microtus > Microtus oregoni. Next base: position 29,175,999 of record NW_024543089.1, read on the forward strand.
CTTGTATCCCTAATCTCTCCAAGACATTTAACATAAATGGATGTTGAATTTTGTCAAATGGTTTTTCAGCATCTAATGAAATGATCATATGGTTTTTTTCTTTCAGTTTATTTATATGGTGGATTACATTGATAGATTTTCGTATGTTGAACCAGCCATGCATCTCAGGAATGAAGCCTACTTAATTATAATGGATAATTTTTCGGATGTGTTCTTGTATTCGGTTTGCCAGTATTTTGTTGAGGATTTTTGCGTCGCTATTCATGAGTGAGATAGGCCTGTAATTCTCTTTCTTGGTTGGGTCTTTGTGTGGTTTTGGCATCAGAGTAACTGTCGCTTCATAAAAGGAATTTGGTAATGACCCTTCTGTTTCTATATTGTGGAATACATTAAGGAGTATAGGTATTAGGTCGTCTTGGAAGTTCTGGTAGAATTCCTCATTGAAACTATCTGGTCCTGGGCTCTTTTTGGTAGGGAGGTTTTTGATAACAGCTTCTAATTCTTCGCGACTGACAGGTCTGTTTAAATTGTTCACCTGGTCCTGGTTTAATTTTGGTAAATGGTATTTATCTAAAAAAGTGTCCATTTCTTTTACATTTTCCAGTTTTGTGGCATACAGGCTTTTGTAGTAAGATCTAATGAGTCTCTGAATTTCCTCTGTGTCTGTGGTTATGTCCCCCTTTTCATTTCTGATCTTATTAATTTGTGTATTCTCTCTCTGTCGTTTGATTAGTTTGGATAGGGGTTTATCAATCTTGTTGATTTTCTCCAGGAACCAGCTTTTTGTTTCATTGATTCTTTGGATTGTTTTCTGTGTTTCTATTTTGTTGATTTCCGCCCTCAGTTTGATTATTTCCAGTCTTCTACTCCTCCTAGGTGAGTCTGCTTCTTTTTTTTCTAGAGCTTTCAGGTGGGCTGTTAAGTCTCCAATATGTGCTTTCTCTGTTTTCTTTAAGTGGGCACTTAGTGCGATGAACTTTCCTCTTAGCACTGCTTTCATAGTGTCCCATAAGTTCGAGTATGTTGTTTCTTTATTTTCATTGAATTCCAGGAAGACTTTAATTTCTTTCTTTTTTTCTTCCTTAATCCAGGTATGGTTCAGTAGTTGACTGTTCAGTTTCCATGAGTTTGTAGGCTTTCTGGGGGTAGCATTGTTGTTGAATTCTAACTTATTCCATGGTGATCTGATAAGACACAGGTGGTAACTAATATTTTTTTGTAACTGTGTAAGTTAGCTTTGTTACCGAGTATGTGGTCAATTTTCGAGAAGGTTCCATGAGCTGCAGAGAAGAAGGTATATTCTTTCCTCTTTGGGTGGAATAATCTATAGATGTCTGTTAAGTCCATTTGCTTCATTACCTCCATTAATTCTCTCATTTCTCTGTTAGGTTTCTGTCTGATTGACCTGTCCATTGGTGAGAGAGGAGTGTTGAAGTCTCCTACTATTAGTGTGTGTGGTTTGATGGCTGCCTTGAGTTTTAGTAATGTTTCTTTTACGTACGTGCGTGCTTTTATATTAGGTGCATAGATATTCAGGATTGAGACTTTTTCCTGATGAATTGTTCCTGTTATGAGTATAAAATGTCCCTCTCCATCTCTTCTGATTGATTTAAGTTTGAAGTCAACTTTGTTAGAAATTAGTATGGCCACACCTGCCTGTTTCTTAGGTCCATTTGCTTGAAAGGCCTTTTCCGAGCCCTTTACTCTGAGTAGGTGCCTGTCTTTGTGGTTGAGGTGTGTTTCTTGTAGACAGCAGAATGTTGGATCCTGTTTTCTTATCCAATCTCTTAGCCTGTGCCTTTTAATAGGTGAGCTGAGTCCATTGATATTAAGTGATATTATGACCAGTGGTTGTTAACTCCTGTCACGTTTTTAGTAGTAGGGTTTGTGTGTTTCCCTTCTTTGAGTTGTGCTGGTGAAGGGTCTCTAGATGTCTTAGTTATTGTGGTCATTGTTGGACTCCTTGGTTAGTGATTTTCCTTCTATTATTTTCTGTAAGGCTGAATTTGTGGCTACGTATTGTTTAAATTTGTTTTTATCCTGGAAAATTTTGTTTTCTCCATTTACAGTGAACGAAAGCTTGGCTGGATATAGTAGTCTGGGCTTGCATCCATGGTCTCTTAGTTTTTGCAGTACATCTATCCAGGACCTTCTGGCTTTCATGGTTTCCATAGAGAAGTCAGCTGTAAGTCTGATAGGTTTACCTTTATAAGTAACTTGGCCTTTTTCCTTTGTGGCTCTTAATATTCTTTCTTTATTCTGTATATTTTGTGTTTTGATTATTATATGGCGAGCCTATTTGGTGTTCTGTATGCTTCTTGAACCTTCATAGGTACATCTTTCTTCAGGTTCGGAAAGTTTTCTTCTATAATTTTATTAAGTATATTTTCTGGACCGTTGAGCTGCACTTCTTCTCCTTCTTCTACTCCAATTATTCTTAGGTTTGGTCTTTTTATTGTGTCCCATATTTCCTGAATATTTTGTGATGAGAGTTTGTTGGACTTGCTGTTTTCTTTAATCAGTGCGTTTATTTCTCTATGTTATCCTCAGAATCTGAGATTCTTTCTTCTATCTCTTGTATTCTGCTGGTTATCCTTGTTTCTGTAGTGTCTATTCATTTACCTAGATAGTCCATGTCCAGCCGGCCCTCTGTTTGTGTTTTCTTCTTTGCCTCCATTTCAGTTTTCAAGTCATGAACTGTTTCCATTATCTGCTTTATTTTTTTTCCTTGGTTTCCTAGGGTATCATTCACTGATTTACTCAATTCCTTGAACTTTCTGTTATACTTCTCATCCATTTCTATAAGGGCATTTTTTTATATGCTGTTTAAGGGTGTCAATCACTTTCATGAAGTCAGTTTTTACTACTTCTTCTTGATTAAGGTGTTCATGTCCTCCGGTTGTGAGGTCGCTGGCTTCTGGTGGTTTCGTGTTGTTTTTCAGATTATTGGGTGAATTTTTGCATTGGCATCTGCCCATCTCTTCCTCCCAATACTCCCCTATGGATCTTCTTTTTCAGGATCACGTCTTCTTGCCCTCTGATGTACCTTCCCAGTGATGTCACTCCCCAGTGATGTTTCTCCTGGTGTCCAGATTGGATCTCTGTGCTGCTTGGTTAGCTCGCAAACAAAGGGCCCACCCTGCTTGCTGCAGGTGGGCTATGGAGACAAAGGAGCTACTGCCCTCCCCTTTGCCCTCCTGATTTGGGTTCGGTCCCAGTGCCCAAGCAGGCTGAGCAGGGAGGTGCTATGCTGCCAAAGAAGGGAGGGAGGGAGGGAGACAGGGGGTGGGGGGATCTGGATGTAAGCTGGATGGGATAGGAAGAGAGAGGAGGTATCGGGCAGTATAGCCCCTGCAGGATCTCAATAAATTTTTTCTCAGTGGGAGAAAGGTGCAAACCAATCTATTCCACCATTGACTGAATCTGAATTAGTAACTGCTGGCTTTAATAGGAACATGCTATGAGAACACTTGACAATTGTCATAATGGTAAGTAATATTCATACTAGTATATTATATATGTATTAATAAAATATTTTCTAATCATTATAATATTGCTATTGATTAAAGATTAATATTGATGGTAAATCAATTCCACCTAAAATATCTAAAGAATGTCAATGGAGTAAATACATTTATGTATAACTAAACTTTAATATTAGGGTTTTAGAAAGCAAGCAATCTTTGTCAGACTAATTACAATAGGTTAATTAGTAAGAATTTGATGGGGGAGTGTCATATATCATTCTGTTGATTTCATTGGTTAAGTAATAAAGAAACTGCTTGGCTTGCCCTCATAGGTTAAACATAGGTGGGAGGAGTAAACAGAACAGAACGCTGGGAGGAAGAGGAAGTGAGCTCAGAGATGCCAGGCTCCTCTCTCCTGGTCGGACATGATTCATCTCTGACCCAGGATGGACGTAGGCTAGAATCTTCCTGGTAAGCCACCTCGTGGGCTACAGCAGATTATTAGAAATGGGCTAGTCCAGGTGTGAGAGTTAGCCAAGAAGAGGCTAGATAGAAATGGGCCAAGCAGTGATTAAAAGAATACAGTGTCCGTGTAATTATTTTGGGGCATAGAGCTAGCCATGTGGTCGGCCGGGTGCTGGGGACGCAGCCCCGCTGCTCCAATTACTACAAGAATTAGCTGAATAATAAACAATGCTCAGCAGATTAGCACTATCCTATAGGGAGTTTTTGGTAGCATTGAGGGAGTTTTAGTATTGGACTTAAAAATAGGATTGAAAATGATAAGAAATAAATATCCTCTACAATTTTCTTTTGTTGTTTGAGAAAGCCAGTTATCACTGACACCCTTGTTCCTAAAGAAAGCTTCATGGAATCCATGCCTACAGCTGTTTTAATAAGAATTTGGTGAGAAAAAATATTTTATTGTCATATTTTTTATTCAACCATTATTAGTCATAATGTGCCAATATATTTACAGAAATTGTAATGTGGAAATATATTTTAGGGGAATTATCTCACAAATATAAAACATAGCATTCCTGCAAAGCTAAATGAACTATTTTGCTTACTTTTTAAAATCCCTGCTGACTCACAGCTATGGTTTTATACACAGAAGGTCTGAACTCAATCATATGAGTTTCTTAGAGTCCATAGGTCAACTTCAGCTGGGATTCTTATGGAGTAAAATTACCCTTTCTGACTTTAGCTTTGAAAATTTCCATAGTCAAGATGAATTCTGGTTCCAGGAGGCATAGAACTCTGTGGCTTCTTACAGCATCTATGCCTGCTTCTTCACCTGGCCATGGATTCCTTGGGGATGCTGAGAATATAAAGAAAGGAAGAGTCCCCCACAATATCAGCATCTGTTTCATTTTAAATGCTTGGAAAATGAAAAAAAACAAAGATCATCTTAATTGTTTTTGAGGAATAACTGTGAATTGTGTGATAATTTTGACAAATATTAGCTGATTCTGTGCCATTGTGTTTCAGCATCCAGTAATACTCTAAACAAACTCAATCTTTTCTATTCTCAGTTAAGATGAAGGTGAACTATTTCTACATAGTAGTTGTTCTATGAAGAGAGAAGCAAAAAGTGCCATGCGCAATTTTCTGTACATTATTTCAGTTCAATGTCATATTTTCATTGCCTCAAGATTATTTTTTGCATATTACCTTAAAAAGATCTCATTTTCCACTTCTTTAAATAAATAAAGCAAATGATTTGAGAAAAGTAGTTTTTTCAAGTATTTTCTTCAAGAATTGCTTCAAAATAATTCTTCACAGACTTGAGAATAGAGCTGTTAGCTAATTCTATTTGACTACTAAGATTCAAAAAAATAAAGTTCATATTGGTAAGAAACCCTTTAGGCTGGACTTGTCTTAATACTGCATTCTATTCATTGGATACTTAGACCCTAAAATCAGATATTTCAAGTTATCACTCCAATTTTAGATCAGTAATGCAAATACATAAACCACCTTATGCCCAAAAGTGTGCATATTATCATTACAGAAACATAGCAACGCAGTTCCAATTTGAATGCTCTCTCTGCTGTATTCTAGGATCTGGCACCACTGTCCTGATTGATTAAACTCATGGGTGTATGTGCCTTGGTGAAGTTTTCTTCCTTGCATGTTATTTCTGTGATCATTGTAAATCAGGTAGTTTTATGTTTTACCTATTTGATTTGTTATATAAATGTAATGTTTATCATTTATGCCAGGGCAGATATTGGAGACACTGGTCATTCATTCTATGGTAATGTGTTCTGTGATTTTAAACAGCGCCTTTAATTACACAATCTCCTTCAAGGAAATTTAATACTTAGGAAATATTTAATACTTAGGAAACATTGCAACATTGTTAGAATCTTTTCAAAATTATGGACAATTCAAATATTAAAGACATTCTTAATTGATGGGGTATTTTCCACAAAGACATATTTAAATTTCTTTTATTAAAACAATCATCACAACGCAGAGTAATATAAAACCTCTTCTATTATCAGTCTAGTTGTTTATAAATAGCTAAGTGGTTTCTATTTTCTAGGTATTGTGAATCCAGCAATGCATGATCATGTATGGGCATGCATCTATATAGCAGAATATGGGGTCCTTTGAGTATATGGTTTTAGCTCTATTTCTTGGTCTTGATGAAACTCCAAACTAATTTCCATAGTGGTTAAATCACTTTGTGTTCCATCTAGCAGTGAATAGGGCTTTTCTTTTCCCTATATCCATGCCAGTTTTTGACATCTTTTTTTTTTGTGCATCATACCTACTATAATCAAGTTAAGATAAAATAGCAAAGGAGTCTTAATTTTTAGTTCTCAGATAGGAAAGGTAGATAATTATAAATGTTTCTCAAAAATTGTATTTTATTTTTTAATAAATCTCTGTCTGGCTCTAAGGCAAATTTTTAGTTGCTTTCATTGTTCATTATTAGTCTTTTATTTCTTTTTTATTGGGATGCACATTTTTGATCCATTATAATTCTAAAAATATATAAATTTTATAATTGTGATTAGTAGATTTTAGTAGATTAGTAGATTTTAATTAATATTTTCCCGCCACCTGCCTCCTGGCTAGCTTTACATGAAATAATTACATGGAAACTGTATTCATTTAAACACTGCCTGGCCCATTATATCTAGCCTCTTCTTGGCTAACTCTCACATCTTGATTAACCCATTTCTAATAACCTGAATATCACCACATGATTGTGGCTTACCAGGATGAGTCTAACCTATGTCCGTCTCAGAGAAGAGAGCCATGGTGTCTGCCTCACTGCCTTCTTCCCCCTAGCATTCTGTTCTGTCTACTCTGTCCACCTAATTTTCTGCCCTATTATAAGGCCAAGGTATTCTCTTTATTTAACCAATGAGAGCAACAGAAATACATAAGGACCTCCTACAATAACCCAAATAAAGTCTTTGTTCCACAAAAAAAAAACAATCATCAACATGTAAACAAGTTTTGTACACATGTATGTATATGGGTTTTAACTTAAAACGAAAGTGCTTTTAGCATCATGGATTAACATGTGTAGCAGGTTCATTTCTTACACTATAAAAATTATAATATTTTAATTCTATTGTCTTTACCTATAAAGAAATGAATTAATGATTCTTTACATGTATTTTGTTGAAAAAAATACATGAAAAATTATCTTCAAAATTTGTGGTTGTTCTTACAAATGTAAGAACAGGTAGCAAATATGAAAAGGATAGACATTGAAGAAATATTGCAAATTACTATCTTATTATCTGACATGTTCATATATTAGAATAATAGATATAATAATAGGTAATATCAAACACCAAAACACAGTCCATTCTCCCAGATAAGAATACTTGAAAGGTATACATGGAAAGACAGTAGGATGATGCCATTTGAGAAGGTGAAAAGAACCATCAGAAGAGGGACAGAAAATTGAGTGTCAGCATTTCCAAAATCCATTCAAAACAAGAATGAAAATGTTATTATATTCGGTAGTATTTCATGCCATGAGACTTTTCATTGTGAGCTTGTTTTGAATTATTAGGATAAAGTATATTTTGAACTTTTATTATTCTAATTTTTGTATAAAAGTTATATAACATATGTATTAAAATAAAACACAATCAAAATGTAAAGTAAATTACAAATATTTATAATTATTAAGGGTAAGATGTATAATGTCAGGTAAATCAATGTCTATGGGCTTCTCAGGTATTTTTCAGATAATTGCATGTTTAAAATGCAGTATCAAGATTGTTCAGAAATTGTTCTGATTTCAGCAAGGCTTCAAAAGCAGAAACAGTACACTTCATTCTTGTTTATTAATGAGATTTTGGCATGTACAATGTGAACTATAATACGATCCTCTTCTCAATGAGTCTTGGCCTTATTTTTTTTGTCTCATCTCTTTTCAGTGAGCAGCCTGAGGGGGTTTGATGGAAGGAAACAGGACCCTGCTGACTGAGTTTGTTCTCAGAGGAATAACAGATCGTCCAGAGCTGCAAGTGCCCCTGTTCCTGGTGTTCTTCTTCATCTATGTCATCACCATGGTGGGCAACCTTGGCTTAATATTTCTCATCTGTAAAGATCCCCATCTTCATACTCCCATGTACCTTTTCCTTGGAAATTTAGCCTTTACTGATGCCTGTACTTCATCCTCTGTGACTCCTAAGATGCTTATCAAATTTATAGAAAAGAATGACATGATATCCCTGGGTGAGTGTTTCTCCCAATTTTATTTTTTTTGTTCAAGTGCGACCGCGGAATGTTACCTCCTGGTAGCAATGGCCTATGACCGCTATGCAGCCATATGCAACCCTCTGCACTATGTAGTTGTAATGTCCAATAGACTTTGTGTTAAGTTCATATGTGTGTCATATCTAATTGGACTTCTACATGCCTTACTTCATGTAGCATTGTTATTTAGATTAACTTTTTGTAGTTCTAATATAATAGATCATTTTTACTGTGAGATCTTGCCACTCTATTCAATTTCATGCACTGACCCATCAATTAATGCCTTGGTCGCTTTCATTTTTGCTGTTTTTATACAAGTGAGTACTTTTATGAGCATTATAGTTTCTTATATCCGTGTGCTTTGTGCCATCCTGAAAACAAAGTCCGAGAAGGGCAGAAACAAAGCCTTCTCCACCTGCAGTGCCCATCTGGTGTCTGTCTCTTTGTTCTATGGCACCCTCTTTGTCATATACGTGCTCTCTGGATCTGACACAGACAGTTATCAGGGTAAATTGTATTCATTATTCTATACCATCATCATTCCTCTGTTGAACCCCTTTATTTACAGCCTAAGAAACAAAGAAGTTTTGGGTGCCTTGAGAAGGCTCTCAAAATGATGATTAATTCCTGTAAACTTCAAGGTGTGTTTTATCTCCAGATTCTCTCTTTTTAACTTCATCATAATATCTTGTGTTTGGCACATAATATGTATTGGATTTTCTTACATATTGTTATGTAAAGCAATAAAATGTAGACTAAAATGCCTGTATTATTATCAATATTTTTACTATTATTATAAAAATAGTGGAATCCCTAAGGAAAATAGAGCATAAAGGCGAACATAAATTGTCCACAAATTAATGTTAATAAATTCTTTTCCTAATAATTGTTTCTGTATATTATTGAAACAACATGTAAGGATTCGATTTTTTATTTATTGATTATTTCTTGTTCTATATTAGTGTGTTGCACATGATCATAGCTCCGACTGTCCCCTTTTACGTTCCCCCAGTCATACCTGCTGATTCTCTCATTCCCAAGTAGTGCCCCTCCCTACTCTCCTGTCTTAGTTTACACAGAAATTCTCCAGTTGTTCATAATTGAAATGACCAGGTTGAATATGGAACTTCCCCTCTTCCTCTGGCTTTTACATTTCTTCTACCCATTTTATTTTTCCATCATGTTCCTTAGGCTTTGGAGTAGGTGTTATTGTTGTTCCATTTAGGACAGGGGACTCTAGAGTTGCTTATTATCATCACTTAGGCATTTAAAAAAATTATGTCTTTTGGAAATTTCATATATGAATAAAGTGTTTATACCATTTCCACTCTTATGTCATCCCCCTTCAACTTTTTCTGTCACCTATATCCTCTCTCACTCAAAACCTCCGTTTTGAGCCTCGGCATTAATCACTGTCCTCCACAATAAGAAGCTTCCCTGATCAAGGCTGAAATCTGCACTATTGTATGGCTAATAATGCACCTGTTTAGAAAACAGTTTGGCCACATGTCCATTTAGCACAATAATAAGTAGTAATAAGTACCCACAGGACTTGTGACCTCCCTAGCCAGGTGCTTTTGATCATGTTTACTGTACTGGGTATACATTTCCTTCCTTGAAATGGGTATAAAATTCAATCAGTACATCATTGATTAGCCCTGAGGAGTCGCCTGGCACTGAATCAGTGGCCTAAACTTGCTTGGTAGGTGTGAGGGCCTTTAATGAGTGTTCTCCTCCTGTAGCTTCAATATCACCTTCTAGTGCTATGAGGGCTAGGGCTACTCTGCAGGAGGAGAACTTCTAATTTGGTTCCAGTCTTTGTCTCCCTGTTTTGGGTCAAGTGTAAACTGCTTTCTGTAATAAATTAATACCACATGTTTCTGTTAGGCACCCAAGAGAAAAAGCAACAACTTCGATTGCTTTGAGATCCTCTGGGGCCTCCACAGTTAACTCATGGAGAGTTATTCAGAACCCGACAATGATATTTTCCTTAAAACTCATATGGATTCTGGTATCAGAATCAATCAGCAAATCAGAGTACCTAAGGTCAGATTTCTTTTATTATTACTCTCAATATTGTTATTATTGTTAGCTAGCTATCAAAGTAGTAGTTTTCTTATTCATTCAACTAAAATCTTGTACTTCAAAACTTAATTCTTTCACAATTTCTGAATTGTGATTACCAAATCTGTATACAATAGGGATATTTTATTTTTATAATTGTTTATTATGCAATAATCTTGTATTTGATGGAGCCTTAAAAAATAATACCAGCAGTAACCCTGAATACTCCACTCTAAATAAAAAACATGAGACATTAGAAACTTTTGCATTTTTCTTAATTAGAAAATGGTCACCTTGCCTTTTGGTAAGTAATATTTGCTTTATATTGCAATTTTCCTTGTCTTTTTAACTTTAGGTTTTTTTCCACACATATACACATACACACACATTCGTCCCATCACCGCTCTCCCCATTGTCCCCCCCTTTTTTTCTCTCTGGATACCTTCTTTCTACATATTATATTAAAGCTGCAGGTTTCACTATAGCTTTTTTATGCACCATAGTTTTGATTTACTCTCCCACAACTTTCACCTTCCCCCTATCCATACCTTCCCCATCCCCATTTGTACCTTCCCACTCTTGGTATCTCCTATTTTCATACTGTTTGTGTTTTACTGTCCTCACCAAGACTTCACCCCAAATCCCCACATCCTGTGGCTCTTCTCTTGCTTTCTGGCCTGTAAGGATACTCTGTCAACCTTAATCACACAAATAAAAACTTTCAAAACTAAGCTCATCAATGATATATGACATGTAGAGTTTTCTGTATGTCTTGAGTTACATCATTTAATATACTATTTTTTGCTCTACGTATTTTTCTAGAATTTTCAATAATTCATTCTGTGTACAGATGAACTGAATTGAAATACATAATACATACATGCATACATATAAATATATACACACATGTATATATATTGCATGTTAATTTTCCATCCATGTTTTGTCTTGGTTGATTATATTTCCTAGCTATTGTGTATAGAGTAGGAATGATCATGGGTAGACTGGTATCTGTATCAGAGAGTGTAGAGTTACTTGGCTATATGCACAGGGATGTTAGAGCTGGGTAGCTGGGTCTCATGATATTTCTTTTTCAGCAAAATCAAGCCAAACCCACACCTGCCTTGGTACACAGCAGAGGCGTGGAGCTGCACAACTGCCCAGCAGAGATGGACTGCAGAAGCAGAGCAGAACAGTTGCCAAGCAGAGTTTCAAGCAAAGTGAAGAGGCCAGATGCACTGACAGTTACAGGAGGGGTTGGCTTCAAAATAAGCTGTGGTCCAACAGTCAGCAGAAGCAGCAACAAAAACCAAACCAAAACAAACAATCAAACTAAGGCAGTGGTAGCTACCTCCCAAGTGGTGGCAGTCATGACAGTGGCCAAATCAAGCTGTACCAATTGCTGCTCGGAAGGGGGGAGACACACAGAACTTAGGCCCCTAAGCTGCAAGGTTAGCTACCTTGAAAGGCTAAGGAATCCTCAGGAACCATAACTATAGTAAAACTAACTGTTCCAGTAAAAGAACAATGCGAGAGCTATATAAACGACACTAGAGGGTGCTACCTACTAGTTTTACTGCGTGCCTGCTTGCCACTGCTGGCAAACACTAAGACACAGGAAAAGTGGCCACGAACAATACTTGAAGGGGACTCCCAGTGTCCCCTCTCATCCTCCCCCTACACCTGCTGATTCTCTTCTTCCTGTCAAGTATTGCCCCTCCCTACTCTCATGTCTTTGTTTATGCATGCATACTTCAAAGACGTCTGTTTATAATTATGAATTGTCTGTTTATAATTGCAATGATCATGCTGAATACAGAGATTAGTTTTTCACAGAATATTTTTTTTTAATCTTTTTTTGGCTTGTACATTTTTTCTGCTCATTCTTCCATCATGTTGCTTGCAGCAGGTGTTATAGTTGTCCTATTCAGGATTGACGACTCTAGGTAGAGATGCTTATTTTTATCACTTTGGACAATTTTTTTTAAAAAGCTACATTTTTTTGAAAATTTCATATATGAGTACTGTATTTATAGCAATTCTTTTCTCTGTCTTCGCCATCCAATTTGTTTCTGTCACCTACATCCTCTCACATTCAAAAGCTCTGTTTTGAGTCTCTGCATTAATCATTGTCCTCCGCAGTAAGAAGCTTCTCTGATCAAGGCTCAACGTCTATGACTAATAATACACTTGTTTAGAAAGTAGTTTGACCACATGTCCATTTAGCACAATAATAAGCAGCAATTCCTACCCATAGAACTTGTGACCTTCATAGTCAGGTGCTTTTGGTCATTTTTACTGTACCAGGTATACATTTATTCCTTGGAGTCCATATAAGATCCAATCAGAAAGATGTTGATTAGCCCCCACCAGTCGTGCTGGCACTGAATCAGTGGGCACAGCTGCCTGACAGGTATAAGGGCCATTGAGGAGTGTTCTTCCTGTGTAGCCTCAACAACACCTGCTGGTACTCTGAAGGCTAAGGCTGCTCAGCAGGGAGAGAGCTTCTAGCTTGGTTCCAGTCTTTTGGCTCGCTATCTTGGGTCAAATGTGCAGTTCTTTCTGTAATAGATTATTACCATGTAGTTCTGGTAGGGCCCCAGGAGAAAATGCAACAACTTCTATTGCTTTGGGACTATCTGTGAGTTAGCTGTGGAGAGCTAACTCACAGAGAGTTATCCTGAACCTGACAATAATACTTTCCTTAAAACACCCATGGATTCTGGCATCAGAATTGACCAGCACAAATCAGCGTACCTCGATTTAAACTTCTTTGATAATAACCACCTATATTGTTAACACTTTAGCTAGCTCTCAAATTAGTTTTCACTGTTGACTCCTCTAAAGCATGATAGGTCAAATCTTGATTGTTTCTGTTTTATTTCCTGAAATGTCATTAAATAATCAGTATATAATAGGGAGTTTTTATTTTTATAATAACTGTATAGTACTCACATTACACTATTTAGATGAAGTCTTAATAAAAACAATCCCAGCAGTAATCCTGATATTCCACTCTAAATACTAAGCATCAGATACCAGAATGTTTTTCACTTCTTTCATTTGGTAGTTGTTGACCTTGTTTCTGTTAAATACTACTGGCCTTATATTTCAAGTTTCTATGTCTTTTTAACTTAAGTTTTTTTTGACACATCTATCATCTATCTATCTATCATCTATCTATCTATCTATCTATCTATCTATCTATCTATCTATCTATCTATCTATATCTATCATCATTCACCCCAAACCCACTTCTTCCCCCCTTCCTCTCTCTTTGGATACTGCCTTCTTATCTAGTTACCATAAAGCACCAGGCTTCTATGTAGCTCTTTCATGCTCCTATAGTTTTGGTTTACTTTCCCACAACCTTCACTTTCCTTCACCCCACTTTCCCATCCCCATTTGTACCTTCCCATTCTTGGTATCTCCTATTTTCATACTATTTGTGTTTTACTGTCCCCCAAAAGACTTCACCCCAAATCCCCACATCCTATGGCTTCACTCTTGTTTTCTGGCCTGTGGAGATACTCTTAATGATACTCTTTCTTTTGTATTCTTTTTTATTGATTTTTATTGAGCTCTACATTTTTCTCTGCTCCCCTTCCTGCCTCTCCCCTCCCCTTCAATCCTCTCCCAAGGTCCCCAATGCTTCCAATTTACAGAGGAGCTCATGTCTTTTTCTACTTTCCATGTAGATTAGATCACTGTATGTCTCTCTCATTGTTGTCTAGGGTCTCTGGAATTGTGATTTGTGGGCTGGTTTTCTTTGCTTTGTCTTTAAAAACCACTTATGAGTAGAATTATAGGCCAATCTCACTCATGAACATCTACGCAAAAATCCTCAACAAAATACTGGCAAACCGAATCCAAGAACACATTAGAAAAATTATCCATTATGATCAAGTAGGCTTCATCCCAGAGATGCAGGGCTGGTTGAACATACGAAAATCTATCAATGTAATCCATCATATAAATAAACTGAAAGAAAAAACCATATGATCATTTCATTAGATGCTGAAAAAGCATTTGACAAAATTCAACATCCCTTTATGATAAAAGTATTGGAGAGATTAGGGATACAAGGGTCATACCTAAATATAAAAAAAGCTATATACAGCAAGCCAACAGCTAACATCAAATTAAACGGAGAGAAACTCAAAGCCATCCCACTAAACTCAGGAACACGACAAGGCTGTCCACTCTTGCCATACCTCTTCAATATAGTGCTTGAAGTTCTAGCAATAGCAATAAGACAACATAATGGAATCAAGGGGATTCGAATTGGAAAGGAAGAAGTTAAACTTTCACTATTTGCAGATGATATGATAGTGTACATAAGCGACCCCCAAAACTCCACCAAAGAACTTTTACAGCTGATAAACACCTTTAGTAATGTGGAAGGATACAAGATCAACTGCAAAAAATCAGTCGCCCTCTTATACACAAAGGATAAAGAAGCAGAGAGGGAAATCAGAGAAGCTTCACCTTTCACGATAGCCACAAACAGCATAAAATATCTTGGGGTAACTCTAACCAAGGAAGTGAAAGGTCTATTTGACAAGAATTTTAAGGCATTGAAGAAAGATATTGAAGAGGATACCAGAAGATGGAAGGATCTCCCTTGCTCTTGGAATGGGAGGATCAACATAGCAAAAATGGCAATTCTACCAAAGGCAATTTATAGATTCAATGCAATACCCATCAAAGTCCCATCAAAATTCTTCACAGATCTTGAGAGAACAATAATCAACTTTATATGGAAAAACGAAAAACCCAGGATAGCCAAAACAATCCTATAGAATAAAGGATCATCTGGAGGCATTACCATCCCTGACTTCAAACTCTATTACAGAGCTACAGTAATAAAAACAGTGTGGTACTGGCATAGAAACAGAGAAGTCGACCAATGGAATCGTATAGAAGACCTGAATGTTAACCCACAAAACTATGATCACCTCATTTTCGATAAAGGAGTTAAAAATATACAATGAAAGAAAGAAAGCATTTTCAACAAATGGTGCTGGCACAACTGGATGTCAACCTGTAGAAGAATGAAAATAGACGCGTATCTATCACCATGCACAAAACTCAAGTCCAAATGGGTTAAAGACCTCAATATCAGTTCGAACATACTGAACCTGATAGAAGAGAAAGTGGGAAGTGCCCTACAACAGATGGGCACAGGAGATCGCTTCCTATGTATAACCACAGAAGCACAGACATTAAGGGCAACATTGAATAAATGGGACCTCCTGAAACTGAGAAGCTTCTGTAAAGCAAAGGATACTGTCACTAAGACAAAAAGGCAACCTACTGACTGGGAGAAGATCGTCACCAACCCCGCAACAGACAAAGGTCTGATCTCCAAAATATATAGATAACTCAGGAAACTAGACTTTAAAATGCTAATTAACCCAATTAAAAAATGGGGCACTGAACTGAACAGAGAATTCTCAACAGAAGAAGTTCAAATGGCCAAAAGACACTTAAGGTCATGCTCAACCTCCTTAGCGATCAGGGAAATGCAAATCAAAACAACTTTGAGATATCATCTTACACCTGTCAGAATGGCTAAAATCAAAAACTCCAATGATAGCCTTTGCTGGAGAGGCTGTGGAGGAAGGGGTGTCCTCATCCATTGCTGGTGGGAATGCATTTTTGTGCAACCACTTTGGAAATCAGTGTTTCTGTTTCTCAGGAAATTCGGGATCAACCTACCCCTGGACCCAGCAATACCACTCCTGGGAATATACCCAAGAGATGCCCTATCATATGACAAGAGCATTTGTTCAACTATGTTCATTGCAGCATTATTTGTAATAGCCAGAACCTGTAAACAACCTAGATGCCCTTCAATGGAAGAATGGATGAAGAAAGTGTGGAATATATACACATTAGAGGACTACGCTGCGGTAAAAAACAATGACTTCTCGAATTTTGCATGCAAATGGATGGAAATAGAAAACACTATCCTGAGTGAGGTAACCCAGACCCAAGAGATGGACTGGTGATGGATGGAGATAGAGACAGAGACCCACACTGGAGCACTGGACTGAGCTCCCAAGGTCCCAATGCAGAGCAGAGGGAGGGAGAACATGAGGAAGGAAGTCGGGACAACGAGGGGTGTACCCACCCACTGATACAGTGGGGCTGATCTATTGGGAGCTCACCAAAACCAGCTGGACTGTGATGTACTCACTCATAATTGGTTTCTAGCCATAAATAAGGGTCACGGAGTCTACAATTGGTGAACCTAAAGAAGCTAAATAAGAAGGTGAACCCAAGGAAAAACATATAGTTATCCTCTTGGCTTTGGGAAGTAGACAAAATTGTCGGGGAGAAAATTGGGATCTTGGGGGTGGGGTGGGATGGGGGTTAGGGGAGATGAGGAGAGAAAAGGGAGAAGGGGAGGATGGGGGGGAACTTGGGGAAACAGGATGATTGGGATAAAGGAAGGTTGGATAGGGGAGCACAGAAGCACAATTCTTAGTTAAGGGAGCCACCTTAGGGTTGGCAAGAGACTTGAACCTAGAGTGTCTCCCAGGAGCCCAAGGCAATGTCCCCAGATAGTTCCTTGGGCAGCTGAGGATAGGGAACCTGAAATGACCCTATCCTATAGCAACAATGACGAATATCTTGCATATCATCATAGAACCTTCATCTGGTGATGGATGGAGATAGAGACAGAGACTCACACTGGAGCACTGGACTGAGCTCCCAAGGTCCCAATGAGGAGCAGAAGGAGGGAGAACATGAGGATGGAAGGCGAGACAACGAGGGGTGTACCCACCCACTGATACAGTCGGGCTGATCTATTGGGAGCTCACCAAAGCCAGCTGGACTGTGACTGAAAAAGCATGGGATAAAACCGGACTCTCTGAATATGGCGAACAATGAGGGCGGATGAGAAGCCAGGGACAATGGCACGGGGTTGTGATCCTACTTCATGTTCTGGCTTTGTGGGAGCTGAGCCAGTTTGAATGTTCACCTTCCTAGATATGGACGGAGGCTGTGGACCTTGGACTTTCCACAGGTAAGGGATCCCTGACTGCTCTTTGGACTGGAGAGGGAGAGGGAGAGGAGTATGGGGAGGGGGAGAAGGGTGAGAAAAGGGGGAGGGAAATGGGAGGCTGGGAGGAGGCGGAAACTTGTTTTTTTCCTTTTCTCAATAAAAAAGAAACTACTTTTGAGTGAGGACACGTGATAATTTTCTTTCTGGGTCTGGATTATCTCACTCAAAAAGATGTATTCTAACTCCATCCATTTGCCTGCAAAATTCAAGATGTCATTATCTGAGAAAGGCAAATGAAAACAACTCTGAGATTCCATCTTACTCCTTTAAAAATGGCCAAGATAAAAAACACTGATGACAACTTATGCTGGAGAGGATGTGGGAATACTCCTGCATTGCTGGTGGGAATACAAGCTGGTATAGCTCCTTTGGATGTCAGTGAGATGATTTCTCAGAAAATTAGGAAACAACGTTCCTCAAGACTCAGTAATACCACTTTTGAGTATATATATCCAAACGATGCTCAATGATGCCACAAGGACATGTGCTCAGCTATGTTCATAGTAGCATTGTTTGTCATATCCAGAAGCTGGAAACAACATAAATGCCTCTTGAATGAAGAATGGATAAGGAAAATGTGGTACATTTATACAAAGGAGTACTACACAATAGAAAAAAAGTAATGACATCTGTGGAGGTACTCTTTCAAGCTTAATTACACGAATAAAAATTTCAAAACTAATTCATTAATGAGGAATGTTATTTAAAGTTTGTCTGTGTGTCTAAGTTACATTACTTACTGTAATATTTTAGCTCTACTAATTTTTCTGTAATTTTCATTATTCATGTTGCTTACAGCCGAATTGATTTGACTTATGTATATATATCATATGTTAATTTTCCATATTTTTCTGACTGTCTTGGTTGATTGTCTTTTCCAGCTATTGTGTGTAGAGCAGCAATGATCATACATGTACTGGTATCTGTATCAGAGCATGTAGAGCTACTTGACTTGTACTGGGATGGTATAGCTGGGTCTCATGATATTTCTTTTTTAGCTATTTGAGAAACCTGAATACTGGCTTTCCTAGTTGTTGCACAAGTTTACAGTTCCTCCAAATGATCAGAATGCCGCCTTTTAATGTCACATCAGCACTTATTTTTAAAGTATATTTTTTCATTTATAATTCCACAAATTAAATAATAATGCCCTTTGTTCAAAATGTGTCTCGTTATCCTTCCCAATTCTCTTCATCTCTCACAAAATACCCTCTTCTTTCTGAGCTGATCACTACTTTCATGACCTTTTTGTGATGGATAAGGTGTTGTCTTAATTAGGGATACCTAGATAAGAATAAGTCAGAGGTTATTTGAATGACAACAATGTATGAGTGACTGCAATACTGGAGAATGTAATTATATTCCCCCTGTGACCTTTAAATGGCTGTAATTCCTCTGTGAGTGAGGTCACATGATACATTTTCCCATTTATGGTGGATATATTAATGGACCATGTGCCATGTAGCTTTTGCGTGGATATCCATACTTTGTATTAGTGCTCGCATCTGCCATGCCATATCCAGAAGATGACAATTTGTATCACTCCTTCCATTCTTCAGCTCTTATATTCTTTTGGTCTCTCTTTCTGCAATTCTCCAAAAGCCTGGAAGGGATGATTTAGTATTTCACTCAAGGCTGAGAACTTAACAGTCGTTTGTTCTCACTGCATTGACTCTGTATACGTATCTGTACTAAGTGTCGCTAACTGCAAGCTGAAGCTTTTCTGATCAAAGATGATAGGAGCACTTAGATATCGGGGTATAAACAGGACAGTTTTCAGGGAAGTTTAACATCATATCTGTTTAACAAATATAATCATTTTTATTTTCCCCCAGAGGGCCTATGACTTCCCCATCATATACTCTTATCAAATGTAAAGTGCCAGCTATGAGTTCCTTTATGGCGTAGGTCTAAAATCCAACGAGAAAGAAGAAATCCTCACAAAGCCATGCCACTGTTGCATCTATAAGAGGATTTTGCCTAGAAGGTAGGTATCAGTTTAAATTGTTCACAGCTGGTTAAGATAGCTTTCTCCCTGAGTATCTTCTATAAGACATACCAGCATGAAGAAAGTTTGCCAGCAGGGAAGAAGTTTTCCTGTTAGGCCAGGAATTATTTATCTGTTTTCTGTGATCAAAGAGTTTGCTGTGTTCAGCAATAAGAATTTACAGTCTAACTGACATGGGCAATGAAGAACAGAGTCTGTGTAGGTCTCTGACAAATAAGGAATAAAGAAGTAGCCCATGGCCAACACAAAAACATTTATTTAATAAATTATGTCTTTGGAGAGCAACACTCTCTTCCATGTATGCTATCTACATTCAAACTCCTTTTATAAATTACATTAACAAATAGCCTATAAAGTAGTATATTTTCTTCAGTGTTTTTTACTTATTCTTAGATTAAAATATTATTTTATGTTATGTGAGCTGGCCAGGATGTATGTATATGTAAGTGCATTGCATACATGTAGGAACCATTGGACATAAAAAAAGGATTTTAGATCCCCTAGAACTGGAGTTACAAGTGCTTTTGAACCACTTTGTGAGAGCCGAGAACCAAACCTCTACAGTACTTCCTCTTTCCATTTTGAGTTTTATATTTTTTTGTGTTGTATTTCATCGTGTTTTAAACAGTATTTTGTCATCATTTTATTATTATTATTAGTAATAATAATATGATGTGGAATTTCCCTCTGTATGCTCTGTATATATTATGATTAATAAAGAAACTGCTTTGGACCTATCACAGGCAAGAATAGAGAAAGCCAGTAATTCCAAGCAGAAATAGAGGAGAGTCAACTATTTTGCAACACACAGATTAATAGAAATGTGCTAATTTCAGATGTAAGAGCTAGCTCAAAATATGCATAAGCTATTGGCCAAACAGTATTACAAATAATATAATTTCAGAGCAATTATTTTGAGTCTGGGTAGCTGGGAAACAAACGAGCAATCTCTGCCTATATTAATAAAAATAACACATGAATACGTAGAAGGTGAGAGTTGCATGCATGAAAATATTGCCTTTATTCACCAGTGATCAGGAGAATTGAAGCAATATTTTTTATTTAACACATTTTTATTTTCTTTAATATTTTTCAAATATCCTATTTGAGTGAGCCATACTAAATTTATTGGTTTCTTATTCAAGACATGATTACATATGTATATTATATGGTCAAATAAGAATTATTCTCCATAGCAGCAGGTGTGAAATAATCCACTAAACTATTGTTAGATGTTGAATTCTCAGAACATTGGTTTAAAGTAGCAAATAACGTGGGAAAATTTGATAATTGCCATAAAGAAAATTAATATACATATTCACATGTAATGTATATATGTGGTCATATAAACATTTTTATGAAGTATATTATGTTTGTTGTTCAGATTCAAGTTTTCATAGAAAACCGGGTACCTCATCCGAGGATTCTCCATGGGGTAAACCTTTTATTTTCTTTAATTGGCATCTTAATAATTAAACCAATAAAAGCTTAAATAACATCGGTTACAATCATCTGTTATTTTTAATTTGCTGATTAGTGAACAATGCCCAACAAATTGGCTTTATCCTTTGGGAAGTTCTTGATAGCATTGAGAGAGTTTTTATACTGAAAGAGAGTTTGAGAGTGCAAGAAATAAATGCCATTCCCTCCAAACTGCTATTTATAGAGAAAACTGATGTGAGAAGGACCTTTGCCACTGAAACCCTTGTTCCTGCAGGTTAAGTGTCTTCATGTAGATATGTCTTGTGCTATCTATACCCATGCACATTTCCATAGTATTGTGTACAAATATATTTTAT
Source organism: Microtus oregoni (assembly GCF_018167655.1). Taxonomy (NCBI): domain Eukaryota; kingdom Metazoa; phylum Chordata; class Mammalia; order Rodentia; family Cricetidae; genus Microtus; species Microtus oregoni. The sequence goes on from NW_024543089.1 coordinate 29,197,149, forward strand.
TTTACTGTAATTTTAAACATATGGTCATTTTGATAATAACAGTTTCTTATAATTTATATGTGATATAGTGACACATATGTCAATTTATATGAAAATATCTATTAGGGTTCTTATTTGACAAATGGGACATAAAGACTCCCTCAAAATCTAAGTGAAATATTTTGTATACATTCGCTAAATTTCTATGCACTCACAACTGTCTGTTAATGGTCTGAAGATTTGAGATCAGTCATGTAAATTTGTAAGCGTTCATGTGGTTAACCTCTATGCTATGATTCTCATTAGTAACAATAAAGAAGCATATTGGGAGAATACACCATAGAAACTCAACACATTTTATAAGCCCTCAAAACAAGGCTCCTGAACTGATGGAAATAAGGCTGGAAGATTCTGAAACTTGTGATACAAATCCTTTATTCAGATAGTGTTGTAAAATTGACCTGATGAATATTTTATTACATAAAGCATACTTTCTGAGTCTTTAGAAGTAGTCTTCCGGAATCAGGAATACTTTCTACAACTACGAGTTATAAAAGTACGTGACTTCTCCTTTTTTTCCCTCTTTTTGTTTTTGAGACAGGATTTCTCTGTGTAGCTTTGTAAACTGTACTAGAACTTACTCTGTAGACTAGGCTGGCTTTGAACTCACAGAGATCCACCTGCTTCTGCATCCCGAGTGCTGGGATTAAAGGCATACACCAACCATTGCCTGTCATATGTGACTTGTTAGGATGTTTGCACCTGCTTCCTCAGCTGGTTCTAGGTTTCTGTATTTTCCATAATATGAATAAGGAAGTTTGCCATATCTACTGCATTAGCTTTATCAGTTTTTTTTCAAATTTTATATAAATTTCCATATTGTATATTTTGATTAGGTTTTTTCCCTTTTCTTAACTCGTCCTAAATTCTCTCCCTCTCCCTACCTCCCAAGTTTATTGCTTTTCTTCCTGTCTCTTTAAAAAAAATTGGCACAGAGGAAAGTCCACAAGGCCTCACCCCTACACAAAGAATTATAAGCTGCCAAGGAAAGCTGGAAATAGGAGAGATGTTCCTCCCAATGGAAGAGAACAGCAAGCAGTTTTCCAGTCTCAAATGGTCAGATCTGAAAAGTACATACAAGTAACACCCATATTGAACAGTGCTGAAGGAACTCCTTCAGCCAGTAGCCTTTAAGAAGCCAGCCAACTTGAGCATGGCGTCTTATATTATAAATGTCAACATAAAGCAGGTGCTTGATCTCTTTCTCTCCTGGCTTTTGGATTTGGTTCCTGTTCCCGTTCATGCAGAGAACTGTGATCTGTGAGTCTACCCCTAAATAAGTAACCCTTTATTATACGCAATTCTAAGCTAGTGTGGGATTATTTTGTAACTTTCATCTTCAGAATAGGTTATATTTAGGGAAGTATGTGTATACTTGTCTACACATATGCTTGGAGTAAAAATTTTTGAAAATAGAGACCTTGAATTTGAAAAATTGTAGAGAGAGCTATTTGAGCAGGTTTGGAGTGAGCAAAGGGAAGGGAGAAATCTTGAGATTAAATTATAATATCAAAATATTAATAAAGTCATAAAAAAGATACATACAGAGGGAATGATTCCTAGAATCTTGGGCAAAGTTTAGAGTACAGAATGAAGTGTGACAACAGCTACTAGACGCCAGAAGGGTAAAGAAAGGGTTTTCTCATGGAATTCTAAAGGGAACACATCTGACTCACAGTGTTGAGTGTCCACCAGTGATGCTGATGATAGACTCCTGACATTCTGAGAGGTCAAATAATACATTTAGGTTGTTTTAAATTACATTTTGATGTACCAGCCACAGGATCCAAAACTAATACTTTTATTTTTCAGTGAAAGTATTCATACAATCAATTTTAATGATGTAAGTAGTTCCAGGCTTTTGGAAGAATCCTGGAGAGGACTATGCCATGAGCTGAGTTCTGAGGGTTCCACACTTAGAGAGTCTAATGAATAAAAATGATATTTTCTGACATAATGGATCAAGACAAACAGAATTCAACCCCACAGGCTATTTCAGAGTCGTCGACTACATAGTGTTTTTGAATGAATGAGACCTTTTAAGAACATCAGAGATATAAACATTATTTTGTCTCTCTTTCCATATAAAAATATCTCTACAGAAATACAAACCCAAAAATCACTACAAACAAATAAAAGCAAAGTAAGACTCTGTCAGTACTCTCTGACAGAAATGTATACTGATAATTTTTACAAAATTATTACACAGACATCAGTTTCTCAGTTAATGTGTTTAGATGAATAATAAAACTTGAACAATTTTTCTTTTTTTCTTAGTCCCTATAAAGATAAAGGAGAACACACCTCTTAAAAAGTTTTGTTATTTAAGTGGAACAAAAATATCACACACCTTTCTATGAAATATTTCAGGGCTTCATATTTAAATAATCTGAAATTATATTTTGTGTACATATGTTCCTCCATAAACTCTATATTAAATTTGACATTATTTTAATTTTTATTATTTTATTATTTTTTCATTTTTTCAAGATAGGGTTTTGCTGCATCTTTGAAACCTGTCTTGGAATTGGCTGGTCATGACCATGCTGGCCATGAACTGACAGATATACGTCTGCCTTTGCTTCTCAAGGGCTGTCATTAAAGGTCTGTGCCACGACTGCTTGGCTTAGTTTTGTTTTTAAAAGTAAAACAAAAATGTTTTGAGAAAATTAGTTGTTTGGAATCACATATTTGGGCATGAGGTTATTAGTCAATTGTGTAAAGAATTGGTGACTATGATAAATCTAAAAGTTTAAGTTTGTAGACCAGCCACATGACAGATCAATATCTTTCAAAATAATCTGGCTAGTCCTATTAGTAAATTAATAGCCCTTAGTCACTTAAGCTGTCCCTTTTTATTTCCCAACTCTTATTTTAAATCAGAAGTAAGGGATGTCAACGTATAGATCATTCTATGTCTAGAATATGCATATTTTATCATGGCAGAAATATATTATGGTGTTGATTAGAATTTCTTCCTTTGTGGTTTTCTACATTATCTATCCTAACGTCCTTTATTTGTTACATATGTAGGTACCAATTGAGCCTGAAAATTTTTCTCTCTTCTCAATTATATCTATAGTCATTAATATTCAATTTGTTTCATTTTCCCTCATTTGTTTTCTATGCAAAAATTATAACTTGACTTTTAAGATGATTTCAGATATTGAAAATCCTAACCACTGTATCTATACTTTATTATTATTGAGTTCCATCTCATCTGATCTTTGGTAATCTCACTCATATAAATTCATTGATATAATGCATGTGTCTCTTTTAATCTGTTATTGTTTTTATGAATATGTATCAGATAACACAATAGCAAGTGAAAAAAACAACATAAGGTTTTTATCATTATCTTGTTAATTGACAATGTCTTTAGATGACAGAATAACGCACATAATAACAAAGATAACTTTCAGTCTTACATAAAATATTTGAAAGTTTTATATGAAATTAAAGTAGAAATGGCATATTTTAGGAGGAAAATGAGATTAGATGGAGGGGGAAGAAAAATGGAAGAGTCTTTTGAGAAATGAGTATGTTCAGTGAGCATTTTACACTTCAGTGAAAATGCCGTTAGGTAAAACACTACATTGTATAGCCTCATTAAAATACAACAAAACATTTTATACGGAATTGAAAAAGAGACTTTTCACATTCAATTAGTATTTAAAGATGTTTTAGTATAAAATGTACTATACATTTTCCCTGTAAATTATGTATACAACCTATCTGTCACATGTATGTGCACCATTTATAGTAATTGAGACTAATAAGCATAAAGTCAAATCAAAAATTGGTTTCCAAGGCCTACTCTTTTAATTTTCAGACAACTGCGTGTTAAAACTTTGTACATCAAAGTAGAAAATACTTTGTGTTTTCAGTATGGATTAAATGCAGAAACATTACACTTTCATATTTCATGATTACGAAACAAATGCAGCACATGAGACTGGAATGTGATGCCATTCTCAGCAGTTTTAATCAAATTTTATGTCCCTTCCTTCTTTGCAGTGAGATTCCTGAGTGGGTGTGATGGAAGGAAACTGGACCCACCTGACTGTGTTTGTCCTCAGAGGAATAACAGATCGTCCAGAGCTGCAAGTCCCCCTGTTCCTGGTGTTCTTCTTCATCTATGTCATCACCATGGTGGGCAACCTAGGCTTAATCTTTCTCATCTGGAAGGACCCACATCTTCACACTCCTATGTACCTTTTCCTTAGAAATTTAGCTTTTACTGATGCTTTTATTTCATCCTCTGTGACTCCAAAGATGCTTATGAAATTTTTAAATAGGAATGACATGATATCCCTAGGTGAGTGCTTTGCCCAATTTTATTTTTTCTGTTACAGTGTAACTAGTGAAATTTTTCTCCTGGTAGCGATGGCCTATGACCGTTATGTAGCCATATGCAACCCTTTGCTCTATCTCGTGGTGATGTCCAAAAGACTCTGCACTGTGCTAATAAGTATGTCATATGTAATTGGTTTTGTAAACGCTGCACTTAATGTAGGCTTATTATTTAGACTGACTTTCTGTAAGTCCAATGTAATTGATCATTTCTACTGTGAAATCTTGCCACTCTATACAATCTCTTGCACTGATCCATCACTTAATGCATTGGTGACTTTTATTATTGCTAATTCCGTACAAATCAGCACCTCCGTGACCATTGTAGTCTCTTATGGCCGTGTCCTATTTGCTGTCCTGAACATGAAGTCTAAGAGTGGCAGAAAGAAAGCCTTCTTCACCTGCAGTGCGCACCTGCTCTCTGTCTCTTTGTTCTATGGCACTCTCCTCTTCATGTATGTCAGTCCTGGGTCTGGACCAGGTAAAACCCAGGATAAAATGTATTCACTGTTCTACACAGTTGTGATTCCTCTGCTAAACCCCTTTATTTACAGCTTAAGAAACAAGGAAGTTTTGGGTGCTCTGAAAAAAGTCATAAAATTATAATCATTTTCAGAAAATTTCATAGTTCTACTACTTTCCCTTGTTTTTTGCAATGCATCATAATATTTTATTTTGTATTATGCACATAATTGAATTTTTACGTACTGTTAATTAAAAAATAAAAATTTAGACTGTGAATGGCTGTCTTAGTAATATGATTATCTAACAGTTAACAGGAAATTTAAAGCTAATCCCTATTCTTCAGGAACCACAAACCTAATTAATGCTTTACATTTTACATAATGTAGCTCAGACAGAAGATTGGCAGCAGGCAATGTTGTTACTGTGATTGTGCTGACCTTGTCTTTGGAAGTCCTTAACAGAGAAACATGGGATAGTTTGAAACTTTGAGCAAGAGACACCTTCAATTGCTACAAGCAGAAGTTAATAGACCATTCTAATGGGATTTTGGAATGTCAGGATTTAGAGAAAATATACGGCACGTTTAACCCTGTTTAATGATGTTACAGAGGAGAGTAAGGATGACCTAATGATCTCTCAAGGTATACTGTGGCAAAAAAATCTCATGGTGCCTCTAAACACTGAATGAGACTGAACTGAAAAGTACTGGACAAATATGTTTCATACTGGAAATTTTAAGTGAGGACAGCATTGTGGTTGTGTTTTGGTTATTTATTACTGTTTTCACACAGTGTTGAGAGAGAGAGAAAGAGAGAGAGAGAGAGAGAGAGAGAGAGAGGAGTAAAAAAAGATATAAATATTTGACTATGGTAAGAAATGTGTGTAAGACTGAAGTTTTCAACATAGTGTAGAACCTGTAAATGATAAAGGAATTAGTTCCTTTAAACTGAAACCTGGTCCGCTACACTAGTATAATAAGAAAGAATCTTTGAGGAGAGTAAAAGTCCATCCATCAAAGATGATTACTTGGGAAAATATAAATATATTTGAAACCAGAGACCCTAAGCTCACAATGAAGAAGTATTGTAGGAATCCTATAAGGCAACTCTATAGCAGAGTGTTTCCTCAAAGCTAAGAAGCTAAAGCAGCTGTGATGCCCGGGTCAAAGTCTACACCTAAAGCTGCCAGCAGAACTTGCCAGCATTGGCCCTGGTACTACTTTTGAAGGAATTAAAGTTGCAAGATTGAGGGAGAGTCATGGCAAGCATCTCTGCTCAGACAATATGGCAAGCATTTCTGTCCAGACAATGTGTGGAAGGTTCAGAATCCATGTAAGGAAGTTTTGAGCACACTCAGTGTGAAGTTAAGAAGGCAAAGCAATGGAGACCTGAGAGAGTTGGAAGTACAGAACCATGGGAGTTCTGCTGAGGACAGCTGCACACATGAAGATGAGTTGGCCCCGCACAGTGGTTGTATGTGCCACAGGCAGCAGAGTTGCAGAGATGAGGCCCCCAAGCCCTTTTCAGCTGAAATGATTCCTTTTCAGTTTTATGGGCTGGACATGGAGCTGCAGGATTTGGTGTTTGTGCTACTGGATATTGGCTTTGCTTTGGTCCACATTTCCTTGCTATGCACTTAATCTCTTTTGGAATGTGAATGATTACTCTGTATCACTGTGTGAATAAAGTATATATTGTTATTTTATTTTACTTGGGTTACCATTAAGTACTTACCTTGCATATGTCATTAGTGGAGAATCTGACTTGAGATGTTAGACGTTTTGCTAGTGCTGTGACTTATTAAGACAATGGGGCCACTAAAGTTATACTGAATCCCCTTCACATCATGAATCGGCCATGAGTGGAACATACGGACCAGTGGTGACATGCTTTGGTTTGATGGGAAATGTTCAGTTTGGGGTCAGGGATTTGACTCCTTCCCAGCTGGTTGTGCTATTGGAATGATTTTGGAACTTTTAGGATGTGCAGACTTTGCTGGAAGAAATTGGTCACTGATAATATGTCAATTTCTTAAGTCTTTAGACCATTTGAGATTCTTCTGTTGAGAATTCTCTGTTTAGATCTGTACCCCATTTTTAAACTAGATTATTTGGTATTTTGATGTATTGCTTCTTGTGTTGTTTATATATTTTGGAGATCAACCCTCTGTCAGAAGTTGGGGTTATTGAAGATATTTTTCCATTTAGTAGGTTGCCATTTTGTCTTGTTGGCCATGTCCTTTACCTTACAGAAGCTTTTTAGTTTCAAGAGGTCTTATTTATTAATTGTTGCTCTCAGTGTTTGTGCTATTGCTGTGATATTCAGGAAGGGGTCTCCTGTGCCAATGTGTTCAAAGCTACTTCAGACTTTCTATTCTTTTTTTCCATTGTATAACTTTAGCTTCTTGGTCAAGAAATAAGTGTTCATAGGTATGCAGATTTATGTCAGTTTCTTCAGTTAGATTCCATTGGTCTACCTATCTGTTTTTATGTCAATATCAAGCTGCTTTCATTACTATAGGTCTATAGTAGATCTTGTTGTCAACGATGTTGATGCCTCAAGAAGTTCCTTTATTGTACAGAAGTGCTTTGCCATTTTATTATGCTGATCCTACCTACCCATGAGCATGGGAAATCTTTTCATTTTTCTGATATCTTCTTCAATTTAATTTTTCAAAGACTTAAATTTCTTGTCATGCAGATCTTTCACTTGTTTGGTTAGAGTTACTCCAAGATATTTCATGTGTTTGTGGCTACTGTGAAGGGTAATGTGTCTCTCATTTCTTTCTCATACTGTTAATCATCTGTATGTAGGAGGGCTACTGATTTTTTTAGTTAATCTTGCATCCTGCTACATTATTAAAGGTGATTATCAACTGTAGGAGTTTCCTGGTAGAAGTTTTCGAGTCACTTATGAAAATAGCAACCTTACCAAAAGCAATCTACAGATTCAATACATTCCCCATTAAAATCATAGCACAATTCTTTACAGACTTTGAAAGAACAATACTCAACTTCATATGGAAAAACAAAAAACCAAGAATACCCAAACAGGACCTGCCTGGTCTCACCTTTTATCAGCGAGGCAGGAAGTATAGGCAGGACCACAAAAATAGGAGAATACTGGGAAGAGGAAAGCCCCAGTCTCCAGTTGTCACCCAGACACAGAGGTCACAAGTTGAGAATACCTCACTGATAAAAGGTACCAAGCCACATGGCTAACACAAACAAGAATTATGGGTTAATGTAAGATGTAGGGCTTAGTTCATAAGAAGTCTGAGCTAATATACCAGCCAATTTATAATTAATATAGGCCTCTGTGTGTTTCTTTGTGACTGAAAGGCGGTGGGACCAGAAAAAAACAGAAACCTCTGTCAAAATTGGTACCAATGTGGCCAACTAAATCCAGTTAAAACCTGAGAGAGTTTGGGAGAGAATTCTAGACACATAGACACACACACACACACACACATACACAGATACACACACACGAAAACAGAGTTTAGCACAGATTCTTGGAAGTTGTCCTTTTTTTTCTTTCAGATAGTCTCTGTTTGCTGATGGCAAGCAGAGACATGGCTTCTTTAAGAGGTTTCTTCACTCAGCTTTAGTGGAAAGAACTATGTGATTGCTTTAAGTGAAGTCTTCCTGGTTCTTTGTAGTTACAGGAACAGTTCTGGCTCTTTTGGGGGGGGCTGATGCTGGCCACCCACTTCAGGTCTGGATGCTTATGTGCCCATTCAGGGTCGGAAGGAAAGTAACTGAGACCATGTTCAGCACTCCCTGCCTGGGCAGGTGGGGGATTTGGGCATGCATAGGGAGTAGAGCATGGTGAATCCTACAGCCATAAACAGAAATATTTCCAGGCTGTGCAGTGCACTACATAGCAGAATTAGCTTTTACTCAGATAAAAAGGGTTTATATGCTACACATGCAGAGTCAAGGTGGTGAGGATGGCTCCCACCCAGCAGCCCCAGAGCAGGTGGTAAACTATCTCTTCCATAGGGAAAGCCTGAGAGAGGTGGAGTCAGCATCCAGGGCCACTGAAACCAAGCTGCTGAAAAAAGCACTCCTGGTCAGAAATTTGTTACGGATATGCAATAAAGACAAATTCAGTTGAAAAAACCTCTAAATGAGTCACAGCGTTGGATAAATGTATTTAGGCTTGGGAGATGTAAGAAATAGTTTGAAAAAAAAGTAAATGGCTTTAAAAAATAAAACAAAGCCTTTAAAGAGACAGAGTACAATCATTTATAGATTAAAGGAGTAAAAAGAAAAATAAGCTACATAAAGATGGAATATACACAGCGAGTCTGGATTATGTGCATTATTGTGTTTTCTTTGAATTTTTTGACTGTAAATTATCTCAGTACAGAGAGACATCTCATTGTAAGAGCTGCTAAGCTAAACCAATATATATATATATATATATATATATATATATATATATTTTAAAGGTATCTTGACTCCAAAATTTGGGTCTAAGGATATGTTACTTTGGAAGCAGTTCCTCTTTTGATTCCACAGATGATGAGAACCTGTGGATTCCTTCCAGACTAATGTTGTTTAATAGACCAAGACCCTTTGAAAAATCTGATAGAGGCAGATGGTTCAGATGAATCAACATTTCAGAGAACCTCTCTTGCAATTTTCTCTGAGTTCTATACCCAGAACAGCCTCAAGACTGCTGTTTGAGATGATCAAGCCACAGAGAATATTTTAGTCAGGACTTGACCATAATCCTAAATTTTCTTTTGGTCCCCATAAGATTACTAGTACTCCCAAACAGCAGGAAGTATCCAGGAAAACTACACCCACATTTCCAATAAATGAATTATGGATATTTGTCTTTGTTTAGAGTGTTGGTTATAAGTTGTTTTGAGTTGACAGGGGTTTTCTGTCCTGCCTAACATCTGTCCTGCTCAGTTCCTGCTGTCATTAAGTCCCAAGGAACCCACATAGAGGTCTTCATTAATTATAAACTGATTGGCCCACTATCTTAGGCTCTTCTTATTAACTAATTCTTATAACTTATATTAGCCCATATTTCTTGTCTATGTTAGTCACGTGGCTTGGTACATTTTTCTGTGAGGCAGTCACATCTTGCTTCCTCTGAGTCTGGGTCACAACAGCAGACTGTGCTTTTCTCTTCCCAGCATTCTCAATACCCCACCTTTACTTCCTGCCAGGCTACTGCTCAATCAGCATTTTATTAAAAATAATACAAGTGACAGGATAAAAGACCATTGTCCCACAACAGTTATGTATAATGGTCAGGCCAAAAACTAAACAAAGGAGATTAGATTTAGAGTTCTTGTTTTGAAAAAAAAAGGGAAGTATTGTGGGACAATGGTGTTGTACCCTATAAAGATTTATCAGTTGCATTGGTTTGATAAAATGCTAATTGGCCAGTAGCAAGGCAGAAAACATAGTTGGGGTGGCCAGAATAGGAGAATTCTTGGAAGAGGAAAGGCTCAGTCTGTAGTCATCACCTAAATGCAGAGAACACAAGATGAGAATGCTTCACTGATAAAAGGCACCAAGCCACATGGCTAACACAGGAAAGAATTATGCATTAATGTAAGATGTAGGAGTTAATTAATATGAAGCCTGAGCTAATAGGCCAGACAGTTTATAATTAATGTAGGCCTCTGTGTGTTTCTTTGGAACTGAATGGCTATGGGACCAGGTAGGACAGAAAGCTCTGTCAACAACTCATCAATGGCCCTGAAACTTGTCAGACAACTTGTGACTACTGTTTCAATGGTTTTCTGATTGGATCGTTTTTTTTTTTTTTGATATCTTACAGTGCTTTATTCTTCCCCAATTCCTAAATCCTCATTAAGTTTAATGATTATCCTAGTCAGGAAATTCTTTTTTTTTTTTTGGTGTTTTTTTTTTTTTATTAAGAAAAGAAGAAAAAAAACATAAACAAAACACAAGTTTCCACCTCCTCCCAGCCTCCCATTTCCCTCCCCCTCCTCCCACCCTTCTCCCCCTCCTCCCACCCTTCTCCCCCTCCCCCCACTCCTCTCCCCCTCCCTCTCCAGTCCACAGAGCAGTCCGGGTTCCCTGCCCTGTGGTAAGTCCTAGGTCCTCCCCCCTCCGTCCATATCTAGGAAGGTGAACATCCAAACTGGCTAGGCTTCCACAAAGCCAGCACATTAAGTAGGATCAAAACCCCCTGCCATTGTCCTTGGTGTCTCATCAGCCCTCATTGTTCGCCATGTTCAGAGAGTCCGGTTTTATCCCATGCTTTTTCGGTCACAGTCCAGCTGGACTTGGTGAGCTCCCAGTAGATCAGCTCCACTGTCTCAGTGGGTGGGTGCACGCCTCGTGGTCTCGACTTCTTTGCTCATGTTCTCCCTCCTTCTGCTCCTCATTGGGACCTTGGGAGTTCAGTCCAGTGATCATGTGTGGGTCTCTGTCTCTATCTCTATCCATCACCAGATGAAGGTTCTATGATGATATGCAAGATATTCGTCAGTATTGCTCTAGGATAGGGTCATTTCAGGTTCCCAATCCTCAGCTGCCCAAGGAACTAACTGGGAACCTCATCTTGGGCACTTGGGAGCCCCTCTAGGGTCAAATCTCTTGCCCACCCTAAAGTGGCTCCCTTAACTAAGAATTGTGGTTCCGTGCTCCCCTATCCACCTTTCCTTTATCCCAATTCTCCTGATTCCCCAAGTCCCCCCTCCTTCCCTTCTACCTTTTCTCTCCCCATCTCCCCTTACCCCCATCCCACCCCACCCCCAAGATCCTAATTTTCTCCCCGGCAATTTGGTCTACTTCCCTTAGCCAAGAGGATAACTATATGTTTTTCCTTGGGTTCACCTTCTTACTTAGCTTCTTTAGGTTCACCTATTGTAGACTCCGTGGCCCTTATTTATGGCTAGAAACCAATTATGAGCGAGTACATCCCATGTTCATCTTTTTGGGTCTGGGACACCTCACTCAGGATAGTGTTTTCTATTTCCATCCATTTGCATGCAAAATTCGAGAAGTCATTGTTTTTTACCGCAGCGTAGTACTATAGCGTGTATATATTCCATACTTTCTTCATCCATTCTTCCATTGAAGGGCATCTAGGTTGTTTCCAGGTTCTGGCTATTACAAATAATACTGCTATGAACATAGTTGAACAAATGCTTTTGTCATATGAAATAGCATCTCTTGAGTATATTCCCAGGAGTGGTATTGCTGGGTCCAGGGGTAAGTTGATCCCGAATTTCCTGAGAAACCGAAACACTGATTTCCACAGTGGTTGCACAAGATTGCATTCCCACCAGCAATGGATGAGGGTACCCCTTCCTCCACAGCCTCTCCAGCAAAGGTTATCCTTGGTGTTTTTGACTTTAGCCATTCTCACAGGTGTAAGATGATATTTCAAAGTTGTTTTGATTTGCATTTCCCTGATTGCTAAGGAAGTGGAGCACGACTTTAAGTGTCTTTTGGCAATTTGAACTTCCTCTGCTGAGAATTCTCTGTTCAGTTCAGTGCCCCATTTTTTAATTGGGTTAATTAGCATTTTAAAGTCTAGTTTCTTGAGTTCTCTATATATTTTGGAGATCAGACCTTTGTCTGTTGCGGGGTTGGTGAAGATCTTCTCCCAGTCAGTAGGTTGCCTTTTTGTCCTAGTGACTATGTCCTTTGCTTTACAGAAGCTTCTCAGTTTAAGTAGGTCCAATTTATTCAATGTTGCCCTTAATGTCTGTGCTTCTGGGGTTATACATAGGAAGCGATCTCCTGTGCCCATCTCCTGTAGGGTATTTCCCACTTTCTCTTCTATCAGGTTCAGTGTGTTCGGGCTGATATTGAGGTCTTTAATCCATTTGGACTTGAGTTTTGTGCACGGTGATAGATAAGGGTCTATTTTCATTCTTCTACAGGATGACATCCAGTTGTGCCAGCACCATTTGTTGAAGATGCATTCTTTCTTCCATTGTATACTTTTAGCTCCTTTATCAAAAATGAGATGTTCATAGGTTTGTGGGATAAAATCCGGGTCTTCTATACGATTCCATTGGTCGACTTCTCTGTTTTTATGCCAGTACCACACTGTTTTCATTACTGTAGCTCTGTAATAGAGTTTGAAGTCAGGGATGGTAATGCCTCCAGAAGATCCTTTATTGTATAGGATTGTTTTGGCTATCCTGGGTTTTTTGTTTTTCCATATAAAGTTGATTATTGTCCTCTCCAGATCTGTGAAGAATTTTGATGGGACATTGATGGGGATTGCATTGAATATATGAATTCCCTTTGGTAGAATTGCCATTTTTACTGTGTTGATCCTCCCAATCCAAGAGCAAGGGAGGTCCTTCCATTTTCTGGTATCCTCCTCAATTTTTTTCTTCAATGCCTTAAAGTTCTTGTCAAATAGATCTTTCACTTCCTTGGTCAGAGTTACCCCAAGATATTTTATGCTGTGTGTGGCTATCGTGAATGGTGAAGCTTCTCTGATTTCCCTCTCGGCTTCCATATCCCTTGTGTATAAGAGGGTGACTGATTTTTTGGAGTTGATCTTGTATCCTGCCACATTACTAAAGCTGTTTATCAGCTGTAAAAGTTCTTTGGTGGAGTTTTTGGGGTCGCTTATGTACACTATCATATCATCTGCAAATAACAAAAGTTTAACTTCTTCCTTTCCAATTTGAATCCCCTTGATTCCATTATGTTGTCTTATTGCTATTGCTAGAACTTCAAGCACTATATTGAAGAGGTATGGCGAGAGTGGACAGCCTTGTCGTGTTCCTGAGTTAAGTGGGATGGCTTTGAGTTTCTCTCCATTTAATTTGATGTTAGCTGTCGGCTTGCTGTATATAGCTTTTATTATATTTAGGTATGACCCTTGTATCCCTAATCTCTCCAAGACTTTTATCATAAAGGGGTGTTGAATTTGTCAAATGCTTTTTCAGCATCTAATGAAATGATCATATGGTTTTCTTCTTTCAGTTTATTTATATGGTGGATTACATTGATAGATTTTCGTATGTTGAACCAGCCCTGCATCTCAGGAATGAAGCCTACTTGATTATAATGGATAATTTTTCGGATGTGTTCTTGGATTCGGTTTGCCAGTATTTTGTTGAGGATTTTTGCATCGATGTTCATGAGTGAGATTGGTCTATAATTTTCTTTCTTGGTTGAGTCTTTGTGCGGTTTTGGTATCAGAGTAACTGTAGCTTCATAAAAGGAATTTGGCAATGACTCTTCTGTTTCTATATTGTGAAATACATTAAGGAGTATAGGTATTAGGTCTTCTTGGAAGTTCTGGTAGAATTCCGCATTGAAACCATCTGGTCCTGGGCTTTTTTTGGTAGGGAGGTTTTTGATAACCTCTTCTAATTCTTCGTGACTAACAGGTCTATTTAGATTGTTAACCTGGTCCTGGTTTAACTTTGGTATATGGTATTTATCTAAAAAAGTGTCCATTTCCTTTACATTTTCCAGTTTTGTGGGATATAGGCTTTTGTAGTAAGATCTAATGATTCTCTGAATTTCCTCTGTGTCTGTGGTTATGTCCCCCTTTTCATTTCTGATCTTATTAATTTGCAAATTCTCTCTCTGCCGTTTGATTAGTTTGGATAGGGGTTTGTCAATCTTGTTGATTTTCTCCAGGAACCAGCTTTTGTTTCATTGATTTTTTGTATTGTTTTCTGTGTTTCTATTTTGTTGATTTCAGCCCTCAGTTTGATTATTTCCAGTCTTCTACTCCTCCTAGGTGAGTCTGCTTCTTTTTTTTCTAGAGCTTTCAGGTGGGCTGTTAAGTCTCCAATGTGAGCTTTCTCTGTTTTCTTTAAGTGGGCACTTAGTGCTATTAACTTTCCTCTTAGGACTGCTTTCATAGTGTCCCATAAGTTTGAGTATGTTGTTTCTTTATTTTCATTGAATTCCAGGAAGACTTTAATTTCTTTCTTTATTTCTTCCTTAATCCAGGTATGGTTCAATTGTTGACTGTTCAGTTTCCATGACTTTGTATGCTTTCTGGGGGTAGCATTATTGTTGAATTCTAACTTTAATCCATGGTGATCTGATAAGACACAGGCGGTTACTAATATTTTTTTGTAACTGTGGATGTTTGCTTTGTTACCGACTATGTGGTCGATTTTTGAGAAGGTTCCATGAGCTGCAGAGAAGAAGGTATATTCTTTCCTATTTGGATGGATTGTTCTATAGATGTCTGTTAAGTCCATTTGCTTCATTACCTCCATTAATTCTCTTATTTCTCTGTTAGGTTTCTGTCTGATTGACCTGTCCATTGGTGAGAGAGGAGTGTTGAAGTCTCCTACTATTAGTGTGTGCGGTTTGATGGCTGCCTTGAATTTTAGCAATGTTACTTTTATGTACGTGGGTGCTTTTATATTAGGGGCATAGATGTTCAGGATTGAGACTTCATCCTGATGAATTGTTCCTGTTATGAGTATAAAATGCCCCTCTCCATCTCTTCTGATTGATTTAAGTTTAAAGTCAACCTTGTTAGAGATTAGTATGGCCACACCTGCCTGTTTCTTAGGTCCATTTGCTTGATAGGCCTTTTCCGAGCCCTTTACTCTGAGTAGGTGCCTGTCTTTGTGGTTGAGGTGTGTTTCTTGTAAACAGCAGAATGTTGGATCCTGTTTTCTTATCCAATCTCTTAGCCTGTGCCTTTTTATAGGTGAGTTGAGTCCATTGACATTAAGTGATATTAATGACCAGTGGTTGTTAACTCCGGTCATTTTTTTTTTAGTCGTAGAGTTTGTGTGTTTCCCTTCTTTGCTTTGTGTTGGTGAAGGGTCTCTAGATGTCTGAGTTATTGTGGTCATTGTTGGACTCCTTGGTTAGTGATTTTCCTTCAATTACTTTCTGTAAGGCTGGATTTGTGGCTGCGTATTGTTTAAATTTGTTTTTATCCTGGAAAATTTTGTTTTCTCCATTTATAGTGAATGAAAGCTTGGCTGGGTATAGTAATCTGGGCTTGCACCCATGGTCTCTCAGTTTCTGCAGTACATCTATCCAGGACCTTCTGGCTTTCATGGTTTCCATGGAGAAGTCAGGTGTAAGTCTGATAGGTTTACCTTTATAAGTAATTTGGCCTTTTTCCTTTGCAGCTCTTAATATTCTTTCCCTATTCTGTATGCTTTGTGTTTTGATAATTATATGGAGAGGGGATGTTTTTTTTTTTTTGATCCATCCTATCCGGTGTTCTGTTTGCTTCTTGCACCTTCATAGGAATATCTTTCTTTAGGTTGGGAAAGTTTTCTTCTATAATTTTATTAAATATATTTTCTGGTCCATTGAGCTGCCCTTCTTCTCCTTCTTCTACTCCTATTATTCTTAGGTTTGGTCTTTTTATTGTGTCCCATATTTCCTGAATGTTTTGTGATAAGAGTTTGTTGGACTTGCTGTTTTCTTTGATCAGTGTGTTTATTTTCTCTATGGTATCTTCAGAACCCGAGAGTCTTTCTTCTATCTCTTGTATTCTGCTGGTTATGCTTGTTTCTATAGTCTCTATTCGTTTACCTAGATTTTCCATGTCCAGCCGGCCCTCTGTTTGTGTTTTCTTCTTTGCCTCCATTTCAGTTTTCAGGTCTTGAACTGTTTCCATTATCTGTTTGATTATTTTTCCTTGGTTTTCTAGGGTATCATTCACTGATTTATTCAATTCTTCAAACTTTCTGTTATATTTCTCATCCATTTCTATAAGGGCGTTTTTTACATGCTGTTTAAGGGTGTCAATCACTTTCATGAAGTCAATCTTTTCTCCTTCCTCTTGATTAAGGGGTTCTTGTCCTCCCGTTGTGAGGTCGCTTGTTTCTGGTGGCTTCATGTTGCTTTTCAGCTTGTTGGGCGAATTCTTGCCTTGACGTCGGCCCATCTCTTCTTCCAAATGCTCCCTATGGATCTTCTTTTACCAGATCAGGTCTCCTTGCCTACCAAATGCTGTCTCTCCCCAATGTTGGCTCTCTGGCGACGAGAGATCAGGCCTCCGTGCTGGTTGGGCAGCTCACAAACAAAGCGCCTACCCCGCTTGGTGCAGGCAGGCCCCAGAAACAAAGGAACTGCTGCCCGCCCGGGATCCTCGAGTACTCGGACCCAGCGCCCAGATAGGCTGGGCTGGACGATGCCATGCGCCAAAAGAGGGCAGTGGGGCCGAAGTGGGGAGGGCTCTGGACGGAATCTGGGTGGGCCAGGAAGAAAGAGGCAGCACCCAGGGAGTAGAGGCCCTGCAGAGAGCCCAAGAAGGACAGGGGGCCAAGAAACCCCCGAGCTCCCCGTCCCAGGCTGGCGCCGTGGGCCAGAAACTCACCCCAATGCTGGGTCTCCTGGCGCCAAAAGATCAGGCCTCCGTGCTGGTTGGGCAGCTCGCAGACAAAGCGCCTACCCCGCTTGGTGCAGGCAGGCCCCAGAAACAAAGGAACTGCTGCCTGCCCGGGAGCCCCGAGTACTCGGACCCAGCGCCCAGATAGGCTGGGCTGGGCGATGCCACGCGCCAAAAGAGGGCAGTGGGGCCGAAGTGGGGAGGGCTCTGGATGGAAGCTGGGTGGGCCAGGAAGAAAGAGGCAGCACCCAGGGAGTAGAGTCCCTGCAAAGAGCCCAAGAAGGAGCTCTGATTGGATCTTATACGGACTCCAAGGAAGGAAATGTGGTACTGTAAACATGACCAAGAACACCTGTCGAGTGTGGTTATGTGTCCTCTTGGGTAGGAATTACAACTTATTATTGTGTTAAATTGAGATGTGGCCAAACTACTTTCTTAACAGGTGTATTATTATCCATAGTGCAGCTTTCAGCTGTGATCAGAGAAGCTTCTTATTGCGAAGGACAATGATTAATGTAGAGACTCAAAACAGAGCTTTTGAATGTGAAAGGATGTAGGTGACAGAAAAATTGGAGGTGGGAGAGAAATGAAAATGCCGCAAATACTGTATTTATGTATAAAATTTTCAAAAAGCATAGTATTTTTAAAGAATAAATGACAAAAATGCTGAAAATAAGCAACTCTAGAGTTCTCTGTCCTTAATGGGACAACTATAATACCTGTTCCAAGGCTTAAGGAATATGATGGAAGAGTGGGCAGAAGAAATGTAAAAACCAGAGAAAGAAGAGAAGTTTTGTACATTCTACCTACATTAGCATGTTCTAATACTCTGAGGGCTAAGGCTACTTAGCAGGGAGAGAGATTTTAGCTTGCGTCCAGTCTGTTGTCTCACTGATTGAGATCAAGAGTGTATTGCTCTTTGTGCAAGCATTCTCCACAAATGAATGTTCATAATTGCCATGACCATGTTGAATACAGAAGAAAAAAGACATGGGAGGAGGGAAGGCCTTTACTTGGTAGTAAGAAGAGAATGAGCAGATGAGTGCAGTACATTCATGTAAAATAAAAAATAATAAATAAAAATAGTAGTCAAATCCTTATATATGGAGCTTTTCTTTCAATAATATGCAAACACATATATTAGAAAAAATTATTAATCTTATGAAAAAATTATTTGCAGATAATTCATGAACTTTGAGTGTGAATTAAAAACAATTTACGCTTTATCTTTTGTTAGAGACCTTACTATTTTATAATAATAATAATAATAACAATAATCAGAGGCATTTTAGTCACATTTTATTATGTTAATAATATGTAAAAAATTTCTATTCTGTAAAAAATACAGGGTCAAATATTATGATGAACTTAAAAAGAGAGGATCTGGTGATAGGAAACACCTTGAAGTTTTCAGAAAATTGTCATCATTTTGCAAGTTTTCTCAAAGCACCTAAAACTTCTTTGTTTCTTAGGCTATAAATAAAGGGGTTCAGAAGAGGAATGATGATGGTGTAGAATAATGAATACAATTTACCCTGATAATTTTCTGTGTCAGATCCAGAGAGCACGTATATGACAAAGAGGGTGCCATAGAACAAGGAAACAGACACCAGATGGGCACTGCAGGTGGAGAAGGCTTTGCTTCTGCCCTTCTCGGACTTTGTTTTCAGGATGGCAAAAAGCACACGGATATAAGAAACTATAATGCTCATAAAAGTACTCACTTGTATAAAAACAGCAAAAATAAAAAGGAGCAATGCATTAATGAATGGGTCAGTGCAAGAAATTGTATAGAGTGGTATGAGATCACAGAAGAAATGATCTATTATATTGGAACTGCAAAACGTTAACCTAAATAACATTCCTACATAAAGTAAGGCATGTAGAAGTCCAATTAGATATGACACACTTATGAACTGAACACAGAGTCTTTTGGACATTATAACTACATAGTGCAGAGGGTTGCATATGGCTACATAGCGGTCATAGGCCATTGCTACCAGGAGATAACATTCAGCAGTCGCACTTGAACAAAAAAAATAAAATTGGGAGAAACACTCACCCAGTGATATCATGTCATTCTTATTTAAAAATTTCATAATCATCTTAGGAGTCACAGAGGATGAAGTACAGGCATCAGAAAAGGCTAAATTTCCCAGGAAAAGGTACATGGGAGTGTGAAGATGTGGGTCCTTCCAGATGAGAAAGATTAAGCCTAGGTTGCCCACCATGGTGATGACATAGATGAAGAAGAACACCAGGAACAGGGGCACTTGCAGCTCTGGACGATCTGTTATTCCTCTGAGGACAAACTCAGTCAGCAGGGTCCTGTTTCCTTCCATCACACCCACTCAGACTGCTCACTACAAGGAGGGAGGAGATTTATTTAAATGTTACTAAGTCTCAGTAAGAATAGGGTTGTATTAAAACCACTTTTGTGTGCATCAGGTGCTCTGCAGTGAATAGACAGGAAGGTGTCATATTTCTGCTTTTTAAATATGCCAGAAACCAAATATATTTTATGAACAGTTTTAATGTATAAACTTTCACATCCAATTATCTGAAAGGTAAATAATGAGATAATAGACACTAATTTACCTCGTTTCATGCATACTTGAATCACTTATAAATTGTGTATGTGTGTGTGTGTGTGTGTGTGAGTGAGAGAGAGAGAGAGAGGAGAGTTTATACAAAATTTAGAATAATAAATACATAATTTTTATACTAATATGTCATTTTTGATTTTCTGTTTATTTTTGTTTATTGTTTCTTAGGTTTTATCTGTGTGGCTCAGGCTGTCCTGGTCCTAGTATTTAGACTAGAGTGACATCAAACTCAGATCTACCTCTACCAGTCTCTGTCTCAGATTAAAGGCATGTCTCATTATTCCAGGTAAATAAAATACTGTCTTGAAGAGACACTAGCTCAAATTAAAAAGTCTTTTGCATTTTTCCACAAAATTTTATACGTTCTCATTAATAAAAGTTGTTATACAAAGTAATAGTTTACATATGTCACATTTATTTAGTTGTATTATGTACTTTGAAAATACAACAAAGAGTATCTCATAGTCTTCCCTCTTTTGTAATCTTTCTTTTTTCATATGATATTGTTCCTACTTTCATTTTACATATACTCATAAATCTTTCAAAAGTTTTATATGGTAAAGATACTTAACAGATCTTTGGTATTAGTCATGTGCACAGTTCTTTCATCTTAACTTATTAATAGTCAAGTGATAACAATTTGAATCCTTATTTATGCATTTTTCTTATTTTTGCTCCTTTTGCCACCATAGCTTTCTAGTGAAAGTACTATTATTTCCCCTCAAGAGAATTATGTTAAAAAACAGTAAGTTCCTTCCACTTTCTGAGTGAGATTTCCAACATTAAGGCAAAATTACACATTAAAAAAGAAACAACAGTAGAAAGGCTAAACTTTTCAACAGCTGGATTTAATTCAAGTGTTGAAATTTGTGAAGGATACAAAGAAAAACAGTGAGATGGAAAGAAATAGAGGGGACAGGAAAATGACTTAGTGATAAGAGCACTAGCAACTATTCCAAAGGATCTTAGTTCAGTTCCCAGCAAAGACATCCAGTAGGTAAAATACCACAAACCATAAAACAATAAACAAAATATATGTTTTAAGAAGAAAATCCTGCCTTCTTTAAGTTGCTTCTTACCTGACTTTTTAACACAGAGACTAGAAAAGTCACTAAGTTTGTGGGCTGTGTTGCACACACGATGGAGAGTCCATGTTCAGATTACTGCAAAAGGTACTTTCACGGGATGCAATGTGTGAGTCTTCACAGATGATTGTTGTGAACACCCACACCTCTGATATTTCCTCTAGTCAGTTAGGATGTCCACTCTAACAGGTCATCACAAATAGCCTAAAAAAAAAAAGAAAATCATATTACTGAAATTCTGCAACAAATTGATTGATAATGACTATATACATAATGAACAAAGAAGAAAAAAGATCAAAATAAATCCATGAGTGCAATAAGCCAGAAAGTGAAGGTTGATCCACTAGAAACCGAGAAGGAGTGAAGACAGTACCACTACATTGCGTTTCTGGAATGCCAAAATATGCAGAATTCTGCACATAATGTGTTTGTGTACATTAACATTTCTCTGGTAAACTAAAACAGGAAGAGTTCAATTGTAAACAGCAGGCATGAATGTCTAAACAACAGACAGTCATGGGCTATTAAAAGACTACACAAATAGTTTTGTGCCAATACATATTTTTTTATTTTTTTACTTTACCATTTCATAATGAAATTAACTAAAGATGTCATGCTAATGTCTGTGGTCTCCTACAAGTAATTTTAGAATTCTCATTAATTACATCATTATTACAAACTGAAAGAAAAATGGAAAACTATTGAAGTATAAATTGAATAAACAGCATGTTGACCAAGAAAAATCTTCAGGATGTAAAAATATGGAGAACTTCATTATTACATAGAAAGTTATCAAGGGGTTTTGTTTCTCTTGAATAGAGGCAATATTCTTGGAAGGATTTCCTTCTCCATCCTTACTGGAAATAGAGAAAGAAATTCTGTTTGTGGTTTTATTGGGCTTGTAAATACATTAATGGAAGCTGGTATGTTTGAAATAAATTCAAACATCTGATCTCCAAAAACTTTAACACTATGATTGTCATTTGTCAAAAATTTACTAATGTAACTGATATTCCCAGTGTCGTGGACTCTTCCTTTCTTCATGTTTCTAGGAAAGAAATGTGAACCAAAACCAGACAGATACTGCCTAGATGTCGCACACTTCTGAATGATTTAACTTGGATACTAGGGCATTTTAAAATAAAATTCATTTAAATGCTAGCTGAAATTTTGACAGATTGGTTTTATTACATTGTCTTAATTAAGGACACAAAACAAAATTTTCAGAACCCATGAGTCTCAATTACACCTTTGACTTACTATTACTTATATACAAATTTATGAATTTTGGTTTAAGGGTTCATCACAGTGTACTAGGTTTTCTGTGATGCAAAAGCCCTCAGTAGTAAAAAAAAAAAACACTTCCAATGTTATTAATAAGAATCCTAGTGTAAGTTTACCTGAAAGGATTTCTCAAAACCTCATGGTGGAGGTCAAATCTCTGGTCCACAAACAAGTACCTGTGTGTCCTAGGGATTTAGCTCTTTCAATAGGAATGCCTATGCATTATTTTTATTAGATAAATCCCTTAGAAAGTTATTTCCATAAATGTTGTCTAATATATTTGAGAAAGAGTTTGTATTTGATGTGTGCATCATTATACTTTTTTTTTAAAAGAAAGTAGAAAAAAAATCTCTTACCCTTGGATATAATATCAAAATTTCCATGAAGAATACTTGAAATGAAGGAACAAGGGTATCTAGAACTGTTCTTTCTGTGTCAAATTTCCGTAAGAAACACAGTTTGGTGGGAGTGATATTTATTCCTTCCCATCTTCAATCCTGTTTGTGAGATGAACAGCGACACTCCCCAAATGCTGGCAAAAACTCCCAGTAGGTTAATCCAATCTGCTGGGCATTATTAACTAATCAACAGATCAAAACTAATAACTGTATTGTAATTGTCCTCATATGGTCAATTTCTTTCAAAATCTAAAGATATAGGTTAATTATAAGTTAAATAAAATGCTTACTCCATCAATATTATTTCAGTGATATAATAGATTTTCTCTCTAAATTTATTTCTAAGCAATAGCCATGCTGTCCTGCATTGGAAAGTATTTATTTTTAAAATATTCTTCCATTTATTTTACATAGCAACTGCAGTTTTCTATCCCTCTTCTATTCTACCATCACCGCCTGCATTCCCATAATCCATGTCTCCTCTGTTCAGAAAGGGGCAGGCTTCACATGGGATTTAAGAAAGCACAACATATCACGTTGAGGCAGGATCAAGCTCAGGATCTTTTTGTAGGCACTTAGTGGCATGAACTTTCCTCTTATCACTGCTGTCATACTGTCACATAAGTTTGGATACATTGTGTATTCATTTTCCTTGAATTCTAGAAAGTCTTTAATTTCTTTATTTCTTCCTTTACTCAGGGTTGATTGAATTGAGTACTGTTTAATTTCCATGAGTTTGTGGGCTTTTGGCAATTAATGTTGTTGTTGAATTTTAACTTTAAGTCATGGTGATTCAATAAGATACAGGTGGTTATTCCTTTTTGTGTACTTGTGAGGTTTTCTTTGTTACTGAGTATGTAGTCAATTTTGGATAAGGTTTCATGAAGTGCTGAGAAGAACATATATATATGTTCAAACTCTCTCTCTCTCTATCTATCTATCTATCTATCTATATATATATATATATATATCCAACAGAATACAAGAGTTAGAAGAAAGAATCTCAGATTCTGAAGATACCATAGAGAAAATAAACACACTGATGAAAGAAACCAGCAAGTCCTACAAACTCTCATCATAAAACATTCAGGAAACATGGGACACAATAAAAAGACCAAACCTAAGAATAATAGGAGTAGAAGGAGAAGAAGTGCAGCACAATGGTCCAGAAAATATATTTAATAAAATTATAGAAGAAAACTTTCCCAACCTAAAGAAAGATATACCTATGAAGGTCCAAGAAGCATACAGAACACCAAATAGGCTGGGTCAAAAAAAAACATCCCCTCACCATATAATAATCAAAACACAAAGCATACAGAATAAGGAAATAATATTAAGAGCTGCAAAAAAAAGGCCAAGTCACTTATAAAGGTAAACCTATCAGACTTACATCTGACTTCTCCATGGAAACCATGAAAGCCAGAAGGTCCTGGATAGATGTACTGCAGAAACTGAGAGACCATGGATGCAAGCCCAGACTACTATACCCAGCCAAGCTACAGTTACTCTGATACCAAAACCGCACAAAGACTCAATCAAGAAAGAGAATTACAGGCCAATTTCACTCATGAACATCGACGCAAAAATCCTCAACAAAATACTGGCAAACCAAATCCAAGAACATATTAGAAAAATTATCCATTATGATCAAGTAGGCTTCATCCCAGAGATGCAGGGCTGGTTCAACATATGAAAATCTATCAATGTAATCCATCATATAAACTGTAAGACAAAAAATATGATCATTTCATTAGATGCTGAAAAAGCATATGACAAAATTCAACATCCCTTTATGATAAAAGTATTGGAGAGATTAGGGATACAAGGGTCATACCTAAATATAATAAAAGCTATATACAGCAAGTCGACAGCTAACATCAAATTAAACGGAGAGAAACTCAAAGCCATCCCACTAATCTCAGGAACACAACAAGGCTGTTCACTCTCAACATACCTCTTCAATATAGTGCTTGAAGTTCTAGCAATAGCAATAAGACAACATAAGGGGATCAAGGGGATTCGAATTGGAAAGGAAGAAGTCAAACTTTCGTTATTCACAGATGATATGATAGTGTACATAAGCGACCCCCAAAACTCCACCAAGGAACTTTTACAGCTGATAAACAGCTTTAGTAATGTGGCAGGATACAAGATCAACTCCAAAAAAATCAGTCACCCTCTTATACACAAGGGATATGGAAGCAGAGAGGGAAATCAGAGAAGCTTCACCTTTCACGATAGCCACAAACAGCATAAAATATCTTGGGGTAAAGATATTTCAAGGAAGTGAAAGATCTATTTGACAAGGACTTTAAGGCATTGAAGAAAGAAATTGAGGAGGATACCAGAAAATGGAAGGACCTCCCTTGCTCTTGGATTGGGAGGATCAACATAGTAAAAATGGCAATTATACCAAAGGGAATTCATATATTCAATGCAATCCCCATCAAGGTCCCATCAAAATTCTTCACAGATCTTGAGAGGACAATAATCAACTTCATATGGAAAAACAAAAAATCCACGATAGCCAAAACAATCCTATAGAATAAAGGATCACATGGAGGCATTACCATCCCTGACTTCAAACTCTATTACAGAGCTACAGTAATGAAAACAGTGTGGTACTGGCATAAAAACAGAGAAGTCGACCAATGGAATCATATAGAAGACCAGAATTTTAACCCACAAACCTATGATCACCTCATTTTTGATAAAATAGCTAAAATATACAATGGAAGAAAGAAAGCATCTTCAACAAATGGTGCTGGCATAACTGGATGTCAACCTGTAGAAGAATGAAAATAGACCTATATCTATCACCATGCACAAAACTCAAGTCCAAATGGATTAAAGACCTCAATATCAGTCCAAACACACTGAACCTGATAGAAAAGAAAGTGGGAAATACCCTACAACAGATGGGCACAGGAGATCGCTTCCTATGTATAACTCCAGCAGCACAGACATTAAGGGCAACATAGAATAAATGGGACCTCCTGAAACTGAGAAGCTTCTGTAAAGCAAAGGACACTGTCACTAAGACAAAAAGGCAACCTACTGACTGGGAGAAGATCTTCAGCAACCCCACAACAGACAAAGGTCTGATCACCGAAATATATAGAGAACTCAGGAAACTAGACTTTAAAATGCTAATTAACCCAATTAAAAAATGGGGCACTGAACTGAACAGAGAATTCTCAGCAGAGGAAGTTCAAATGGCCAAAAGACACTTAAGGTCATGCTCAACCTCCTTAGCGATCAGGGAAATGCAAAACAAAACAACTTTGAGATATCATGTTACACCTGTCAGAATGGCTAAAGTCAAAACCACCAAATATAGCCTTTGCTGGAGAGGCTATGGAGGAAGGGGTACCCTCATCCATTGCTGGTGGGAATGCATTCTTGTGCAACCACTTTGGAAATCCGTGTTTCTGTTTCTCAGGAAATTCGGGATCAACCTACCCCTGGACCCAGCAATACCACTCCTGGGAATATACCCAAGAGATGCCCAATCATATGACAAGAGCATTTGTTCAACTATGTTCATAGCAGTATTATTTGTAATAGCCAGAACCTGGAAACAACCTAGATGCCCTTCAATGGAAGAATGGATGAAGAAAGTGTGGAATATCTACACATTAGAGTACTATGCTGCGGTAAAAACAATGACTTCTCGAATTTTGCATGCAAATGGATGGAAATAGAAAACACTATCCTGAGTGAGGTAACCCAGACCCAAAATGATGAATATGGATGTACTCACTCATAATTGGTTTCTAGCCATAAACAAGGGTCACGGAGTCTACAATTGGTGATCCCAAAGAAGCTAAGTAAGAAGGTGAACCAAAGGAAAAACATATAGTTGTCCTCTTGGCTATGGGAAGTAGACAAAATTGCCGGGGAGAAAATTGAGATCTTGGGGGTGGGGTCGGATGGGGGTAAGGGGAGATGAGGAGAGAAAAGGGAGAAGGGGAGAATGGGGGGAACTTGGGGAAAAAGGAGGATTGGGATAAAGGAAGGTTAGATAGGGGAGCACGGAAGCACAATTCTTAGTTAAGGGAGCCATCTTAGAGTTGGCAAGAGACTTGACCCTAGAGGGGCTCCCAGATGCCCAAGCCGAGGTCCCCAGTTAGTTCCTTGGGCAGCTGAGGATAGGGAACCTGAAATGACCTTATCTTATAGCCATACTGACGAATATCCTGCATATCATCATAGAACCTTCATCTGGTGATGGATAGAGATAGAGACAGAGACCCACACAGGAGCACTGGACTGAGCTCCCAAGGTCCCAATGAGGAGCAGAAGGAGGGAGAACATGAGCAAAGAAGTCGGGACCACAAGGGGTGCACCCACCCACTGAGACAGTGGAGCTGATCTATTGGGAGCTCACCAAGGCCAGCTGGACTGTGACCGAAAATGCATGGGATAAAACTGGACTCTCTGAGCATGGCGAACAATGAGGGCTGATGAGAAGCCAAGGACAATGGAATGGGGTTTTGAACCTACGTAATGTGCTGGCTTTGTGGGAGCCTAGCCAGTTTGGATGTTCACCTTCCTAGGAATGGACGGAGAGGGGAGGACCTAGGACTTACCATAGGGCAGGGAACCCTGACTGCTCTTTGGACTGGCGAGGGAGGGGGAGAGGAGTGGGGGGAGGGGGAGAAGGGTGGGAGGAGGGGGACAAGGGAGGGAGGAGGGGGAGGGAAATTGGAGGATGGGAGGAGGTGGAAACTTGTTTTTTTTCTCCTTTTCTCAATAAAAAAAATGGAAAAAAATATTGCGTCTCAAAAGTTAGAAAATACTTTGTGTTTTCCGTATGCCATTTAATGCAGAAACATTACACTCTCATATTTTGTGACTAGAATGTGATGCCATTCTCAGCAATTTTATTCAAATTTTGTGTCCCTTCCTTCTTTGCAGTGAGATTCCTGAGTGGGTGTGATGGAAGGAAACAGGACCCAGTTTACTGACTTTTTTCTCAAAGAAATTTGAGAGTTGCAAGTCCCCCTGTTCCTGGTGTTCTTCTTCATCTTTGTCATCACCATGGTGGGGCAACCTTGGCTTAATCTGGAAGGACCCACATCTTCACACTCCCATGTACCTTTTCCTTAGAATTTTAGCTTTTACAGATGCTTTTATTTCATCCTCTGTGACTCCAAAGATGCTTATGAAGTTTTAAATAGGAGTGACACAATATCTCTAGGTGAGTGTGTTGCCCAATTTTATATTTTTTTGTTACAATGTAACTAGTGAAATTTTCCTCCTGGTAGCGATGCCCTATGACCGTTATGTAGCCATATGCAACCCTTTGCTCTATCTTGTGGTGATGTCCAAAAGACTCTGCACTGTGCTAATAAGTATGTCATATGTAATTGGTTTTGTAAACGCTAGACTTAATGTAGGCTTATTATTTAGATTGACTTTCTGTAAGTCCAATATAATTGACCATTTTTACTGTGAAATCTTGCCACTCTATACACTCTCTTGCACTGATCCATCACTTAATGCATTTATCATCTTTATTTGTGCTTCTTCCATAAAAATCAGCACCTCTGTGACCATTGTAATCTCTTATGCCCGTGTCCTTTTTGCTGTCCTGAACATGAAGTCTAAGAGTGGCAGAAAGAAAGCCTTCTTCACCTGCAGTGCGCACCTGCTCTCTGTCTCTTTGTTCTATGGCACTCTTCTCTTCATGTATGTGAGCCATGGGTCTGGACCAGGTAAAACCCAGGATAAAATGTATTCACTGTTTTACACAGTTTTGATTCCTTTTCTAAACCCTTTTATTTACAGCTTAAGAAACAAGGAAATTTTGGGTGCTCTGAAAAAAGTCATAAAATTATAATCATTTTCAGAATATTTCATAGTTCATTCTACTACCTTTTCTTGTCCTTTGCAATACATCATAATATTTGATTTTGTGTTATGTGCATAATGGAAATTTTATGTTCTGTTAATTAAATAATAAAAATTTGGACTGTGAATGGCTGTCTTAGTAATATGATTATATAACTGTTCACAAGAATTTTATAGCTAATTTCTGTTATTCGTTGTTTTGAAATTCATACTCACTGTGAAAAGTTACCTCATTAATTTCTTCATTAGATTAACAAACTTTAGGGTTTAAGATATATATTAATAATCTTTGAGTTTATTTTTATTGAGAACCAAACTTAGGTTATTAAATTATTTGTTTAAAACTTATTATCCCTTTTTAATAATTCTAGAAGAAATTACATTTAAATTATAGTCTGTTATTATATTATCATACATAGGTAAATAATAATTATTTAACATGTGACAAGGAATACCTATCAAACACTTAAAGGTGGTAATTTCTTGAGATTTAAGAGTAATTGGAAAGAGATAAATATTTATGTCATACTCATTGAAAGTTCTCAAAGCTAAAGTATTGAAAGTGAAAATGAGAATTTTTTAATGTAGCATAAACAGAAAATTTTAAGTTATACAAACATCTATCTTTTTGATATCTTTCTGTCTTTCATTTTCACTTATTTCTTTGACTCTGAATCATACACCTGGGTGCATCTTCTAGCTAAAATCTCCAATACATCTCATTAGGAGTAAGGTGAACAGTTGCTCTGTACTTCACATCTTGAGCCACATGAAGTCAACAGCGTCATTCAGATATATTCTTGTTATGACTGTTTATAATTTCTCTGGGTTTTGAAACAATATGAAAAAGAAGGAAACACGTTGACCAGTATCAGCTGCAAACATCATAATGTAGAATACATGAAAACATGACTATACTGTTTACAGACTTTTAAAGGGAAAGGAACAACTCTGTTACAGGGAACGTGAAAAGGCCCCAGAAACTCTATGGAGGGCACTTAGTTCCAATCTGGTGTCACTATGTGGGAAGACTATGGAATTTTTGGAGATTCAGCCCTGCTGGAGGAGGTGGATCAGCACAAGAAGGACTGAGTCTCTATAACCCCATTCACATTTTTTTTTGTTGTTCTTCTTCAGTGTGTATACAGTGTGCCCACTGTTTAACCTCAGTCTAACAGACTGTTTTCTCCAGGAACCACAAACCTACTTCATGCTTTACATTTTACACAATGCAGCTCAGACAGAAGATTGGCAGCAGGCAGTGTTGTTACTGTGATTGTCCTGACCTGTGGTTCTTAGGTTATTGGAAGTCCTTAACTGAGGAACATGGGATGGTTTGAAACTTCGAGTAAGAGAAACCTTCAATTGATACAAGCAGAAGTTAATAGACCATTCTAATGGGATTTTGGAATGTCAGGAGTTAGAGAAAATATATGGCACCTTTAACCTTGCCTCATGATGTTACTGAGGAGAGTAAGGATGACCTAGAAGTATCTCAAGGTATACTGTGGTAAAGAATCTCTTGGTGCCTCTAAACACTAAATGGGACTTAATTGAAAATCACTGGCCCAATATGTTTCATACTGGAAATTTTAAGTAAGGACAGGGTTGTTAAAAGAGGACAACATTGTAAAGGGAGGATAGTGCTGTTAAGTGAGGACAGTGAGAAATGTTAATTGAGGACAGTGTTTTGGTTATTTATCACTGTTCTCATTCAGACTTGGAGAGACAGAGAGAGAGAAGAGTAAAAAAGATACAAATATGTGACTATGGTAAGAAATGTGTGTGAGTAAAATTCAAGTTTTCTACATAGACTGTGTAGTACCTGTAAATGATAAAGGAATTAGTTCCATTAAACTAAAACCTGGTCCTCTACACTGGAACAATAAGAAAGATGCTTTGAGAAGAGCAAAAATCCATCCATCAAAGATGGTTATTTGGGAAAATATAAATATATTTGAAACCAGAGACCCTAAGCTCACAATGAAGAAGTACTGTAGTAATCCTATAAAGTAACTGTATAGCAGAGTGTTTCCTCAAAGCTAAGAAGCTAAAGCAGCTGTGATGCCCGGGTCAAAGTCTACACCTAAAGCTGCCAGCAGAACTTGCCAGCATTGGCCCTGGTACTACTTTTGAAGGAATTAAAGTTGCAAAATTGAGGGAGAGTCATGGTAAGCATCTCTGCTCAGACAATATGGCAAGCATTTCTGTCCAGACAATGTGTGGAAGGTTCAGAATCCATGTAAGGAAGTTCTGAGCACATTTTGTGTGAAGTAATGAAGGCAAAGCAATTGAGACTTGAGAGATTTGGAACTACAGAACCATGGGAGTTCTGCTGAGGACAGCTGCACACATGAAGATGAGTTGGCCCAGCACAGTGGTTGTATATGCCACAAACAGCAAAGTTTCAGAGATGAGGCCCCCAAGCCCTTTTCAGCTGAGATGATTCCTTTTCAGTTTTATGGGCTGGACATGGAGCTGCAAGATTTGGTGTTTTGTGCTACTGGATATTGGCTTTGCTTTGGCCAATATTTCCTTGCTATGTCCTTATTCTTTTTTGGAATGGGGATGATTACTCTGTATGATGTAAGTATATATTTTTATTTTATTTTACTTGGGTTACAGTTAAGAACTTACATTGCATATGTCATTAGTGGAGAATTTGTCTTGAGATTTTAGACCTTTTGCTAGTATTGTGACTTATTAAGACAATGGGGTCACTAAAGTTATACTGATTCCTTTTCACTTCATGAATCGGCCATGAGTGGACCATAGAGACCAGGAGTGGAATGCTTTAGTTTGATGGGAATTGTTCAGTATGGGGTCATGGATTTGAAAATTCTTCCTAGCTGGCGCTGCTATCGGAACGATCATGGAATTTTAGAATATTCAGACTTTGCTGGAAGAAATTGGTCACTGATAATATGCCTTTGAAGTTCTCTAACCTGGCCCGACTCTCTGTTATTGCTGTTTCCTGACTGTGGGTGCAGTTTGCCAGCTGCTTCAAACTCTGGTTTGACCTTCCTGCCATGAAGTAATGTATCACCATGAAATTATGACTCCCAAACTATCCTTTTTCTCAGAAGTTGATAGTGTATTCTGTTACAGTAACTAGAATGAAACTAAGGTAATATTGATGAAAAAGAGAGTTATTAAAAAGAAAAGACTCAAATGGATCTTGTAAATGAAAATTTGTGAAAACCATAGAAGATGACATAGTGGTGGTCAGGCTTGAAAGTTGTATTGTAGTTAGGAAGAAAATGTCTGTGGCTTAATATTGCAGTCTGATCGACTCAGTTGTGAAATGTCATCATTATCATTAAAAATGGAAGTGATCTCTTAAAAACGGACCATCCCTGTTGTATATTTTTCCTTCCTTTACTCCATCTAAATGTCTTTCTGTTCTCTATGTCAACATAAGATGGAATGAAGTATGTTTAAAAGTTGCAAGCTGGTCATAGTGGCATGAACCTTTAATCCCAGGGCATTAGAGACAGAGGCAGGCAGATCTCTATGAGTTGGAAGCCAGCCTGGTCTATACAATGAGTTTTAGGAGAGACAAGGTTTTTACACAGACAGTCTCTATCTGGAACCACCTGTTCCCCCAAACACAAAAGTTGCCCTTTGTACAGAGTTAAATTAAACTTCCAGTAAAAAGCAAACATCTTAATTCAGTTTTGTTCTCCCCAAACTCTACTCTCTTGCAAAAGAGATAGGCATGTTCATTTATGAGCAAGTAAAACAACTACCTATACAATTCATGTCACCATTACATGTGTCTTTATCTTCTGCCACCAATGACAAGAGTTTCTCTTTTTTTTTATTAAAAATTTTATTAGATTTTTTTTAAAAAAATACCAATCCAAATTCTCACTCTTTTCCCTCTTCCCATTCCCCTTTTCATCCCCCACCCCATCTCCACCTAATCCTCAGAGAGGGTAAGGCACATGGCTTTGTGGAAGGTCCAAAGCCCTCCCTACTATATCTAGGCTGCGCAAGGTATCCATCCAATCCAAAGAGAACAGGATCCCAAAAAGCCAGTACATGCAGTACAGATAAATTTCCATGTGACAGCCAGTAAGTAGCCCCTCAGTCTGTCTCAGCCATGCAACTGTCAACCACATTCAGAGGGACTAGTTTGGTACTATGTTTGTTCCATCTCAGTCCCGCTGGAGTTGGTGAGCTCCCTTTAGCTCAGGCAAACTGCTTCAGTGGATGAACCCATT
Organism: Microtus oregoni; assembly: GCF_018167655.1. Taxonomy (NCBI): domain Eukaryota; kingdom Metazoa; phylum Chordata; class Mammalia; order Rodentia; family Cricetidae; genus Microtus; species Microtus oregoni. The sequence goes on from NW_024543089.1 coordinate 29,229,760, forward strand.
ATGTCTTGACCTCTTTGCTCATATTCTCATTCCTTCCACTCTGCAACTGGACCTTGGGATCTTAGTCCAGTGCTCTGATGTGGGTCTCTGCCTCTGTTTTCATCCATTGTTGAACAAAGGTTCTAAAGTGATATTTAAGGTAATCATCAATCTGACTACAGGGCAAGTCAAGATCGGGCCCCCTCTCTTCTATTCCTTAGGGTCTTAGGCGGGGTCGTTTTTGTGGATTCCTGGGAATTTCTCTAGATCCAGGTTTGTTGCAAAAGTGTAAGACAACATTTATAATAATATAAACATATTTGGATGCTATGCTTTTCAATTTTAGAACTTTAAGATTAGAGAAAGTCATAAAACATTTTTTGAGACTACAATTTAATTACAATATTTTTCTATTTCCTTTCCTTTCTCTAAATACTCCCGTATAGCTTTCTGTACTCTCTTTTAAATTCATGATCTCTTTTTCAAAATTACTATTGCATTCATATATACATACATACATATATACATACACATACATTCATACATACACAACATATTAAAATTGTTATAGCATATGGACCTGTTCATTCCATATAATGCTTACTGTATGTACATTCTCAGGGCTCATCATTTGACCCTAGACAATCAATTGGTGTGCTCTTCCCTGGGGAAGATCATACTCCTCTCTCCTAAATAGACTATAGTTCTTCTTGTAGGGTTGAGTTCTCATGGGCTTCACTGCACGTTGTTTAGCAAGTTCATTAGTGTAATTCCTACTTATGTCACATTTGCCTGACAATGTTTGTTAGACTTTATAGATATTGCTTCTGGTATTACTAGGAGGCACAACCTCACAGCCAAGTCCCTGATCTTGTATTTTTACAAAGTACATGTCCATTCTCCTGCAGTACTCCCTGAGTGTGGAAGTTTTGACAAAACTTTTAAAACCCCCTAAAATAAGTCCATAAATGTTTTTTAATTAATTAATTGATTAATTAATTCCAGTCTGATCAGTTTCTTGTTCCTCCATCCTCTTCTCTCAGTCCCTCCCCTCAACCTCCCCTATTCTTCCTTTCCCTAATTCACTCCTTCTCTTTTCCTTCAGAAAAATGCGGGCCTCTCATGATATCATCTAACCATTCTACCTACATTAGCAGGTTCTAATACTCTGAGGGCTAGGGCTACTCAGCAAGGAGAGAGATTTAAGCTGGCTTCCAGTCTGTTGTCTCACTGCTTGAGATCAAGAGTGCATTGTTCATTGTGTAAGCCTTCTCCACAATTGAATGTTCATGATTATCATGACCAAGTAGAATACAGAAGAACAAAGACACGAGAGTAAAAAAGGGCTTTACTTGGTAGTAAGAAAAAAATCAACAGATGAGTGTGGTGATCACATCCAGTACAGTCTTGGATAACGTAAAAACATAATAAATAAAAAATACTTAAATTCTTATACATGGATATTTTCATACAATGATATACAAACACATGTATTAGAAAAAGAAGAATTCATTAAACTTATGAAAAAAATAATTTTCAGATAATCCATGATCTTTGAGTGTGAATTCAAAAACAATTAATGGTGTATCTTTTCTTAGAGACTTTACTATTTTATAATAATAATAAACACAGACATTTTAGTCACATTTTATTGTGTTACTTAATAATATGTAAAAAATTTCTATTCTGTAAAAAATACAGGGTCAAATATTATGATGAACTTAAAAAGAGAGGATCTGGTGATAGGAAACACCTTGAAGTTTTCAGAAAACTGTCATCATTTTGCAAGTTTTCTCAAAGCACCTAAAACTTCTTTGTTTCTTAGGCTATAAATAAAGGGGTTCAGAAGAGGAATGATGATGGTGTAGAATAATGAATACAATTTACCCTGATAATTTTCTGTGTCAGATCCAGAGAGCACGTATATGACAAAGAGGGTGCCATAGAACAAGGAAACAGACACCAGATGGGCACTGCAGGTGGAGAAGGCTTTGCTTCTGCCCTTCTCGGACTTTGTTTTCAGGATGGCAAAAAGCACACGGATATAAGAAACTATAATGCTCATAAAAGTACTCACTTGTATAAAAACAGCAAAAATAAAAAGGAGCAATGCATTAATGAATGGGTCAGTGCAAGAAATTGTATAGAGTGGTATGAGATCACAGAAGAAATGATCTATTATATTGGAACTGCAAAATGTTAACCTAAATAACATTCCTACATAAAGCAAGGCAAATAGAAGTCCAATTAGATATGACACACTTATGAACTGAACACAGAGTCTTTTGGACATTATAACTACATAGTGCAGAGGGTTGCATATGGCTACATAGCGGTCATAGGCCATCGCTACCAGGAGATAACAATCAGCAATTGCACTTGAACAAAAAAAATAAAATTGGGAGAAACACTCACCCAGTGATATCATGTCATTCTTATTTAAAAATTTCATAAGCATCTTAGGAGTCACAGAGGATGAAGTACAGGCATCAGAAAAGGCTAAATTTCCCAGGAAAAGGTACATGGGAGTGTGAAGATGGGGATCCTTCCAGATGAGAAAGATTAAGCCAAGGTTGCCCACCATGGTGATGACATAGATGAAGAAGAACACCAGGAACAGGGGGACTTGCAGCTCTGGACGATCTGTTATTCCTCTGAGGACAAACTCAGTCAGCAGGGTCCTGTTTCCTTCCATCACACCCACTCAGACTGCTCACTGCAAGGAGGGAGGAGATTTTTTTAAAATGTTACTAAGTCTCAGTAAGAATAGGGTTGTATTAAAACCACTTTTGTGTGCATCAGGTGCTCTGCAGTGAATAGACAGGAAGGTGTCATGTTTCTGCCTTTTAAATATGTCTGAAACCAAAATATTTTATGAACAGTTTTAATGTATAAACTTTCTACATCCAATTATTCTAAAGGTAAATAATGAGATAATAGGCACTAATTTACTCGTTTTCATGCATACCTGAATCAATAATAAATAGTGTGTGTGTGTGAGGGGGGGAGAGAGACAGGGAAAGGGGAGAGATTTTATACAGAATTTAGAATAAAAATACATAATTCTTTTTGTACAAATATGTCATTTTTGATTTTTGTTTATTGGGACAGGTTTTATCTGTATGGCTCAGGCTGGTCCTAGTATTCAGACTAGAGTGACATCAAACTCAGATCTACCAGTCTCTGTCTCGAATTAAAGGCATGTCTCATCATTCCAGGTATATTAAAAACTGTCTTAAAGGGACACTACTCAAATTAAAAAGTCTTTTGCTTTTTTCCATAAAATTTTATATATTCTTATTAATAAATAATTATCATACAAAGTAATAGTTTACATGTCATATTTATTTTATTGTATTACAAACTTTGAAACTACAATGAAGAGTATCTCACATTCTTCTCTCTTTTGTAATCTTTCTTTTTCCAGATGATATTCTTTCTACTTTCATATATATATATTTTATATATACTCACATATCTTTCAAAAGTTTTATGTTGTAAAGCTACTTAACATATCTCTGATATTATTCCTGTGCATAATTCTTTAATCTTAACATATTAATAGTCAAGTGATAACAATTAAAACCCTATTTATGCATTTCCTTATTTATGCTCCTTTCAAAATCATAGATTCTAGTAGACCTTTTTATTTCCTCTCAAGAGAATTATGTTAAAAAACATTTCATTTCACTTTCTGAGTGAGATTTTCAACATTAAGGCAAAATTAAACATTAAAAAAGAAACAACAGTAGAAAGGCTAAAGATTTCAACAGCTGGATGTAATTCAAGTGTTGAAATTTGTGAAGGATACAAAGAAAAACAGCGAGATGGAAAGAAATAGAGGGGGACAGGAAAATGACTTAGTGGATAAGAGCACTAGCCACTATTCCAAAGGATCTTAGTTCAGTGCCCAGCTAAGACATCCAGTGGGTAAAATAACATAAAACAATAAAAATATATGTTTTAAGAAGAAATTCCTGCCTTCTTTAAGTTGCTTCTTATCCGGCTTTTGAACACACAGTCTAGAAAAGTCACTAAGTTTGTGGGCTGTGCTGCCCACACAATGGAGAGCCCATGCTCAAATTACCGCAAGAATGTGCTTTCATGGGATGCAATATGTGAATCTTCACAGATGATTGTTGTGAACACCCACACCTCTGATATTTCCTCTTGTCAGGATGTCCACTCTAACAGTTCATCACAAGTAGCCTAAAAAAAAAAAAGAAAATCATATACTGAAATTCTGCAACAAATTGATTGATAATGACTATATACATAATGAACAAAGAAGAAAAAAAGATCAAAATAAATCCATGAGTGCAATAAGCCAGAAAGTGAAGATTGATCCAGTAGAAACCGAGAAGGAGTGACGACAGTACCACTACATTGCGTTTCTGGAATGCCAAAATATGCAGAATTCTGCACATAATGTGTTTGTGTACATTAACATTTCTCTGGTAAACTAAAACAGCAGGCATGAATGTCTAAACAACAGACAGTCATGGGCTATTAAAAGACTACACAAATAGTTTTGTGCCAATACATATTTTTTATTTTTTTACTTTACCATTTCAATATGAAATTAACTAAAGATGTCATGCTAATGTCTGTGGACTCCTACAAGTAATTTTAGAATTATCATTAATTACATCATTATTACAAACTGAAAGAAAAATGGAAAATTATTGGAATATAAAGTTGATTTAAAAGCACATTGATTAAGAAAAATCTTCAGGATGTAAAAATATGGAGAACTTCATTATTACATAGAAAGTTATCAAGGGGTTTTGTTTCTCTTGAATAGAGGCAATATTCTTGGAAGGATTTCCTTCTCCATCCTTACTGGAAATAGAGAAAGAAATTCTGTTTGTGGTTTTATTGGGCTTGTAAATACATAAATGGAAGCTGATATGTTTGAAATAAATTCAAACATCTGATCTCCAAAAACTTTAACACTATGATTGTCATTTGTCAAAAATTTACAAATGTAACTGATATTCCCAGTGTGGTGGACTCTTCCTTTCTTCATGTTTCTAGGAAAGAAATGTGAACCTAGAACCAGACAGATACTGCTTAGATGTCACACACTTCTGAGTGATTTAACTTGGATGCTAGGACATTTTAAATTAAAATTCATTTAAACGCTAACTGAAATTTTGACAGATTGGTTTTATTACATTGTCTTAATTAAGGACACAGAACATAAATTTTCAGAACCCATGAGTCTCAATTTCATCTTTGACTTACTATAACTTATATACAAATTTATGAAGTTTGATTTAAGGGTTCACCACAGTGTACTAAGTTTTCTGTGATGCAAAAGACCTCAGTAGTAAAAAAAATGCCAATGTTATTAATAAGAATCCCAGTGTAAGTTTACCTGAAAGGACTTCTCAAAACCTCATGGTGGAGGTCAAATCTCTGGTCCACAAACAAGTACCTGTGCGTCCTAGGGATTTAGCTCTTTCAATAGAAACTGCTTTGCATTATTTTTATTAGATAAATCCCCTAGAAAGTTATTTCCACAAATGTTGTCTAATATATTTCAGAAAGCCTTTGTATTTGACATGGGCATCATTAAATTTTTTTAAAGAAAGTAGAAAAAATAATCTCTTACCCTTGAATATAATATCAAAATTTTCATGAAGAATACTTGAAATGAAGGAACAAGGGTATCTAGAACTGTTCTTTCTGTGTCAAATTTCCGTAAGAAACACAGTTTGGTGGGAGTGATATTTATTCCTTCCCATCTTCAATCCTGTTTGTGAGATGAACAGCGAAACTCCCCAAATGCTGGCAAAAACTCCCAGTAGGTTAATCCAATCTGCTGGGCATTATTAACTAATCAACAGATCAAAACTAATAACTGTATTGTAATTGTCCTCATATGGTCAATTTCTTTCAAAATCTAAAAATATAGGTTAATTATAAGTTAAATAAAATGCTTACTCGATCAATATTCTTTCAGTGATATAATAGATTTTCTCTCTAAATTTACTTCTAAGCAACAGCCAAGCTATCCTACATTGGAAAGTATTTATTTTTAAAAATTTTTTTCATTTATTTTACATAACAACCGCAGTTTTCCATCCCTCTTCTATATCCTACCATCACCTCCTGTATTCCCACAATCCACTGCTCCTCTGTTCTGAAAGAGTCAAGCCTCACATGACTCAAGAAAGCAAAATATAAGCTGGGCGGCGTGGTACACGCCTTTAATCCCAGCACTCGGGAGGCAGAGGCAGGCGGATCTCTGTGAGTTCGAGGCCAGTCTGATCTATAAGAGCTAGTTCCAGAGCCGGGCGGTGGTGGCGCACGCCTTTAATCCCAGCACTCGGGAGGCAGAGGCAGGCGGATCTCTGTGAGTTCGAGACCAGCCTGATCTACAAGAGCTAGTTCCATGACAGGCTCCAAAACCACAGAGAAACCCTGTCTCGAAAAACCAAAAAAAAAAAAAAAGCATAATATATCAAGTCGAGGCAGAATCAAGCTCAGGTTCTTTATGTAGGCACTTAGTGGCATGAACTTTCCTCTTATCACTGCTGTCACACTGTCACATAAGTTTGGATATTTTGTGTATTCATTTTCCTTGAATTCTAGAAAGTCTTTAATTTCTTTATTTCTTCCTTTACTCAGGGTTGATTCAATTGAGTACTGTTTAATTTCCATGAGTTTGTGGGCTTTCGACAATTAATGTTGTTGTTAAATTCTAACTTTAAGTTATAGTGATTCAATAAGATACAGGAGGTTATTCCATATATATGTATATATAGTTTGTGTGTGTGTTTGGGTAGACTGTTCTATAGTTGTTTTTTAAGTTCATTTGAGTCATGACATCTGTTAATTCCCTTATTTCTTTGATAAGATTCTGTTTTGTCAGTATTGTCCAGTGGTGAGAGTGGGGTGTGAAAACTTCTACTATTAGTGAATAGGGTTTGATGTGTGATTTCAACTTTAATATTTGTTTTGCAAATGTGTGTGCCCTTGGAGAATTATGACTTCATTTTGATGAATTTACCATGTAAAAATGATGAAATATCTTTCTTCATCTCTTCTGATGAATTTTAGTTTGGAGTCAGTTTTGTTAGATATTAGGATAGCTTTGGCTTCTCATCAGCCCTCATTGTTCGCCATGTTCAGAGAGTCCAGTTTTATCCCATGCTTTTTCAGTCATAGTCCAGTTGGCCTTGGTGAGCTCCCAATAGATCAGCTCCACTGTCTCAGTGGGTGGGTGCACCCCTCGTGGTCCTGACTTCTTTGCTCATGTTCTTCCTCCTTCTGCTCCTCATTGGGACCTTGGGAGCTCAGTCCAGTGCTCCAGTGTGGGTCTCTGTCTCTATCTCCATCCATCACCAGATGAAGGTTCTATGGTGATATGCAAGATATTTGTCAGTATTGCTATAGCTATACCTACTTGTTTTTAGGTCCATTTGATTGGAAAATCTTTCCCCAACCCTTTACTCTGACATAATGTCCTTCTTTGAAGTTGAGGAGTCTTTCTTGAATTCAGCAGAAGGATAGATTGTGTTTTCATATCCACTTAGTTAGCTTGTGTCTTTTTATAGGTGAATTAAGACAATTGATATTAAGAGATATTAATTACTGGTGATGGTTAGTACCCGTTAATTTTGGTTTTAATGTTGATAGTGGTATTGTGTGTGTGTTTGTTTTCCTTCTTTGGGTAGTGCTGGTGTGAAATTATCTATTGTCTGTATAGCTAGTTTTCTTGGGTTGGAAACTAGCTTTCCTTCTAGTGCTTTCAGTAGGGCTAGATCTGTGAATAGGTATTGTTTAAATTTGGTTTTGTCATGGAATATCTTGCTTTCTCTATCCAAGGTAGTTGAAAGCTTTGTTGGGTATCCCAGTCTTTATTGGCATCTGTGGTCTCTTAGTGTCTGCAGAATGTCCTTCTGGACCTCCTGGCTTTCAGAGTATCCATTGAGAAGTCCAGTGTAATTTTGATAGGTCTGCTTTATATATATGTTACTTGAGCTTATCTCTTTGCAGCTTTAATGTTCTTTCTTTATTCTGTATGCTTATTATGTAGCAAGGGAATGTTTCTTGTCCAGTCTATTTGGTAATCTTTAATCTTCTTTGTTTTTAATAGACATTGTCATTCTTTAGGTTGGGAAAGTTATTCTCTATGATTTTGTTGAATATATTTCCTGTGCCTTTGATCTGTAGTTCTCTTCATCTCTCCCTATTATTCTTAGGGTTGCTCTTTTCATGGTATCCAAGATTTCCTGGATATTTTGTGTCAAGGATTTGTTGTGTTTAACAATTTCATTGAGTGCTGAATCTATTTTCTCTATTATATCTTCCACACCTGAGATTCTCTTTCCCATTATTTGTATTGTGTTGTTTGTGCTTGTATCTGTAGGTCCTAATTGTTTACCAAGATTTTTCATCATAATTCCCTATATTTGCCTTTCTTTCAGTTTTCATGACTTGAACTGTGTTATTCACCGGTTTGATTGTTTTTCTTGGCTTTCTTTAAGGAATTTCTTCCTTTTTTTTTTTATCTTTTTCTTTACTTAAACAAGTAAAATTTTCAGATTGTCTTTAAGGGCCTCTATCTCTTCTTAAAGTTAATTTTAATGTTGTTTTCTTCTGATTTATCTGTATTAGGATGTTTCTGGTTTGCTGATTTAGAAATGCTAGTTTCTGTAAAGAATTTTGATGGGACTTTGATGAGGATTGCAATGAATCTATAAATTGCCTTTGGTAGACTTGCCATTTTTACTATGTTGATCCTCCCATTCCAAGAGCAAGGGAGATCCTTCCATTTTCTGGTATCCTCTTCAATATCTTTCTTCAATGCCTTAAAGTTCTTGTCAAATAGATCTTTCACTTCCTTGGTTAGAGTTACCCCAAGATAATTTATGCTGTTTGTGGCTATCGTGAAAGGTGAAGCTTCTCTGATTTCCCTCTCTGCTTCCATATCCTTTGTGTATAGGAGGGCGACTGATTTTTTTGGAGATGATCTTGTATTCTGCCACATTACTAAAGCTGTTTATCAGATGTAGGAGTTCTTTGGTGGAGTTTTTGGGGTCGCTTATGTACACTATCATATCATCTGCAAATAACAAAAGTTTAACTTTTTCCTTTCCAATTCGAATCCACTTGATCCCCTTATGTTGTCTTATTGCTATTGCTAAAACTTCAAGCACTATATTGAAGAGGTATGGAGAGAGTGGACAGCCCTGTCGTGTTCCTGATTTTAGTGGGATGGCTTTGAGTTTCTCTCCATTTAATTTGATGTTAGCTGTCATCTTGCTGTATATAGCTTTTATTATATTTAGGTATGAGCCTTGTATCCCTAATCTCTCCAATACTTTTATCATAAAGGGATGTTGAATTTTGTCAAATGCTTTTTCAGCATCTAATGAAATGATCATATGGTTTTTTTCTTTCAGTATATTTTGAGAGGACAATAATCAACTTTATATGGAAAAACAAAAAACCCAGGATAGCCAAAACAATCCTATAGCATAAAGGAACTTCTGGAGGCATTACCATCCCTGACTTCAAACTCTAATACAGAGCTACAGTGATGAAAACAGTGTGGTATTGGCATAAAAACAGAGAAGTCGACCAATGGAATCGTATATATATAGTACTTCCTGCTCACTCAGCACAGTCACTCAGCACAGTCCAGCATGGCAGAGTTACTCCATAAACATGGGAGATCTTTTCATTTTGAGATATCTTCATCAGTTTCTTTCTCCAGAGACTTTCATTTCTTGTCATACATATCTTTCACTTGTTTGGTTAGAGTTACCTCAAAATATTTTATACAATTTGTGATTATTGTAAAGGGTATTGTTTCTCTGATTTTATTCTCAGTCCATTTATCTTTTGTATATAAGAGGGATATTGATGTTTTTTTGAGTTAATCTTGTAACTACAACATCACTGAAGGTGTTTGTCAGCTGTAGGAGTTCCCTGGTAGAATATTTTTTGGTCACTGTGAATATTATATAATGTGAAAATAGCAAAAAGTTTGACTTCTTTCTTTCCAATCTCCCTTTGCTGATTTATTGTTGATTTATAGCTAGATTTTCGAGTAATATATTGAATAAATATTGAGAGTGGATATTTTATCTGATATTAGTGGAATCACCTTGATTTTTCTCCATTTACATTGGCTCTTGACTTGCTGTATATTGATTTTATTGTTTATATACACTCCTTGTACCCCTGAATTCTCCAAGACCTTTATCATTAAGGGCTATTGAATTTAGATAAAGTCTGATTCAGTATCTAATGAGATGATCATGCATTTTTTTCTTCAGTTTGTTTATATAGTGGATTACATTGACAGAATTTTCTGTGTTGCATCTTTGGGATGAAGTCTTCTTCATCATTGTGGATGATTTATTTTTTGATGTGTTCTTAGGTTCAGTTTGCCAATATTTCTTGGCATCAGCTTTGGTAGGAGAAGGTACTTGGTAAGAGATCGAAGATAATAGGGGAGAATGATGAAAGTAATTTGAACAAAGTACATTTTGTATTACATCTCTGGAATTATAAGAGAAAAAAATCAACTTTAGTAAGGAAATGAATGCTGGTATGACATAGAGAAGCAGGAACCATCATGATCACTCGGAGAGACTGTAAACTTATGCAACAACCAGGGAAGCCAGTACACAGGCTTCTCAAATAGCTAAAAAGACATATCATGAGACCAAGCTTAGCTGAACTGAATTATTAAAGTTAAGCAAAATAAATTATTGAAATACCAAGGAAAATCAGTAGAACTAAAGATATTATATTAAGGGACATAATTAAGGGAAATTGACAAATGCTACATCTTACTCCTCACTGATAAACTTATTTTTGAGATTATTTTATTTTTGTTAATAAGGTTGAGAGAGTATCTTTACAGTCAAGAAAATAAGAGAGGAGCCACAGGACGTGGGGATTTGAATGAAGTCTTGTGGGGACAGTAAAACACAAACAATAAACCATCTGCTTTAAGGTAAGTAGGTAGGAAGAATGTATCCAGAGAGAGAGAGAGAAATGGAAGAAAAGAGGGTAACGGGATGAAATATATATATATATATATATATATATATATATATATATATATGTGTGTGTGTGTGTGTGTGTAATTATCATAACTATAGCTTAAAAGAAATATAGAAAATTGCATTGTGAGACAAATGGCAAGGTCAACCACTGTCAAATGAAAAAAATGTATATAATAGCTGATGTCTGATGTTGGTACTTACAATAGAATATTCAAGGTTACTGCAAATATTTTTTATTTTTTACTGAGTTTCAATACATTATCATGTGTGTAATATGCAGTGGTTATAAAAATAAAAATATCCCTATTGTTTACAATTATGTAATCACATTTCAGGAAATTTTATATAATCAATCAAGATTTGAAATAGGTTTTAGTTGAGTAAAAAGGGGAACTACTACTTTGATAGCTAGTTTACAATATTAAACGATATAGATAGCTTTGATAAAGGAAATTCAAACTGAGGTCTTTGACATGTTGGCGAATTCTGATACCAGAATCTCTAGTATTTTTAAGGAAAATACCATTATCAAGTGTGGGACAATTCCCTGCGTGTTAATTGTGAAGCCACAGAGCATCCCAAGGCAAAGTTTTTGCAATTTTCTTTTGGATGCCTAACAGAAACACATGGTAAAACTCTATTACTGAAAGCAGTTCACTCTTGACCCATAACAGTGAGGCAACATACTGGAGTCAAGTTAGAATCTCTCTCCCCGCTGAGTAGACCTGGCCCTCAGACTACCAGTAGGTGATATTGAGGCTATAGGGGGAGATCACTCATTGATAGCCCTGGCATCTGTCGGGCACTCCTTCCCACTGATTCAGTGAGAGCACAATTCTTAGGGGTTAATCAATGGCAAACTGATTGAATTTCATACCTACTCCATGGAAAGACATGTATACCTGGTACTGTAAACATGACTAAAAGCACCTGACCATGGCAGCCACAAATCTTGTGGTTTAGGATTCACTACTTATTATCATGCTAAATGGACATGTGGTTAGACTACTTTCCAAACAGATGTATTATTAGCCATAGTTTTCACCCTTGATTACAGAAGCTTCTTACTGTGAAGGACAATGATTAACACAGAGACTCATAACAGAGCTTTAGAATGTGAGAAAATGTGACAGGAATAATTGGAGGGGGAAAACAAAAGTGTGGAAATGCCATAAATACTGTATTTATATATAAAAATTTCAAAAACCACATTTTTTAATAAAATGGTTAATGTGCTGAAAATAAGTAACTCTAGAGTCCTCAGTCCTGAAGGGGACAACTATTGCATTTGCTCCAAGGCCTAAGGGACATGATAGAAGTGTGAGCAGAAGAAATGTAAACGCCAGAGGAAGAAGAGGGACTCTGTAGCATTCTCTGGTACTCAAGGGCTAGGGCTACTCATCAGAGAGAGAGGTTCTAGCTTGACTCCAGCCCTTTTTTCCCTGTTTTGGATCAAGAGTGCAGTGTTCTTTGTGCAGCGTCCTCCACAGCTGTATGTCCATAATTGCAATGACTGTGTTAAATACAGCAGGTGTGAAAAAACATGAGATTAGGGAAGGGCTCCCTTTGACAGTAAGAAGAAAATCAGCAGGTGTATGGGAAGAGGATGAGAGGGGACGGTGGATGTTAGTTATGATCATTTGCAATGTATTTATGTATAAAAGAAAAATCAATAAATGAAAAATAGAAGTTGAATGCATACACATGGAATTTTTGTTTCAATAATATACAAACATATATTAGAAAAAGAAGAATGTATTAATCTTATGAAGAAAATAATTTGCAGATAACTCATGTTCTCGTTTGAGTTTGAATTCAAAAACAGTTTATTCTCTATTATCCCTTAAAGACTTCACTATTTTAACAGCAACAACAACAACAATAATAATAAGAGGCATTTTATCTATGCTTTATTGCTCTACCTAACATTATGTAAAAAATTCACATTATCCCTGCAATATACAGTGCCAAATATTATGATAAAATTAAAAAGAGAGAATCTAGTGATAGAAAACACTTTAAGATTTTCAGAAAAAAGTGATTATTTTCTGAGTTTTCTCAATGCACCTAAAACTTCTTTGTTTCTTAGGCTGTAAATAAAGGGGTTCAGTAGAGGAATGATAACGGTGTAGAATAATGAATACAGTTTACCTTGATAATTTTCTGTGTCTGATACAGATATCACATATATTATAAAGATGGTGCCATAGAACAAAGAGACAGACATGAGGTGGGCACTGCAGGTGGAGAAGGCTTTGCTTCTGCCCTTCTTAGACTTTGTTTTCAGGATGGCAAAAAGCACATGGATATAAGAAACTATAATGCTCATAAAAGTACTCACTTCTACGAAAACAGCAAAAATGAAAAGGACCAAGGCATTAATAAATGGGTCAGTGCAAGAAATTGTATAGAGTGGTATGACATCACAGAAGAAATGATCTATTATATTGGAACTACAAAAAGTTAACCTAAATAATAATGCTACATGAATCGAGGCAAGTAGAAGTCCAATTAGATATGATACACTTATGAACTGAACACAGAGTCTTTTGGACATTACAACTGCATAGTGCAGAGGGTTGCATATGGCTACATAGCGGTCATAGGCCATCACTACCAGTAGGAAACATTCCGCAGTCGCACTTGAACAAAAAAAATAAAATTGCGAAAAACACTCACCCAGTGATATCATGTCGTTCTTATTTAAAAATTTCATAAGCATTTTTGGAGTCACAGCGGTTGAAGAACAGGCATCAGCAAAGGCTAAACTTCCAAGGAAAAGGTACATGGGAGTGTGAAGATGGGGATCCTTCAAGACAAGAAAAATTAAGCCAAGATTGCCCACCATGGTGATGACATAGATGGAAAAGAACACCAGGAATAGAGGGACTTGTAGCTCTGGATGATCTGTTATTCCTTGAAGAAAAAATTCAGCTAACTGGGTCCAATTTCCTTCCATCACATCTGCTCAGACTGCTCACTGCAAGGAGGGGGGAGAGTTTTTTCAGTGTAAGTAAGACCCAGTAGAATAAGATTGTATTGAGACTACTTTTGTGTGCTTCAGGCATTCCACAGTCAATAGATACGAATGTGTCTTGTTTCTTCTTTTTAATCATGCCAGAAACAAAATATTTTCTGAACAATTTTAATGTACAAACTTTCAGACCCACTTATCTGAAAGATAAATAATGAGTCCGATCACACTAATTTACCTTCTCATGCATATCTTAATCAGTTATAAAGTGTGTGACTTTGTGTGTGTGTGTGAGAGAGGTGGCATAAAGACATTAGAATGAAAAATATATAATCCTTTTTATACTAAAATGTCATAAGTGATTACTTGTTTGTTTTCGTATTTTTGAGAAAGGGTTTATCTATGTAGCCCAAGCTGTCCTGGTGCTAACATTCAGGCAAGGTTAGCCTCAAACTCAGGTCTACTTGCCTCTGTCTCCAGAGTGTTGGGATTAAAGGTACATGTCATCATTTCAGGCTTATAATAAAATGTCTTAAAGAGACATTATCTCAATTTAAAAAGTCTTTTACAGTTTCCTACAAAATACTATATTTTATTATTAATAATTATTATACAAAGTTATAGTTTATATAATGTCATTATTTTGTATTATGTGCTTTGAAAATACAACTAAGAAATATCACATTTTCTCCCTTTCCTAATCTTTCTTCTTCCTGATGATATCCTTTCTACTTTCATTTTATGTATATACATACATCTTTAAAATATTATATGGTAAAAGTATGTAAATATGTTTTTGGTATTACTTATGTGCATAATCCTTTTATAATTACATACTAAATGTCAAGTAATAAGATAGCAATTTGAAATCTTATTTCTGATTTTTTGGCTCCTTATACCATCATTGCTTTCTAGTAGACCTTTTTATTTCTTTGCAACAAAATTATGGTAGAAAACACTGCATTCCTTTCAATTTCATGAGTGAGATTTTGAAAGTGAAGGCAGATTATATAACATTACAAAAGAAACAACAGTGAAAAGAAACGCCAAATTTTTCAACAGCTATATATAATTTAAGCGCTGAAAGAAATGCAATGAGATAGAAAGAAATGGAGGGGCTGGGAAATTGGCTTAGTGGTTATGAGCAGTAGCCACTATTCCAAAAGATCCTGGTTCAGTTCCCAGCAGCATCATAGTAGCTTACAGCCATATGTAAGTCTGGATCTAGAGGATCTGACATTCTCCTCAGGCATTGAGTTCAAGGGGCACATCATGGGATTCACAGATATCCAGCAGGCAAACACTCAAAGGCACAAAAGAGTAAATTCAAGTTATTTTTAAGAAGAAAATCATTCCTTCCATAAGTTGCATCTCACCATGCATTTGAATACAGAGACTAGAAAAGTCACTAGGGATGTGGGCTGTGCTGCACACACGATGGAGAACCCATGCTCAGATTACTACTATGTGACCCTGCACAGATGATCATTGTGAATACCTAAACCCCTGATGTCTGCTCTTGGGAGATAGGGTGTCCACCTTCACAGTTCGCTACAATGTAGCCAAGAAAAAAAGAAAAAATAGAAAATAATATGACAAATTTCAGAAACAAATTGATTAATAGTGACTATATTCATAACAGACAAGAAGAAAAAAACAAAGGTCAACATGTATCCATGAGTGCAATAAGCCGTGGGGTGAAGATTGATCCAATATAAACCAAGGAGGAGGAAAATTAAGACATCACCATCACATGGCACTTCTGTAATGATAAAATATGCAGAATCCTGCACATAATGTGTTTGTGTATACACAACACTGCATTGATAAACTAAAATAGGAACAGGTCAACTGTCAACAGCAGGCATGAATCTCTAAACAATAGACAGTCATGGATTGCTAAAAGACCAGACAAATAGGTGTGTTCCAATACATATTTTTTAATTTTTTACTTTACCATTTCATTATGTATTTAACTATAGACCCCAAGCTCATATGGGTGGTCTCCTGAAAGTATTTTATTCCAAGAATCATCACTACAAACCAAAAGAAAATGGAAAATTGTTGGAATATAGAGTTAAATAAAAAGCATGGTGACTATGATTAACTTTAAAAAGTAATAATATGAGGAACTTGATTATTACATAAAAAGTTACCTAGGGGCTTTGTTTCACTTAAATAGAAGACAGTATTCTGGGAAGTGTTATCTTCTCCATTCTTACTGTGAATAGATAAAAGGAATTGTTTGTAGTTTTTAAGTTTGTAAAGACATTAATAGAAGCTGGTATGTTTGAAATAAATTAAAACATCTGATCTCCAAAAATTGTAACGTTATAATTGTTACCTGCTAAAAATTTACTAATGTAACCGATGTTGCTGTGTGGTGGAATTGTCTTTCTTCATGCTTCCAGGAGTGCTATGTGAACCAAGAACCAGGCGAGGAATCAGGCAGACACTGTCTAGTTTTTACAATCCTCTGAGTGATTTAACTTGATTTCCAGGATATTTTTAAAATAAAATTCATTATAAAGTTAACTGAAATTTTGATATATTTGTTTTTTTACATTATCTTTTTCTTTTTCTCTTTTTATGACAGGGTTTCTATCTAGCTTTGGATCCTGTCACGTATCTTCACTCTGTAGACCAGGCTGGCCTCAAACTCAGAGAGGTCTATCTGTATTTGTCTCACAAGTGCTGGATTGAAAGCATGTGCCATCACTTTCTGGCTATCTTAATTAAGGAAACACAATGCTAATTTTCAAAACATATGAGTCTCCACTCCACCTTTGACTTATTGTAATTCATTTAAAAGTTTACGAAGTTTGGTTTGTGGTTTTACCATAGCATACTAGGTTTCTATGATGCAATACCCCTCGGTAGTTTACGAAGCTAAACCCCTTAGTGTTATTAATAAGAAGCACAGTGTAAAGTTTACCTACAAAGATTTCACAAAACCACACAATGGAGATCAAATCATTGGTCCACAAACAAGTACCTGTGAGGCCATAGGGATTTAGCTCTTTCAGTTGGAACTGCTTTGTGTTCTATTTGTTAGATAAATCCCCTTAAATGATATTTCCATATATATTGTTAAATATACTGGGGAAGTCTTCATATTTGATATGGACTTCATTTCACTTTTTAGAAATGAAAATAAGAAAAATTATCTCTCACCCATGGATGTAAGAAAAAAATCCTCATGTAGAATAGTTTAAGTGAGGGAAGAAGGGTATCAAGAATTGCTCTTTCTGCATCAATTTTCCTTAACAAAAACAGTTGTGAGGGAATCATATTTCTTTCTTTCTGCCTTCAATCCTGTTTTTGAGATGAACACTGAAATTCCCTAAATGCTGGTTAAAACCCCCTGTAGGATAAATGCAGTCTTCTGGGCATTGTTCACTAATTAGCAGATCAAAACTAGTAACATATTATAGATATCCTTACATATGCTCTATTTCTTTCAAAAACTAAAGATATAGGTTAATTAATTATAAGTCAAATGAAAAGTTTGGCCCATTCATATTTTCTAAATAATGTAACATAATAGCAATCTAAATTTACTTTTAAGCAATGAAGATGTTGCATTCAAAAATAAATATTTTTCCTTTTATTTTACATACCAACCACAGTTTACCCTCCCTACTCTCTTCCTCTTCCTACCCTCACCTCCTTACTCCATCCATTCCTCCTCTGTTCAGAAATGGCAGGTTTCAATGGGAATCAACAAAGCATAACATATGAAGTTGAGGCAATATCAAGTTCTACAGCCTTCACAAACTGGGCAATGGATTTCAATATGGGGAATAGATTTCTAAAAGTTGGCTCATGTGCCAGGGACAGGTCTTATTCCCATTGCTAGCCCCCGCAAAGACCAAGCTACACAACTGTAATTCATATGCAGAGGGTCTAGGTTGATCCCATGAAGTGACCCTAGCTGTCGATCCAGACTCCATGAACTTTCTTTACCTTAGTCCAGTTGTCTTTGTGGGTTTCCCCATTATGTTCTTGAATCCCTTTCCTTATAAATCTCTTGTTCCTCCTTTCAACTTGAATTGTGAAGCTCAGTCCAGTACTTAACTATGGGTATCTGCATTTGCTTCCATCAATTACAGCATGAAGGGCCTCTGATGACAATTATGGTAGGTAGACCCCAATCTGATTACAAGAGAAGTCCAGTTCAAGATCCCTATCCACTAATGCTAGGAGTTTTAGCTGGGGTCATCAATATGGATTCCAGGGAGATTCCCTGGCACTGGGTTAACCCTAAAATGCCTCCTTCTAGATGCATACTTATTTTAGTACTCTCCCCTCTGTCCTTCCCACAACATGACCAATGAATATCTCCTTTCCATGCCCCCATTCCTTCCTCTCCACAACCATCCTCCCACTCCTGGTTTACCCAGGAAATCTCTTTTATTTTCCCTTCACTAGTATACATGTGAATCTCTTAAGAGTCCTTCTTATTACCCAGGAGATCTCTTCTATTTCTTTTTCTCAAGAATACATGTTAATTTCTTAGGGTCCTTCTTGTTACCTAACTTCTCTGTGGATGTGGATTGTAGTCTGGTCATTCTTTGCATTATATCTATATTCACTTATGTGTGAGTAAATACCATGTTTGTCTTTCTGGGTCTGGTTTATCTCACACAAGGTGACTTTATCTAGTTCCATCCATTTTCTTGCAAATTACATGATGTCATTGTTTTTATTGCGAGTAACACTCCATTGTGTAAATGTAACACTATGGTGGCACACACCTTTAATCCCAGCACTTGAGAGGCAGAGGAAGGTGGTTCTCTGTGAATTCCAGGAGAACCTGGTCTGTAAACTAAATTCCAGGACAGACAAAGATATACAGAGAAACCCTGTCTCAAAAAAAGTAAACTTAAACTAAAGCCACAAAAGATGGAAAATACACAGAGAATCTGGATACTATATGTTATTTTGTTGTCTTTGAATTGTTTGATGGCTGAGGAAGTAGCAACAGCTGCTAAAAGACATTTGATTATAAGTATTGCTAGATTAATCCAACCAATATATTTTAGAAATTGCCTTGACATTAAAATTTAAGTCAAAATATATGTTACTTTGCAGAAGAGGTTTTTACTTTTTTTCCACAGGAAATGAGAGGCTGTGGATTCATTCTGGGTTAAAAACTTCAGGTTTGATTAAGGAAGACCCTCCTGAAGAAATCTCCAATAGGAACAGATGGCCCAGATGATCCAACATTTCAAAGGACATCTGTTGGAGTTTCCTCTGACTTCTACATGGAGAATAACCGCAAGATTACTGGCTGTGAAGATCAAGCCTTACAGAATATTTCATTCAGGACTTGACCATAACTCTAAATCTTCTTTAGGGTCCCTATAATATTATCAGCACCCCAATCAGCAGGAAGTAGCCTAGAAAACTATGCCCACATCCCCCAAAATGGATTATGAATGTTTGTCTTTGTTTAGTGTACTAAGTACAAGTTGTTATGGATAATGGTCAGGAAAAAACCTAAACAAAGGAGATTAGATTCAGAATTTTTGTTTTTAAAAACAAAGTGGGAAGTTCTGTGCAACAATGGTGTTATAGACTATAAAGATTTATCACTTTTACTGGTTTAATAAAATGCTGATTGGCTAGTAGTCAAGCAGAAAGTATAGGTGGGGTGACCAGAACAGGAGAATTCTGGGAAGAGGAAAGGCTCAGTCTGCAGTCATCACTCAGAAACAGTGGAAGCAAGATGAGAATGCCTTATTGATAAAAGGTACCAAGTCTCTGAGTTATGGGTTAATGTAAGATGTAAGAGTTACACTCGGGAGGCAGAGGCAGGCGGATCTCTGTGAGTTCGAGACCAGCCTGGTCTACAAGAGCTAGTTCCAGGACAGGCTCCAAAACCACATAGAAACCCTGCCTCGAAAAACAAAAAACAAACAAACAAACAAACAAAAAAAGATGTAAGAGTTAGTTAATAAGAAGCCTGAGATAACAGGTCAAATAGTTTATAATTGACGTAGACCTTTGTGTGTTTCTTTGGAACTGAATGGCTGCGGGACCAGGCAGGACAGAAACATCAATCAACATACCACATTTTGTTTATTTATTCCACAGTTGAGGGGAATCTAGGTTGTTTCCAGTTTCTGGATACTGTGAATAATGCTGCTATGAGCAGAATTGATCAAGTGTCCTTGAGGTATGATTAAGCATTCTTTGGGTATATATCTAATATTGGTATTGTTCGGTCTTGAGGTAGATTGATTGCCAGTTTTCTGAGAAACCATCATACTGATTTCCAAAGTGGTTGTAGAAGTTTAAATTTATACCAACAGTTGAGGAGTGTTCTCCTTACTCCATATCTTCTCCAACATAGGCTGTCATTGGTGTTTTTGATCTTAGCCATTCTTACATGTGTAAGATAGTATCTCAGAGTCATTTTCTTTGCATTTCCCTGATATTTAAGGATGGTGAGCAATTCTTTAAGTTTCTAGGCCATCTGAGGTTCTTCTGTTGAGAATTCGCTGTTTAGACCTGTACCCAATTTTTTAATTTTTAATTTTTATTTTTTACTATATTTCAACTTTTTTCTTGTTTTTATTGAGCTATAGATTTTGTCTGCTCCCCTCCCTTCATCTCTTCTCCCCTTCTTTTCTTTCCAATGACCCTCACAATCTCAATTTCCTCAAAAGATATCATCTTTTTTGGCTTCCTATGTAGTTCCAGTATGTTTCTCTTAAGACTCTCTTTGTTGTCTAGATTCTCTGGTTGCGAATTATAGGCTGGTTTTTCAATGTTTTATGTATAAAAGCTACTTAGGAATGCATACATATTATATTTTAATGGGAGCCTTAAAGGGTTTTGCCTTTAAGACTCCTTTACAGGGTTCAATTAGGGATCCACAAACAACTAATCATTCCACACCAGGGAATGATTTCTTGGAGAAGAACATGGGAAACTGTCTGGACCCTCTTATTAGTGGTGGGGAAGGCTCCCATCCACCCAGACATTGTTTCCACCAAAACCAGGAGATATTTAACTCTTCTTACCATGTATATATGAGTAAAATCCAACTGCTAGTCAGTTCCTGGAAGGGAGCCCTAGCCTGGTGGGTGGGAAAAGGGAAATTATGGTATTTGGTCTTGGGATCTGACTTTTGACAGATTTTACAAGAGACAGTGATATTTTTCAGAATTCTAAGTCCTCAGGGGTGGGTTGGAGGTGAGCCTTAACAAAATGAAATAGAGCCTTGCTATTAGGATGAAAGAGCAGATGTAGTTAGGACAGAATTTGCTGGGTGTCAGTGGGTGTCTGTGATAAGGTGGACTGTATTGTATGAATCCCCTAAGATGATTGAGGGAGGTTTGGGCTCTGAAATGCTGCTCCTCATTGGAACCTTGGGAGCTCAGCCCAGTGCTCCAGTGTGGGTCTCTGTCTCTATCTCCATCCATCACCAGATGAAGGTTCTATGGTGATATGCAAGATATTCATCAGTATTGCTATAGGATAGGGTCGTTTCAGGTTCCCTATCCTCATCTGCCCAAGGAACTAACTGGGGACCTCAGCTTGGGCACCTGGGAGCCCCTCTAGGGTCAAGTCTCTTGCCAGCCGTAAAGTGGCTCCCTTAACTAAGAATTGTGCTTCTGTGCCCACCTATCCAGCCTTCCTTTATCCCAATCATCCCGTTTCCCCAAAGTTCCCCCCATCCTCCCCTTCTCACTTTTCTCTCCCCATCTCCCCTTACCCCCAACCCACCCCACCCCAAGATCTCACTCTTCTCCCCAGCAATTTTGTCTACTTCCCATAGGCAAGAGCATAACTATATGTTTTTCCTTGGGTTCACCTTCTTACTTAGCTTCTTTAGGTTCACCAATTGTAGACTTCGTGACCCTTATTTATGGCTAGAAACCAATTATGAGTGAGTAGATCCCCATGTTCATCTTTTTTGGGTCTGGGTTACCTCACTGAGGATAGTGTTTTCTATTTCCATCCATTTGCATGCAAAATTCGAGAAGTCATTGTTTTTTTACCGCAGCATAGTACTCTAATGTGTATATATTCCACACTTTCTTCATCCATTCTTCCATTGAAGGACATCTAGGTTGTTTCCAGGTTCTGGATATTACAAATAATACTGCTATGAACATAGTTGAACAAATGCTTTTGTCATATTATTGGGCATCTCTTGGGTATATTCCCAAGAGTGGTATTGCTGGGTCCAGGGGTAGGTTGATCCCGAATTTCCTGAGAAACAGAAACACTGATTTCCAAAGTGGTTGCACAAGATTGCATTCCCACCAGCAATGGATGAGTGTACCCCTTCCTCCACAGCCTCTCCAGCAAAGGCTATAATTGGTGTTTTTGATTTTAGCCATTCTGACAGGTGTAAGATGATATCTCAAAGTTGTTTTGATTTGCATTTCCCTGATTGCTAAGTAGGTTGAGCATGACCTTAAGTGTCTTTTAGCCATTTGAACTTCTTCTGTTGAGAATTCTCTTTTCAGTTCAGTGCCACATTTTTTAATTGGGTTAATTAGCATTTTAAAGTCTAGTTTCTTGAGTTCTCTATATATTTTGGAGATTAGACCTTTGTCTGTTGCGGGGTTGGTGAAGATCTTCTCCCAGTCAGTAGGTTGCCTTTGTGTCTTAGTGACAGTGTCCTTTGCTTTACAGAAGCTTCTCAGTTTTAGTAGGTCCCATTTATTCAATGTTGCCCTTAATGTCTGTGCTTCTGTGGTTATACATAGGAAGCGATCTCCTGTGCTCATCTGTTGTAGGGTACTTCCCACTTTCTCTTCTATAAGGTTCAGTGTGTTCAGACTGATATCGAGGTCTTTAATCCATTTGGACTTGAGTTTTGTGAATGGTGATAGATATGGGGCTATTTTCATTCTTCTACATGTTGACACCCTGTTGTGGCAGCACCTTTTGTTGAACATGCTTTCTTTCTTCCATTGTATACTTTTAGCTCCTTTGTCGAAAATGAGGTGTTCATAGGTTTGTGGGTTAAAATCTGGGTCTTCTATATCATTCCATTGGTCGACTTCTCTGTTGTTATGCCAGTACCACACTGTTTTCATTACTGTAGCTCTGTAATAGAGTTTGAAGTCAGGGATGGTAATGCCTCCAGAAGATCCTTTATTGTATAGGATTGTTTTGGCTATACTGGGTTTTTTGTTTTTCCATATAAAGTTGATTATTGTCCTCTCAAGATCTGTGAAGAATTTTGATGGGACCTTGATGGGGATTGCATTGAATATATAAATTGCCTTTGGTAGAATTGTCATTTTTACTATGTTGATCCTTCCAATCCAAGAGCAGGGGAGGTCCTTCCATTTTCTGGTATCCTCTTCAATTTCTTTCTTCAATGCCTTAATGTTCTTGTCAAATAGATCTTTCATTTCCTTGGTTAGAGTTACCCCAAGATAATTTATGCTGTTTGTGGCTATCGTGAAAGGTGAAGCTTCTCTGATTTCCCTCTCTGCTTCCATATCCTTTGTGTATAAGAGGGCAACTGATTTTTTGGAGTTGATCTTGTATCCTGCCACATTACTAAAGCTGTTTATCAGCTGTAAAAGTTCCTTGGTGGAGTTTTTGGGGTCGCTTATGTACACTATCATATCATCTGTGAATAACGAAAGTTTGACTTCTTCCTTTCCAATTCGAATCCCCTTGATCCCCTTATGTTGTCTTATTGCTATTGCTAGAACTTCAAGCACTATATTGAAGAGGTATGTTGAGAGTGAACAGCCTTGTCGTGTTCCTGAGATTAGTGGGATGGCTTTGAGTTTCTCTCCATTTAATTTGATGATAGCTGTCGGCTTGCTGTATATAGCTTTTATTATATTTAGGTATGACCCTTGTATCCCTAATCTCTCCAATACTTTTATCATAAAGGGATGTTGAATTTTGTCAAATGCTTTTTCAGCATCTAATGAAATGATCATATGGTTTTTTTCTTTCAGTTTAATTATATGAGGGATTACATTGATAGATTTTCATATGTTGAACCAGCCCTGCATCTCTGGGATGAAGCCTACTTGATCATAATGGATAATTTTTCTAATGTGTTCTTGGATTCGGTTTGCCAGTATTTTGTTGAGGATTTTTGCGTCAATGATCATGAGTGAGATTGGCCTGTAATTCTCTTTCTTGGTTGAGTCTTTGTGCGGTTTTGTTATCAGAGTGACTGTAGCTTCATAAAAGGAATTTGGCAATGACTTTTCTGTTTCTATATCGTGAAATACATTAAGGAGTATAGGTATTAGGTCTTCGTGGTAGTTCTGGTAGAATTCCGCATTGAAACCATCTGGTCCTGGGCTTTTTTTGGTAGGGAGGTTTTTGATAACAGCTTCTAATTCTTCACGACTCACAGGTCTATTTAGGTTGTTCACCTGGTCTTGGTTTAACTCTGGTATATGGTATTTATCTAAAAAAGTGTCCATTTCCTTTACATTTTCCATTTTTGTGGCATACAGGCTTTTGTAGTAAGATCTAATGAGTCTCTGAATTTCCTCTGTGTCCGTGGCCATGTCCCCCTTTTCATTTCTGATCTTAATATTTGCGTGTTCTCTCTCTGTCGTTTAATTAGTTTGGATAGGGGTTTGTCGATCTTGTTGATTTTCTCCAAGAACCAACTTTTTGTTTCATTGATTCTTTGGACTGTTTTCTGTTTTTCTATTTTGTTGATTTCCGCCCTCAGTTTGATTATTTCCAGTCTTCTACTCCTCCTGGGCGCGTCTGCTTCTTTTTTTTTCTAAAGCTTTCAGGTGTGCTGTTAAGTCTCCGATGTATGCTTTCTCTGTTTTCTTTAAGTGGGCACTTAGTGCTATGAACTTTCCTCTTAGCACTGCTTTCATAGTGTCCCATAGGTTTGAGTATGTTGTCCCTTTATTTTCATTAAATTCAAGGAAGACTTCAATTTCTTTCTTGATTTCTTCCTTGACCCCGGTGTGGTTCAGTAGTTGACTGTTCAGTTTCCATGAGTTTGTCAGCTTTCTGGAGGTAGGATTGTTGTTGAATTCTAACTTTAATCCATGGTGATCTGGTAATACACAGGTGGACACTGATATTTTTTTGTATCTGTGGAGGTTTCCTTTGTTTCAGAGTATGTGGTCAATTTTCGAGAAGGTTCCATGAGCTGCAGAGAAGAAGGTATATTCTTTCCTATTTGGGTGGAATTTTCTATAGATGTCTGTTAAGTCCATTTGCTTCATTACCTTCATTAATTCTCTTATTTCTCTGTTATGTTTCTGTCTGATTGACCTGTCCATTGGTGAGAGAGGAGTGTTGAAGTCTCCTACTATTAGTGTGTGCAGTTTGATGGCTGCCTTGAGTTTTAGTAATGTTTCTTTTACGTACGCGAGTGCTTTTATATTAGGGGCATAGATATTCAGGATTGAGACTTCATACTGATGAATTGTTCCTGTTATGAGTATAAAATGTCCCTCTCCATCTCTTCTGATTGATTTCAGTTTGAAGTCAACTTTGTTAGAAATTAGTATGGCCACTCCTGCTTGTTTCTTAGGTCCATTTGCTTAATAAACTTTTTCCCATCCCTTTACTCTGAGTAGGTGCCTGTCTTTGTGGTTAAGGTGTGTTTCTTGTAAACATCAGAATGTTGGATCCTGTTTTCGTATCCAATCTCTTAGCCTGTGCCTTTTTATAGGTGAGTTGAGCCCGTTGACTTTAAGTGATATTAATGACCAGTGGTTGTTAACTCCGGTCAGTTTTTTAGTAGTAGAGTTTGTGTGTATCCCTTCTTCGGGTTGTGCTGTTAAAGGGTATCTAGATGCTTGAGTTATTGTGGTTATTGTTGTACTCCTTGGTTTGTGATTTGCCTTCTATTACTTTTTGTAAGGCTAGATTTGTGGCTACGTATTGTTTAAATTTGTTTTTATCCTGGAAAATTTTGTTTTCTCTATTTTTAGTGAACGAAAGCTTGGCTGGGTATAGTAGTCTGGGCTTGCATCCATGGTCTCTTAGTTTCTGCAGAACATCTATCCAGGACCTTCTGGCTTTCATTGTTTCCATAGAGAAATCAGTTGTAAGTCTGATAGGTTTACCTTTATAAGTAACTTGGCCTTTTTCCTTTGCAGCTCTTAATATTCTTTCTTTATTCTGTATGTTTTGTGTTTTGATTATTATATGACGAGGAGATTTTTTTTTTGGTCCAGTCTATTTGGTGTTCTGTATGCTTCTTGAACCTTCAAAGGAATATCCTTCTTTAGGTTGGGAAAGTTTTCTTCTATAATTTTATTAAATATATTTTCTGGACCATTGAGCTGTACTTCTTCTCCTTCTTCTATCCCAATTATTCTTAGTTTTTTTTTCTTTATTGTGTCCCAGATTTCCTGAATGTTTTTTGATGAGAATTTCTTGGCTTTGCTGTTTTCTTTGATCAGTGTGTTTATTTTCTCTATGGTATCTTCAGTGTCTGAAATTCTTTCTTCTATCTCTTGTAATCTGTTGGTAGTACTTGTCTCTGTATTTCCTGTTCATTTACCCAGATTTTCCATCTCCATCCTTCCCTCGGTTTGTGTTTTCTTCATTACTTCCATTTCATTTTTCATGTCTTGAACCGCTTCCCTTACCTGTTTGATTGCTTTTTCTTGTTTCTCTTGGTTTTCTTGGGTATCTTTGAGTGATTTATTCATTTCCTCTACCTTTTTGTTTTTGATCTCTAATTTTTATGGCAGTTTTTCACCTCCTGTTTAAGGTCTTCTATTATTTTCAAAAAATTCACTTTTGAGACGATTTCTTCTAATTCTTCTAGAGTACAGTGTACAATTCTTCTTATTTCGGGATCCCTGGATTCTGGTAATGTCATGTTGCCTTTCAGGTTGTTGGAGTATTTCTTGCCTTGGTGCCTTCCCATCTCTTCCTTCAAATGGAGCCAGGAGAGGCCTGGTGTCTTGGTCCAGTCTTTGCTGTGACTGACTCTCTGGGTGTAACTCTTCAGTGTAGAAGCAGGAACCGTCCGGTCCATATGGAACTCCTCAGCACCGAAACATAGATGCCTGGTAGTCCAATGACCCGCGGACAAAAGGGAGAACTTGAGGGGCAGGGCAGGGACGAGTAGAACACAGGACACCCTTGATGGAGGAAGGTCATTGGCTAATAAAGGCACTGCCCTGGCCCATTTTATTGGTTAGAGGATAGGTGGGAGGAGAAAACAGGACAGAACGCTGGGAGGAAGAGGAAGTAAGGTCAGAGACTCCACAGCTCTCTCGGGAGCAGACGCCTCAGAGAGAGACGCCATGCCCCCGCTCCCGGGATGAAGCTCCGACCCAGGATGGACTAGGCTAGAATCTCCCTGGTAAGCGCACCTTGGGGTGCTACACACAGATGATTATAAATGGGCTAAATTAATATGTGAGAATTAGCCTAGAAGAGAATGGGCCAGGCAGTGTTTAAATGAATATAGTTTGTGTGTTGTTATTTCGGGGCATAAGCTAGCTGAGCAGGCAGCCGGGGTGCTGGGAATGCAGCTGCAGTCACCCTTATTACTTCATATGGCGCCCACGTGGACAACTGCTTCCACATAAAGCCTGAGACAGCTTGGGAAATAATTATAGAACAAAATGAAATCATTGTGCCTGGTTTCTTGGTAGCAGCAATTTCTCGGTTCTATTCTTCCTGCTAGAGGCAAGAAAGCACCTCATCTAAGAGAG
Organism: Microtus oregoni; assembly: GCF_018167655.1. Lineage (NCBI taxonomy): Eukaryota > Metazoa > Chordata > Mammalia > Rodentia > Cricetidae > Microtus > Microtus oregoni. The sequence goes on from NW_024543089.1 coordinate 29,257,401, forward strand.
GCTTCCTGACTCAGCTTCAGCTGCAAAATCCTACAGCTCATTAAGAGGTCCTGCCACGAAACACTTAAATGGTGTTGACGAAAAGCTGAATGCATGCTTTTCGGTTTTCAGCCGTAGCAGGAAAAAAGCTGCGCCATTTAAAAATGCCGGCTTTCTGGGCTGTCCTGCCAGGACAAACTCTGACTCTTTTACGCAGGCGGTTTGTGCAGTTTGTAAGCACAGGCTGCTGAAGCTCGCTTGCTGGCTACAGCCAGTACCTCAGCCATGAGGCTGAAAAGCTAAGGAATGGGCTGGATCCAGCTGGCAAAGCCACGCCTTTAATCCTACTGATATTGCTTGGTAAATTAAAGACTCGTGTGGTCAGAAAAAGAGAGATATACAGTAAAGAGAGATTCAAAGACAAAGAAAATTTCTAAATGGTTTGAAGTGTGTTAAAAATATATGCAGACTAAAAGTTGAAGTTCTTAAAGTAAAAAACATAAAAAAAGGAAGAGAGTTGTTGTGTGTGGTAGCACATGCCTTTAATCCCAGTGCCTAGAAGGCAGAGACAAACAGATCTCTGTGAGTTCAAGGTGTAGTAGTGTACACCTTTAATCCCACTGCCTGAGAGGCAGAGACACGCGGATCTCTGAGAGTTCAAAGACAGCCTGGTCTACAGAGATATTCCAGGTCAAAGATATACGCTCAAAAAGCAAAAAGTTAACCTAGGAATGCCACAGCTTAGATTCTAAAGCGCCTAGTGATTTAAAGGCGCAAATCAAAAGTGCCCCTGGATAGTAAAAAATTGCAGATTCACAATAGGACAGATTCAGACCACTAAATGAGTCACACTGTGGATGAATGTACGTAGGCTTGGGAGAGAGAAGAAAAAGAATATAGAGAATAAAGTTAATGGTTTAAAAAAGTAAAAGTAAAGTCTTTAAAGAGACAGAGTACAGATAGTTAAGAGATTAAAAGAAATAAAGAAAAATAAGCCACATAAAAATGGAAAATTCACAGAGAGTCTGGATTATGTACATTGTGTTTTCTTTAAAATTTTTGACTGTGAAGGAGCTAAGTACAGAGAGACATTTCATTATATGGGCTGCCAAGTGGAACCAGAACGGATATCATGAGGGTATGATTTCAGAATTTGGATCTAAGGATATGATACTTTGGAAAAGAGATTCTTCTTTTGTTTTCACAGAGGATCAGACCTTGTGGATTGCATTTATCCCGATATGGTATGATAGACCACGCCCTCCTGAAGGGTTGGTGTGAACACCTTCAGAAAATTGCTTCACTCAACTGCCAACTGAGATGAAACTAGCACACAGGTTATACCATGAAAGACCTAATTAACGACGCCCCCATTCAGCAGGAAGCAGTTTGGAGAGAAATAACTGCGCCCATATTCCCAAATATGGTTTATAAACGTTCTTTTACATTTAAAGGGGGGTATGATATAGATATGAATAATTTGCGTTAGTATAGATTTTGCTTTATTGATAGAGATTTAAGGTCAATTTTGTTATATGTATAAGTGTTTCTGATTTTGATTAAGGTATTGTGATTGTGTAGTTCATTTAAATATGTACTGTATAATTAAGAAATATAGGTTGTTAATGGATAATCATCGATAATAGTAAAGCTTGTAGTCATGTTAATTAGATTTTCTAGATATATAGAGATATATTTTAGATAGACATTCTTCATGTCTTTCAAAGATTACAGAATAGGACATTTAATGTTTTAATAACTGAGGACTTTTCATGACAATGAGACACTCTGCTCCTGGCAGCACCAATCTACTTCAAGAGGAAGATGGGCATCGAAGAGGCACCTTATGGAGTTTGATAGCCATTTGGGCAAGAAACTGCTCTTGCCTGGACTATTGCATAAACTGGACACAGAGAACCCGCAGAGGGAGGACTACTGAACTTGCCTAAGGTGAGATGATCTTTCGGGGTTCCTGATTCATTTTGAAAGAGTCTGCAAGACATTCTGCAGGACACAACAGATAGTGACTGAACTGACTTTGAATTTTCCTGCTTTATGGAAATGTCTGCTGGATACCATGGGCCTGAAGGCTGAAGATGGATGCCCCAACGGTACAAAAGAACTTTGGGTGACTGTCCAGGCAGCGAGATGTCTTTGTCATTTCTAGAGTTTGAAGTTTCTTAGTTCTTGTTTACTTAGGTAATATATCTTTCTGGAGTCTTTGATGGAGTTAAGAATAGTTAGTTATAGTTATAGTTTTCCTTAGTTATGATAAACATTATTGTAACTTTTACTTGATAACTGTTTTGTTATATGTAATTTTGCTATGTTAAAGCCTTTTTTTTGTTTAAACCGAAAAAGGGGAAATGATGGAGGAAGGTCATTGGCTAATAAAGGCACTGCCCTGGCCCATTTTATTGGTTAGAGGATAGGTGGGAGGAGAAAACAGGACAGAACGCTGGGAGGAAGAGGAAGTAAGGTCAGAGACTCCACAGCTCTCTCGGGAGCAGACGCCTCAGAGAGAGACGCCATGCCCCCGCTCCCGGGATGAAGCTCTGACCCAGGATGGACTAGGCTAGAATCTCCCTGGTAAGCGCACCTTGGGGTGCTACACACAGATGATTATAAATGGGCTAAATTAATATGTGAGAATTAGCCTAGAAGAGAATGGGCCAGGCAGTGTTTAAATGAATATAGTTTGTGTGTTGTTATTTCGGGGCATAAGCTAGCTGAGCAGGCAGCCGGGGTGCTGGGAATGCAGCCGCAGTCACCCTTATTACTTCACACCCTGCCACAAAAGCTGAAGGTGTGCATGCTCCCTTTCGGGGGGACCTTGAGGCCTGCCTGGTAGGCAGGCACTCACCTCTCTGGGTGGGTAGCCTTAGTGTAGGAGCAGAAAACTATTCCTGAGCAAAGGACCTAGCAGAAAACCCAGGCTTGTGTGTGTTGGGGGGTCGTGTGTAAGAGAGACAGCCCTGCAGAAGGAGCTGGGAAAGGGGGGTTTGTGCTCTCTTCCAGGACAATCCGCCCCTGGATAGCACACATTCACCCATCCAGATGAAACTCCTCAGTACCTAAATAGAGCCACCTGGTAGCCCGATGATCCGGGGACAAAAGGAAAAACCAGGCAGGCGGTGCAATATCCAGAAGAGCATAGGCACCCCTGGAGCACAAGCTGAAGGTGCCTGGGCTCCATTTCAGGGGTCCTTGAGGCCTGCCCAGTAGGCAGGCACTCACCACTCTGGGTGGGTAGCCTTAGTGTAGGAGCAGAGAACTGTTCCTGAGCAAAGGACCTAGCAGAAAACGCAGGCTTGTGGGGGGAGGGTCATGTGTAAGAAAGATGGCCCTGCAGAAGGAGCTGGGGGAGGGGGGTTTGTGCTCTCTTCCGGGACAATCTGCCCTTGGATAGCACACACTCACCCGTCCAGATGGAACTCCTCAGTACATAAACAGTGCCGCCTGGTCCCCATTATTCTTATCTATGTTAGCCACATGGCTTGGTCTCTGTACCTTTTTTAGTGGGGCAATCACATCTTCCTTCTTCTGTGGTTGAGACAGGACTAAAGAGGAATGGGCTTCATCCTTCCCAGAATTCTCCTGTTCTCACTGACCCACTTCTACTTCCTGTCTGGTTGTCCCACCTATACTTCCTGCCTGGCTACTGGCCAATCAGAGTTTATTTAAAACCTAATTGACAGAATATAGACAATTGTCCTGCACCAGAAATTAACAATCACTGGTCAATAATATCTCTTAATAACAATAAACTCAATTCACTTATTAAAAAGACTCAGGCTATGTTGGAGGGAGACTGCTTGTTCTTCCCACCTGCCTGGTTAGCTTAGACCTGAAATAATCACACAGAAAACATATCATTTAAGTTACTGCTTGGCCCATTAGCTCTAGTTTCTTATTGGATAACTCTTCCATCTTAATTTATCCCATTTCTAGTAATCTGTATAATACCATGAGGTTGTGACTTACCGGCAAAGTTTCAGCATGTCTGACTCTGTCAGTGGCTTCATTGCATCTCTCTGACTTTGCCTTCTTCCTTCCAGAATTCAGTTCCATCTTCCTTGCTTACCTAAGTTCTGCTAAAAACACTGCTAGAGGTCCAAATCAGTTTCTTTATTAATTAACCAATAAAAGCAACACACAGACAGAAGGACCTCCACACCAAGGCTAAGAAAATGGATATAAAACAGGATCCATCCTTTTGCTATATACAAGAAAGACACCCCAACCTCACAGACAAACATTACCTCTGAGTAATGATTGAGAAAATATTTTCCCATCAAATGGACCTAAGAAACAAGTGGGTGTAGCTATCCTAATGTCTAGCACAATATATTTCTAAATAAAATCAATCAGAAGAAATGGAGAAGTACACTTTATACTCAAAACAAAAACAATCAATCAAGATGCAGTCTCAATCCTGAATATCTATGCCCCTAATACAAGTGTGCCCACATATGTAAAAGAAATATTACCAAAGGTTAAATAATACATCATACCCTACACACCAAAAGTAGGAGACTTCTACACTCCACTCTTGCCAATAGACTGGTCAATTAGACAGAGACTTAACAGAGAATTAAGAAAACAGAGGTCATGTTTCAAATGAACATGACAGACATCAATAGAACATTCCACAAAAACACAAAAAATACCTTCTTCTCAGAACCTTATAGGACATTCTCTAAAACTGACCACATACTCAGTAACAAAGCAAACCTCTAGAGACACAAAAAATTGGACCAACCCCCTGTATCTTATTGGATCACCATGAGTTAAAGTTAGAATTTAATGAGAACACTACTCTCAGAATGCCTACAAGCTTATGGAAAATGAACAGTGAAATATTGAGCAACCCCTGGGTCAAAGAAGAAATAAAAACAAGAAATTAAATACTTTCTAAAATTCAATGAAAATGAAAGCACAACATACCCAAACCTATGGGACACTATGTAAGCAGTGCTAAGAAGGAAGTTCATAACACTAAGTTTTTACATAAAGAAAGTGGATAAAACTCACACTAGTTACCTAACAGCCCACCTGAAAGATCTAGAACAAAAAGAAGCAAATGAACCCAGAAGGAGTAGAAGACAGGAATGATCAAACTGAGGGCTGAAATCAATGAAATAGAACAAAAAAAATACAAAGAATCTATGAGAAAAAACAATCGATTCTTTAAGAAAATCAACAAGATAGGCAAATCTTTATCCAAACTAATCAAAAGGAAGAGAGAAAACATACAAATTAACAAAATCAGAAATGAAAAGGGGGACACAGCAACAGACACTAAGGAAATCCAGAAAATCATTAGGCCATACTACAAAAACCTGCACTCCAGAAAATTGGAAAACATAATGAAATGGGCAATTTTCTAGATAGATAGCATATACCAAAGTTAAATTAAGACCAGGTGAACAATTTAAACAAACCTATAAACTACAATAAAATAGAAGCTGTCATCAAAAGCCTCCCAACCTAACAAAGCCCAGGGCTGGTTGGTTTTAGTGGAGAATTTTATCAGAACTTCCAAGAAGAGTGAATACCTATGCTCCTCAAAGTGTTCCACATAATAGAAATAAAAGGAACATGGTCAAACTCTTTTTTTATGAGGCTACAGATACCCTAATACCGAAACCACACAAAGACTGAACCAAGAAAGAGAATTACAGACCAATCTCACTCATGATCATAGATGCAAAATTACACAATAAATTCCTGGCAAACTGAATCCAAGAACACATAAAGAAAAATCATCCACTATGATCAAGTTGTCTTCATCCCAGAGATGCAGGGCTGGCTCAGCATATGAAATATAATTATAATCCATCATGTAAATAAACTGAAAGAAAAAAAAACATACAATCATATCATAAGATGCTAAAAAAGCATTCAAGAAAATCGAAAATTCCTTCATTATAAAGGTCTTGGAGAGATCAGGGACACAAGGAACATATCTAAACATAGTAGAAGCAATATAGCACAAACCAACAGCCAACATTAAATTAAATACAGGGAAACTCAAAGCGATTTCACTAAAATCAGGAAGAAGACAAGGCTGTCCTCTCTTTCAATATCTATTCTACATTGTTCTAAAAGTTCTGGCTATAGCAATAAGACAAGAAAAGGAGAAGAAGGTGATTCAATATGGAAAGGAAGAAGTCAAATTTCTTATTTGCAGATGATATAATAATATACATAAGTGGCCCCCAAAACTCTATTAGGGAACTCCTACAGCTGATAAATACCTTCAGTAATGTGGCAGGATGCAAGATCAACTAAAAATTTCAGGAGATCTCCTATATACAAATAATAAAGAAGCTGAGAAAGAAATCAGAGCAACATCACCTTTTACAATAGTCTAAGTAACATAAAATATCTTGTGGTAACACTAACCAAAGTAGTGAAAGACCCATTTGACAATAACTTTAAGTCTTAGAAGAAACAAATTGAAGAAGACATCAGAGAATGGAAAAATATCGATCCCATGCACTTAGATAGGTAGAATCAACATAATAAAAATGAAAATCCTACCAAAAGCAATCTATAGATTCAACAAAATTCCTATTATAATCCCAACATAATTCTTCACAGAACTTGAAAGAACAATGCTCAACTTCATATGGAAAGACAAAAAACCCAGAATAACCAAAACAATTCTGTACAATAAAGGAACTTCTGGAGGCATCACTAGCCCTGATATCAAGCAGTATTACAGAGTTACAGTAATAAAAACAGCTTGGTATTGACATAAAAACAGAGAGATTGACAAATGGAATTAAATAAAAGACCTAGATATTAATCCATATACCTATGAACACCTGATTTTTGACAAAGAAGCAAAAGTTATATAAGGTAACAAAGAAAGCATCTTCAACAAATCATGCTGGCATAAATGTATGCCAAGATATAGAAGAATGCACATAGAGCCATATCTATGCCCATGCACAAAATTTAAATCCAAATGGATTAAGACCTCAATTTAAATCTGACCATACTCAACCTGATAGGAGAGAAAGTAGGAAGTAGCCTTTAATGCATGGGCACAGGAGACCACTTCCTAAATATAACACCAGTTCACAGACACTGAGAGCAACAATAAATAAATGGGACCCCCTTAAACTGAGAAGCTTCTGTAAAGAAAAGGACACAATCAATAAGACATAAAGGCAGCTTGCTCAATAGGAATATATCTTAACCAACCCCATATCAGACAAAAAACTGATCTCTAAAATATATAAAGAACTAAAAAATTAGACATAAAAATTCTAAATAACTCAATTATAAGATGGAGTACAGAACTAAATAGAGAATTCTCTACAGAAGAATCTCAATTGGCCAAAAGGCACTTAAGAAAATGTTCAATATCCTTAGATATCAGAGAAATGGAAATAAAAAAAAACCTTTGAGATTCCATCTTACACATGTCAGAATGGCTAAGATCCAAATACTGGAGAGGATGCAGAGTAAGGGGAACACTCATCCATTGCTGGAAGAAATGCAAACTCATACAATCACTTTTATTGTACAATCTTGTACAATTAGTATGACAGTTCCTCATAAAATTCAGAATCGACTTATCTCAGGATCCAGCAATACCAGACTTGGCCATATACCCAAAAGATGGTCAATTATACTACAAAGACATTTATTCAGCTATGTTCATAGAAGTATTATTTAGCAATAGCCAGGACCTGGAAACAATGTAGATGCCCCTGAACTGAAGGATTGTTAAAAAAAATGTGGCACATTTACACATTAGCATACTACTCAGTGGTAAAAATCAATGACAACTTGAATTGTGTATGCAAATAGATGGAACTAAAAAGCACTATGCTGAGTAAGGTAACCCAGATCCCAAAAGATGAATATGGTATATACTTACTCATAAGTGGGTGCTAGCTATAAACAAAAGATATTGAGCCTATAGTTCATGATCCTATAGAAGCTAAGAAAGGTGAACCTCAAGAAAAACATACAGAGATTCACCTGGAAGGTCAAAATAGACAAGATAACTTGACAAAATTGGGAATACGTGCATGGGGTTAAAAGGGAGGGTTGTAGGGGGAAAGTGGAGTAGAAGGGGGATGGGGTGGAGAAGTTGAGGGAATGGGATAGTCGATATGGAGGAACGACAGAGAAAAGAGCAAGAAAAGAGATATCTTGATTGAGTGAGCCATTACGGGGTTAACAAGAAACCTGGCCCTAGAAAAATTCCCAGGAATTTACAGGGACCACCCCAGCTAATACCCTAAGCAATAGAGGAGATGGTGCCCAAACTGGCCTTGCTCTGTAATCGGACTGATGAATATCTTAAATATCACCATAGAACCTTCACACAACAACTAATGGAAAAGGAGGCAGACATCTGCAGTGGAGAACTGGGCTGAGCTCTGAAAGTTCAGATGAAGAGTGGGAGGAGTGAGGATATCAGCAAAGAGGTAAAGGCCATAATGAGGACACCCAATGAATCAGTTTACCTGAGCTAATGGGATCTCACCAAGTACAATACAGCTGCACAGGGAAGGAATCAGCATAGGACCAAACTAGACACCCTGAGAGGTAGGTGACAGTTGTGTGGCTTGGGAAGACTGCAGGGTCACTAGCAGTGGCACCAGGATTTTGTTTTCTTATAAAATAAAATAAAAAATTTAAGGTATAATCTAAAATAAATCATAATAGTCATCTATAACAGTAAAACTGATAGTCATGTTAAGTATATATTCAAAACCATGCACAGATATATTTAGATAGATAAATGGTCTTAAAACACTTGAAATACTTATAAAATATGACATTTAATATCCTTAATAACCTAAGACTTTTTATGACAGGGAGACACATCTTATCCTGGTAGCTTTAATTTACTTCAAAGGAAGATGATGAGTATTGAAGAACCTCTGTATGGGATTTGCTTTCTTTACAACAAAACTATCCATTTGAACAAAAATATGCTCTTGCCTCAATTGCTGCCAATATATTACCCAACATGGATCAGTAGTATGCAAGAAAGGTGACTGATGAACTTTGCCAAAACAAGATAAGACAATCCTTCAGAATTTTCCGCTAAACAAGAAAGTCTGTCAGATATGCTAGGCCTGTAAGACAGAGTTGAATGCCTCCACATTGCAGAGGAACTGTGGGCGACCATCCAAGCACTCTGGTGTTCCTTTTCATTAGGTAACATTTCATCTTTCTGGGGTCTTTAATTCAGTTATAGAATAAATAGTTAAACTTACAGTTTTTCTTAGTTAAGTAATAAAGCATATTAGGTTTATGACTTTGAACTCACAAAAATAGGAAAGATTATCAAATATTTACTCTGATTTTGCCAAGCACAAATGTATTGGATATTGAGACTGTTAGTCTTAGTTGATAACTGTTTTTTTTAATATAATTTTACTATGTTAAATTTAAAACCTTTCATTTTAATTAGAAGAAAAGGGGTAAATGTTGTGGAACAATTTTTTGTACACTATAAATATGTATTGTTCTTAAATTTAATAAAAGTTGATTAGCTCGTAGCCAGGCAGGATAACCAAACTAAAAATGCTGGAATGGGAAAGCCAGCATCAGAGAACCGGCCAACCAGATGCAGAATGAATTGGACATGCAAAATGGGATAGAAATAAAAGCCATGAACATAACATATATTAATAGAAATGGCTTGAGCTGTAAGAACTAGTAAGTAATAAGCATGAGCTATCCTCCATGCGTATGCAATTATTATTAAGTTTCTGAATGTTTATTTGGGACAGGGAGTTCTTGACAGGGAAACCCTGGTAACAGAAAGGGCACAGGATGTATTTGGGTCTGGAAGTTGGGGCAGCTGGGAGTCCAGTCACTTACTTATCTTCCTACTGGTGTCGGTTGTACCTGTCTTTGTTTATGTTTTAAGGGCTGACCACTTGGCAATAGGCAATCAAGTGTTTTGTCTTTCCGTGGGGAAGAAAACATCACCTGCTCTCAGCTCTCCTCAGTTGCCTATACTTTTAAAAATATGGCTGTGGTCTCAGTTTTTTTGTGTCTTGCTTGGCATGCTAATTTGTGTCCTTCTTACTCAGCACACATTAGACTGACAATTTTGGTGAAAATATATGGATATTGCTTCTGATATTACTAGGATACATAATCTTACAGCAAACTTCCTGATCTTGTTCTTAGAAAATATCTGCCCTTTATCCTGTAATATTTCCTGAGACTTAGGTGCAGAAATGTTTTCAAAAATTTTTATAATGAGGAACAATAAGCCCATGTATTTTCAAGTTAAGAGACTTAAAAACATATCATTTATTTTGTTATGAATGTATATGTACATTTCAATGATTTTTTTCTCAGTATATACTTATACTATATACTCAAATGGAAAGACATGAAATGGTAGAAAGAGAGATGTATGCATTAAAATGCTTTTCCTTGTGACTGAAGCAGTTTCTTCTCTATATGTTTTTATATATTTTCCTTGGCTTAAACATTTTTCTGACATTTTATTACAGTAAGCCACATTAAATTTGCTGATTTTATATGTGAGAAAAGCATTCATACTGGAAATACTATATGTTTCAAAAAATTTATTTACAGTGGAAGAAGGTATGAAAGAATTAATTTCACCGTTGATTGAATCTAAATTAGTAAATGTTGGTTTAAAATGAAAATGATATGATAACACTTGAGAATTGTCATAAAGGTGAGTAAAATTAATACTAATATATATGTGCTAATAAAACATTTTCCTAAACATTATGGTATTATTATTAATTGAAGATATAAATAAAATTGGTAAGCCAATTGCATCCAAAATATCTAAAGAATGTCAGTAGCGCAAACACATTTATTTATAACTGACCTTTAATATTTGGAATTTAGAGAGCAACCAAACCTCTGTATGACCAGTTACAATAGATTTGTTAGGAATAATTAGCTGAGTAATGAACAATGCCCAGCAGATTGACTTAATCCTACTGGGAATTTTTGGTAGCAGTGAGGGAGTTTTAGTATTGAAGATGTTAAGAAATAAATATCCCCTACAAACTGCTTTTGTTAAAGGAAATTTACCCGAGAAGTACAGTTGTCACTGACACTCTTGATCCTGAAGCTAGAGTATTTTCTTGGAGATATAAGCTTCTTGGCATCTATGCCTGCAGCTATTCTCATGGGAATTTGGTGAGAAAAATTATTTTATTGTCATCTTTAAGAGTTCAAACATTTAATTACTAAAAATTTCTCATAACGTGTCAATACTTGTGTGAAAAACATCATGTAGAAATGTTTTATGGCCATAAATTTTTACTAAATATGACACAAAACAGTCCTGAAAAGCTAAATTAAATATTTTGTTATTTTGTTCACTTTCTCTAAATCCATGTTGACTCACAGCTATGGTTTGTATTCAATCAGGTTACTTTATAAGAGTCCATGTGGTAGATTTTTATTCTTTGATTCTTATTAAGTAAAATTATCTTTTATGACTTTTACTTTTGAATTTTCCATAGTCAAGATGAATTATAGTTAATGGAATCACAAGACTGTGTGACAATTAATGGCATCTATGCCTGCTTCCTCACCTAGTCATTCGAATCCTTGGGAATACTGGGAAAGAAAAGAGTCCCCTACAACAACAGCATCTGTTTCATGCTAAATGCTTGGAAAATATAAAGCAAAGATTATCTTATGCTTTTTGGTATTTAACAGTGGAGCATTTAATAAATTTCACAAATATACTTGCTTCTATGTCATTGTATTTCAGCATCTAATAAAACACCATGCAAAATTTCTCCTTAATATTCCCAGTAAATATGGAGGTGAATGAATTCCACAGAATAGTATTTTTATTTAGTTGGAACAACTGTCAAAATGTTCCCTGTGAAACTTTCTGTACAGTATTTCAGTTCTACATAGTTTTATTATTTCAAGATGATTTCCTGTCTATACCTTTAAAAAGATCTCCTTTCAACTCCTTTAAAAAGTAAAGCAGATGATTTGAGAAAAAAGCAGTTTCTCCAAAGCACAGATTTGGGGATGGAGCTGCTAGCTAATTCTATATGCCTACTAAGATTCAAAGAAGTAAAAGTCCATGGTGGTAGGAAACCCACTGGTCTGGACTTGTCTTAATAATCCATGGTTATTCTATTCATTGGATGTTTAGACCCTGGAATTTGATATTTCTAGTGATCAGCTCCAATTTCAGATCAACAATGCAGTGATTCAAACATACCAACCACCTTGTGCCCAGAATGTGAATATTATCTTTACTGAAACCTGGTAATATGGTCCCAACTTGAATGCTCACCCTGCTGTATTCTAGGATCTGGCACCACTGTCCTGACTGATTAGACTCATGGGTACATGTGACTTGCATGTTATTTCTGTGGTCATTGTAACTCAGGTAATTTCATCTTTTACCTTATTGATTCTTTTGTGTATAAAACATAATTTTCATCACTTATGCTGAATGCAGATATTGGAGATACTTGCCATCCATTCTATGACGATGTGTTCTGTGATGTTAAGCAGCATTTTTAGTTTCACAATCTCTCTCAAAGAAATCACAGGTCAGGAAACATTGCAACATTGTTAACATCTCTTTAAAATTATGGAGAACTGAAATATTAAAAGAAATTCTTAATTAATGGGACAGATTTCAACACAGACTGTTTATATCTCATTTATGATATCTATTATCATCATGTAAACAAGTTGTATATACTTGATTGTATGTGGAATTTAATTTAAAATGAAAGTGATTTTAACATTGTGGATTAAGATATGAGTAACAGGTTCTTTATTGCAATCTAAAAAATAGTATTTTAATTCTGTTGTGTTTAATCCCATGAGGAAATAATGAAAGCTTATTTACATATATTTTGCCAGAAAAAAACCCGCAGAAACTTTTATTTAATATTTTTGGTTGTTCTTATAAATATACATTCAGATAGCATATATGAAAAGCATAAAAGGGCAGAAATATTTTAAATTACCAACTTACTACTTGACCTGTTTATGTCTTAGAATGATAGCTACACAAATATAGCACCTACCAAAAGCACAGCTCATTTTCATCCTATATAAGTATACTTGAATAATATATATGAAAAGAGAGTAGAATGATACTATTTGAAAGGTAAAGGGAAAAATCAGAAGAGAGAGAGAAAACGGGAGAGTGTTACCATGTACAGAATCCATTGTAACAATGAGGATGTCATTATGTAAAGCAAGACTTCATACAATGAGACTTTCAATTTGAGCTTGTTTTAAAGCATTTTATATTTTGGTTGTGAACCTAGCCTTTAACGATTGAGCCATTGCTTCAGCCCTTAAAATATTTTAGTATAAAGAATATTTTGAATTTTTATCATTCTAATTATTGTATAAAATTTACACATTACAAATGTATTTAAATTAAAGATAATCTTAATATACATTAAATTATATATAATTTACAATGATTTAAAACATTGTGCATAATACCAGGGAAATCAATGTCTATGGCCTTTTCTGATAATTGCATGCTTGTAGATCAATACTGTGCAGGAAATTATTTTGATTTCAGGAAGTCTTCAAAAGCAGAAAGAGTACACCATTTTCTTGTTTATTAAGGAGATTTTGCTATGTACAATTGAATTCCTATTGAATCTTGGTCATATTTTCTTTCTTTCATCTCTCCTTGCAGTGAGCAGCCTGAGCGGGTGTGATGGAAGGAAACAGGACCCTGCTGACTGAGTTTGTCCTCAGAGGACTAACAGATCATCAAGGGCTGCAAGTCCCCCTGTTCCTGGTGTTTTTCTTTACCTATCTTACCACCATGGTGGGCAACCTTGGCTTAATCTTTCTCATCTGGAAGGACCCCCATCTTCACACTCCTATGTACATTTTCCTTGGACATTTAGCCTTTGCTGATGGTTGTATTTCAACCACAGTGACTCCAAAAATGCTTATGACATTTTTGTATAAAAATGTCATGATATCTCTGGGTGAGTGTTTTGCCCAGTATTACTTTTTTTGTATCAGTGCAACTACTGAAATTTTTCTCCTCGTAGCTATGGCCTATGACCGCTATGTAGCCATATGCAACCCTCTGCACTATGCAGTTGTGATGTCCAAAAGACTCTGCACTGTGTTAATAAGTATGTCATATATAATTGGTTTTGTAAACTGTGGACTTAATGTAGGGTTATTATTTAGATTGACTTTCTGTAAGTCCAATGTAATTGACCATTTCTACTGTGAAATATTACCACTCTATACACTCTCTTGCACTGATCCATCAGTTAATACATTGATCATTTTTATTTGTGCTTCTTCCATCCAAATCAGCACCTCTTTGACCATTGTAGTCTCTTATGCCCGTGTCCTATTTGCTGTCCTGAACATGAAGTCTAAGAGCGGCAGAAAGAAAGCCTTCTTCACCTGCAGTGCGCACCTGCTCTCTGTCTCTTTGTTCTATGGCACTCTCCTCTTCATGTATGTGAGCCATGGGTCTGGACCAAGTAAAACACAAGACAAAATGTATTCACTGTTCTACACGGTAGTAATTCCTCTGCTAAACCCCTTTATTTATAGTTTAAGAAACAAGGAAGTTTTAGGTGCTCTGAAAAAAGTTGTAAAATGATGATCAAAAAATTAAAAGTTGGTTTTACTACTTATTCCTTTTTTTGCAATGCACTATAAAATTTGATCTTTGTGTGGTACATAATTGAAATATTATATATTATTACATAAAATATAAAATATAGACTGCTAAAGGATGTCTTAGTAATATGATTGTAAAATAAGTAAGAAGGACTAAAAGTTATTCCTTGTTATTTGTGGTTTTGAAAGTCATACTCACTGTAAGATCTATTACAATTATTTCTTCTTTAGATTGACAAGCTCTGTCAAAAAAGTTGTCAATAAAAACTGATAAGTATTATATTAAATATTTTGAAGTTATTTTTTAAACTGATAGCACACATAGGCTTTGCAAATGATTTGTTTAAAACATATTTTCCACTTTTAAATGATTCTTGAATAATGTACATTCAAATCATTTAGCTATCTATAATTATATATTATCAGTACATAAGTAAATATTATTTATGCAGTTTGTGACAAGGAATAATACCAAAACACTTGAGTATTTCTTGAGTTTAAGAGTAATCTAAAAGAGATAAATATTCATGTTACATTCACTTAAAGTTCTCAAAGTATTAAAAATGAAAATGAGCATTTTTATGGAGCATATAAGACAATTTTAAATTCTAACAATTTGTCTGTCTTTTTGATGGCTTTGTTTATCTTTTGATTTCACTTATTTCTTTGGCTCTGAATCAGACATCTGGTTGCATCAACTGAATAAAAATTCCAAATGACTGTTATTAGGAGAAATTCTTGCCAGGACTTTTTATAATTTTTCTGGTGTGGAAATAAGATAAGAAGAAGGAAAACAAGTTGAACAGTGTCAGTTTAAACACCACAACACAGAATATATAAAATCATTACTATACCATTTATACAGATTTTTGAAGGAAAAACCAGAAACACTGATACAGTGAATGGGAAAATGCCCCAGAGTCTCTCACATTGGGCATTTACTTTCCATCTGGTGTCACTGTTTGGGAAGGCTATGTAATTTTTTGGAGGTGCCCACCCATCAACAAATCCAATGAGTGAAAATACAAATAGGTATGAAACCAGAGAGCCTAATCTCAAAGAAGAATTATTATTATTATATTTGATCCTGGTAAGCACCAGCCTAGCAGAATGCTTCCTCAGAATCTAAGAAGCTAAAATAATTGTGGTGCGAGTGTACAAAATACATCTAATGCTGGCTGCTGGACTTGCCAACACTGCCCTTGTGGTACTAACTTTGCAAGATTGAGGAGGTTCATAGCAAGCATCTCTGTCCAGACAACATGTGTCTGGTTCAGAATCCATGCAAGGAGGTTCTGAGAGTACTTTGTGGAAAGTTATGAAGGCAAAGCAGTGGAGATCCCGGTGAGTAGGAGGTGCAAGAACTATGGGATATCTGTTGAGGACAGCTGTACACATCAGTTCAAGTTGGCACAGCACAGTGGTTGTATGTGCCACGGGCAGCAGAGTTGCAGAGATGAGGCCTTCAAGCCCTTTGTTGCTGAGATGATTCCTTTTCATGTCATGGGCTGGAATGGAGCTGCAGCATTTAATGTTAGTCCTCCTGAATACTGTTCTTACTTTGGTTCACTGTGTCCTCTATGTTTGTTTTCTTTTTGTTGGAATGGAAATGATTGCTCTGTGTCACTGCACGATAGAAGTAGAAAACTTAAAAAAAATTATTTACTGGGGCAGTATCACTATTTAGAAGTGACCTTGTGTCTGTCATTATTTAGGGAATCTATTTTGAAACTTTTGACTTTTGACTGGTACTGAGACTGATTAAGACAATGAGGCTTTAAAAGTTACACTGATTTTTTTTTTTTATGCATGAAAAGGGGACCATTAGCAAATGCAACCATGGCTGGGATTCTTTTGTTTGAATGGGAAACATTCACCCAGGGGTCCTCGGTTTAAATGTTTGGTCCAGTTGTTTTTTGGAATGGTCATGGAACTTTAGGATGTGCAGGCTTTGCTGGAAGAAGTTGTCCACTAGCAATAGGCTTTAGAGGCTTTCTAGCCTGGCGCTACTCTCTGTTGTTGCTGTTTCCTTATTCCAGGAGCAATGTGCCAGCTGTTTCAAATTACTATTGCATTGACATTCCTGCCATAAAGGAATGTATCATTATGGGACTATGAACCCAAAACTGTGCTTACTCTCTCTGAATTTTATGGTTTAGGGTACTCTATTATACAACAGGAATGTAACTTAGGGACTTTCATGGAAAAGAGTGACTTTTGAAAATTAATGACTCAGATGTAACCTTGTAAATGGTAATTTGAAAACACGGAAGATGCCATAGTGTTAGCTGATCAGATCTCAAAGTGGTATTGAGTAAGGATGGAAACATGTGAAACTTAATGTTACTGTCTGAGGCATTCAGCTAAGAAATGCTATAATTATCATTTAAAAAATGAGGATAATCTCCTTACAACTGAGTAGCCTGGCTGATATTTACTCCATAAATGACTGTCTGTCCTTTTTCTCCATGTCAACTTAAAGGTGGAGTGAAAGTTGTTTTGTATAGAGTTAAATTAAATTTCCAGTGAATAGCACACATCCCATATTTTATTCCCCCAAAAAGGAGCCTTGCAAAAGAAACAGGCAGCATTATTTATGAATATGTAAAACAAACACTAATATAGGAGGATGCTGCTTGTTTGTCCCGGCTGCCCAGAACAAAAATAACTACACAAAACTATATTAATTAAAACACTGCTTGGCCCATTTGCTCTAGCTTTTTATTGACTAACTCTTATATTTTAATTTAACTCATTTCTATTAATCTGTTTATCAGCATAAGGGTGTGGCCTACAAGCAAAGTTTCAGCATGTCTATCTCTGGCGGCAATTCCATGGTGTCTCTCTTGACTCTACCCTTCTTTCTCCCAGCATTCTGTTTAGTTTTCCTTGCCTAGTCCTTTTCTTCCCTGCCATAGGCTCAAAACAGTTCTTTTTTAATTTACTTACCTATAAAAGCAGTAAATAGACAGAAAGACCTCCCACATCATTTCCCCTTTTCTGTTTAAAGAAAAAGGAAGGCTTTAACTTTAACATAGTAAAATTACATATAAAAAACAGGTATCAAATAAGAATTACAATATTTATATATACTTTATCTTTTATCCTAGCTAAGGAAAACTGTAACTATAATTACTAATTTTTCAAATCCATCAAAGACTCCAGAAGGATATAATATTACCTAACTAAACAGAAAGTACATTATAAGCAGCTTCCAAAACTGTAGAATTGACAGAGACATCTCCCTACCTAGGCAATCACCCAAAGTTCTTCTGTAACATTGGGGCATCAATATTCAGCTTACAGGCCCATAGTATCTGGCAGACTTTTCCATGAAGCAGAAAATTTTAAAGACAGTTATGTTTATATTGGCAGTTTGACAGTCACTTTCTTCTGTGTCCTGCAGAATCCTGCAGAATGTCTAGTAGAGTCTTTTATGAAGTAGGAACCTCGGAGGACTGTCTCACCTTTAGGCAAGTTCAGCAGTCATTTTTCTGTGGATCCTGCCTGTCCAGTTCATCTAACATACTCAATAAGGATCTTCTTCGATGCCCATCTTCCTCTTGAATTAGATTGGTGCTGACAGGAGTAGATGTGTCACTGTCACGAAAAGTCCTAAATTTTTAAAACATTTAAAAGCCATATTCTGAAGGTCTCTGAAAGATTTGAAAAATACCCATATAACTGAAATATATCTCTATATATTTAGAAAATCTAATATGACTACAAGCTTGACAATTATAGGTTGTTTCCTAATTTTCTGAGAAATCACCACACTGACATCCAAAGGGGCTGTACCAGCTTGCCTTCCCACCAGCAATGCAGGAGGGTCCCCTTTACAACACAACCCCTCCAGCATAAAATGTCATCAGTGTTTTTGATCTTGGCCATTCTTACAGGTGTAAGATGGAATCTCAGAGTTGTTTTGATTTGTATTTCTCTGATGACTAAGCATGTTGAACATTTCCTTAAGTGTTTTTAAGCCAGTTTAGATTCCTCTGCTTAGAGTTCTCTATTTAGGTCTGTACTCCATTTTTTATTGGATTATTTGTTCTTTTGATGACCAATTTCTTGAGTTCTTTGTATATTTTAGAGATCAGACCCCTGCCTGATATGAGGTTAGTGAAGATCTTTTCCCACTGTGTAGGCTGTCATTTTGTCTTGTTGATCGTGCCCCCCCTTTTTTACAGAAGCTTTAGGAGGTTCCATTTATTAATCATTTATCTCAGTGTCTGTGCTACTGGGGTTATATTTAGGAAATGGTCTTCTGTGCCATTGCGTTCAACTGTATTTCCCACTTTCTCTTCTATGAGCTTCAGTGTGGCTGGCTTTTTGTTGAGGTCTTTGATCTATTTGAACTGGAGTTTTGTGCATGGTAATAGATAAGGATCTATTTTCATTCTTCTTTCTACATGTTGATATCCAGTTATGCCAGCCCCTTTTGTTAAATGAGTTCACTTTTTGAGAGCTAGTTGGAAGCAAGCCTAAGCTAAGGCCAAGCTTTTATAATTAAGTATTAAAGTCTTCATGTCATTATTCAGGAACAGTCAGTCCAAAGAATGTCCAGGTACATATAATGTTTATTTTATGTACTTTTTCGGGCTGATCATTGCCCTAGACAACTAGTTTGTGTGTCTTTACCTGAGGAAGACCACATTTCCTGCTCTCAGCTCTCCACAGTAGACTATACTTCTTTATATAGAGCTGAGGTCTCATGGGTTTTTGTGGATCTTGTTTTGCATTTTTGTTGGTGTTATTCTTACTCAACACAAATTTTCCAGCAATGTTGGTGAGAATTTTTGGATGTTTCTTCTGATATTCCTAGAAGACATACCTCACAGCAAATGTTCTTATACTCCAACCCTACAAAATATCTACCTTTCTCCTACAATGTTCCCTGAGGTTTAGGTATGGGAATGCATTCATAAAGCTTCTATTATGAGGAAAAATAAGCCCATATGGTATAGGGCAATGGTCTGCATTCTGTCAATTATATTTTAAATAAATCCTGATTTGGTCAGAAGCCAGGCAGAAAGTGTAGGTGGGACAACCATACAGGAAGTAGAAATGGGTCAATGAGAACAGGAGTATTCTGGGAGGAGGAAGCCCATTCCTTTGCAGTCCTGCCCAGACACAGAAGAAGGAAGATGTGACTACCTCACTGATAAAGGTACTGAGCCATGTGGCTAACATACAAAAGAATAATGGGTTAATATAAGTTATAAGAGTTAATAAGAAGCCTGAGTTAATGGGCCAATCATTATGATTAATGTAGACTACTGTGTGATTTCTTTGGGACTTAATGATTGCAGGAACTGGGCAGGAGAGCAACCCTGACAACACCCATAAATTTTCCAGTTAGGATATTAGAAAATATATCATTTATTTTTAAGGAAAGTATAAGAATATTCACATCATTTTAATTTTGACAGTATATATGAATACCATATATACAACTGGAAACATATGGATGCATAGGAGGGAGATGAATGCATGAAAATGCTACCAGCATTCACCAGTAATCAATGTGTTTGAAGAAATTTTTTCTCATGTCTTATGTATTTTCATTGCTTTAAACATTATTCTGATATTTGATTTCAGTAAGCCACTTTAAATTTGTTGTTTTTATAGTTGGGTAAAGCATTCATAAAAAGTATTTGTTCAACTATGTTTATAGCAGCATTATTTGTAATAGCCAGAACCTGGAAACAACCTAGATGCCCTTCAATGGAAGAATGGACGAAGAAAGTGTGGAATATATACATATTAGAGTACTACTCAGCAGTAAAAAACAAGGACTTCTTGAATTTTGCATGCAAATAAATGGAAATAGAAAACACTATCCTGGGTGAGGTAACCCAGACCCAAAAAGATGAACATGGGATGTACTCACTCATAATTGGTTTCTAGCCATAAATAAAGGACATTGAGCCTATAATTCCTGATCCTAGAGAAGCTAAATAAGAAGATGAACCCAAAGAAAAACATATAGTTATCCTCCTGATATTGGAAGTAGACAAGATTGCTGGGCAAAAAATTGGGAACTGGGGGGTGGGGGGGAATGGGGGAAAGGGGAGAGGGGGAGGGAGGACTGGGACTGAAAATATCATGTTTAAATAAGATTTATTCTTATTTGAAGAAGGATGTGAAACAATATATTTCATATTTATTGAATCTGAAATATTAAATTTTGTTTTAATATGCAAATTCTAGGAGAACACTTGAAAATTGACATAATGTTTATTAATATCTATATTAAAATAAAATGTATATACTTAGGAAAACAAAAACTTTTCCTAAGCATAATATTATTATTGATTGAAGAGTTAGTAAGATGGTAAGTAAATAGCTTCTAAAATATCTAAAGAATGTAAGTGGAACTAATAAACTTATTTATTACTGACCTTTAAAAAATGTGTTTTAGAATGCTAGAAAGCCCATGTAAGACTAACTACAATAGGTTTGTTAGTCATAATTATCTGAGTAATGAACAATGCCCAGCAGATTGATTTTATTCTATAGGGAATTTTTCATAGCATTCAGGGAGTTTTACTATTGAATTTAAAAATAGTATTGAAGATAATAAGAAATAAATATCCTCTAGAGTTTGTTTTTTTAAAGAAAATTAACCTGAGAAGAACAACTGTTACTGACAGTCTTGTTGCTGAGGCCTGAGTATCTTCATGGAGAAAAATGCTTCATTGCATTTATGTTTGTAGCTATTTTCATAAGAATTTGGTGAGAAAAATAATTTTATTTTCAACTTTAATGGTCCAACCCCTTTACTTTGACTGGAAAAAGTTTATTATAATGTGTGAATATTTGCATAAAATTATCATGTGGCAGTATCTTTTAAGGAAATTTTCTAACAAATGTGACATACAATAGTCCTGAAAGGCTAAAGGAAATACTTTTCTTTTTACATTTTCTCAATCCCTACTGACACACATTTGTGATTTTATACTTCCAAGATTTGTGCTCAGTCATGTGATTTTATAAAATTCCATGTGGCCAGCTGTTCTGATTTGATTCTTTATAAGTAAAATTAACCTTTCTGATTTTACTTTTGTAATTGCCATAGTCAAGATAAATTCTGTTTCTTGGAGTCAGAGGATTATATGGCTTTTAATGGCCTCTATGTCTTCTTCCTCACCTGGCCAATGGATTTCTTGAGAATCTGGGGAACATGAAGAAAGGAAGGGTCTCCCACAGCAATTGCATTTTATGCATGTTAAATTCTTGGAAAACATAAAACAAAGATCACCTTATGTTTTTTTGAGATTTGACAGTGGAATATTTAATAAATTTTACAAACATACCTGCTTTTATACTATTGTGTTTCAGCATCCAATAAAGTCCATGCAAATTTTCTCTTTCAAAATTTCCAGAAAATATATAGGTGAGTAAATTTCACAGAACAGTTTATATGTCTATTTGGAACAAAATGTCCCCTGTGCAAATTTCTGAATAATATTTCAGGTCTACATATTTTCATTGTGTGAGGATTATTTATTGCCTTTTTCTATAAGAAGATATCCTTTACTACTTCTTTGAAAATAATGCAGATGATTGGAGAAAAGTAGTCTATTCAAATTACATATTCTGGAAGTGCTATATAATTCATATTGACTACTAATATTCAAAATATTAAAGTTTAGGTTGGTAGGAAATCCCTTATGTTGGACTTGTCTTAATACTTCATGGCTATTCTTTTCAATGGATGTTTTTAGACCCTGAAGCCTGATATTTCTAGTGATCAGCTCAAATTTTAGATCAGCAGTATAGTGATGCAGACACACAAACAACTTTATGCCCAGAACTGTGCATATTATTATTACAGAAACATTGTAAAGCGGTCCCAACGTGAATGATCTCCCTTCTGCATTCTAGGATCTAGCACCACTGTCCTGACCGATTAGACTCATGGGTACATGTGACTTTGAGAAAATTTCTGCCTTGCGTGTTTTTCTGTGGTCATTGTAAGGTAGGGAGTTCCATGTTCTACTTACTTGATTCTTTATATAGATGTAACATCTATTACTTCTGCCAATGCAGATATTGCAGAGACTGGCCATTGACTCCACAGTGACGAGTTACCAATGTTACACAGAACCATTAGCTTCACCACATCTCTCAAGAAAACATCTGTGTCAGGAAACACAGTGACCTTGTTAAAATTGCTTTAAATCCATTTACAAATGAAATATTAACGCATTCAAAATTCAAAATGGTTAACTTTTAAAAATTTTTATTTTTGCAAAAATTATATTTCTTAGGTCTATCATTAATACATTAAAAGTTGTGTATACATGTGTGTCTATGTGTTTTATCTTAAAATAAAGGACTTGTTACATCATGGATTAAGATAGAGTTACAGGCTCATTGTCACAAACAAACAAATCATAATTTTCTTCAGATGTCTGTAAACCCATAAAGAAATGAATAATGTTTCTTTGCATATATTTTGTTGAAAACAAACGAGAAACTGTACTGAATATTTATGGTTGTCTTTAATAAATTTATAATCAGGTAACATATATGAAAAGCACAGAAGAAAAAGAATATTTTAAGTTTCTTTATTATTATGAGGCATGTTCATATCTTGGAATATTACTACTTAGGATATGACACAAATATAACTTTAACAAGTACAAGAATAACTAATACTATTTTACTCCCATACAAGAACATTTAAAGGTTTTTGTGAAAAGAAAGTAGGATGATGCCATCTGAGAAGACAAAAAGAAACATCAGAGGATGAAGAGCAACCTGGAGAGTTTCAGCAATTTCAAAACCCAGTATAGCTGAGTATAAAAATAATATGTAAATTAATATTTCATACCATATGACTTTTCAACTTGACCTTGTTTCTAAAATATTTTAGTATAAAATATATTTTGCATTTTCTCAATCTAAATTTTGTATTAATATTATATATTGTAAATGTATTTAAATTAAGCAAAGTATAAATATATATTGAATTAAAATTAATTTATAGCTATTTAAAGCAATATGCTTAATGCCAGGTAAATTAATGTCTCTGGCCTTCTTAGTTACCTTTCAGATAATTGCATGGTACAAAATATATATAGAAAAAATTGCATAAAAATGATTCCTATGTCAGGAAAGATACAAAAGCACAAAGAATACTCTTTGTCCTTATATACTAAGGAGCATTTGGCATTTACTAATGTGGACTATCATATGATATTATTCTTATTTCATCTTGTTCATGTTTTCTTTGTCTCATCTCTTTGCAGTGAGAGTCCTGAGTGGGTGTGATGGAAGGAAACAGGACCCTGCTGACTGAGTTTGTCCTCAGAGGAATAACAGATCGTCCAGAGCTGCAAGTCCCCCTGTTCCTGGTGTTCTTCTTCATCTATGTCATCACCATGGTGGGCAACCTAGGCTTAATCTTTCTCATCTGGAAGGACCCCCATCTTCACACTCCCATGTACTTTTTCCTTGGAAATTTAGCCTTTACTGATTCCTGTACTTCATCCTCTGTGACTCCAAAAATGCTTATGAAATTTTCAAATAGGAATGACATGATTTCCCTGGGTGAGTGCTCTGCCCAATATTACTTTTTTTGTTTCAGTGCAACCACAGAAGTTTTCCTATTGGTTGCGATGGCATATGACCGCTATGTGGCCATATGCAATCCTCTGCACTATACAGTAGTGATGTCCAAAAGACTGTGCACTGTGTTAATCAGTATATCGTATATAATTGGTTTCCTAAATCCTGCAGTTCTTATAGGACTATTATCCAGATTAACATTCTGTAGGTCTAATATTATTGACCATTTCTACTGTGAAATCTTGCCACTCTATACAATCTCTTGCACTGATCCATCACTTAATGCACTGGTGACTTTTATTATTGCTTCTTCCATACAAATCAGCACCTCTGTGACCATTGTAGTCTCTTATGGCCGTGTCCTATTTGCTGTCCTGAACATGAAGTCTAAGAGTGGCAGAAAGAAAGCCTTCTTCACCTGCAGTGCGCACCTGCTCTCTGTCTCTTTGTTCTATGGCACTCTCCTCTTCATGTATGTCAGTCCTGGGTCTGGACCAGGTAAAACCCGGGATAAAATGTATTCACTGTTCTACACAGTTGTGATTCCTCTGCTAAACCCCTTTATTTACAGTTTAAGAAACAAGGAAGTTTTAGGTGCACTGAAAAGAATTATAAAATGATAATCATTTGATTATCACTTTAAATTTTTGTATAACCTTTCCTCTCTTTTAGCAATGTATCATAAAATTTGATCCTCTGTTTTCCCCATAATCAAAATTTTACGTATTTTTTAAAGGAATAAAAGCTATATTGTGAAAGTTTGTCTTAGTCACATTATTATAAAATAGTTAATAAAGACAGAAAGAGCTAATCCTTGCCATTTGTTGTTTTAAAATTCAAGCTCTCTGTAAAAGTTTCTTCACTAAGTAATTAATATTTTAATTAATAAATTTTTGGTTTAATATAAGTATTACAACTATTGGAGTTTATTTTTATAAAAAAGCAATTCAGAACCATAATTGATTGGCTTAACACCTATTGTTCCCCCCTAATAATTTTCAAAGCAAAGTTCATTTAAATAATCTTTAGTTCCATTATGTGTACATGGGTAAATACTCCTTATGTATCACATAACATGGTAGAATAACATCCAAGCACTTAAATGTGGATGCCTGGCAGTTAAGAGTAACCTGATAGAGAAAAAAATATTTATTTTACATCTATGGAAATTCTCAAAGTTAACATGTTAAATATCACAATAAACATTTTGTTTTTCATAAAACATAAGAAGGAAACTTTAAATTTTTACAAATCGTCTGTCTTTTTGCTTTCTATGTGTCTCTCTCTTTTTTACATATTTCACATAGAGATAGTCATAGAACTTTTCTGAGAGTATAAGTTATTGCAATATTTTTCTCCCTTTTTTTTCTCCCAAAATACTCCCTATATGCCTTTCTACTCTTCTTCAAGTTTATGATCTTTTCCAAAATTACTATTGCATATGTTTATATGTATAAATATACTGATATAAATACATAGTGTATTACATTTGCTATAGTATACGGAAGTGTTCAGTTGTGTAATTGTTGGGATAATATTTTTGCACACTATGTGTAGATGTGTCTTTGTCCTTCCTCATGCACTTAAGGAACCTTCTGATTAATTTAATAGAGAGCTGAGTTGTCAATAGTTAGGCAGGAGAGGACATTATAGACTCCTGGGGAGAGATAGACTCTGGGAAAAAATATGAGTTGGCAGAGATTCACTAGATAGATTTGGAGGAAGTCAGAAGTATGGTACAGAAAAATGGCAATGAGCACATTGCAGAATGTATATTAATATAAATGGGTTAATTTTTAAAGAGCTAATCACGAGCAAGCCTAAGCTAAGGCTTAGCTTTTATAATCAATTAGAATTATACATGTTATTATTCAGGAATAGGCAGAATGATCAGGTACATATAAAGTTCATTTTATGTACTTATTTAAGGCTGATCATTTTCACTAGACAACCAGTTTGTGTGCCTTTACCTGAGGAAGACCACATCTCCTGCTCTCAGCTCTCCACAGTAGACTATATATTTTTTTTATATAGGGCTGAGGTCTCATGAGCTTTTATGGATCTTGTTTCTCCTTTTCATTAGTGTGATTCCTATTCAACTCATATTTGCCAGCAATGTTGGTGAGATATTTTTGGATGTTTCTTCTGATATTCTTCTCATTTGTGTGATAGGAGACATACCTCAGAGCAAACTTTCTGATTGTCCAGCTCTTACAAAATATCTGCCTAACCAACAATGCTTCCAAACTTTAGGTGTTCACAATGCTTTTATAATGAGGAAAAATAAGCCCTTAAGGGTAGGCCCGAGGCAGTGAATCCAGTAGAACGGGAGACCTGGAGCAGATACAGACCAAGGACATTTGCAGAAGCAAGATTGGGCCAGCAACTTCTGCCAGAACAGGTCTGAGGCAGTGAACTCCACAAGAGCAGGACTGAGCCAACAACATAGACTAGAGCAGGTCCGAGGCAGTGAACTCCACAAAAGCAGGATTGAACCGGAAACCTGGGCTGGAGTGGGCCTGGGACAGTGAACTCCATGAGAACAGGGGGAACAGGAGCAGATCCAGACCAAGGACATTTGTGGAAGCAGGATTATGCCAGCGACCTGGGCCAGAACAGGCCTGAGGTAATGAATTCCAAAAGAGCATGACTAAGCCAGTGACCTCATCCAGAACAGGCCTGAGATGGCAACCTACACAAAATCAGGGTCAGATCCAGATCAGGGACATTTGCAGAGGCAGGACTCGGCCAATGACGTGGGCAGGAACAGACCTGACATAGTGAACTCCATAAAAGCAGGTATAGGGGAGCAACTGCTGAGCAAGGGGGCCAGAGCCAGAGTCACCTGTGAGAGTCCAGCCAGGAATCTGGGACCTTTGAGCCAGGACCCCTGCGGGTCTGGTGTGAGTCTGAGACCTCTGAGGAAGTAGGCTTGAGCCAGGTTCTCTGCAGGTCCACGGTATGAGACCTCCAAGGAAGAAGATCATAGCCAGAGACCTATACAGGACCACCCACAAACCAGGGACCTCCACAGGAGCAGATCCAGACCAGGGACATTCATAATAACAGGTCTTAGCCAGCAACCTATCAGAGCAGACCAGAAACAGCAAACTCCATGGGAGTGGAGCAAACCATGGGAGCACTGAGTGACCTCCAGGAACATGGAGTGATCAATAGGATAATGAGAACCATGGCACTGACTGCACCATAAGGAACAATCATCTAAGCCTTGGATTCACTGGCACCATGAAGATGAATCACCAGAGTCACAGACAGTCCCAACAACACCAATTAAAGGAAAAGTAGACAAGGTAAGAACACACACAACACAACAAAGAGCAACACGACACCACTAATATCTAGTGACCCTACAACAGCAAGACTTGAACAACCAAATATAGATGAAACAGAAGAAAATGACTCAAAAAGTAACTTCAGGTGAATGTTTGCGACTCTTAAAGAGGAAATGAGAAATTCCCTCAAAGAAATAGAGGAAAAGACAAAGAAAAATTAGAAGACATCAGTGAATCCCAAAGAAAACCAAGAAAAAGCAATCAAATATATGAAAAAATACTATTTAAGACTTGAAAACTGAAAATAGAGACAATAAAGAAAACACAAGAAAAGGGAATTGTAGAAACAGAAACCATGAAAAAACAATCAGGAACCACAAATGCAAACATAAACAGCAGAATACAAGAGATGGAAGAAAGAATCTCAAACATTGAAGATACAATAAAGAAAATAGACTCATCAGACAAAGAAAACATTAACTCTAACAAAAGCTTAACAGAAAATATCCACAAAAAGACCAAACTTAAGAATAATAGATATAGAAGAAGAAGTTCAACTCAAAAGCACAGAAAATATATTTAGCAAAAACATATAAGAAAACTTCCCCAACCTAAAGAATGATATGCCTATGAAGATACAAGAAGCATACAGAACACCAAATAGACTGAATCAAAAAAAATGTCTTCTTGCCACATAATAATCAAAACATTAAACGTACAGAGTAAAGAAAAAATATTAAGGGCTTCAAAGGAAAAAGGCCAAGTAACATATAAAGGCAGATTTATCAGAATTTCACCTGATTTCTCATTGGAGACAATGAAAGCCAGAAGGTCATAATTAAGCATTATGCAAACATTAAGAGACCTCCGATGCTAGCCCAGACTATTACACCCAGAAAATCTTTCAATCACCATAGAAGGACAAAAAAAGATATTTTATAACCAATATCTAGCCACAAATCCAGTCCTACACATAGTACTAGAAGGAAAATTCCAACCCAAGGAAGTTGGCTATATCAACAAAAACACAGACAGTTGATGATCTCATAGCAGCAAACCAAAAAAAAAGGAAAACACAAATTAATATCACTAACAATGAAAACAAAATTAACAGGAGATAGCAATCTGTAGTCATTAATATTCCTTAATATAAAATGGACTTAATTCACAATTCACCTATAAAAAGACACAGGCTAACAGACTGATACGGAAAAAGAATTCATCCTTCTGCTGCATATAAGAAACACACCTCAACCTCAAAGATGGACATCACCTCAGAGTAAAGTGTTGAGAAAAAAATTTCCATCAAATGGACCTAAGAAACAAGCTTGTGTATCTTTACTAATTTCTAACAAAGTAGATTTCAAACTACAATCAATCAAGAGACAAGGAAGGACATTTCGTATTAGTCACAGAAAAAAAATCCATCAAAAAGAAATCTCAATACTGAACATCTATGTCCCAAATACAAGGTCACCCTCATATGTAAAAGAAACACTTCTAAAGCTTAAATCATACATTAAATCCAACACAAAAATAGTGGGAGACTTCAACACTCCACACTCATTTGGACAGGTCAGTCAGACAAAAACAAAACAAAACAAAAGAGATAAGTAAGGGAACTAATAGAGGTTCTGACACAAATGGACTTACCAGACATCTATAGAATATTTCATTCAAACACAAAAGTATATGTCTTCTTCTCAGCACCTCACGGAACCTTCTCAAAAATTTACTACATACTTGGTAACAAAATAAACCTCAACAGATACAAAAAATTGGATTAGCTCATGTAAAACTAGAATTCAGCAGCAATACTAATTCCAGAAAGCACCAAACATATGGAAATTAAACAATGCTCTCCTGAATCATCAATGTGTCAAGGAATAAATAAAGGAAGAAATTAAAGGTTTCTTAAAATTCAATGAAAATGAACATACAACATACACAACTTTATGGGACACAATGAAATCAGTGCTAAGAGGAAAGTCCATAGCACTAAATGCCTACATAAAGAAGCAGGAAAAATCTCACACTAGTGCATAAACAGAACATTTGAAAACTTTACAACAAAAAGAAGCAAACTCACCCAAGAGAACTAGATGGCATGAAAAATAAAATTGAAAGCTGAAATCAACAAAATGGAAACAAACAGAATCCATAAGACAAAGAGTTGGTTCTTTGATAAAAATCAACAAAATAGACAAACCTTTATCCAAATTAACCAAAAGGCAGAGAGATAATATCCAAATTGATAAAATCATAAAAAAGGGGGACATAACAACAGACATGGAGGAAATTTAGAGAACCATAAGGTCATATTTCAAAAACTTGTACCCTCCAAAATCGGACAACTTTCTTGATAAATATCACTTACCAAAATTAAATCAAGACCAGATAAGCAAATTAAGCATACCTATAACTGCTGAAGAAATAGAAACAATCATCAAAAGTCTCCAAATTAAAAAAAAAATAGCCCAGGACCAAATGGTTTCAGCTCAGAATTCTACAATATATTCAAAGAAGAACTAATACCAATACTTCTCAAATTGTTCCATACAATAGAAACAGAAGGAACATTGCCAAACACTTTTTATGAGGCCACAATTACCCTGATACTCAAACCACATAAAGGCATTACTAAGAAAGAGAAATACAGACCAATCTCACTCATGAACATTGATGCAAAATACTAAATAGAATACTGGCAAATCAAATCCAAGAACACATCAGAACCATGATCAAGTCAGCTTCATCCCAAAGATTCAGGGATGGTTCAGCATACAAAAATCTGTCAACATAATCCACCATATAAACAAACTGAAAAATAAAAGCCACATTATTTTCTCATTAGATGCTGAAAAAGCTTTCGACAAAATACAACATCCCTTTAGGATAAATGTCTTGGAGAAAGCAAACATAAAAGGAACATACCTAAACATAATAAAGGCAATATACAGAAAGCCAACAGCCAACATCAAACTAAATGCAGAGAAACTCAACACGATCCTACTGAAAGCAGAATCAAGACAAAATTGCTAACTGTCTCGATATCTATTAAATATAGTTCTTAAGGTCCTAGCTAGAACAAAATGACAACAAAAGGAGACCAAGGGTATACAATCAAAAAAGAAGTCAAACTCTCCTTATTTACTGATGATATGATAGTTTACATAAGCAACCCCAAAAATTCTACCAAGGAACTTCTACAACTCATAAACACTTTCAATAAAGTAGCAGGATACAAGATTAACTAAAAAAAAACCTCGTGTAACAGATAATAAATGGACTGAGAAAAAATCATAGAAACATCACCTTTTACAATAGCCACAAATAGCATAAAATACCTCAGAGTAACTCTAACCAAATAAGTAGAAGACTTGTGTGACAAGAACTTTAATTCTTTGAAGAAAGAAATTGAAGAAGACCCGAAAGTGGAAAGATCTCCCTTGCCCTTGTGTAGGAGGAATGAATTTACATAGTTAAAATAGCAATCTTACCAGAAGTAATCTACAGATTCAATGCAATGCTGATCAAAATACCAGCAAAATTCCTCATAGACCTTGAAAGAACTCAACTTCATTTGGAAAAGCAAAAGAGCCAGGACAGCCAAAACAATACTGTACAATAATAGAATTTCTGGAGACATCACAATTCCTGACTTTTAAACTCTACTACAGAGATACAGTACTGAAAACAGCCTGGCATTTGCATAAAAACAGAGAGGAGCACCCATGAAGCTGAATCGAAGACACAGATATTAATCCACATACCTACGAATGCCTGTTTTTTTAACAAAGAAGAGAAACAAAACACAAATTGGTAAAAAGAAAGCATATTTATCAAAGGGTGTTTGCATAACTGGATATCAGCATGTTGAAAAATAAAAATAGATCCATATCTATCACCATGCACAAAACTCAAGTCCAAATGGATCAAAGACCTCAACATAAAGCCAGCCACACTGAACCTCATAGAAGAGAAAGTGGGAAGTGCACTTGAACACATTGGCACAGGAGACCACTTCCTAAAGATAACCCCAGAAGCACAGACACTGAGAGTAACAATTAATAAATGGGACCTCCTGAAACTAAAAAGCTTCTGTAAAAAAAAGGACACAGTCAACAAGACAAAGCAACAACCTACAGAATGGGAAAAGATCTTCACCAACCCAACATCGGACAGAGGTCTGATCTCCAAAATATACAAAGAACTCAAGAAATTGGTCATCTAAAGAACAAATAACCCAATAAAAAAATGGAGTACAGACCTAAACAAAAAAACTCTCTACAGAGGAGTTCAAATGGTTAAAAGAAGCTTAAGAAAATGCTCAGTAGCCTAAGCCATCAGATAAATTCACTTCAAAACAATTCTCAGATTCCATTTTACACCTGTAAGAATGGCCAAAATCAAAAACACTGATGACAACACTTGCTAAAGAGGATTATGGGTAAAGGGAAGCCTCCTGCTTTGCTGGTGGAAATGCAAGCTTGTACAGCTCCTTCAGATATCAGTGTGGCAATTTCTCAGAAAATTAGGAAACACCATTCCTCAAGACCCAACAATAACACTTTTGGGTATATATTCAAAGGATGCTCAATCATGCCACAAGGACATGTACTCAGCTATGTTCGTAGCAGCATTGTTTGTCATAGCCAGCATTTGGAAACAACATAAATACTCCTCAATCAAAGAATGAATAAGGAAAATGTGGCACATTTACACAATGTAGTACTACACAGCAGAAAAAATAACATCTTGAAATTTGCAGGCAAATGAATGGAGCTAGAAAACATCATTTTGAGTGAGGTAACCCAGACCCAGAAAGACAATTATCATATGCACTCACTCATAAGTGGTTTTTAAACATAAAGCAAAGAAACCCATCCCACAAATCACAATCCCAGAGAACCTAGATAATAATAAGGACTCTTATAGAGATATACGTGGATCTAATCTACATGGGAAGTAGAAAGACGCAAGATCTCCTGTGTAAATTGGGTGCTTGGGGATATTGGGAGAGTGTTGAAGGGGAGAGAAGAGGCAGTGAGGAGAGGAGAGAAAAATGTAGAGCTCAACAAAAAATTAATAAAAAAACCATAAATTTTCAAGTTAGGAGATTAGAAAACATGTCCCTTATTTTTAAAGAAAGTATATGTATATTTTGTGTGGGACAATTGTCTGTGTTCTGTCAATTATATTTTAAATAAACACTGAGTGGCCAGTAGCAGGCAGGAACTATAGGCAGGACAACCAGACAGGAACTACAGGTGAATCAATGACAACAGGAGAATTCTGGGAAGAGGAAAACTCTTTCTGCAGTTCTGACCCAGTAACAGAAGACTCACTGACTGCCTCACTGAAAAAGGTACTGATCCATGTGGCTGACATAAACAAGAATAATGGGCTAATATAAATTATAAGAGTTCATAAGAAGCCTGAGCAAATAGGCCAATCAGTTTATAACTAATATAGACTTCTGTGTGATATCTTTGGGACTTAACAACTGCAGGAACCAGGCAGGACTGAAACGTTGTCAACAAGTGGCATGCCAAGGTGGAGCTGATCAAATCTACTTAAAGGCCTGAGAGAGCTTGGAAAGTAATTCTAGACAAAAAAGAATAGAGTTAAGCACAGCTTATTGATAGCAGCGTTTTCTCAGGTGGGGTCTGTTTGCTAGAGGCAAATGCATCTCATTTAAGGGAAGCTTCCAGACTCAACTTTGCTGTAAAACCTTACAGGTCTTTTAAGAGGCACTGCCACAAAACACTTAAATGGTGTTTATGAGCAGCTGATAGCATGCTTTTTGATTTTCAGTTGTAACAGGAAAAAAAGCCATGCTGCTTTAAAATTCTGGCTTTCTGGTCCATCCTGCAGGTGCAAACTTTGACTGTTTCAGGCAGGAGGTCTAGCTGCAGAGCATTTGAGTGTGATTTGTGAGCAGACTCTTGCAGTTTGCTTTCTGGCAGGGACCTTGAAACACCATAGAGTTGTGGCAATAAACATGACTACAGCTGGTATGTCCACCATGAGGCTTGAATCTCAAAAAGCTCAGGAATGGACTGGATCCAGCCATCACAGTCATGGCTTTAATCTTCTCCATTTTGCTTAGTAAATTAAAGACTCATGTGGTCTGAAAAAGAAAGAGAGATGCAATAAAGAGAGATTCATAGACGAAAAAAAACCTCTAAATATTTTACAGTGTGTTAAACTTATATGCACACTTGGGAGAGAAAAGAAAAAGTTCAAATTCCTTAAAATAAAAAAATAAAGAGAGTAGTTGGGTATGGTGGCAGGCACCTTTAATCCCAACACTTGGGAGACAGAGGCAGGCAGACCTCTGTGAATTCAAGATGTTTCAGCACATGCATTTAATCCCAACACCTGGGAGGCAGAGGCAGACAGATCTCTGTGAATTCAAGGACAGCTTGGTTTACAGAGGGGGTTCCAGGACAGCCAAAGATACATGAAGAACTTGTCTCAAAAAGCCAAAAATTAAAAGTAAAAAATAAAAGAAATAGAGGTTAAAATAAAGCCACATAAAGATTAAAAATACAAAGAGAGTCTGGATTCTGTATGTTATCATGTTCTCTTTGAATTGTCTGAATGCTGAGGAAGGAGCAACAGCTTCCAAAAGATATTTGTTTATAAATGCCTCTGAATTAATCCAAGATAGGTATTTTGAAAATGGCTTGACTTCAAAATTGAAGTCAAAAGGTATTTTACTTTGAAGAAGAGGTTGTGCTTTTGTTTCCACAGGGAATGAGAGGCTATGGATTTATTCTGTGTTAAGAAAAATCAGATTTGATCAAGGAAGACTACCTGAAAGATCTCCGGTAGGAACAGATGGCCCAGATGTCTGAGTTTTACATCCAGAACAGATTCAAGATGCTGCCTCTGATGATCAAGCCTCACAGGATACTCCAGTCAAGACTTGATCATTATTCTAAATTTTCTTTAGGTCCCCATAAGATTATCAGTGCCCCCAACCAGCAGAAAGTAGCCTGGAAAACTACCCCCACATTTCCCCAAAATGGAGTATGGATATTTTGCTTTGTTTAGAATGTTGGTTACAAGTTGTTGTGGCTAATGTAAGGAAGGAGAAAAGCTAAACATGGGATATTAGATTCAGAGTTCTTTTTTTTAAAGAGGGAAAGTAGTGTGGGACAATTATCTGTATTCTATCAATTATATTTTAAATAAACACTGAGTGACTAGTAGCCATGCAGGAAGTATAGGCAGGACAACCAGACAGCAACTAGAAGTGGATCAATGACAACAGGAGAATTTTGGGAAGAGGAAAACTCTTTCTGCTATCCTGGCCCAGCAACAGAAGAAGCAAGATGTGACTGCCTCGCTGAAAAAGGTACTAAGCCATGTGGCTAACATAGACAAGATTAATGGGGTAATATAAGATATAAGAGTTAATAAGAAGCCTGAGTTAATGGGCCAATCAGTTTATAACCAATGTAGACATCTGTGTGATTTCATTGGGACTTAACAACTGTGGGAACTGGGCATGACAGAAAACCCGACAACATATAGGCACATTATTTTGATTTTGACATATACCATATATTCAAATTGAATCATATGTATGGGTATAATAAGGAAGGTGAATGCATGAATATGCTATCAACATTCATCAGTCATCAGTGTGTTTGATGCAATTTGTCCTTTTTATGTCTTATTTTCATTGCTTTAAGCATTTTTCTGATATTTGATTTCAGTAAGCCACATTAAATATGTGAGTAATGCATTCATACTGAAAATATCAAGTTTAAACAAAATTTATTCTTAGTGGTGTAAGGGTGTGAAATATTCTATTCCACAGTTATTGATTCTGAAATAATAAATGTTTTATCTGTAAATTCTAGAAGAACCCTTGAAAATTGCCATAATGGTTAGTAATATCTATATTAATATATAATGTATATACATATAAAAACTTTTCTTAAGCATAGTATTATTATTGATCAAATATTTATAATGATGGTAAGTCAATTGCATCTGGAATATCTAATGAATGTCAGTGGAGCTAATAAACTAACTTAAACATTTGAATTTTAGAGAGCTAGCAAGCCTATGTAAGACCAACTATAATAGGTTTCTTAGCAATAATTATCTGAATAGTAAGAAATGCCCAGCAGATTGATTTTATTCTATAGGGAGTTCATAGCATTCAGGGAGTTTTACTATTAGATTTAAAAATAGTATTGAAGATGATAAGAAATAAATATCCTTTAGAGTTTGCTTTTGTTAGAAAAAACTATCCTGAGAAGAACAATTGTTACTGACACTCGTGTGGCTGGAGCCTGAGTATCTTCATGGAGAAAAACACTTCATGGCATCTATGCCTGTAGCTATTTTCATAAGAATTTGGTAGGAAAAATAATTTTATTTTCATCTTTAATGGTCCAGTCCCTTAATTGAAAAACATAATAATGTGTGAATATTTGCATAAAAATTATGATGTGGAAATATCTTTTAAGGAAATTTTCTAACAAATGTGACATACAACAGTCCTAAAAGGCTAAATGAAATATTTTGTTACATTGTTAACTTTTTATAAAACACTGCTGACATACTGCTATGATTTTATCTACTGAAGATTTGTGCTCAATCATGCGACTTTGTAAGATTCCGTGTGGTTGCCTGTTCTGATTTCATTCTTAATAAGTAAAATAACCATTTCTAATTTTTACTTTGGAAATTGCCGTAGTCAAGATGAATTTTGTTTCCTGTAGTTACAGGACTATATGGCTTCTTATGTCCTCCATTTCTTCTTCCTCACCTGGTCGCTGGATTCCTTGGGAATCCCGGGAACATGAAGAAAGGAAGGGTCCTCCACTGCAACAGTATCTTTTTAATGTTAAATTCTTGGAAAACATAAAACACAGGTCATCTTACATATTTTGAGATTTGCCAGTGGGATACTCAATACATTTCATAAACATACATGCTTCTAGCCTATTGTGTTTCACAATTCATTATAATTCCATGCAAATTTTCTCCTTCATATTTCCAGTAAATATGGAGGTGAATGAATTCCACAGAATAGTTTTTGTGTTTATCTGGGACAACTAACTAAAAATGTCCTTTGTGCAAATTTCTGTACAATATTTTAGTTCTACATATTCTTATTGCCTAGAGATTATTGCTTGCCTATTTAAAAAAATCTTTTGAAAAATAAGGCAGATGATTAGAGAAAATAGTCTATTCAAATTTCATATTTGGTATGTAGCTGTTAGCTAATTTTATTTGACTACTACAATTTTAAAAACTTAAAGATTATGTTGGTAGAAAACCTACTAGGCTGGACTTGTCTTAATACTGCATTCTATTCAT
Organism: Microtus oregoni; assembly: GCF_018167655.1. Taxonomy (NCBI): domain Eukaryota; kingdom Metazoa; phylum Chordata; class Mammalia; order Rodentia; family Cricetidae; genus Microtus; species Microtus oregoni. The sequence goes on from NW_024543089.1 coordinate 29,294,240, forward strand.
TGAAGGTTTATATCCTGAAGCTTGACATTTCTAATGATGAGCTCCAATTTCAGATCAACAATACAATGATGTAAACACACAAACCACCTTATGCCCAGAATTGTACATATTATCTTTGCAGAAGCATAGCAACATGGTCCCATCTCGAATGCTCCCCCTGCTATATTCTAGGATCTGACAGCATTATCCTGACTGATTACACCCATGAGTACTTGTGGTTTTGTGAACTTTTCTACCTTGCATGTTATTTCTGTGGTCATTATAAATTAGGTAATTTCATGTTTTCCCTATGTAACTGATTATATAACTGTAATATTTTTTTATATAGCCTGAATTCAGATGAAGACACTGGCCATTCACTCTACAGTGATAAGTTCTGTAGTGATATGACAGTGTTAAACAATACCTTTGGTTTCAAAATCTCTCTTAAGGAAATTAAAGACTCAGGAAACACAGTGACATTGTTAAAATTGCTTTAAATCCATTTACAAATGAAATATTAAAAACATTCACAATTCATTGAGTAATTTTCATATAGACACTATAGGCAAAAACTATATTTCTTAGCTATTATTAATATATAAAAAGATGTGTATAGATGTATGTTTATGTGTTTTATCTTAAAATAAAGCACTTGTAACCTTAAGGAATAACATAGAGTTACAGGTTCATTGTCACAAATAAAAATCATAGTATTTTAATTCTGATGTCTTTAATCCTATAAAAAATAAATGTTTATTCACATGTATATTGTTAAAAAACAAATAAAAGGTAATGAGTATTTGTGGTTGTTTTTAATATATGAAAAATAGTATATACGAAAAGGATAGAAAAAGCAGAATATTTTCAGTTATAATTTTATTACCTGACATGTTCATGTCTTAGAATATAACTACTTAGAATATAACGCAAATATATCTCTATCAAATACAAACATATTTAATACCATTTTACTTCCATATAAGAAATTTTGAAGGTATATGTGAAAAGAAAGAAGGATGATGCCATTTGAGAAGGCAAAAGGAAACCTCAGAGGATGGAGAGCAACCTGGAGAGTTTCAGCATGTTCAAAACCCATTGAAAATGAGAATAAAGTAATACTTCATACAGTGTGACTTTTCCACTTGAGCTTGTTTCTAAAATATTTTAGTATTAATTGCATTTTCCTCAATGTAAATTTTGTATTAAAGCTATATATTACAAGTGTATTTAAATTAAACAAAGTCTAAAATTAATTGATTTATAGTTACTTAAGTCAATATTTTAATACCAGATAAATTGATGTCTGTGGCATTCTCAGTTACCTTTCAGATAATTACTTCTCAGTTAATATGTTATAAAATATATATAAAAATTGTTTAGAAAATGCTTCCTATTTCAGGAAAGCTAAAAAAGCAGAAACAGTACTCTTTGTTCTTATTTACCAAGGAGTGTTTGGTATGTACTAAAGTGGACTATAATATAATCATATTTTTATTAAATCATGGTCATGTTTTCTTTGTCTCGTCTCCTGTTGCAGTCAGCAGCCTGAGCGGGTGTGATGGAAGGAAATAGGACCCTGCTGACTGAGTTTGTTCTCAGAGGAATAACAGATCGTCCAGAGCTGCAAGTCCCCCTGTTCCTGGTGTTCTTCTTCATCTATGTCATTACCATGGTGGGCAACCTTGGCTTAATCTTTCTCATCTGGAAGGATCCCCATCTTCACACCCCTATGTACCTTTTCCTTGGAAATTTAGCCTTTACTGATTCCTGTACTTCATCCTCTGTGACTCCAAAAATGCTTATGAAATTTTCAGATAAGAATGACATGATATCCCTGGGTGAATGTTCGGCCCAATATTACTTTTTTTGTTTCAGTGCAACCACAGAAATTTTCCTATTGGTAGCAATGGCTTATGACCGCTATGTAGCTATATGCAACCCTCTGCACTATACAGTAGTGATGTCCAAAAGACTGTGCACTGTGTTAATCAGTATGTCATATATAATTGGTTTCCTAAATCCTGCAGTTCTTATAGGACTATTATCCAGATTAACATTCTGTAGGTCTAATATTATTGATCATTTCTACTGTGAAATCTTGCCACTCTATACAATCTCTTGCACTGATCCGTCACTTAATGCATTGGTGACTTTTATTATTGCTTCTTCCATACAAATCAGCACCTCTGTGACCATTGTAGTCTCTTATGGCCGTGTCCTATTTGCTGTCCTGAACATGAAGTCTAAGAGTGGCAGAAAGAAAGCCTTCTTCACCTGCAGTGCACACCTGCTCTCTGTCTCTTTGTTCTATGGCACTCTCCTTTTTATGTATGTCAGTCCTGGGTCTGGACCAGGTAAAACCCAGGATAAAATGTATTCACTGTTCTACACAGTTGTGATTCCTCTGCTAAACCCCTTTATTTACAGTTTAAGAAACAAGGAAGTTTTAGGTGCTCTGAAAAGAATTATAAAATGATAATCATTTGCTTATTATTTCATTTTGTTGCATCACCTATCCTCTCTTTAGCAGTGAAACATAAAATTTAATTCTGTGTTTTTTACATAATAGAAGATTTACTTATTTCTCCTTAAAAGAATAAAAGGTGAAACTGAATGTCTTTCTTAGTTACATTATTATCAAATGGTTAATAAGTACTTTAGTATCTAATCCCTGTCTTTTTTTGAAACTCAACCTCTCTGTGAAAATTCCTTTATTAAATTAATTATTTACTAAATTAATAAATTTTGGTTTAATATATTTATTATAATTCTTTGAGTTTATTTTTATCAAAAAGCAATTCAGGTGCAGAAATGATTGGTTTAATACATATTATTTCCCTCCTAATTTTTACTTCAGCAATCTTCTTTTAAATAATCTGTGGTTGTATTAACAGTACAAAAGTAAATAATATGTATTTTTCAAATGACAAGGAAGAATAACACCTAAGTACTTAAATGTAGTATTTCCTGTTATTTACAAGTTATCTGATAGACAGAAATATTTATTTTACATCCATGAAATTTCTTAAAGTACTAAAAATCACAATAAACATATTTTTTTATAGAAAGTAAGAAGGTAGTTTAAAATTCTTATAATGTGTCTGTCTTTTTGCTGCCTATGTCTTTCTTTTGTTTTCGCATATTTCTGTGGCTCAGAGTCAGAGATCTGGATGCATCTTCTAGCAAAGATCTCCAAATGCATCTCATGAGCAGGTGAACTGTGATTCATGCCATTTGCCACATGAAGTCAATGGTGTCATTCTAGAATATTCTTGTCATGACAGTTTATATTTTTTCTGGGTGTTGAAACAATATAAGAAAGAGGGAAACAGGGTGAACCATGTAAGATGCAAAAACCACCATGTAGAATACATGAAAACATGACTGTAATATTTAAAGAGACGTTTGAAGGGAAAAGGAACAAGAATGCCCTTGAATGTGAAAAGGCGCAATGGCTCTCACATTGGACATTTAGTTCCCATCTGGTCTTTCTGTTTTGGAAGACTATGGAATTTTTAGGAGGTGCTGCCCTGCTGAAGGAGATGAATCAGCACAAGCAGGCCATAAATTCCTATCTCCCCATCCCCTTCTTATTTTTGTTCTGCTTCCTGAGGGTGTACACCATGTGGCCACTGCTTTAGTCTCAGTCATGGGAACTGTAGTCTCCAGGAACTGCAAACCTTAATCCACGTTTTACCTTTTACATAAAGTGGTTCTGACAGAAGACCAGCACAAGTCAGTGTGTTTGCTGTGAGTGTCTTCACCTTGTGGTTCTTAGGCCTTTCCAAGTCCTTTGGAGCAGGAGCATGGACTGACGAGTTAGAAATGTTGGGTAAGACAAACCCACAGTTGCTACAAGCAGAACTTAATAGACCACTCTAATTGGAGTTTGGGATGTCAGGAGACAGAAAAAAGATACTGGATTTTTAAGTCTGTCTCATGATGTTATAGAGTTGAGTATGGGTAACATAGAGGTCTCTCTGGGTATACTGTGGCAAAGATTCTCATGGTGCCTTGAAAAAGTAGATTTAGACTGAACTGAAAAGTACTGGCTTAATATATTCCATAGTAAAACTTTTAAGTTAGGATAAAATTATTGTGCTGCAGTTATATATCATTATTTTTATTCAGATAAATAGAACAGAATAGGGGAGAGAGAGAGAGAGAGAGAGAGAGAGAGAGAGAGAGAGAGAGTAATGAGTAATCCTGGGTAAGAAAATGTGACTATAGTAAGGAGTATGCAACTAGGAATTAACTTTTCAACAAGAAGTCATATGTATGCAGCATCTGTATTTGGTGAAGGTATTAGTTTCATTAAAGCATGAAAGTGAAACTTGATCCTCTGCACTGGGACACTAAGCAAGGTGCCTTGAGGGAAGAAAAGCCCACCAATCAAGATTCCAACTTGTTTAAATATGTTTGAAATCAGAGACCCCATGCTTATAGTGAAGAAATTGGTTTTTAATCCTAGAAAGCAGCTGCCTAGGAGGGGAGAGAGTGGGACTGGGATAAGTATGTAAAATGAATAAGATTGTTTTAAAAAATAAATGAATCTTAAAAACAAAGTAAAAGAAGTCACCTTGAGTCCATCATTAGTTAAGACTCTCCCATGAGACTTTGGACTTTTGACCAGTTTTAGGACTAGTTTAAACATTGGGGGTAAGATAGGTCTGGGCAGGTGGTGTCCCAAATAACAGACTCCCTCCTGGTGTCCTAGGAGACAGGCCTGTCCTTATGCTGACCAACTCAGCTGCCATCTAGTCCCAGATTCTGTGCTCAGGGCTGGTCAGGGGCCCATTGGTCATCGCCCAGCATGAAGCCACTGTGGCTGTAGACTAAGCTGCCTGCCCTGCTGGAAGACAGAGAGCTGTGCTATCTGCAGATTATAAACACAAAAATCGAGCCTGACAAGCCACAGGGAGGCCAACATGGAGGATGGGGAGGTATGCAGCAGACTGAGGATCCCATGGAAACTGCCTCTAGATGCTTTGTTTTGTCACAAAATCACCATGATTCTGGGCAACAAACAGAAGGTTATCTGAGATAAGTCTCAGCAATGGTCCAGTGTTCATGGTGTCAGAAACCATAAACCTCAAACCAGACTAGTGACTCTTCATGAGGGATATTTACATGTAAAGGTGTCTGGACAAAAAAAAATACTGTGTGACACACTGCAGTTTCCAATGCCAGGATGACAAATGAGTGTAAGAGCAAGAGGTAGGAACCTTCAAGGAATGGGGCTGTGGGTGAGCACTGCAGAAATGAGGAGCTGGAGCCTTTTTGACAGTGATGGGTGTGAGGGAGGGCTGCAGTGTAGAAGGAGCTGTGGGCTGCTTCCTGCCATCCAGCTCCCGGCCACCAGCTAGCTTTACCCAAAATAATTACATGGAAACTGTATTCTTTTAAACACTGCCTGGCCCGTTATCTGTAGCCTCTTATTGGCTAACTCTTACATCTTGATTAACCCATTTCTAATAATGTGTGTAGTACCATGAGGTGGTGCCTTACTGGGAAAGGTCTTAACCTGCGTCTCTCAGAGAGGAGAGCCATGACATTTGCCTGACTCTGCTTTCTTCCTCCCAGAATTTTGTTCTGTCTACTCCACCCACCTATGTTCTGACCTACCAGGCCAAGCAGTTTGCTTTATTAATTAACCAATGAAAGCAATAGATAAATAGAAGACACTCCTACATCACTGCAGTTGACTGGGAATGTGTCCTTCCTGAGTGTGGCTAACAGGGGTGTGTGCAGCCAATGGAGCTAGGATTCTGACTCATCCCCCAACACACTGTAGAGCTGCAAGACCACCCCGGTTCTAAGAATTAAAAGGATGCTCAAAATTAAGAATAGTTTATATCTGGATTGAACTTCCTTAAAAGACTTCTATGGGCTATGCTGAACCTGGAGACCACTTTGGTACCTGTGAGCCATTGCTCCAGGCTGTTTCAAAGCCAGAGGTTAATATGGTTATCCATGGTCATACAGCAACCAGGAGCCATGTGAATGTCCTTGGCCTGAGGTACTACCCAGGGCCATACAGATATCTTTGGTCTGACTTCCACCTGAGGCTAACCTGATGTCTGTGGACATGGTCTTCCAGGGGCCATGCTGATATCAGTGGTCCGTGAAGCCACCTGAGGTCATAATGATGTCCATGTCCCATCCTGCCACTCAGGGCCTTGCTGTGCCTGGCTCTGTAGTCCTACTACATCCAGGGTCCATGCTGATATCTGTGGGCTGTGTTACTACTTAAGGCTATCTTGATGTCTATGGTCTGGGCTGCAACCTGAATCTGTGTTGCTGTCCATAGGTAGAGCTGCCACTAAGGGCTGTGATAGTGTCCCTGGACTGTGCAGTGACAACAGACTATGTTGATGTTTGTGGTCTCTTTTGCCTTTGAAGACCATGCTGAGGTCAGTGACACTTGCTGATACCAAAGAATATGTGGATGTCCAGGGTACATTTTGTCACTGGAACCATGTGTAAGTCCATTCATGGTCCATGCTGCTGTCTATTGACTGTAAAGGTCAAGGAAGCTCTTTTTGCAGTGATATTAATGACTGCAGACTAACAGTTGAGAAGGAGAGCCATAGAAGGCTTTTGTGACAATCATTACCCTCAGTTTCCAAAAAAGTAATAGCCTAGAAAGAAAGTCGTTGAAGAGAACTCTTAAAGATTGTTAAAAGGATGTTTGTGAAGTATATCCCTCTACAACTGATGACTTCTGTCAGGGGTGGTGGGGAAGGACTTTGTTTTCTTTAAAAGACTGGGCACCAGGAATTGACAATGCTCCAAATTGGAATTTTTAAAAAATTTCTTTTTCTTTTTTTTCTTTGGGGGAAGGGTCTCAAGTGTGGAAAAGGCAGACCTGGAAGTGATGGAAAGTGAGGGTACTCAAGATTCATATGTGAACTTGCCTATCAATAAAAATACTGTGAAGAAAAACAAAGACAATGGGAGCATTAAACTTATACTGAATGTTCTTGCCATCAAGTGGACCATGAATATATGGGATCCTGGGCTAGAATGTTTTTATTTGATGGAAAACATTCACTGTGGGATTTTGGGTTTGAATCCTTGGTCCCAGCTGTTGCTATTTGGAAAGGTCATGGAACTTTTAGGATGTGCAGGTTTTGCTGGGAGAAGTTAGTTAATGGCAATAGGCATTTTAGACTTTCTAGCATGGCCCTACTCTCTGTTATTACTGTTTTTTAATTGAAGGTGCAATCATCCATTATTTCAATCTCATGCTACTTTGATTTTCTGGTCATGAAGGACTGTATTACCATGAAACTATGAACCCCAAACTACACTTTCTTGTCAGATAAACATTGTTTACACTGCGAAGATGTGTCTTTGTTTTACCTCAGTAGCCTAAGGCATCCTTTAATTGTTTTAATAAAGAACTGAACAGTCAATAGGAAGACAGGAGAGGATAGGCAGGACTTCTGGAGAGAGAAAGGAACTTGAAAGAAGATTCTGAGCTGGGGATTTACCAGCAAGATGCAAAGGAAGTCAGAGATATGATAGAACATAGATTAACATAACTGGTTATTTTAAGTTATAAGAGCTAGTTGGGAACTAACCTAAGCTAAGGCCAAACTTTTATGCTTAATAAGAAGTCTCTATGTCATTATTTGGGAGTTGGTTGTCCTAAGAATTCTGATTATACTTTCTCTCTGAAACTGATGGTTTAAGGGAATTTTGTTACAGCAATAGGAACATAACTAAGGTATTCTTCATGATAAAAAGAGACTCTTGTAAAAGAAAGACTCAAGTGCAATCTTGTAAAAAGTAAGTTGTGAACACTGGAGAAGATGACATAGTGTTAACCTGTAGTAATAAGGGGCGGCAGGGCTGTGTCCCCAGCACCCCAGCCACCCGCACGGCTAGCTTTACCCAAAATAACAACACACAAACTGTATTCATTTAAACACTGCTTGGCCCTTTAGCTCTAGCCCTTACAGGCTAATTCTCACATATTAATTTAGCCCATTTCTAATCATCTGTGTAGCGCCCCTAGGTGCGCTTACTGGGAAGATTCTAGCCTATGACCATCCTGGGTTGGAGCTTCATGGCGTGCGTCTCTCTGAGGCGTCTGCTCCCGAGAGGAGAGCTGTGGAGTCTGAGCTCACTTCCTCTTCCTCCCAGCGTTCTGTTCTGTTTACTCCTCCCACCTATCTTCTAACCAATAAAATGGGCCAAGGCAGTTGCTTTATTAGCCAATGACCTTCCTCTATCATTAACCTAGTCAGACTTCAAAGTTGTATTGTAGTTAGAAAGGAAATGTCTATGACCTAACATTGCAGTCTGATGCACTCAGGTGTGAAATGTAATTATCATTAAAAATGACAGAGCTGTATCTAAAATGGACTACACCTGCTGGTATTTTTTTCTTCATTTACTCCACCTAAATAAATTTCTGTTCTCCATGTCAAGTTAAAGACAGAATGAACTATGTGTAAAAGATGAATATGGTATGTACTCATAAGTGGATTCTAGCCATAAACAAAGGACATTGAGCCTATAGTTTGTGATCCTAGAGAAGCTAAATAAGGTGAACCCAAAGAAAAGCATATAGTTATCATCCTGGATATTGGAAGTAGAATACATTGCCAGGCAAAAATTGGGATCTTGGGGGTGGGGGTAAGGAGAGATGGGGAGATGGGGAGAAAAAAGTGAGTAGGGGAGGATGGGGAGACCCTGGGGGAATGGGGTGGTTTGGGATGGAGGAAGGGTGGATAGAGGAGCAGGGAAGAAGATATCTTAATTAAGGGAGCCATTTTAGGGTTGGCAAGAGACTTGACTCTAGAGGGGTTCCCAGTTATCCATGGAGATATCCCCAGCTAGTTCCTTGGGCAGCTGAGGAGAGGGAGCCTGAAATGGCCCTTTCCTATAGCCATACTGATGAATATCTTGCATATTATGATAGAAGCTTCATCTGGCGATGAATGGAGATAGAGACAGAGACACACATTGGAGCACTGGACTGAGCTCCCAAGGTCCAAATGAGGAGCTGAAGGATGAAGAACATCAGCAAGGAAGTCAGGACTGTGAGGGGTACACCCACCCACTCAGACGGTGGGGCTGATCTAATGGGAGCTCACCAAGGCCAGCTCGACTGGAACTGAAAAAGCATGGGATCAAACCAGACTCTCTGAAAGTGGTGGAAACAAGGGCTGACTGAGAAGCCGAGGACAATGCCACTGGGTTTTGATCCTACTACATGTACTGGCTTTGAGGGAGCCTAGTCTATTAAGATGTGCACCTTCCTGGACCTGGATGGATGGGGGGATGACCTTGGACTTCCCACAGGGCAGGGAACCCTGACTGCTCTTTGGACTGGAGAGGAAGGGGGAGGGACTAGGGAGAGGGGGAGGGAAATGAGAGGTGGGGAGGAGGCAGAAATTTTTAATAATAAAGAAAATAAATAAAGACACAGGCTGTGGGGACCAGAGCTGCAGCAGACTCAGGCGGGGTGAACCAGAGCGGCGGGGACTGGGGGACCGGTGTGCAACACTGAGAACAGATTGCCCCACTACAATTAAATCAAAGAGGTAGGCCTTTTGTTGGTGAGGTCCCTGGAAAATGGGGAGCCTGGTCCTGTTCCTGAAGACCCTTCTGAGGGGTGAGAGGGATCTTGGCCCTCGGCAGGAGCCAAGAAACAGAGCGAGCACATTTTGTAAGATGAGCCCCTGGCCAGCAGGGAAACCTGATCTGGTTTTCAAAGACCCAGTAGATAGCATCGATATGAGGAGATGGGCAGACACCAAGGCAAGAATTTACCCAATAATCTGAAAAACAACATGAAAACACCAGAACCCAATGATCTTACAACAGTAGGACTGGAACACCCTAACATAGAAGAAGTGGAAAAAATTGACTTTATGGAAGCAATAGAGTCCCTTAAACAACATGTAAAAAACGCCCTCATAGAAATGGATGGGAAGTATAACAAAAAGTTTAAAGAAATGAGTAAATACGTACATGATACCCTGGGAAACCAAGAAAAAACGATCAAACAGGTAATGGAAACAGTTCAAGAATTGAAAACTGAAATGGAATCAAGCAAGAAAACACAAACTGAGGACCAGCTGGATATGGAAAATCTAGGTCAACGAGCAGAGTCTACAAAAACAAGCATAATCAATAGAATACAAGAGATAGAAGAAAGAATCTCAGATTCTGAGGACACCATAGAGAAAATAAATGCACTGATCAAAGAAAACAGCAAAAAAAGACAACAAATTCTCATCACAAAACATTCAGGAAATATGGGACACAATAAAAAGACCAAACCTAAGAATAATTGGAGTAGAAGAAGGAGAAGAGTCACAGCTCAAAGGCCCAGAAAATATTTTAAACAAAATTATGGAAGAAAACTTTTCCAACATAAAGAAAGATATTCCTTTGAATATTCAAGAAGCATACAGAACACCAAACAGACTGGATCAAAGAAAAACATCGCCTTGCCATATCATAATCAAAACACAAAATATACAGTTTAAAGAAAGAATATTAAGAGCTGCAAAAGAAAAAGGCCAAGTACCTTATGAAGGTAAACCAATCAGACTTACACCTGACTTTTCTATGGAAACCATGAAAGCCAGAAGGTCCTGGATAGAGGTACTTCAGAAACTAAGAGACCATGTATGCAAACCCAAACTACTATACCCAGCGAAGCTATTGTTCACTATCAATGGAGAAAACAAGACATTCCAGGATAAGAACAAATTTAAATAATACGTAGCCACAAATCCTATCCTACAGAAAGTAATAGAAGGAAAATCGCTACACAAGGAATCCAACATTGCCAACAATGCCTACAATAATTCAGGCATCTAGTGACCCTTCACCAGCACAACTCAAAGAAGTGAGACACACAAACTCTACTACCAAAAGCAATAAGAATAACCGGAGTAGACAACCACTGGTCATTAATATCACTTAATATTAATGGTCTCAATTCACCTATAAAAAGGCACAGATTAAGAGATTGGATACGAAAACAGGACCCAACATTCTGCTGTTTGCAAGAAACACATTTCAACCACAAAGACAGGCATCTACTCAGAGTAAAGGGTTGGGAAAAGGTCTTTCAAGCAAATGGTCCTAAGAAAAAAGCAGGTGTGGGCATACTAATTTCTAACAAAACTGATTTCAATCTAAAATCAATCAGAAGAGATCGAGATGGACACTTTATACTCATAACAGGAACAATTCATCAGAATGAAGTCTCAATCCTGAATATCTATGCTCCTAATATAAAAGCACCCACTTATGTAAAAGAAATATTACTAGAACTCAAGGCAGATATCAAACCACACACACTAGTAGCAGGAGACTTCAACACACCTCTCTCTCCAATGGGCAGGTCAATCAGACAGAAACCTAATAGAGAATTAAGAGAATTATTGGAGGTAATGAAGCAAATGGACTTAACAGACATCTATAGAACACTCCACCCAAATAGGAAAGAATATACCTTCTTCTCTGCAGCTCATGCAACCTTCTCAAAAATTGACCACATACTCGGAAACAAAGGAAACCTCCACAGATAACAAAAAAATAATAGTGTCCACATGTGTCTTATCAGATCACCACGGATTAAAGTTAGAAGGCAACAACAGTGCCACCCCCACAAAGCCGACAAACTCATGGAAACTGAACAGTCAAGTACTGAACCACACCTGAGTCAAGGATGAAATTAAGAAAGAAATTAAAGTCTTCCATGAATTTAATGAGAATAAAGAGACAACATACTCAAACCTATGGGACACGATGAAAGCAGTGCTAAGAGGAAAGTTCATAGCACTAAGTGCCCACTTAAAGAAAACGGAGAAAGCATACATTGGGGACTTAACAGCACACCTGAAAGCTTTAGAAAAAAAGGAAGCAAACGCTCCCAGGAGGAGTAGAAGACTGGAAATAATCAAACTGAGGGAGGAAATCAACAAATAGAAACACAGAAAACAGTCCAAAGAATCAATGAAACAAAAAGTTGGTTCTTGGAGAAAATCAACAAGATGGACAAACACCTATCTAAACTAATTAAACAACAGAGAGAGAACAAGCAAATAAATAAGATCAGAAATGTAAAGGGGGACATGACCACAGACACAGAGGAAATTCAGAGAATCATTAGATCTTACTACAAAAGCCTGTATGCCACAAAACTGGAAAATGCAAATGAAATGGATACTTTTTTAGATAAGTACCATATACCAATGCTAAACCAAGACCAGGTGAACGATCGAAATAGACCTGTTAGTCACGAAGAACTAGAAAGTGTTATCAAAAATCTCCCTTCCAAAAAAAGCCCAGGACCAGATGGTTTCAATGCAGAATCTACCAGAACTTCCAAGAAGAGCTAATACCTATACACCTTAATGTATTTCACAATATAGAAACAGAAGAGTCATTGCCAAATTCCTTTTATGAAGCTACAGTTACCCTGATACCAAAACCACACAAAGACCCAACCAAGAAAGAGAATTACAGGCCTATCTCATTCATTAATATCGACGCAAAAATCCTCAATAAAATACTGGCAAACTGAATCCAAGAACACATTAGAAAAATTATCCATTATGATCAAGTAGGCTTCATCCCAGAGATGCAGGGCTGGTTCAACATACGAAAATCTATCAATGTTTTCCACCATATAATTAAACTGAAAGAAAAAAATCCATATGATAATTTCATTAGATGCTGAAAAAACATTCGACAAAATTAAACATCCTTTTATGATAAAGGTCTTGGAGAGATTAGGGATGCAAGGGTCATACATAAATATAATTAAAGCTATTTACAGCAAGCCGACAGCTAACATTAAATTCAACGGAAAAAACTCAAAGCCATTGCACTAAAATCAGGAACACTACAAGGATGTCCACTCTCTCCATACCTCTTCAATATAGTGCTTGAAGTTCTAGCAATAGCAATAAGACAACATAAGGGGATCAAGGGGATTAGTATTGGAAAGGAAGAAGTTAAGCTTTCATTATTTGCAGATGATATGATAGTATACATAAGTGATCCCAAAAACTCCATCAAAGAAATCCTACAGCTGATAAACACCTTTAGTAATGTGGCAGAATACAAGATCAACTCCAAAAAATCAGATGCCTTCCTATACACTAAGGATAAGGAAACAGAGAGGGAAATCAGAGAAGCATCACCTTTCATGATAGCCACAAATAGCATAAAATATCTTGGGGTAACTCTGACCAAGGAAGTGAAAGATCTATTTAAAAAGAACTTTAAGTCTTTGAAAAAAGAAATTGAAGAGGACACCAGAAAATGGTAGGATCTCTTTCGCTCTTGGATTGGAGGGATCAACATAGTAAAAATGGCAATTCTACCTAAAATAATCTATAGATTCAATGCACTCTCCTTCAAAATCCCATCAAAATTCTTCACAGACCTGGAGAAGACAATAATCAACTTTATATGGAAAAACAGACAACCCAGGATAGCCAAAACAATCTTATACAACAAAGGATTGTCTGGGGGCATTACCATCCCTGACTTCAAACTCTATTACAGAGCTACAGTATTGAAAACAGCTTGGTATTGGCATAAAAACAGAGAAGTCGATGAATGGAATCGAATAGAAGACCCTGACTTTTACCCACAAACCTATAAACACCTGATTTTCGATAAAGGAGCTAAAAGCATACAATGGAAAAAAGAGAGATTCTTCAACAAATTGCGCTGGCAAAACTGGATGTCAATCTGTAGAAGAATGAAAATAGATCCATATCTATCACCATGCACAAAACTCAAGTCCCAATGGATTAAAGACCTCAATATCAGTCCAAACACACTGAACCTGATAGAAGAGAAAGTGGGAAGTACTCTACAACACATGGGCACAGGAGACCACTTCCTACATATAACCCACGCATCACAAACATTAAGGGCCTCATTGAATAAATGGGACCTCCTGAGACTGTGAAGCTTCTGTAAAGCAAAGGACACTGTCACTAAGACAAAAAGGCAACCCACTGACTGAGAGTAGATCTTCACCAACCCCGCAACTGACAAAGGTCTATCTCCAAAATATATAAAGAACTCAAGAAACTAGACTGTAAAAGGCTAATCAACCAATTATAAAATGGGGCACTGAGCTGAACAGAGAATTCTCAACAGAAGAAGTTCAAATGGCCAAAGGACACTTAAAGTCATACTCAACTTCCTCAGTGATCAGGGAAATGCAAATCAAGACAACTTTAAGATACCATCTTACACCTGTCAGAATGGCTAAAATCAAAAACACCAATGATAGCCTTTGCTAGAGAGGTTGTGGAGAAAGGGGTACACTCATCCATTGCTGATGGGAATGCAAACTTGTGCAACCACTTTGGAAAGCAGTGTGGTGGTTTCTCAGGAAATTTGGGATCAACCTACCCCTGGACCCAGCAATATCACTCTTGGGAATATACCCAAGAGATGCCCTATCATACAACAAAATTATACGCTCAACTATGATCATAGCAGCATTGTTTGTAATAGCCAGAACCTGGAAACAACCTAGATACCCTTCAATGGAAGAATGGATGAAGAAAATATGGAATATATACATATTAGAATACTACTCAGCAGTAAAAAACAAGGACTTCTTGAATTTTGCATACAAATGGATGGAAATAAAAAACACTATCCTGAGTGAAGTAAGTCAGACCCAAAAAGGGGGACATGGGATGTAGAGAGTTGCGTGGAGCCACGCCTAAAAGATGGTGCTGGCTTCTGCCCTCCACGATCCCGAAAGTGCATGCTCTCTGATAAACAATTCCTTATGCGTGGACCAATGGACGGTGCCCACGTGGCAATCCAGGGTTGGTAGCCCAGGCCTATTTAAGGGCTGGGACAAGCTTTCCTGGGGAGAGAAGAGAGAGAGTAAATTGTAAAAAAGTTTCTGAATAAAACTGCTTGCAAGAAGAGTTCCGGTGTCGCATCATCCTTGCTGGTCGAGGAGGTCCCGACAATGGGATGTACTCACTCATAATTGGTTTCTATCCATAAGTAAAGGACATTGAGCCTATAATTAGTGATCCTAGAGAAGCTAAATAAGAAGGAGAACTCAAAGAAAAACATATAGGTATCCTCCTGAATATTAACCTTCATCAGGTGAGGAAAGGAGACAGAGACAGAGACCCACATTGGAGCACAGGACAGAAATCTCAAGGTCCAAATCAGGAGCAGAAGGAGAGAGAGCACAAACAAGGAACTCAGGACCGCGAGGGGTGCACCCACACACTGAGACAATGGGGATGTTCTATTGGGAACTCACCAAGGCCAGCTGGCCTGTGTCTGAAAAAGCCTGGGATAAAACCGGACTCGCTGAACATAGTGGACAATGAGGACTACTGAGAACTCATGAACAATGGCAATGGGTTTCTGATCCTACTGCACAACTGGCTTTGTGGGAGCCTAGGCAGTTTGGATGCTCACCTTACTAGACCTGGATGGAGGTGGGTGGTCCTTGGACTTCCCACAGGTCAGGGAACCCTGATTGCTCTTTGGGCTGACGAGGGAGGGGGACTTGATTGGGGGAGGGGGAGAGAAATGAGAGGCGGTGGCGGGGAAGAGACAGAAATTTTTAATAAATAAATAAATAAAAAGAAAATAAATAAAAGAGAAAAATGTTTAGGGGTAGTCATATAACATTTTTTGAGAGTATAATTTAGTTACATTTTTCTCTTTCCCTTCCTCCCTCCAAACCCTATCAAATACTCTTCCTTACTCTCCTTACCTCTTTATTAAGAAAATACTTGTACCTTAACATCATTTTGGGTTTTTTTGGTATATATATATATATATATATATATATATATATATATATATATATTTTATACATAAAAAGAAAGACATGAATGGGAAGAAGAAGCAAGATATATGCACAAAAATGCTATCACCATTGACCAGCAATCAGTGTGATTAATGAAATTGTTTTCTTTATGTTTTATGTATTTTCATTGCTTTAAGCATTTTTCTGATATTTGATTACAGTGAGTCACATTAAAATTTGTTGATCTTGAATGTGAGAAATGCATGTATATTGGAAACATCATATAGTTCAATAAAACTTATTCTCGGGGAAAATGATGAAAAGCAATCTATTTTACCATTGATTAAATCTGAATTAGTAGGGGAACAGGGAGGATAACTTGAGGGAACAGGATATGCGAGATGGAAGGAGGTCAGAGATGAGAGCAAGGAAAGAGATATTTTGAATAAAGGAATCATTATGGGGCTGTCAGGAAACCTGGGTTTAGAAAAATTCCTAGGAATCCACAAGGACCTCAGAAAAGACTTTAAGCAACAGAGGAGAGCATGCCCAAACTGGCCTTACCCTGTAGTCAGACTGATGAATATCTTAAATATCACCATAGAACCTTCATCCAGCAACTGATGGACACAGAGGCAGAGACATTGGAGCACTGGACTGAGCTTCCAAAATCCAGATGAAGAGTGAGAAATGTGAGAATATGAGGAAAGAGGTCAAGACCATGATGGGTACACTGAAACAGTGTACCTGAACTAATGGGAGCTCACCAGCTCCAGCTGGACTGGGAAGGAAACAGAACAAGTTCAAACTATTCCCTCTGAATGTGGGTGACAGTTGTATGGCTGGGGCAGACTGTGGGGCCATTGGCAGTGGCAACAGGATTTAACCCTACTGCTTGTATTTACTTTTTTAGAACTCATTCTCTTTGGATGAATACCTTGCTCAGCCTATATATAGTAAGAAGGGCTTGGGCCTTCCCCAAAGCAATGTGCCTTACCCTCTCTGAGGAGTGAATGGGGGGTAGAGTGTGGATGCTTAGGTGGAGGGAAGGGTAAGAGGGAAGAAAATGGGAACGGGAGTTGGTATGTAAAATGAAAAAAGATTATTTGTTTTCTTTTTTAAAAAGTAAATTCTTGTTTAAAATAAAAACACTACGGGAACATTTGATAATTTCTAAAAAGGTTAATTAGTATTCATACTAAAATATATGTATTTATAAAATGTTTTTCTATGTGTTACAATATAATACAGATGGTGAGTCGATTTCATCCAAAATATCTAAAGAATGTCAGTGGAGTAAATACTTTTATTTATAGCTGACCTTCAATATTTGGGATTAGAAAGCTAGCAAGCCTATTTAAGTCCAGCTATAATAAGTTAGTTATGAATAATTAGCTGAGTAATAAACAATAACAAGCAGATTGACTTAATCCTGCAGGGAATTTTTGGTAGCACTGAGGGAGTTTTAGTTTTGAATTTAAAATAGTATTGAAGATGATAAGAAATAAATATCCCCTACAAACTGCTTTTGTTAAAGGAAACTGACCCAAGAAGGACAATTGCCACTGACATTCTTGCTGCTGAAGCTAGAGTATTTTCATGGAGATATAAGCTTCATGTCATCTATGCTTGCAACTGTTTTATAGGAGTCTGGTGAGTAAAATATTATTGCCATTTTAGTAGTTCAACCCCTTCATTAGAAAACGTTTATCATAATGTATGAATATCTGCATAGAAATAATAACGTGGACACATCTTTTAAGTAAATTTTCTAACAAAAGTGACAAACAATAGACCTAAGAATCTAAATGAGATATTTTGCTACCTGGTTCACTTTCTCTAAGTCCCTGCTGACACCCAGCTATGTGCTTATACACCAAAAATTTGTGCTTAGTCGTGTGACTTTGTAAGAGTTCATGTGGTCAACTATTATATTTTTGTTCTTAATAAGTAAAATTACCTTTTCTGATTTTTACTTTGGAGGTTGCCATAGTCAAGATGAATTCTGGTTCATGGAACCAGAAGGCTTGTGACTTCTTAAGGTGCCCATGCCTCTTTCCTCACCTGTTGATGGATTTCTTGGGATCCTGTGAATATGAAGAAAAGAAGATTCCCTGCAGCAGCAGCATCTGTTTCATGCTAAATTTTTAGAAAATATAAAACAAGCGTTATCTTATACTCTTTTTGAGATGACAGTGAAACATTTAATAATTTGACAAACATTAAATTTCTCTGCTATTGTGTTTCAGCATCCAACAAAACTCAAAGCAAATGTTCTCTTTTCTATACCCAGTAAAGATAGAGGTGAACTATTTTCACAGAACAGTTTTTCTTTCTAGTTGAAATAATGAAATTAAAATTACCCCGTGAACCTCTGTACACCACTTCCATTCTTCTACATGTTTTCTTGTCTTAAGATTATTTCTTGCTCATTCTTTTAAAAAGAACTCTACACCCTTTAAAAACACAAAACAATTTTTTTGAGAACAATAGTTTCTTCAAAGCACTGATGAGGACATGGAACTCTAGGCTAACTCTATAAAAAATATTGAAGGCTAAGCTCAAAATCAAATGCAAAGTGTATGCTGGTAAGAAAACCACTTGGCTGGTCTTGTCTTAATACTATGGCTTTCCTTATTCATTGGATGTTTAGCCACCAAAATCTGATATTTATAAGTGACAAGATTCAATTTTAGAACAATAATACAGTGCTGCAAATACACAAACCACGTTATGCCCAGAACTGTGCATATTATCACACAGGAACAAAGCAATGTGGACCCAACTTGAATGCTCACCCTGCTGTATTCTAGGTTCTAACCCCTCTACTCTGACTAATTACACTCCTGGGTACATGCATTTCAGTGAAATTTTTTGCCTTGCATGTTATTTTTGTGGTCATTATAAATTAGGTAGCTTAATGTTTTACCTACTTAATCCTTTTAATAGAAAGTTTTGAATATCTTGGGATAGAATGCACATATTGGAGACATTGGTCATTCATTCTATTGTGATGTGTTTTATAATGTTAAATAGCATTTTTAACTTCACAATAACCCTCAAGGGAATTAAAGGCTCAAGAAACACCATGACATTGTTTAAATCTCTTTAAAATCGTAGACAACAGAAATATTAAAAGACATTCTTAATTTTTTTTTCGAGACAAGGTTTCTCCGTAGCTTTTGGTTCCTGTCCTGGCACTAGCTCCTGTAAACCAGGCTGGCCTCGAATTCACAGAGATCTGCCTGCCTCTGCCTCCCGAGTGCTGGGATTAAAGGCATGCTCCACCACCACCCGGCCGACATTCTTAATTCTTTTTTTTTATAAATTTATTTATTTATTAACGATTTCTGCCTCTTCCCCGCCACCCAATTCCCTCCCCCTCCCCCATTCAAGTCCCCCTCCCTCGTCAGCCCAAAGAGCAATCAGGGTTCCCTGACCTGTGGGAAGTCCAAGGACCACCCACCTCCATCCAGGTCTAGTAAGGTGAGCATCCAAACTGCCTAGGCTCCCACAAAGCCAGTTGTGCAGTAGGATCAGAAACCCATTGCCATTGTTCTTGAGTTCTCAGTAGTCCTCATTGTCCGCTATGTTCAGCGAGTCCAGTTTTATCCCAGGCTTTTTCAGACCCAGGCCAGCTGGCCTTGGTGAGTTCCCAATAGAACATCCCCATTGTCTCAGTGTGTGGGTGCACCCTTTGCGGTCCTGAGTTCCTTGTTTGTGCTCTCTCTCCTTCTGCTCCTGATTTGGACCTTGAGATTTCTGTCCTGTGCTCCAATGTGGGTCTCTGTCTCTGTCTCCTTTCCTCGCCTGATGAAGGTTAATATTCAGGAGGATGCCTATATGTTTTTCTTTGAGTTCTCCTTCTTATTTAGCTTCTCTAGGATCACTAATTATAGGCTCAATGTCCTTTGTTTATGGCTAGAAACCAAATATGAGTGAGTACATGCCATGCTCCTCTTTTGGGGTCTGGCTTACCTCACTCAGGATAGTGTTTTCTATTTCCATCCATTTGCATGCAAAATTCAAGAAGTCCTTGTTTTTTACTGCAGAGTAGTACCCTAATATGTATATATTCCATACTTTCTTCATCCAGTCTTCCATTGAAGGGAATCTAGGTTGTTTCCAGGTTCTGGCTATTACAAACAATGCTGCTATGAACATAATAGAGCATATACTTTTGTTGTATGATAAGGCCTCTCTTGGGTATATTCCCAAGAGTGGTATTGCTGGGTCCAGGGGTATGTTGATCCCAAATTTCCTGAGAAACCACCACACTGCTTTCCAAAGTGGTTGCACAAGTTTGCATTCCCATCAGCAATGGATGAGTGTACCCCTTTCTCCACAACCTCTCTAGCAAAGGCTATCATTGGTGTTTTTGATTTTAGCCATTCTGACAGGTGTAAGATGGTATCTTAAAGTTGTCTTGATTTGCATTTCCCTGATCGCTGAGGAAGTTGAACATGACCTTAAGTGTCTCTTGGCCATTTGAACTTCTTCTGTTGAGAATTCACACTGTTGCTAAGACACAAAAGCAACCCAATGACTGGGAGAAGATCTTCACCAACCCCGCAACTGACAAAGGTCTGATCTCCAAAATATATAAAGATCTCAAGAAACTAGACCGTAAAATGCTAATCAACCCAATTATAAAATGGGGCACTGAGCTGGACATTCTTAATTCTTAAAGACAGTTTTCCAAACAGGCATGTTTAAATTTTATTTCTTAGCTCTTTCATCAATACGTAAAAAAGTGTGTACACATGTGTATATGTGTTTTATCTTAAAATAAAAGTACTTATAACATTATGGACTAATATATGATTAAAAGTTCTTTGTTGCACACTAAAAATCATAACATTTTAATTTAGGTGTCTTTAATCCTATCCTGTGAAGAAGTGAATTAATGCTTCTTTTCATGTACTCTTCTGAAAACAAAACATAAAAAGTTATGTTCATAATCCATTGTTGCTTTATAGATGTATAATCAAGCAGCAAATATTAACAGGATAGAAGAAGCAAAAATATTTTAAATTACTGTAGTATATTACCTGACCTGTTTATGTCTTAGAAGTATGAAAACACAAATATCAGTAATAAGAAAAGCAAAGTCCCTTTGCCTCTCATGTAACTACATTTGAAAGATACATATGAAAAGAAAATAGGATGAAGCATTTGGAAAGGCAAAGAAACATCAGAAGAGGGAGAGAAACATGAAAAAGTTAGCTTTTCAAAATCTACTGTAAATGTGAATGTTAATGTCATTATTGAAATATTGAAAAAGAAGACATTTCAACTAGAGATTGTTTTTAAAATATTTTAGAACAAAGTATGTTTTCTATGTTTAATCATTCTAAATTTTGTATAGAATTTTCATATTATAAATGTAATTAAATTAAACAATCTAGAAACATATTAAGTTAAACATAATTTTTAGTTATTATGTCAATGTATATAAGGCCAAGTGAATCAATATTTATAGCTTTTTCAGTTACTTTTTATATAACTGCATGATATAATCTAGGATTGGAGAGATGACTCAGCTGTTAAGAATACTGGTTCCTCTTTCATAGGACCTGTTTCAATTTCAAGCATCCACATGACAGCTCACAATGGTCTGTAACTCTGGTTTTAGGTTACTGGACATTCTCACACAAACATTCAGTGCAGACAAAACACCAATGCACTTAAATTTAAAAGAGTACTCATCAAAATTGTTTAAAAAATATTTCCTATTTCAGGAGAGCTACAGAAGCAGACATAGTCCACTTTGTTCATATTTACTAAGGAGCATCTGACATGTGGGAATGTGGACTACAATATGACCCTATGCTCTTTGACAGTTGGTCATATTTTCTTTGTCTCATCTCTCTTTACAGTGAGCATCCTGAGCCGGTATGATGGAAGTGAACAGGACCCTGCTGACTGAGTTTGTCTTTAGAGGAATAACAGATCGTCCAGAGCTGCAAGTCCCTCTATTCCTGGTGTTCTTCTTCATCTATGTCATCACCATGGTGGGCAACCTTGGCTTAATCTTTCTCATCTGGAAAGACCCACATCTTCACACTCCCATGTACTTTTTCCTTGGAAACTTAGCCTTTGCAGATGCCTGCACTTCATCCTCTGTGACTCCAAAGATGCTTATGAAATTTTCAAATAGGAATGACATGATATCCCTGGGTGAGTGTTTTGCCCAATTTTACTTCTTTTGTTTCAGTGCAACCACAGAAATTTTCCTATTGGTTGCAATGGCCTATGACCGCTATGTGGCCATATGCAACCCTCTGCACTATACAGTAGTGATGTCCAAAAGACTGTGCACTGTGTTAATCAGTATGTCATATATAATTGGTTTCCTAAATCCTATAGTTCATGTGGGTTTGTTATTCAGATTAACATTCTGTAGGTCTAATATTATTGACCATTTCTACTGTGAAATCATGCCAATCTACACAATTTCTTGTACTGATCCATCTCTTAATGCATTGGTGGCTTTTGTTTTTGCTTCTTCCATACAAATCAGCACCTCTGTGACCATTGTAGTCTCCTATGCCCGTGTCCTATTTGCTGTCCTGAACATAAAGTCTAAGAGTGGCAGAAAGAAAGCCTTCTTCACCTGCAGTGCACACCTGCTCTCTGTCTCTTTGTTCTATGGCACTCTCCTCTTCATGTATGTCAGTCCTGGGTCTGGACCAGGTAAAACCCAGGATAAAATGTATTCACTGTTCTACACAGTTGTGATTCCTCTGCTAAACCCCTTTATATACAGTTTAAGAAACAAGGAAGTTTTAGGTGCTCTCAAAAGAGTCATGAAATGATCACTATCTTCTGAAATTTTCATGGTTTTAAGTATGTTTTTCTTCTCTTCTGTGGTATTTCATACTATTTGATAGTGTGTTTTGAATATAATAGAATATTCCCTATGACTATACTATACATACATGTCTAATTATGCAATTATGATTAAAATATTAAGTGAATGTTTTAAGAGATATTCCTGGTCATTTGTTGTTTTATGTGTGTACTCCCTATTGTTCTAATCCATAGAAATCTTGTCTCTGATTTTTGCCTGCTTTTGAAACTCCTTTCCTCATATTGGGTTGTCTTTCCCAGAATAAATATGTAGTTCTCAGCCTTGTCTTACTATATTTTGTTTTGTCGTGTTTTATTTTTTTGCTTATTTTCTCTTTTCTGAAAGAAAACTGAGGTAGAATGAATTTTAGAGAGAGAGGAGGTGGGGGAAGTTGGGAGGGGGAGGGGAGGGAAAACTGTATTTAGAATGTGTTGTATGAAAGATTTTTCATAATAGTAATAATAATGATAATAAAAGAAATAAAAAAGTAAGAAGGAATCTCTTATTTTTCAGTTACATACATTCTTAAATTCTTGATTTTATAGTATTTAAAATATTCTTAAATCCCTTATTTATATAAAACACACACACAGAGGTAGAGAGAGAGAGAGAAAGAGAGAGAGATTGAGTGGAAGACATCTGGCATGACTGTCTTACTGTCCCCAAGAGCCAGAGAGAGGTTCTGAATGGAGCTTGAGTTCTAGGCAGCTAAGGATGGTTGAGTGAGGGTCTTAGAATAATTCTCTGATTTTCTGGAAAAGCAACACATACTTTGATAGCTGAGTCATTGTCCCACCCCTACTTCAATTTTAATCCATACTCACTACATATTTTTTTGGAGACTGATAAGCTTTTCCCCACAGTTTTCATATATTTTAGAACTCTGTTCACTTTTTAACTGAATATATGTGTGATTCCTTTGATTACACACATACTTTTCTTCATTCTTAAGGAAGTGTCATAAAAAATCTTTTGTTTAAAATATGTGTAATTATGCCAAATTTAAAAAAATGAAACATTTAAAATAAGTATTTCTTGAGAATTATGAGTAGTCTTAATGGGCTAAAGAATTCTGTCACTCCCAGTGAAAATACACAAATTTATTAGCATAAAAACAAAACAAAAAATTAATAGAAAGCTTGATCAATAGCTCAGCAGAATAATACTTGTTGCCGAGTCTGGCAAACTGAGTTAGAACTCCAGGACCTACTTGGTGGAAGGAGACTGACTCCTCCAGCAGGTTTTTCTCTGACCTGTACACCATGGTATGTAACCACCATCAATCAAAATAATGAATGAAAAAAACCTAAAAAATTAATGGAGAATAGAAGAAAAATGTAAATTTTACAAAAATTCTATAATTTATTTTTTAACTAATATTGTTGCATACCTTTATCCTGACTTGCAGATGCCAACTGATTATAGCTCTTTTCTATATTTGAAGCATTCAACAGGTAATGTTGGAGTCCCCTCTGTGTGCTGTGATTACCATTAATGAATAAAGAAACTGCCTTGGCCTGTTGATAGGGCAGAACTTAGGTAGGCAGGGAGGACTGAACTGAATGTTGGGAGAAAGAAGGGCAGAGTCAGAGAGATGCCGAATCTTTGCTGGTTAAGTCAAATGTGGTGATATACAGATTAATAGAAATGGGTTAAATTAATATGAGTTAGTCAATAAGAAGGTAGAGCTAATGGGCCAAGTAGTACACACAACACAACTTCAGGTTCTGCAGAGAAGCCTTTATTCCACTTTCTCACACAGTATATATAGCCCTCAGCAGGAGAGGCCAAGCCAGAAAAAACAAGAAGCTTATCACATATCACCATAGGGGTAAACATCTTTAGAAAATTGCTGAAAACAACAGATTGTTTTGTTCTTGTTTTTGCTCTTGTTTTCAGAACAACCAACCACAAGAGTGCAAAACAGATCAAGTGGGAGTGCAAAGACCTGTCCTCTATGGACCCAACAATTCCTCCCTTTTTATTTTAAAAGCATGAGAGCCCCTGTCTTAGGTCTCCCTCAGATAAAAACTCTTACCCATCTATGGGAGGCCTTAATCCTTGTCTTAGGCAAGCTCTCTATAACAGGGACTTCTGAATTAACCAAGCAAGGTGCAAATGAGCTCACAGAGACTGAAGCCACAAACACATGGCCTACATCAGGTCTTCTGCATATATAGTATAGCTATTAGATCAGTTTTTTTTTTAATTGAACTCCCGAATATGAAAATGAGTGGGTCTCTGATTCTTGTGCTTGCTCTTGGGACTCTTCTCTTCCTATGGGGTTACCAGGTCCAACTCAAATATGAAAGTTCTTGCTTCATTTATTAGATCTTATTTTATAATGTTCTTTTGTCATTTCTTAGAATCCTGTTCTTTTCTAATGAGAGTCAGAAAGGGAAAACTCAGAGTGTATGACAGGTGGGAAGGAACTGGGAAGAGTGAAGGGGATAGAAATTATAATCAGGGTGTATTTTATAATAAAATAATATATTTTAATAAAAATAAGACTTTATGAGACCATCAAATGTAGAAACAAATATAAAAACTATTATTGTGAAACATATTTTTGATAAAGAATAACAGGAAAAGAAAACACTTTGGGATAGAAAAGAATTTTGGATTGTAAATTAGTTTAGATCTAACAGTAAAGGATTCTTCAAAATGTAAATGTATAAGGATGAAACTAGGATGTACTATTTAGTACAATGCATGAGTGATAAAGTGCATAGGTAGTGTAAATATGATTAAGTTTACTAATTTAAAAGCTATTAAAATTTTCTTAGGTCTCCTCACCCCCTTTTTTACCACTTCTCTTCCCCTTCCACCCTCCCTTCTCCCTTCACCCCCATGCTCCCAATTTTGTCAGGTGATCTTGTCTGTTTCTAACCAAACTAGTCTCCCTGAATGTGGTTGATAGTTGCATGGCTGAGTCAAGCTGAGGGGCCACTGATAGTGACATCAAGATTTATCTCTACTGCATGTATTGAATTTTTGGGAACCAATTCTCTTTGGATGGATACCTTGTTCAGTCTAGATATAGTAGGGAGGGCCTTGAACCTTCCACAAAGCAATGTGCCTTACTCTTTGTGAGGATTGGATAGGAGTGGGGTGAGAAGTAAATGGAGGAGAGAGTGGGAACTTGGATTAGTATTTTTTAAAAATCTAATAAATTATTTTAAAATGTACACAATAAAAACAATTTTTGAAAGAATTTTTAGGTCAAAATTAAATATACTGACAAAAAATTAATCTTGTCTTTATACTTATAAAATTAAGGTTTTATGTTTATTTTAAAAGGCAAAAAATTAGCTTCAATATAGACAGAGACTGCACTTTTGTTTCCTGGCTGCCCAGACGTGAATAATACAAAGAAACTATCTTAATTATAACACTACTTGGCTACGGTTTCAGGCTTATTTTGAGTTCACTCTTACATCTTAGCATAACACTTTTCTATTAGTATATGTATTGACATGTGGCAATAATGTTACCTCATTTTCTACATATTTTGTTTCCTCAGGGCATAGTTGGCATCTCTCTGACTCTTCCTACTCTCTCTACATGTCTTTGTTCAGATTTCCTGTCTGGCTTAACTCTGCTAAGTCATTGGCCAAAGCACCTTTACTCATTAACCAATACACAGAAGGACATCCTATGTCATCTCCAATTTTCTGTCTAAATAAAAAGGAAGGCTTTACCTTTACCATAGTAAAATTACATATACCAAACAGTTATCAAGGAAGAATTATAGTTACAATATTTAATCCATTTGGATTTGGCAAATTAAGGAAAATACTCTATCATCTATCCTGTCTTGTGTGCCTGAAGTTTTATATCTATTTTGTCTTTTATCATAACTAAGGAAAACTATAACTACATATTTTTAACTCCAACAAAGACCCCAGAAGAATATAATATTGCTTATGTAAACAGGAAGTGCATTGTAAGCAACTTCCAAAGGTCTAGAAATGATAGAGATATCTCACTGCCTGGATAGTCAAACAAAGTTTTTTTTTTTTGTAATATTGGGACATCAGTCTATCGGCCCATAATATTTAGCAGACTTTTCAATGAAGCAGGAAACTTGAAGATCTGTTTTTTCTTGCACTGGCAAAGTTTGCCATTTGCTTTCTTCTGTGTCCTGTAGAATGTCTAGTGGTTTCTTCTGTGAAGCAGGAACTCTGAAGGGTTGTCTCCCATTCTTTTGGCAAATTCAGCAGTCATTTTTCTGTGGGTCCTGCATGTCCAATTTATAGAGTATACCATCAAGCAGTCCAGGCAAGATCAGTTTCTTGCTCAAATGGCTGGCAATGTTATATTGAAGACAAATTCCATAACGAGTTTCTTTAATGATCACTAGCCTCTCTAAAGTAATTGGTGCTGCCAGAAACAGATATGTCTCACTGTTGAAAAAGGTCTAAGACCTTAAAGCTTTTTAAACGCCATATTCTGTTAGTCTTCAAAGTGTTGAAAATTATCTAACTGAAATATATCTCTTTATATCTAGAAAACCTAACTATCATGAGTATAAGATTGACTATTATAAATGACTATCTATTAATCTGTAATTTTAAATTATACATTACCTTTTTAAATGAGATATTTAAACATAATACCTTAAAGGAGAGTAGAAATATACATATAACAAAATTGACCTTAAATTTGTATCAATAAACCAAAATCCATACCAATGTATTCATTTCTGTATCATATTTCCTTGTTGTTTGTTAGAAAGAGATTTATTGTGACCATTAACTTCTTATAATCAACCACCTTTAAATGAAAACAAATATTTATAAACAATAATTTTTGGAATTTGGGTATTGTTTTTTAACTCTGCCTACTCTCTTTATATATCTCTGCTAAGCCACTGGTCAAAACAGCTTTATTCATTAACCAATGAAAGTGACACATATACAAAAGGACATCCCACATCACTGGTAAAACAAAATTTTATGCTCTATCCATCTATGTGATGGGTATTTGAAATCAGTTGAATAGAATGTATCTCTGTGCCTCAAGCATATGCTTAAAAATATGTCTTAATGCTAAATTAATGTTTTCTATTGATTTGAAATCTTCACTAACAGAATGTCATTGCCTCAGCTGTAGTGAATATTTTGACTACAGTCATTATTCCTACTTGAAGAATTCTTGCTAAATAATATATTTTATGGGTTTTTGTTGTGGATATTGTTGCTTTGCTTTGTGAGGAAAAACATAAACTTTGGTAGGTAAGGAGGTGAGGAGTATCTGGGAAGAGTTGGTGGAGGGGAAAGAATATGAGCAATATATATTTTATGAAAACATTTTAAATAAAAAATATTAAATAACCTTTAAAATGACTCAGAATTATATGATATTAAAATAATTTAAACAATTTTATTCATTTAAATGCTAAAATTTGGTAACTTAAATAAATATGATGAAATATTGACCTCTTCAAATGTCTTGTTAAACCTCACATAAACAGTAATTTGAGGGCTGGGAAGGTGGGTCAATGAGTAAGAGAGTTTGCTGTGCAAGCACATTGTATAAACCTAAGTTTGAATCCTCTATCCAAAAAGTCAAAGTCACCAGTAGCTAAAGCAAAGCAGAATCTGGAGACCAGAAGATCACTGGGACTGGCTGGACAGAAGCTATCCTCAAGGTTAGGTGAGAGATTATGTCTCAAAATCACTAAGTTGGAAAACGAGAAGCAGGACAACTGATACCTTCTTCTGGCCTCTCTCTCTCTCTCTCTCTCTCTCTCTCTCTCCCTCTCTCTCTTCCAATCCCTCACACCCGCACACACCCACCCACCCACACACCCACACACCACACATTTCTGTGAATAAAGAGAGAAGTTGTTGCAACCGCCTCGGCCAGCAAGGAAGACGCAACACCGGACTCTTCTTTCAGCAGTTTATTCAGGAACCTTGAACAATACCGGGGAAAGCCAACCCACAGCTAAAGTAGCCCCTGGTCAGCCAGTCCCAGCAAGCTACGTGGGAAATGCGGATAGGTCTGGGTACACGAAAGCAAGCCACATTCTCAGTTTAGACCATATATGGAATGGTATGTAACTTAGACCACCTTATCAGCCTTAGCCATATATGGGAATAGTATGTGATTTACAGCACATTCCCAAAAGGGGGTGATGGGCAGAAAGGAGCACCACCCTCATGGCACTGCACAATGCAGCCCTCTACAAGAAGTTACTACATAAGGTAAGACCTTCACTTAGAACCAAAAATCTCTGTAGAGAAAATATGGAATATAAGTTTTCTTGTTATTATTACAAATAAACATAAATTTGCAACTTTTAGCCATTAAATAGAAATGCATTAAAAGTAGTGAAACATATTTTTGAAGAGTACAAACATATTTTAAAGAAGGGATTTATAAAAAAAAGATTTCCTTAGGGAATATAAATTCAAACCACTATTAAATTTATATAACTGTAAACACCACAGTTTGCTTATGTTACAAGATTTAATTTGTTGAATTAATTTTAATTTATCTGCATGGATTTAAAATAACAAATAATGAAAATCTACATTTAAGAATGCATTAATGATTTAGAAATCTATAATATTTCTGACAATAGCACAGACTATGTTTACATAAAGATTTCATTATTTAACAGTATATTAGCATGCTATGTGTGACAATACAAGACTAGAAATTTTGATTTATTTTTAAAAATAAACACCAAGTATTTCTCAGAAAATCATTTATGACTTTATGAGTTTTCTCAGAGCACCTAAAACTTCCTTATTTCTTAAACTGTAAATAAAGGGGTTCAACAGAGGAATCACAATGGTGTAGAACAGAGAATACATCTTATCCTTATATTTATTTGGTCCAGACCCAGGGCTCACGTACATGAAGAAGAGAGTGCCATAGAACAAGGAGACAGAGAGCAGGTGGGCACTGCAGGTGGAGAAGGCTTTGCTTCTGCCCCTCTCAGACTTTGTTTTCAGGATGGAAAAGAGGACACAGGCATAGGAGACCATGATACTCGTGAAGGTAATAGCTTGTATGACAGCAGAAAAAATGAACACAACTAATGCATTAATAGATGGGTCAGTACAAGAAAGTGTATAGAGTGGCAAGATCTCACAGTAGAAATGATCTATTATATTGGACCTGCAGAATGTTAATCTAAATAATAATCCTACGTGGATAAGTGGATGCAGAAAACCAATTATATATGAAACACCTATCAGGCAAGTGCACACTCTATTGGACATCACCACAAGATAGAACAGAGGGTTACATATGGCAACATAGCGGTCATAAGCCATCATTACCAGAAGAAAACATTCTGTGGTGGCACTGAATCCAAAAGCATAGTATTGGGCCATGCATTCATGAAGGGAAATCATTTTATCATGGTCTAAGATGTTGACAAGCATCCTAGGAGTCACCGAGGATGAAGTACAGGCATCTGCAAAGGCTAAACTTCCAAGGAAAAAGTACATAGGAGTATGAAGATGGGGATCCTTCCAGATGAGAAAGATTAAGCCAAGGTTGCCCACCATGGTGATGACATAGATGAAGAAGAACACCAGGAATAGAGGGACTTGCAGCTCTGGATTATCTGTTATTCCTCTGAGGACAAACTCAGTCAGCAGGGTCTTGTTGACTTCCATAATATCCCCTTAGGCTGCTATTGCAAATAAATTTAGATGAAGAAATTATGACCAAAATTCAAGCAAGGTGTAATTGATGTCAGAGTCACATTTTCTCTCTCAGATGCTCATTAATCAACCCATATAAGTATAAAATATTTCTTATTTTACAAATACACCTAACATATGATGCTTCTTAGAATTATTTTTGAGATAAAGTGAATTTTAATGGTATGCTTGTATGAGAAATATTAAGGAATAGCCTAAAGACACCAATAAGGTCTTAGTGTATCATCATAGTTACTCAAGTTCCATAGATAGTTGTAATGTTTATACACAAGAAAGAATGAAAAATAATTAATGCTTATCCAGTAAAGCTACTTTAACAATACTGATAAAAGTACAAAGCTGCATAATAAATATCTCAAATGTTTCTTACCTTCTTTATACTGAAGAACAAAAGCAGAAAGTTTAGTTTTAAAAATATATTTTTAATAATTAATTTTATCTAAGACAAACAAAAAGATAAAAAAAATAATTTCAACTCTTATTTCAAATAAATATTTTTTCAAGAAAATTTTACTGAGAAATTTTTAGTTCATTTAGGAAACTATTTTGTATCTTCTACATTGTGATACTATAATACTTATGACATAGAATTGATAACATGTGATATGCTCAAGATGTTAAAATAACTATAAGAGAAAACATACATGTTCACACACTCAAGTTATTTGCTGCATATTACAGATCAATACAAGTACTGTACATACACTTTTCAACTCCAAAGAGAATGCAGCTGATAAGGCCTTTTAATAGTTTGATTACACATGCTTCTAAGGAGATTGTGACAATTGTACAGTTATTCCTATAGTATACAAAGGGAGTTTTCAAGGTTAGAATATAACTTTACAAAAGAAGCCACAACTCTGCAACAAATAAGTTCATGAAAATAAGGGAAAAAATAAGGAATAAAGGGAAGAACATACCAGTTGGTTACCCAAAACTAATTGTTCAGCCCTGAACACATATACAAAAATAACATTATACAGATTTAGAAGGTTGTTTTGATGAAAATGGGAACACATACATGTATGTAAGTGTATATACACATATATGTGCATAAAACAATTAAAGAAAAAGAAGGCATAAATTTGAAAGAGAGCAGTGGTATAGAGTGTATGGGAAGAGATGGATAGAGATGAGGGAATTATGTAATTATATAAGAATCTCAAAAATACTCCATTCCATTGATCGACTTCTCTGTTTTTATGCCAATACCAAGCTGTTTTCAATACTGTAGCTCTGTAACAGAGTTTGAAGTCAGGATGGCAATGCCTCCAGAAGTTCCTTTATTGTATAAGATTGTTTTGGCTATCCTGGGTTTTTTGTTTTTCCATATAAAGTTGATTAATGTCCTCTCAAGATCTGTGAAGAATTTCGATCGGATTTTAATGGGGATTGCATTGAATCTATAAATTGCCCTTGGTAGAATTGCCATTTTTACTATGTTGATCCTCCCAATCCAGGAGCAAGGGAGATCCTTCCATTTTCTGGTATCCTTGGGGCTAAGGGGAAATGGGGTGAGAAACGTGAGAAGGGGAGAATGGGGGGAGCTTGGGGGAATGGGATGGTTGGGATAAAGGAAGGGTGGACACGGGAGCAGAGAAATATATATCCTAATTAAGGGGCCATCTTAGGGTTGGCAAGAGACTTGACTCTAGAGTGGCTCGCAGGTGTCCAGGGAGATGTCCCCAGCTAGTACCTTGAGCAACTGAGGAGAGGGAGCCTGAAATGACCCTATTCTATAGCCATACTGATGAATATCTTGCATATCACCTTAAAACCTTCATCTGGCGATGGATCGAGATAGAGACAGAGACCCAAATTGGAGCACCGGACTGAGCTCTTAAGATCCAAATGAGGAGCAGAAGGAGGGAGAACATGAGCAAGGAAGTCAGGACCATGAGGGGTGTACCCACCCACTGATACGGTGGAGCTGATCTATTGGGAGCTCACCAAGGCCAGCGGGACTGGGAATGAATAAGCATGGGATGAAACTGGACTTTCTGAACGTGGTGGATAATGAAGGCTGATGAGAAGCCAAGGACAAAGGCACTAGGTTTCGATCCTAATACATGAATTGGCTTTGTGGGAGCCTAGCCTGTTTGGATGCTCACCTTCCTGGTCCTGGATAGAAGTGGGAGGACCTTGGACTTCCCGCAGGGCAGGGAATCTGGACTGCTCTTCATTCGAGAGGGAGGGGGAATGGAGTGGTGAGGAGGGGGAGTGGGGGAGGGGAGTGGGGGGAGGGGGCGATGTGTGCTAGGAGGGGGAGGGAAATGAGAAACGGTGAGGAGGCAGAAATTTTTTTTACAACAACTAAGAAAAATAAAATAAACAAAAAAAGAGAAATACATCACTGTAAAAAAAGAATCTCAAAAATAAAATTACATTGAAAATAGTCACAATAAGCAAAAATTAGCAGTGTCATCATTATCTGGATTCTACTTAAGTGTTCAAATTACAAGTTTTTTTTAAAGAGAAAATCAGTTGAGGAGAACATGATAATTCAAATTAACACAAAATATCCTTGACAAAGATTCATAAAGCAAAGTAAATTCTCAAAATATGCTTGAAAGTTTCACAAACTGGAAAATAGTAAGAAGGATAGATTCTGCAAAATTTGGGCTTGAGGAGGTGAATCCAAGTCAACATTGTCCGTTAAACATTTAGTCAATGACACATTATGCATGATTATGATCATAAACTATGCTTCAGCTATTCAATTTCTTATATTGCTGAAACACACCTATGTTTTTGCCTCTATATTATATTGGTAAATTCTTTATGTACTTAGGTAAATATTCCACACTTCAGTTTGTGACTACCAAAAGCTGATTTTCTCAAAGCATGCGTTTTCCAATTACCCAACCCTACTATGGAAAACTGAGAGTTAGTTTAAAAAAGCCTGCAAAGAATAATCTTGAGACAGTAAAGTATATGGATGTACTAAAGGATTTTTTTCTGAAACAAAAAAGTAATATTGTTATATTATAGAAATTATTCCTTTCCATTTTTGTTGAGAATATGAAACAAAATCTTTGGGCTTTGACTAGACAACATAACATAATAACTAACAGAGAAGATTACTGTGAGTCTAATAATTATTTGGTATTCTACACTAAATCTGCAGAGGCATCAGATTATCCTTATTTAGTATCTGCAGTGAAAGTGGCTCTTAAGATACAAGAGTATTCTACATATTTCTAGGAATGATATCTAAAGCATGATCCAGGTGAGTACAGTACTCAGTATTCAAAGATCTCACACACTTATATGGTTCTCGGCAGTTGGGCAAGTCTTCCTGCGACAGGACGGTTTGAAATGTCAGTGCCAGAAAACATTTACTTAGTAAAATATCCAGGATATTGGTTCTATATTCTTATCTTACAGGAGCATGCATGTGCGCGCGCGCACACACACACACACACACACACATTTAATTTCAAAATCTTTGATCCTCAGTTACCAAATCTAAACAACTGTTTTATCTGCAGTATTACAGCTTGTGAATCTTGTTTTATTTTTTCTATAAAGTTTTGTCTTCATCAATAAGCATACCCTCATCAATCTTAATCCATGGTTTTTCATTGATGTCAATAAGCAGCACAGCAAAAAACTAAGCACAGAGTTCACACATTTATATGATTAGATTCAAATTCCTGTGGTACAAATACCTAAGTGTATGCATAAGGATTAAGAGGACCAGACAAGATATTTCAGAGTTTTTCACAATCAGTTCTGCTTTCTATTTTATTTGGTATTCCACAGATCCCCTCACCAAATATCTTAGCATATTAGCACTTTTATGAAAAGACACTTAGTATTGAGATATTCTACTTTAAAAAATAATTTCATTCAAATAAAATACTCTATCTTACCTAATGTCTACATGAAGACATACTCATATGGATACGATGAGATATACATCATCATGAAGAACGCTTATGGTGAAGCATTAAGACAGCATAGGAAATTTTTCTCTTCATGTCAATTCTCCTTTAAAAGCATTTGGATGGAATGATTTTTTTTTCACATCTTAAATGATGCTTGTGAGGTCAACACTGAAATTCCTTTAATACTAACAGAATCCCAGTAGAATAACCAGTCTCCTGACAGTATTCAAAAATTAAGAAGTCACTTCTAACAAACCTATTATAACAATTGTTTCCATGTTTTCTTTTGTTTGAAAACAAAAGCATTACAACATAATGATAATAAAACATACATTCCATTAAGAGTATTTTTTAGAGGTACTGACTTTCTAACTTGGCTGCAGATATGAAGTAAGAAGCCAGGAAAAACTACAAGACAGGTGACATAGATACTGATGGCTGTATATGGGAACAACTCTAAGACTGGATGAGACATGATTCATCTTGTTGGCTACAAAGTCCTTATGGCTTATTGAATATCATTCTTTCCAATGACATGATTAGAGATTTATATTACAATTTGGTTATATAGTCCAAATTGCTTTATAAAGTTGAGAGATGTCTTATGCCAGTTCAGTCACAAAACAGAAAGTCATCTTTAGCTGATTTGTGCATACCACACATTCCATGATTGTATTAATGTACATCTGTATGTTACCTTTAAAAGTTTGTGTATGTTTTGGAAAATAAAGAGGACCAGACATCAGTGAGGAGAAGTAGCCAGCTTATCCATCCTCTCAGAATACATCTGTTGCAGTTTCCTAAAAATGCTGCATCTAGAACAACTTCATAGTGGCTAGACAAGATGGTCCAGTCTCATAGACTACTTCAGCCAGGATTTCAGTTAAGCCCTGCATTTCCCATCACACACAGACCACACAACAAATGAGACAGCTCTCCCTGGCCTTTAACATTATTCCAGTTTTCTCAGGGCTCCCAAAAGATGCACTTGCCTACAGACAGCAGGAAATAATTTTAAGAACATGGTACCCACATTTCCCAAAGCTGTGGTGGGTGGCT
Organism: Microtus oregoni; assembly: GCF_018167655.1. Lineage (NCBI taxonomy): Eukaryota > Metazoa > Chordata > Mammalia > Rodentia > Cricetidae > Microtus > Microtus oregoni. The sequence continues at coordinate 29,329,505 of NW_024543089.1, forward strand.
TTTGGTTATTCAGCAGGTGGTGAACATTTGTTATTGTTGTGGGGGGTAGGTGCAAGTTGTTATTGGTCATAGTCAGGGCAGAAACTAAACAATGAAGGCTACATTAAGGGCTTTATTTCCTTCTCTTCTATCTAGTGAAAAAATGGCTTAGGGATATAGGAATGATGGAATAAAAGGGTAGATTAGTAAATCTACCTTTAAACTAAAAAGCAACTACTAGTCTCAAATATTTTACATTGATGTGGAATTTTGTATATTGATACAAATTTAAGGTTATTTTTGTTATACCATTCTATCTATCATCTATCTATCTATCTATCTATCTATCTATCTATCTATCTATCTATCTATCATCTATCTACTTTGTTTAGGATATTGTACTTATTTAGCTAATTTAAAATTCAGCATAAGGTTCTACTCCTTGAAAGCAATTATTATAAACTATTTAGGATAATTAAGAAATGCAGGTTAGTAGTTACTTATCTATAACAATCAAAGTTGTATTCATGTTAGATTTGTTTTCAAGGTTAAACAGAGATATGTTTCAGATATATAGATTATTTTCAAACACCTTAGGGATTTACAGAATATGGCATTTAATGTTTTAATAATAAATTTTTTCATGACAGTGAGATATGTCTGCTACTGGCAACACCAAGCTATTTCAGAGAAGATTTTGGGCATTGGATACCCTCCATATGGAGCTTGCTTTCGATGTGGCAAAGCTAGCCACTGGAAAAGAACTCTCCATGCCTCAGCTGCTGACCATATGCTCTCCAAATTGGATAAGAGGGAACAAAGGTAGTCAACTGTTAAACTTTGACAAGTTTTTTAAACTTTGATAAGTAGGCCAGTTTTTCAAAATTTATGCTGTAAAGAAAAGTCTATTAGGTATTTTAGGTTTATAGACTGAAAATGGATGCCATAATGTTGCAGAGGAACTTTAGGTGACTTTCTAGGCAACCAGATATCTCTGCTATTTAAATAGGTTTGGAAGTTGCTTGTTTTGCCTTCCTGTTTACTCAGGTAGTATTTTATCCTTCTCTGGCTTCTTTTCTTTCTTTCTTTCTTTCTTTCTTTTTTTTTTTGATTTTTTGAGACAGGGTTTCTCCGTTTTTTTTTTTTTTTGGTTCCTGTCCTGGAACTAGCTCTTGTAGACCAGGCTGGCCTCGAACTCACAGAGATCTGCCTGCCTCTGCCTCTTGAGTGCTGGGATTAAAGGCATATGCCACCACCGCCTGGCCCTTCTCTGGTTTCTATTGGGGTAAAGACTAAATTATTAACAGTTTTAGTTTTCCTTGTAACCAAATTCAGAAAAGAAACTTACAGAGAGATATAAAGTTTATAGGGTTGAGAAATATAAAAGTTTAAGTGGTTTATATCAAGGAAAATATTTTAACTTCTAAAAGGATTATTTTTAGGTAGGTAACAAGTTATGATTAAAAAATGGTTTAGTTATAGACCATTGGAATCACCAAGATAGGATAGATAATAGAGTTTTTTTTCTGAATTTGCCAAATACAAATGGACTGGACATTGGGAACGCAACTCTTACTTGATAATTGTTTGTATTGTATATATTTTTACTGTGGTAGCATTAAAATCTTTCCTTTTTATTTAGACAAAAGGGGAAAATGCTGTGGGATAATATTTTTGTAAACTATGAAGTACCTCAATGTTTTACCTCACCTTCTTAAAGCATCTTCTGATTGTTCTAAGAAAGAACTGAATGGCTGATAACCAGGCAAGAGAGGATAGGTGGGACTTACAGGGAGAGCAAAGAACCCAGGGGAAGAATCTGTAGTGGGGATTCACCAGCATGATGCAGAGGAAATTGAACATACAATATGGAGAAGAGGAAATAAGCCACCTGGCAGAACATGGATTAATATAAACAGGTTAACTTAACATATAGGAGTTATGGGGGAACAAGCCTAAGGGAAAGCCAAGCTTTCATACTTAATAAGAAGTCTTTATGTGATTATTAGTTGCTGGTGGTCCAAAGAAATTTCAGCAGTCCTTTCTCTCTGAAGTTGATAGTCTAGTGTACTCTGCTGGAGCAACTAGAACAAAAGTAAAGCCCTCTTACTGAAAATAGAGAATCTTGAAAAAAAAAGACTCTAGTGCAATGTTGTAAAAGATAAGTTGTAAACACCAGAAAAGATGACATAGTGTTAACCTGACCAGACTTTAAAGTTGTATTGTATTTAGGAAGCAAATGTCTGTGGCTTAATGTTGCGTCTGATGCACTCAGATGTGAAATGCTATAATAATTTTGATCCTACTGCATGCACTGGCTTTGTGGGAGCCTAGCTTGTTTGGATGCTCACCTTCCTAGACCTGGATGGGGGGGGACCTTGGACTTGCCACAGGGCAGGGAACACTGACTGCTCTTTGGACTGGAGAAGGAGGGGGAGAGAAGTAGGGGGAGGGGAAGAGGAGTAAGGGGAGGGGGAGGGAAATGGGAGGCCGGGAGGAGGCAGAAATTTTTTCAATAAAAAAAATATATAGTGATTTCTTTAAAATGGCCTACCTCTGCTAGTATTTTTCCTTAATTTCCTCCATCTAAATAACTTTGTTTTTACCATGTCACCTTAGAGATGGAATTAACTATGTGTAAAAGGTTTTATTTGTGCATATAGAGTTAAATTAAGTTTCCAGTGAATAGAACATATCTCATTTTTTTTCTCTCTTCAACTCTATTCCCTTGTAAAAGAGATGGGCAGCTTCACTTCTGAATAAGTCAAACAGGCACCAATACAATTCAAGCCATCATTAAGTGTGTGTTTATCATGACAACAATGACAAGTGCTTCACTTTCATGCTCCCATTTCCCCCACTCTGGAAATATTGTAGACACATATTAGTAACTTTACTTTGTTAGTGGGGAAATTGAGGTTAAGAATATTTATTTGATCAATATATTAGATGCAAAATATGCAAGTTTATATGTTCCAAAAAGTATGAAATCAGTTCCCAAAACAAGTAGATCTACTAGATCAGCACCTTGAAGAAATGTATTCACTGTCATGTCCACTGCAGTGTCTTTTGCAATGACCAGTGTATTGAAGTACCTTACCTGCTCATTAATGGGTAGATTGACAAGCTAAATGAGGTGAATAGGCCACTATTAAAGAGTTGGAAAATCTGTAATTTTAATAACCACAGATGAACCTGGAAGAAATGTCAAATAAAATTGAATAGGACCAGAAGGCCCAGTACTTCATAATTTCATTTAAATGAAGAATCTAAAACAGTGGACAAACAGAAGAGTAGACATGTAGTTACAAGATCCTGGAGAGTTGACAGACTGAGGAATCATTTTAACTGAAGTTTTCAGTGAGATAATTAGATAGATAGATAACCATGATATACAGCATTCATGTATCAAGACATCACTTTGCACTGAAAAAATGCAACCATAATTTTTCAAATTTCAGGAAAATTTCAGGCAACTTTATAAATTATGAAATGTTACAATATTTTCAAATACATGTGGCTCATGAAAATACATTTTGAGTGAGGTAACTAAGACAACAGGAAGACAATTTTTACATGTCCTCACTCATATGTGGTTTTTAAACATAAAGCAAAGAAAACCAGCCCACAAATTACAATCCCAAAGAACCTAGACAACAATAAGGACCCTAAGAAAGACACACATAGATCTGTTCTGTTTTAATGAGAGACCAAAAGGGAGTGGATTTATATGGAAGGGGAGGTGAGGAAGATCTGGGAGGAGTAGATGGAAGGAAAACTACAATTAGGATATAGCCTATGAGAAACAGATCTATCTTCAATAAAGGAAAAATTTAAAAAAGCATTTTGAAGAAAAAGACTTCCAAAATCTTTAAAATATTCATAGTCTCTTTAAAATTCTCAAATTGACAGTCTCAACTGTGGTCACCTGATTATATATATATATGTGTGTGTGTGTGTATTCTGATATATGTTACAGAATATATTATAAGATATTTATTCCAAGAGGAAGAACCAGAGTGACAACAATAAGTTCAAAGTAGATATTGTCAAAGGATTTAAAATATTCTTTGTGAAAACCTTGCATTTATCAACTTCTCGTTGTTAAGATAAATTGATATAGATAATAAACTATATTGGTAGGGTGATAGTTCTTTCATGGCCAGTATCTGACTTCATCAAACCAGAATGTCAGAAATATTATCAAAGGAACCCCTGGGCAACTATTTCTCCAGTAGGAACATTTGATCATCTGCAGTTCTTTCAATTACCATCTTATATGAGTGATATCTACATACATATAAACAACAGTGTGTGTTTTTTGGTGGATAAGTGTTTTGACCTTCTGAAATCCTGATGATCTCATCATAAACCAAACAATAGTAAGACATTTTTTTCTCCTTTCAGAGAGCCATGCATGAAATTTCAAACTACTAAAAGCATGGTTTTACAACCTATATTTGCTTCAGAAACCAACAGGGTGATATTATTGAACTGACTTGGTATTACTTTGTTTCCTAATCATCTGAGAAAAAGTCATTTTAAAAAAATCATTCTAAATTTGAAATGAGCAAAGTCTTGCTATTATAGGGGTTTTAAGTTTTACTGCTGCCATGTTGTTCTTAGTGGTGTTGCATATGTTCTTACTTTTTCTACTCATCTTTTCTTCTAATAGGTGTGGTTGGGGCTCTCTAAGATTCTTTTGATTAATCTTCTAGGTGCCAGTGACTCTAAGCTCAGATGGTTGTTCCTGTGGTACAGTCAGTGCCACAGTTCCAGTTACCCTTTTGGTCACTCTGTGTTCCTGGAGGTCACTCAGTTCCAATAGGTGTGGTTGGGGCTCTCTAAGATTCTTTTGATTAATCTTCTAGGTGCCAGTGACTCTAAGCTCAGATGGTTGTTCCTTGTGGTACAGTCAGTGCCACAGTTTCAGTTACCCCTTTTGTAACTCTGTGTTCCTGGAGGTCAATCAGTGCTCCCAGGCTTTGCTTCACTTTCTTGGGGTTTGCTGTCTCGGACCTAAGGTCTATGTTGTTGGCTCAGACCTGTTCCAGTAAATATCCTTGTTCTGGATCTGTTCTTGCAGAGGTTCCTGTCTTGGGGTTGGTTCTGTAAAGGACTCTGGCTCCAATCTTCTACTTTGGAGTTCCCAGGCTCATGTGCATCTAGACCAGCAGAGGATCTGGCTCAGGCTTACACCCTCAGAGGTCCCAAGACTTACTCTCAGATCTGCAGAGGTTTCTGGTTCCTTCCTATTCCTTTTGATGTCCCAGACCAATGCCCAGACCCAAAGAAGTACTGACTCAGGCCTACTTTCTCGGAGGTCCCAGATTCATGCCCAGATGTGTTGAGGTCCTGGCTCAGACCTAGTTCCTTGGAGATCATAGACTAACACCTAAACCCACAGGGGTCCTGTTTTAGGTCTACTCCCTTGAAGGACCCAGATTCACATCTGGACCCTCAGAGGTCTCTGTCTCACTTGCTCAGTGGTTGTCCCCTGTACATGTTCCTGTGGAGTTCACTGTCTCAGGTCTGCTCTGGCCCAGGTCACTGGCTCAGTGCCCAGCCAATAAATCCATAAAACATATCTGCACCTATGGCTCAGGGAACATGTGGAAAAGAGGAACAAAAGACTGTAAGAGGTAGAGTATCAGGGAGTGTTCTGTGAAACTGTGTCTCCAAGTAATGTCAGAAGCTACACCCATAAAGTCTCACCAACATTGCTGTCAAAACATGAACCAAGCAAGGACAGCAACAACATACATTCCAAAAATGATGAAGGTAAGACCATGAGGCCAATGTAGGAAAATAGTGAATTATATGCAAATTACAGGCAAGTATAGGTTGATAAAGTATGATGAGAGGGGGTAAAATGATCTTCCCCATTTATATCAAATAGTGAAGAAAAAAGGTCAAGAATTTGAATAAGAGCAAGGAACGGTATGTAGGAAGGTTTGAAGGGAGGAAGGGAAAGAAGAAATGATATAATTACATATAATTCCAAAGTTAAAAGAAAAAAGAGAGAATAAAAAGAGCTAGAGCCAGGTGGGGCAAAAATGCAAAGTTCCAAACATGCAATATGAGTGTTTCCAAACATTTAATATAAATTTTTATGTTTAATTTTATTAATTAAATTTATTAATTTACTTTATATCCTGAGTGAATTTTTCCCTCCCTCCTCTCTCCCATTTATTCCCCTGTTTCTTATGCCTTCTCCTAATTCACTCCTCCTCTGTTTCAGAAAGGGGCAGGTCTCCCATGAATGTCAACAAATAATGGAATATCAATTTGAGGTGGAACTAAGCCCCTCTCCTTGTATCAAGGCTGGGCAAAAAAATGTAGTGATAAGGGCGGCGGGGCTGCGTCCCCAACACCCCAGCTGCCTGCTAGCTTATGCTCAGAAATAACAACACACAAATTGTATTCATTTAAACACTGCATGGCCCTTTAGCTCTAGCCCTTACTGGCTAATTCTGATATCCCAATCAACCCATCTCTAATAATCTGTGAGCACCGGTCTTACTGGGAAGATTCTAGCCTACATCCATCCTGAAAAATTTCTGAATGGTTTAAAGTGTGTTAAAAATATATGCAGACTAAAAGTTGAAGTTCTTAAAACAAAAAAAGGAAGAGAGTTGTTGTGTGTGGTAGTACACACCTTTAATCCCAACACTTGAAAGGCAGAGGGAGATTGACCTCTGTGACTTCAAGGTGTGGTAGCACACACCTTTAATCGCAGTGCCTAGAGGCAGAGACAAACAGTTCTCTGTGAGTTCAAGGTGTCCTAGTGTACACCTTTAACCCAATGCCTGGGAGGCAGAGACAGGCGGATCTCTGAGAGTTCAAGGACAGCCTGGTCTACAGAGTTACTTCAGGTCAAACATACAGAAAACCTGTCTCAAAAAGCAAAAAGTTAAAAGTAAAAATAAACAAAATAGAGGTTAAAACAAAGCTGCACAAAGATGGAAAATACACAGAGAATTTTGATACTGTAGGCTATTATGCTCTCTTTAAATTATTTGAATGCTGAGGAAAGAGCAACAGCTGATGAAAGATATTTATTTATGAATGCTTCTGAACTAATCCAACATAGATATTTTGATGCCTTGACTTTGAAATTTGGATCTAAGGACATGATGCTTTGGAAAGGAGTTTCTTATTTTGTTTTCACAGAGGATGAGACCCTGTTCATTTCTTCTATTCCGATATGGTATGATGGACCACACCCTCCTGAAGGGTTGCAGTGAACATCTTCAGAAAATTGCTTCGCTCAGCTTCCAACTAAGATGAAACTAGCACACAGGTTATACCATGAAAGACCTAATTAACGACGCCTCCATTCAGCAGGAAGCAGTTTGGAGAGAAAAAACTGCGCCCATGTTCCCAAATATGGTTTATAAACGTTCTTTAACATTTAAAGGGGGATATGATATAGATATGAATAATTTGTATTAGTATATATTTTGCTTTATTGATAGAGATTTAAGGTCAATTTTGTTATATGTATATGCATATTTCTGCTATTGATTAAGATATTGTGATTGTGTAGTTCACTTAAAATGTAATATATATATATATATATATAGCTTGTTAATAGATAATCATAATAGTCAAGTTTGTAGTCATGTTAGTTAATATTTTCTGGATGTGCACAGATATATCTTAGATAGGCATTCTTCATATCTTTCAAAGATTATAGAATATGGCATTTTAAATGTTTTAATAACTAAGGACTTTTCATGACAATGAGACACTCTGCTCCTGGCAGCACCAATCTACTTCAAGAGGAAGATGGGCATCGAAGAGGCTCGTTATGGAGTTTGATAGCCATTTGGGCAAGAAACTGTTCTTGTCTGGACTATTGCATAAACTGGACACAGAGAACCCGCAGAGAGAGGACTCTTGAACTTGCCTAAAGGTGAGATGATCTTTTGGGGTTCCTGATTCATGAAAGAGTCTGCGAGACATTCTGCAGGACACAACAGATAGTGACTGAACTGTTCTGCTTCATGGAAATGTCTCTGGATACCATGGGCCTGTAGGCTAAAGATGGATGCCCCAACGGTACAGAGGAACTTTGGGTGACTGTCCAGGCAGCGAGATGTCTCTGTCATTTCTAGAGTTTTAAAAGTTGCTTTTTTCTTGTTTGCTTAGGTAGTATTGTATCTTTCTGGAGTCTTTGATGGAGTTAAGAATAGTTAGTTACCGCAGTGTAGTACTCTAGTGTGTATATATTCCATACTTTCTTCATCCATTCTTCCATTGAAGGGCATCTAGGTTGTTTCCAGGTTCTGGCTATTACAAATAATACTGCTATGAACATAGTTGAACAAATGCTTTTGTCATTTGATAAAGCATCTCTTGGGTATATTCCCAAGAGTGGTATTGCTGGGTCCAGGGGTAAGTTGATCCCGAATTTCCTGAGAAACCGAAACACTGACTTCCACAGTGGTTGCACAAGATTGCATTCCCACCAGCAATGGATGAGGGTACCCGTTCCTCCACAGCCTCTCCAGCAAAGGTTATCCTTGGTGTTTTTGACTTTAGCCATTCTGACAGGTGTAAGACGATATCTCAAAGTTGTTTTTATTTGCATTTCCCTGATTGCTAAGGAAGTTGAACACGACCTTAAGTGTCTTTTGGCCATTTGAACTTCTTCTGTTGAGAATTCTCTGTTCAGTTCAGTGCCCCATTTTTTAATTGGGTTAATTAGCATTTTAAAGTCTAGTTTCTTGAGGTAGAAGGGAAGGAGGGGGGACCTGGGAAACAGAAGATTTGGGATAAAGGAAAGGTGGATAGGGGAGCACGGAACCACAATTCTTAGTTAAGGGAGCCAGTTTAGGGTGGGCAAGAGACTTGACCCTAGAGGGGCTCCCTAGTGCCCAAGATGAGGTTCCCAGTTAGTTCCTTGGGCAGCTGAGGATTGGGAACCTGAAATGACCCTATCCTAGAGCAATACTGACGAATATCTTGCATATCCTCATAGAATCTTCATCTGGTGATGGACAGAGATAGAGACAGAGACCCACACAGGAGCACTGGACTGAGCTCCCAAGGTCCCAAGGAGGAGCAGAAGGAGGGAGAACATGAGCAAAGAATTCGGGACCACGAGGCGTGCATCCACCCACTGAGACAGTGGAGCTGATCTACGGGGAGCTCACCAAGGCCAGCTGGACTGTGACCGAAAAAGCATGGGATAAAACCGGACTCTCTGAACATGGTGAACAATGAGGGCTGATGAGACACCAAGGACAATGGCAGGGGGTTTTGATCCTACTTAATGTGCTGGCTTTGTGGGAGCCTAGCCAGTTTGGATGTTCACCTTCCTAGATATGGACGGAGGGGGGAGGACCTAGGACTTACCACAGGGCAGGGAACCCGGACTGCTCTGTGGACTGGAGAGGGAAGGGGGGGGAGAGGAGTGGGGGGAGGGGGAGAAGGGTGGGAGGAGGGGGAGAAGGGTGGGAGGAGGGGAAGGGAAATGGGAGGCTGGGAGGAGGTGGAAACTTGTTTTTTTGTTTATGTTTTTTTTTCTTCTTTTCGCAATAAAAAAAATTAAAAAAAAAAGAAAAAAAAGAATAGTTAGTTATAGTTTTCCTTAGTTATGATAAAGATTATTTTAACTTTTACTTGATAACTGTTTTGTTATATGTAATTTTGCTATGTTAAAGTTAAAGCCTTTTTTTTTTTTAAACCGAAAAAGGGGAAATGATGGAGGAAGGTAATTAGTTAAATAAAAAGAAACTGCTTGGCCCTCATTGGTTAGAAGATAGGTGGGAGGAGTAAACAGAACAGAACGCTGGGAGGAAGAGGAAGTGAGCTCAGACTCCACAGCTCTCCTTTCGGGAGCAGACGCCTCAGAGAGATGCCATGCTCCCATCTCCCAGGCAGACGCACACGATGAAGCTCCGACCCAGGATGGACATAGGCTAGAATCTTCCCGGTAAACGCACCTAGGGGCGCTACACAGATGATTAGAAATGGGCTAAATTAATATGTGAGAATTAGCCTAGAAGAGGCTAGATAGAAATGGGCCAAGCAGTGATTAGATGAATACAGTTTGTGTGTTGTTATTTCGGGCATAAGCTAGCCAGGCAGCCGGGGTGCTGGGGACGCTGCCGCGCCGCCCTTATTACTACAAAAAAAAAAACCCAGTATAAGAAATAGGCTCATGGAATCCACTCAAAGCATTAGAGACAGACCCTGCTCCCACCACTATAAGTCTTACAAGTAGATCAAGCTAAACAACTGCCACACATATCTAGAGGGCCTAGATAGGCTTCCTAACTATTGGTCAAGAGTTTGTAAGTTCCTATGATCTCAGGTTGGTTGTTTCTATGGGTTTCCTTGTGATGACCTTGATGCCTGTTGGCTCATAAAATCCTCCCTCCCTCTCTTCAACAGTATTACCTGAGTTTGGCCCAGTGTGTGTGTGTATATATATATATATATATATATATATATATATATATATATATCATCTATTTCAATCAGTCATTTGATGAAGGCTATCTGATGACAATTGGAGTAGTCACCAACTGATCACTGGAGATGGCCACTTCAGTGTACCTATTCACTATGGCTAGGAGTCTTACCTAGGGTCATCCTTGTTGATTCATTGGAGTTTCCCTCAAACACAATTTCTTCCTGACCCCAAAATTTCACCCCATCAAACACCTCTTCACGATAAAAAGTCTTGGAGAGATCAGAGATACAAGGTACATCACTGAATATAATAAAAACAACATATAGCAAACCAATAGTCAACTTTAAGTTAAAATGAGAGAAACTCAAAGCAATTCCACTAAAAACAGGAAGAAGATAAGGTTGCTCACTCTCTATATATCTATTCATAATAGTACTCCAAGTTCTAACTAGAGTGATAAACAAAAAGAGATTAAGGGGATACAAATTTTAAAGGAAGAAGTCAAAGTGGTATTATTCTTTTTAGATAGTATACACGAGCAACCTCAAATTTTTTACCAGGAAATTCTTATAGCTGATAAACACCCTCAGTGATGTGTCTAGATATGAGATTAATTTAAAAATATCAGTAGCTCTATAATACGCAAATGATAAATGGGCTAAGAAAAAATCAGAGAAACATCTCCCTTCACAATAGCCACAAATAATAAAAAATATCTTAGAATTACTGTAACCAAAAAAGTGAAAGACCTACATGGTGAGAACTTCAAGCCTTTGAGGAAGGAAAATGGAGAAGATATCATAAGATGGAAAGACTGCTCATGTTCATGGATCAGTAGGATTAACATAGTAAAAATGGCCATCTTATCAAAAACAACCTACAGAGTCACGTTTAATAAAATTTAATAACATATGTTCATGTTTTTTCATGACTAATATTTAGATTTCTTGTCAGGAAATGAACTGAGAGAAATGATGGATAATTATTTAAATAAGCATTATTATTTCAGAAATTATCTCTCATAGATCATCAACAAAAGGTTCAAACATGTGAATTATATCTCATGTTCATAAACATGTATAATATGTCATTCACTAAATCATGAACTATGGTGTTACTGACTTTTGTTAACTACCAGAGCCTCTTGGATTTAGTCTAAGTCTTAACTACTGTATATTTAATGTGCCTCTTTGTTGGACTTTAAAAGTGTGTAATAATTAAGTATCTTATTATACTATGGAAGCAAAGCTACAAAGATCAGTTTTAATACCTTGGAGGAAAGCAGTCATATCACTAAAGTTATTTTTAGAAACTGATATAACATTTCTAACAGCTGTGAAGGGCCAGTATCAAATACATAGATGTATTTAGATATTCAAAGGAGATAGTTAATGGATGCTTCAGGGATCTATAAGGGGATTTTGAGGAAATAAATGAAACAAGATTGGTGGTTTCATTTGGACTGGTATATGCTCAGGATCTGAATAGTGGGAGCTGCTGGCTCTAACCAGCTGCCTAGGCCAGAGTGGGCCTGAGATAGCATGTTCCATAGGAGCAGGAGCAGATCCAGTCCAAAGACTTTGGAAGACCAGGACTGAGCCAGTGACCTGGGCCAGAGCAGACCTGAGAAAGTGAACTTCACAGGAACATGTACAGGGGAACAACTACTGAGCATGTTTATTCATTGTGGTTTGCTATAATGGTCTCTGTCTGTTATAAAGAGAAGTTTTCTTCACGACAGATGAAGGCTACACTTATCTGTGTTCATGCTAACAAATATTTTAGACTTTAATTCGGTATTATAATGGTTTAGTAAAGTGGTAGTTGTAGGTTCTTCCTATAACTTTATTAATCCTGGGTATTTAACTAGGCTTCCAGTATCAAGCATGGTGTCCTTATTGTTGAGTATGTCTTAAGTCCAATTAGTGAAAAATGTTTGTCATTGCTAAGATATGTATGCTACCACTGTGTGCTTAGGGTTTTTAAGATATGTTGTTCTGTGTTCTGGTTCACAAGTACCATAGCCAGGTAGGACTGTTATTTGCTTCCCTCATTTTGAAACTTACATGGCTCCTTTTGGAAGGAGGCTTTTTAGGACAGCTCTAGCTCAGGTATGGTGTTTCGAGTGATAGGGCCTTACCATCTATTTCTGGGGCAGAAGAAGGGCAACATCAATATCATGTAGGGTTTTAGAAACCGTGTTTTGAAAAACTTTTTGAAACCTGTGACTAACTACTCAAATGAAAATTTCTTATTGGTGTTGTGGTTTTTGTTAGATGGTCTTTGACTCTCAGAGGGAGCATTAAAATCCCTGATGGAACATTTTTATTTTAAACATTATGTAAAGAGTTATACAAAGACTGGATAAATTCACAATCTTATCAATGTGAATGATGGTTCTTTTTTCCCCATAATCCCTCAGCACTTGTCAGTTGTTTTATAATAAGATAAATTTAATTGTAAAGCTGTTACATCTAAAACAATAGAAGAATCTCAATGGAATATGTGTTTTATTAAGTTGAAATGTTTTGATTTTCAAAAGAAAGAGGGCATATGAAAACAATTTTCATAATAGTTTCCTTGTATAGACTTCTTAATTCTTTGCATGCTCTCTGGGGAATGGTTATTCTACTGGGATTATTTTAGCAGCACTGAGGGAATTTTATTGTTAACCTCACAAGTAGCAGTTAAGATATGAAAAAAATGTTAAATTCAAATTCTTTTTAAGGAGAATTAACATGAAGAGAACAATTGCCTATGCTATCTGTATTCTTTACTTTAAGTTCTTCATGATGACTTATATCTCATGGCATCCACATCCATGCATCTCCTTGTAGGAGCTAGGTGAGGATTCAGTATTTTATTGGAATGCAAATATTTTTAAAGCAGAATCTTTTACTACTAAGTTTTTCATAAAATTGCTAATATACAAAGGATATTTCTGTTGAGAGGATTTATCCACAAAATTAAATAGCATGAAGTACTGATTGGAAAAACCCTGTAAACATCTTGTCTGGTCCTCTTAAATTGTATGCCTACACATTTAGGTATTTGTAGAGCAGGAATTTCAACTCAGTCATGAGGGTGTGTGAAGAACTCTATGCTTAGTGTTTTTGCTGTATTGCTTATTTACATCAGTGAAAAACCTTAGACTTATAGATTGCAGAAGGTATGCTTCTTGGTGAAGCCACAATTTAAAACAAGATTTATGACTTTGATTAGGGTACATAACCCAGTAATTTGGGGATATAATTGAGACTCAAAGATTTTAAATTAAAAAAGAACTCTGTAATTTAATGTCACAGAACCAATATGCTGGATATTTTACTAAGCAAATGAATCCTGACTCTGACATTACAATTCTTCCTGGTGCAGATATACTGAGATCTGCTGAGAACCATAGACGTGTGTGACATCTTACAATAGTCAGTTTGTCCTCACCTGGTTCATGGATTAGATACATTCCTAGAAATACATAAAAAGTATAAAATAAGGTATCTAAAGAGTCAGTTTCACTGCTGAAAGATATCTCAGAAAGTACAAAGTAAAGATAATCTGAGCCCTTTGGAGATTTAGTGTAGAAAATTGAATAATTATTAGATCAATATGTGTTCAATATGAAACACAAACTAACAGTTAATATGCTGTCATGTTCAATCAAACCCCAAAGTTTGTGTTTCATATTGTCAACAAAAATGAGAAGAAATAATTTCTACAACATAACTTCTTTGTTTTACAAAAAATAATTCAGCACATCCATATAATCTTACTGTCTCAAGATTATTCCTTTTAGGCTTTTATTTTTATTACTGTCCTTTCAGCTACTCATTTTGTATGTTTGTGGTGGGGCAATCAGAAAGCACATACTCTGAAAACTTCAGATTTTGGCAGTCTCAGACTATGCTATGAAATATTTAGCTAAGGCTATAAAGGACTTATCAATATGATATAGAAGCAAAAACATAAGTAGGTAGGTTATTCAGACAGCTCTTTTTGTAATAACTTGGGGTTTGTGAATCCCACAATTGTTTGCATTCTGAGAGTTAGATACCCAGGGTTCTTGTTTCTTGATGATTACCTTCTATTGCATAAAAGCAACTCAAGGACTGGAAAATATGAAGCACAGTTTATGATAATAGTCATGTATACTGTGTCATTGACTTAATTATAAACTGTAATAATACTGACTTGGATTCTCCCTGCCTAGCCTCAAGTTTCAATGGAACTTATCCTTCTCACTAGTTTATAGTTTGTGAAAGTTTCAAAAATTTTACTGTTTATCTTTGTCATACACATTTCCTATTAATGTGCTTCATTGTGTTCCTGTCCCCATTCTCTGCTTTTCTATTTAAAGAAAATTTATGATTTGAACACTTAAGTGGAATACAGATAAAGATGACCCTGGAACTTTTTCCTTTTGTGGCTTATTTCTTTACTATATATTTTATTTTTGAGATTATTATGATACAATTTCTCCCCTTCCTTTTTCCAATCCTTCCCATATACTCCCCACTCCTGCCATCTTCCTATTTCATGGCTTCTTTTTTTAATTGTTGTTGTTCAATATGTATGTATATATTAATATTCCTAGTTTTATAAATATAAACATATTTATAAATATCTAGTTATAAAAACACCATTCCCAGTCTATGTTATGTAATACACACACATACACATATATGTATATATTGCTTACTACTTAGTGTTGGAGAACCAAGTGGTATGTTCTTCACTATAAAAGACTATTTATTGCATTCAGAATTCCTTGTTTGGATGAACTCACTTGCTGTAGAATTGTGGTTTCTTTTGTAATATTACACTCTAACTTTGATATCCCCCTTTGTACTATTATGGGAGCAACTGGAGAATTGTTGCAATCTTCATAGAAGCATGTGTATTTAAATTTTTAAAATCATTTTCAGCTGCATATTTTTCAGAATTAGAAGATTTGTTTGCAGCTGTATCTTTAATTTTGCATCTTATAAGATGCAAACAAATTACAAGTGTATGTATTAGCATGTGTGCTTTCTCTTATAAGATTTATTTTAACATCTTGGCTATATCACCTCAAATATCAATTCTGTGTCATGAGCTAAGAGTTATAGTGTCATAACATACAAGATAACAAATAATTAGTTTCTTAAATGAGCCAATGACTGGTAAATAGAGTTTTATAGCAGAAATTTAACAGTATCTTTTGAAAAAAGAGTTCTATTTATTATTATTTTTGTTTCTTTTAGGAAACAATTAATGATATATATTATCAAAACTAAAGCTCTTTCTGCTTTTGTTATTCAGTATAATGAAGAAGCAGTTGAGAAATTGATTACACACTTTGTACTGCTATCACTATTGTTTAAAGCAACTAAAGCACATATGTATTATATATTTTCCATTCTTACTTGTGCATAAAACCTTATAAGTGTGCAACTTAGAGTGACTATGAGAGTACTCTAGGACCTTATTGCTATGTTTAGGTTATTACTTAATAATTCTCATAAAAACACACCATGAAAATTCACTGTACCTCAAAATCACTCTAAGAATCTTTGTATGTCAGGTATATTCATAAAGTCAGAAATATTCTATACTTATATGGGTGGATTAATGAGCATCTGAGAGAGAAAATGTGACACTGACATTAATTCCACCTTTCTTGAACCTTGTCATATTTTTCATCTATATCTCTTTACAGTGGGCAGACTGAGGGGATATTATGGAAGTCAATAGGACTCTGCTGACTGAGTTTGTTCTCAGAGGAATTACAGATAATCCAGAGCTGCAAGTCCCCCTGTTCCTGGTGTTTTTCTTCATCTACATCACTACCATGGTGGGCAACCTTGGCTTAATTTTTCTCATCTGGAAGGACCCACATCTTCATACTCCTATGTACTTTTTCCTTGGAAGTTTAGCCTTTGCAGATGCCTGTACTTCATCCTCAGTGACTCCTAGGATGCTTGTCAACATCTTAGACCATGATAAAATGATTTCCCTACATGAATGCATGGCCCAATATTATGTTTTTGGATCCAGTGCTACCACAGAATGTTTCCTTCTGGTAATGATGGCTTATGACCGCTATGTTGCCATATGTAACCCTCTGTTCTATCTTGTGGTGATGTCCAATAGAGTGTACACTTGCCTGATAAGTGTCTCATATATAACTGGTTTTCTACATCCACTTATCCACGTAGGATTATTATTTAGATTAACATTCTGCAGGTCCAATATAATAGATCATTTCTACTGTGAGATCTTGCCACTCTATACACTTTCTTGTACTGACCCATCTATTAATGCATTAGTTGTGTTCATTTTTTCTGCTGTCATACAAGCTATTACCTTCACGAGTATCATGGTCTCCTATGCCTGTGTCCTCTTTTCCATCCTGAAAACAAAGTCTGAGAGGGGCAGAAGCAAAGCCTTCTCCACCTGCAGTGCGCACCTGCTCTCTGTCTCCTTGTTCTATGGCACTCTCTTCTTCATGTACGTGAGCCCTGGGTCTGGGCCAAATAAATATAAGGATAAGATGTATTCTCTGTTCTACACCATTGTGATTCCTCTGTTGAACCCCTTTATTTACAGTTTAAGAAATAAGGAAGTTTTAGGTGCTCTAAGAAAACTCATAAAGTCATAAATCCTTTTCAGAAAAAATTTAATGTTTGTCTTTTAAATACATCAAAATTTCTAGTTTGGTATTGTCACATATAGCAAGCTAATATACTGCTATATAACAAATATTTCATGTAATCTTTAGTCTGTGTGATTGTCATATAAATATTACAGATTTCTAAATCATAAATGCACACTTTTAATGTAGATCTCGATTTTTGTTATTTTAAACCCACGCCGATAGATTAAAATAATTCAGCAAATTAAATCTGCTTGTAACAAAAGCAAATTATAGTTTTTATAGATATATAAATTTTAGAAGTAGCTTGAATTTATATTCTCTAAGGAAATCCTTTATTAGTATAAATCCATTGCTTAAAATATATTTATGCTCTCCAAAAAATGCTACTTCTTTTAATGCATTTTTATTTAATGACTAAAAGCTGCAAGTGTAAGTTTATTTGTTATAATCAGAGGAAATCCTATATTCCATATTTGCTGCTCAGAAAGTCTTGTATTAATTGAAGGTCTTATCCTATGTCTTAACTTTTCTCATTATCCACAGAAAGTGTGTGTGTGTGTGTGTATGTGTGTGTGTGACTGTGTGTATGTGTGTGTGTGATACATGGAGGCCAGAAGATTTCTCATTTTCCAACTTAGTGATTTTGAGTCAGTATCTCTCACTCCACTTTGGGACAGAGTCCTGGCCATCAAGGTCCAGTCATCCTCTGGTCTCCAGACCCTACTATGTTTTGGTCTTTTTGTATGAAGGGGATTCAAACCCAGGTTTTTTCAACATACTTGTACAACAAAGGTTCTTAACCACTGATCTGTCTCCCTGGCCCTCAAATGACTATGTATGTGCTTAACAGTACTTTTAAGAGGTCATCATTTCTGTCATATTTATTGAAGCTATAAAATTTTAAGAGTTAAATAACTAAAATAGTTTAAAGTATTTTAATAATACATAATTCTTTTAAACTTATTTAAATTCTTACATTTTTATTTAACAAGTTTCCATATAAAATATTTTGCTCATATTCTTTCTCCTTCCCATCATTTCCCAAATATTCCTCTCCTCAAAACCGACCCATGTTCATGATTTTTTCTCACAAAACAATACAGCAGGAAAACAACAAAAAGATAACACAACTCAAAAGTAAATAATTTAGCAAGAGTTCTTCAAACAGCAATAATTGTTCCAAGCATAATATTCACTACTAGTGCAGCAATGACATTCCTACTAGGGAAGATTTGAACCCTATTGGAAACATATGAATTTAGCATTGACATATTTTAATTATGTCCTGGTGGCATATGGATACATTCTACTGAGTGGGTTTCAAATAGCCTACTCCATAGATGAATAGAGTATAAAAATCTTTGTTCTCCAAGATAGGTTTTTGCTTTTAAAATAAACATCAAACCATGATTTTATAAGTATACAGTCAGGATTAGTTTTTATTTAATTTTGACCTAAGGAATATTTCAAAGACTTTGATTTTGTGAACATAATCATATACACACTATCTTTACATTTTATTTTTTATACATTATACAACATAGTTAATCCTCCTAGTTTCATCCTTATGTATTTACATATTTTAAAAATCCATTAATGTTTCAGACAAACTAATTTACAATCTAAAATTCTTTTCAAACCCAAAGTGTTTCCTTTTCCTGTTACTCTTTATCAAAAATATGCTTTACAACTATCTTTTATATAGTACTTTCTACATTTAATAATCCTTTTCTCTCTCTCTTTTTTTAAAAAAAGTACCTTAAAATAGACTATTTTCTCATACATTTGTATTATGTAGTTTCCCTTTTTCTCTACTCCTCCCAGTTCCTCTGCACCTCTCCCCCACCAGATTGTATCCCTTTCTGTCTTTCATTAGAAAGAGCAGGCATCTTAGAAATAACAATCAAAACTTAACAAAATAAAATTTTAAAAAATGACACAAAAACTTCCATAAGAAGTTGGACAGAGCAACCCAACAGGAAAAAAGGGGTCCCAAGAACAGGCAAAAGATTCAGAGATCTACTTGTTCTCATAGTCAGGCGTCCCATTAAAATTGTAAGATTATAGCTATAATACATACAGAGGATCTGGTGCAGACTGATGTAGGCCTTGTGCTGCTTGAGTCTTTGTCAGTTCATATGCCCTTTGCATAGTTAAGTCAAAGGAACTTGGTCTCCTGGTCTCCATATCCTCTGACTCTTAAAACCATTTCACATCCTCTTCCATAAGATTGTCTGAGCTCTGAGAAGAGGTATCTGATTGAAACTTCCAATTATACCCTTTCTTAGTATAATGTCTGACTGTGGGTCTATATATTTGTTCCCATATCTTACCAGAAGCCACTTTAACGATATCTGGATAAGGTGCTGGTCTACTTGTATAGCAGAATAACATTTAGGATACATTTTATTTCTTTTTAGTTTATTGTTTGACAAGTTGTGTTTGGTTTTACCCCAAACTGGGCTATCTAGTCTCTCTTTCTTAGTATTTACCCAAGCAATGTTGAATATGAATTTCTTTTCAAGGAAACACATTAAGGAGTATAGCTTTTGTCTGCAAGGTCTCTGGCCAGCTAGGGGCTCTGATCCTGTACCAGAAGATCCATCAGAGGGGTGAGTTCCTGACCCATGGCAGTAGCCTGGGAGATGGAGCACAGACATTCGTCAACCCCATATCCTTCCTGGTTATTCTGCAGGGGCTACTCTCCCCTGCTACTGTCTCCCTCTTCATATCCCATCCCAGCTTGCACCCAGAAAACCCCTCCCTTCTTTCTCTCTTCTTTGGGGCCATAAGATCCCCCAGCTCAGCCCTTTGGGCGCTGGGACTGGGTGGTGAGTGCAACCGTGTGGGAGTTCCTTTGTTTCAGTAGCCTGCCTCCAGCAAGGTAGGCCTTTTGTTTGCGAGGTCCCTGGCCAGCAAGGGGACCTGATCCTATATCAGATGATCCATAGGGGAGCATTCAGAGGAAGAGATGGGCAGGCACCAATGCACAAATTCCTCCAACAATCTGAAAAACCACATGAAAAGCCCAGAACCCAGCGAACTTACAACAGGAGGACTTGAACACCCTAATCAAGAAGTAGAAAAAATTGACCTTATAAAAGTGATAGAGCCCCTTAAACAGGAGATGAAAAACTCCCTTAAAGAAATGGATGAGAAGAATATCAAAAACTTTGAAGAAATGAGTAAATCCATATATGATATCCTAGGAAACTAAGAAAAAAACAATCAGATAATGGAAACAGTTCAAGACCTGAAAACTGAAATGGAGGAAATGAACAAAACACACTGAGGGCGGGCTGGATATGGAAAATCTAGGTAAATTTACAGAGACTACAGAAACAAGCATAACCAACAGAATACAAGAGAGAGAAGAAAGAATCTCAGATTCTGAAGACACCATAGAGAAAATAAATGCACTGATCAAAGAAAACAGCAAATCCAACAAATTCTCATCACAAAACATTCAGGAAATCTGGGACACAATAAAAAAGACCAAACCTAAGAATAATAGGGGTAGATGAAGGAGAAGAATTACAGCTCAAAGGCCCAAAAAATATATTCAATACAATTAGAAGAAAACTTTCCCAACCTAAAGAAAGATATTTCTATGAAGGTTCAAGAAGCATACAGAACACCGAATAGACTGGATCAAAAAAAATCCCCTTGCCATATAATAATCAAAACAGAAAGCATACAGAATAAAGAAAGAATATTAAGAGCTGCAAAGGAAAAAGGCCAAGTTACATATAAAGGTAAACCTATCAGACTTACACCTGACTTCTCTATGGAAACCATGAAAGCCAGAAGGTCCTTGATAAAAGTACTTCAGAAACTAAGAGACCATGGATGCAAGCCTAGGCTACTATACCGAGCCAAGCTTTTATTTACTATCAATGGAGAAAACAAAATATTCCAGAATAAAAGCAAATTTAAACAATACGTAGCCACAAATCCAGACTTACAGAAAGTAATAGAAGGAAAATCACAAACTAAGGAGTCCAACAATGCCCACAATAACTCAGACATCTAGCAATCTTTCACCAGCACAACTCAAAGAAGGGAAACACACAAACTCCTCTACCAAAAAAAATGACCAGAGTTAACAACCACTGGTCATTAATATCACTTAATATCAATGGACTCAATTCACCTATAAAAAGGCACAGACTAAGAGACTGAATACAAAAACAGGATCCAGCATTCTGCTGTTTACAAGAAACACACCTCAACCATAATTTGGATACTTTTATACATTTATATACTTTATAATGACAGTAAGTTCTATAGATATCATAATTGGGGACTATAATAAAAAACATATGTAGGAGGAGGGCTGCTTGTTTGTCCTGGTTGCCTAGAATCAAAATAATCACACAGAAACTGTATTAATTAAATCATTGCTTGGACCATTACCTCTAGTTACTTAATGGCTAACTTTTACATATTAATTTAACCCATTTCTAGTTATCTGTGCATCACCATGAGGCCATGGCTTATCTGGTCAAATTCTGTCATCTATCTCTGGTGGGGCTTCATGGCTTTTCTCTAAACTCTGCCTTCCTTTTCCCAACATTCAGTTTACCTCTGTTCTCTGTGCAGGCCCAAGACAATTTCTTTATTAACCACTGGTATTTACAGAATACAGAGGGAAATCCCACATCAAACATAAGACAAATAATATGCATTTGATATCTAAAGGAAGGAGGATGCCAATAATTATTATTAGAAAATAGTTTCACTTGGAACCTTTAGTATTTTGTATATTTAAGGACTTGGGAGTGTATTGTAAGAAAGAAAACAGGATAATAGGAAAATGGCAGAGGAAACATAATAGAAAAACTATTATCTGGTTAGTATCCATATTTTCCCTTTTAGAAATATATAATTATATATAGTCAGATTGTTTAGTTTTTAATTGAGAGTAACATAAACCACTTAAATTTCTAGCCAGTTTAATTTTATGTACAAAACCTATGGTCAAGTACTGCCTTCTGGCTTTATCCAGATGAGAAAATAGACACTTCAGAAAGCCAAATTGAAAAAAAAAAGTTTGAGTGGTAAAATGTAATCCTTTGGATTCTGAAGTGGTGGGGTTGAATTTTCCTTCAGTTAGAAACACAAACATTGTATTTTACATAAATAATAGCTGAGCATCTTTTCAATCCAGTAAGATATTATGCAAGAACTATGAAACAATTAATGGTGTAGTAAAATGATATACAGCTATGATGTCAAATCCTTTAACTGTATTTAGTTAATTATTATGCCTATTTCTCAATGTGGGGTCTAGGATAATTGAGAATACTAGATGCTATGTTAGGAACAAGGAGAATCATAAATCCT
Source organism: Microtus oregoni (assembly GCF_018167655.1). NCBI lineage: Eukaryota > Metazoa > Chordata > Mammalia > Rodentia > Cricetidae > Microtus > Microtus oregoni. The sequence goes on from NW_024543089.1 coordinate 29,351,890, forward strand.
ATGAAGGGAGTCTGCCTTTGAAGTGGTGGTGAAAGGTAGTATATTTTATAAGTATCAATCAGTGTGGAAACTGTATTTGAAAACTCAATTGTAAGACACAATGTATGTAAGTACAAACAAGGTATGAATAATTTTCTAAGTTGAAATTAATCATGGACAAGCAAAGAAATCTATGGATATAATATAGTCTTCAGTTAATAAAATCTAGAAGAGTGAATTTCCTAAGAAGAACACAGGAAGAAAATTAGACTTAGGAAAGGGGTAGAGAAAGACCATTTCAGGATTGAACTTGTTTAATTTCAAGTGCCTTTGGGATTTTCCAATGAAAGTAAAGTTAATTAGGCAATTTCAATTGTGCTCAATTATAGAGAATAACAGGAAGGAAAACAAACTCACTGCAAACACTGTTCATCATAACTGCTAAGTAAGCCCCTACAGAGTATCAGAGGACACATGCACACTCTTAATTGTAACTTTGTGTGGATTATTTAATGATTCTTGACAATGCCAATTGAACAATGCTGACATTGTCCTATTGGGAGTCTCTTCAAAATACTCAGGGAACGTCAACATTGTTTAGAGGGCGATTTAACAGTAGGTGAAAGAAATGCTATCCTTCTCTAGTTTGGAGTTCCTGAGGAAAATCTGTGCACAAATAACACTGTCTTATCCTGTACTTTGCATGGTATTTCCAGAAAATGAGCATGGTTCCAGTTTTCTAATGTTTTGCAGTGATTGGGTGAGAGTGAACATATTTTCATAATTTTCACTGATATAAAGTTGCATTTTTTGTTAGAGAACAAAAAAATTTCAGGCATAGAAATTGATGCTCATTTGCTGATGCTCCATTTACAATTCATGGTGGAAGAGAAAGCATCGTTAAGAAGTTTGCACTAATTAATTGAGCTTTGAAAGGCGATTCATTTCCCTCTAGTATATTTTATATATAAATTCATGAGTATTTCCATCAAATAATACTGCATGATCTGAAACTGAAAATATTAGTAGTCTGATGATATGAATAATCTTGAATCTTAGATGATATATATCTAGTCAGTTATAATTTTAATCAGTATTTGATACTCTTTTGTTGTATGAGCTGCGAGTTGCATTCCTGCTGCCCTGCTCCCAGCCACTTCGCTAGCTTATGCCCCAAAATAACAACACACAAGTTGTATTCATTTAAACACTGCCTGGCCCATTTCTATTAATGTGTGTAGCACCAAGGTGCGCTTACGGGGAAGATTCTAGCCTATGTCCATCCTGGGTCAGAGCTTCATTGCGTCTGCCCGGGAGAGGGGAGCATGGTGTCTGAGCTCACTTCCTCTTCCTCCCAGCATTCTGTTCTGTTTACTCCACCCACCTAAAGGCTGGCCTATCAAATGGGCCAAGGCAGTTTCTTTATTAGCCAATGACCTTCCTCCATCATTTCCCCTTTTTCTGTTTAAACAAAAAGGAAAGGCTATCACTTTAACATAGCAAAATTACTTATAACAAAGCAAGAATTACAGTTACAATATTTACATCTACTTTATCTTTTATCATAACTAAGGAAAACTATAACTATCTATATATTTTTTAACTCCATCAAAGACTCCAGAAGGATAAAATATTACATAATTAAACAAGAAATAAGCAACTTTCAAAACTCTAGAAATGACAGAGACATCTCACTTCCTGTACAGTCACCCAAAGTTCTTTTATACTGCTGGGGCATCCATCTTTGGCCTTCAGGCCCATAGTATCCAGAGACATTTCCATGAAGCAGGAAATTTCAAAGGCAGTTCAGTCACTATCTGCTGTGTCCTTCAGAATATCTCACAGACTTTTTCACGAATCAGGAACCTTGAAAGATCATCTCACCTTTAGGCAAGTTTGGTAGTCCTCTCTCTGCAGGTTCTCTGTGTCCAGTTTATGCCATAGTCTAGGCAAGAGCAGTTTCTTGCCCAAATGGCTATCAAACTCCATAAGGAACCTCTTTGATACCCATCTTCTACTTGAAGTATATTGGTGCTGCCAGGAGCAGATGTCTCATTGTCATGAAAAGTCCTAAGTTATTAAAACATTAAATGTCCTATTCTGTAGTCTTTGAAAGATATGAAGAATGTCTATCTAAAATATATCTATGTACATCTAGAAAATCTAACATGACTACAAACTTAACTATTATAGATGACTATCCATTAACAACCTATATACATTACATTTTTAAATGAACTACACAATCAGAATACCTTAATCAAGATCAGAAATACATATACATATAACAAAATTGACCTTAAAATCCATACCAATGCTAATTATTCAAATCTACATCATATCCCCCTTTAAATGTAAAAGAACATTTATAAACAGTATTTGGGAACACGGGAATAGTTTTTTCTCTCCAAACTGCTTCCGACTGAATGGGGGTGCTGTTATTCAGGTCTTTAATGGTATAATCTGTCTACTAGATTTATCTCAGTCAGCAGTCGAGTGAAGTAGTTTTTTAAGGGTGTTCACAGCAACCTTTCAGGAGGGCGTGGTCTATCATACCATATTGGAATAGAAGCAATCCACAGGGTCTCATCCTTTGTGAAAACAAAAGAAGAATCTCTTTTCCAAAGTATCATATACTTAGATCCAAATTCTGAAGTCAAGGTATTTTCAAAATATCTATGTTGTATTATTTCAGCAGCATTTATAAACAAATATCTTTTAGCAGCTGTTGCTCCTTCCTCAGCATTCAAACAATTCAAAGAGAGCATAATAGCATACAGTATCAAAATTCTCTGTTTATTTTCCATTTTTGTACGCATTTATTTTAACTCTATTTTGTTTATTTTTACTTTTGAGACAGGTTTTCTGTATATCTTTGTCCTGGAATAACTCTGAAGGCCAGGCTGTCCTTGAACTCTCAGAGGTCCACCTGTCTCTGCCTCCCAGGCATTGGGATTAAAGGCGTGTGCTACCACACCTTGAAGTCACAGAGGTCAATCTCCCTTTGCCTTCCAAGTGTTGGGATCAATGGTGAGTCCTACCACACCCAACTACTCTCTTTCTTCCTTTTTTTTGTTTTTTACTTTAAGAACTTTAACTTTTAGTCTGCATATATTTTCAACACACTGTAAATCATTTAGAGGTTTTCTTTGTTTTTGATTCTCTCTTTACTGTATCTCTCTTTTTCTGAATACACTAGCCTTTAAATTACAGAGCAATATGGGTAGGATTAAAGCCGTGGCTTTGGCAGCTAGATCCAGCCCATTCCTTAGCTTTCCAGCCTCATGGCGGAGGTGCCTGTCATAGCCACATTTACCGCCACAACTCTATGGTGTTTTAAGGTCCCTGCCAGCAAGCAAACTGCAGCATTCTGCTCACAGACCACATTCAGACTACCTGCTTGAGTCTGAGTTCGCCCTGGCAGGATGGCCCAGAAAACTGGCATTTTAAAACAGCACAACTTTTTTCTTGCTACGGCTGAAAACAAACAAGCATTCAGTCGGCTTTTATTACCACCATTTAAGTGTTTCATGGCAGGACCTCTTAAGAGCTGCAGGGTTTTGCAGCTAAAGCTGAGTCAGAAAGCCTCTTTTAGATGAGAGTGCTTGCTTGCCTCTAGCAAGCAGAGCAGACCCAAGAAATTGCTGCTACCATGTTGGTCGCCATTCTGTTGTACGAGCTGCGGGTTGCATTCCTGCTGCCCTGCTCCCAGCCACTTGGCTAGCTTATGCCCCAAAATAACAACACACAAATTGTATTCATTTAAATACTGCCTGGCCCATTTCTATTAATGTGTGTAGCACCGAGGTGCATTTACCGGGAAGATTCTAGCCTATGTCCATCCTGGGTCAGAGCCTCATCGTGTCTGTCTGGGAGAGGGGAGCATGGTGTCTGAGCTCACTTCCTCTTCCTCCCAGCATTCTGTTCTGTTTACTCCACCCACCTAAAGGCTGGCCTATCAAATGGGCCAAGGCAGTTTCTTTATTAGCCAATGACCTTCCTCCATCACTCTTTTGCATAAGAGAGTTCTTGTGGCTATTTGAAAGAATTCCAATTTGCTCCCAATCTTGTATTTTCAGTAAAGACATAACTTGTTCATTCTCCATGCTGAGATTTATTCTCAAAGCTGATAATTTAAAATTAGATGAACATAATATACTGTTATAACTAGAATTTTATGGTCTTCAAGTATTAACTATTCTTATCAAATTATTTATGCTTTCAACATATGGAAACATAACAACATGTATTCTTATATGTATTATACCTTAAAAATTTAATCTGAAAACTGAACATTCTTTAAGAAACTGTCAATCATAAAAGTCTCAATTTAATTTAACTTTATATGTCCTTTCATGACAGGGTCAGAAATTAAGAGCACAGGAATAAGCTTTATCAGAGAATTGCTGGGCAAAAAACAACTTTCTTTTTTTTGTATGTTTTTCTTTTCTTTTTCTTTTTGCCAATCTAACAGATTCTTTATTAATTAGAGGTAAGTTTAAGGTTTTTTTTTTAAAGTATCTACTTTCCATGCTAAAAATTTTCCCCACTTAAAATATTTAAATCCTTGGTTCTCAACTTGCGGATTATGATTCCACCTAAAATCATAGGAAAACATAGCTGTTTACATTATGATTTATTATAGTAGCAAGATTACAGTTAAGAAGTAACAACAAAAATAATTATATAGTTAGGAATCACCACGAAATAAGGAACTGTAGTTAAGAGTCACAGAATTAGGAAGGTTGAGAACCATTGGTAAGCAAATATATTTATTTTCCTAGGTTTATTTCTGAATTTAGCTGAGTTTTAATTCTAAAATTAAAGATGAAGTGCTCCTCGTTTTACATGGAATTTTCAGTATAGAAATACCTTTATAAAAGGCAGCAATCAGAAGTCACTGTTCTACACCACTAACTTGTAAAGGCCCTTCTTTCAGGTATCTACATGCAAGTTATACATTTGCATGCTTACCATTTTTTTGTTGTTTGTGAAATGATTTAAGCTTTATGGGATTCTTTCCTGCTAGAACTCTCACTGGGATTTATTACTTGTTTCTTCTCCACCCCTTCCTTTCCTCTATCTCCCCTCACAAAACAAAACCCCCAAAGACACTATAGTGAATTTAGCATTTTTTACCAACATGCAAAATATAGTTTTAAATGATACGTTTTACACAAAATTATTAGCGGTGTGACAATAAAGAGATTGTAATTATTTTTATTTATCTACATATCACTCAAGATTTGATACTGTCTAAAAATCTCAAATTTTGTTTCTGTTTCTTCTTTCAGCACCAAATTTTAGTCTATGTTATTAATTTCTCCCACTACTTTATTCTGGATATGTTTTTCCCTTCCCACCTTAAAAAACAAAGAATTATATATTACATGCACACACACACACCGCACACACAGATTAATTCTTGTGTGTTTATGCTTTTATTTCTAGGGTAAAATAAAAGGAGAATATATCAGACATATTTGCATTTAAAATGGGATTTTATAAAATTGTTTTCAGAAAACCTGTAGCAATTACTTTTCCATAATTAGTATATGAAAATACTATTTTCATCATCTCCATTTATATTGAATATATTATGCATTTTAATTTCTGATAATGTTATGTATAAATAGGGATATATGTGAGTATGTATGTGTGTGTATGTAAGTTGTATACTCAAATTGACCATCTTTCATTTCACTGTGGTTAGAATACAGACATAAATCTTCATATTACTTTCATTCATACATTAAAATATATTTCTCAAATTTATTATATGTTGTTTGTTTTTAAAATACTGCTTGTTTTTGTTGCTGCTGTTTGTTTTATGATAAGTTGTTTCCTTGGATAATAGAGATAAGCTGCTCTTTCTTTGATATGTGTTACTTTCTAAGTTTGATGTGAGGGTGGAGTCTAATTTATTATTTCCAGACATATAACTGGCAGTTACAATCATTGTTTTGGGTTCATATCAGTCATATACATTCTAGGACTTATTTTTATCTCTCTATTCTGTCTACTTATGCTTTTTCCTAATGTTTTGTTCATTAAGCCTTTAACTTAGTTCACTATTTATTAAGTATGTTTGACTGTTCTTACTCCTTATATTAACCTTAGGACTGGAAACTGATTTTTCATGTCAAGGTTTATAAAACCTTGCTAAACTGAAAAGCAAAGAATTTGCATTAAATTTTTATATAGTTTATATTTACTTTCTTATTATAGGAATTTTTAACTGATTATTTAAATAAAAAATGAAAGTAAATATTTAAAACTAGTACAGAAGCATCATATAGGACTATATTAGTGACACAAACGTCTCCCCATCTTATAATTCTACCTGGTTGTTCTCACCTTTTCACCTTAGAGATTGTCCAGGTCTGATATGGCAGAAAGAAACCAGACTCTGGTGACTGAGTTTGTCCTCACAGGACTCACGGAGCGTCCAGAGTTGCAGGAGCCACTCTTCCTGGTGTTCCTCGTCATCTACCTCATCATCATGGTGGGCAGCCTTGGACTGATTGCTTTCATCTGGAAGGACTCTCACCTTCATACCACACCCATGTACTTATTCCTCAGCAGTTTAGCTTTTGATGATGCATGGACTTCATCCTCTTTGAACCCCAAGATGCTTGTTAATTTCCTATCTATAGATCAGGAGATATCCCTGATTAAGTGCTTTGCCCAATTTTACTTTTTCTGCTCCTGTGCAACCACAGAATGTTTCCTGCTAGTGATGGACCGCTATGTTGCCATATGCAACCCCCTGCTTTATCCAGTGGTGATGTACAATAAGCTCTGTACTCGGTTGACAGTTGTTACATATTTTATAGGTGTCCTGAATTCAACAATTCATGTGGGGCTGTTAATCAGATTCACTTTCTGCAGGTCCAATGCTATACATTATTTCTACTGTGAAATTGTTCAGTTATTCACAATTTCTTGCATTGATCCTACACTTAATATGCTGGTGGTTTTCATCTGCTCACTCTTTATACAAATCTTCACATTTGCAAACATTGTGGTCTCTTATATCCATGTGCTCTTTGCCATCCTGAGAAAGAAGTCTGTGAAGGGCAGAAGCAAAGCCTTCTCCACCTGCAGTGCCCATCTGCTATCTGTCTCTTTGTTCTATGGAAATCTCTTCCTCATTTATATATGTCCTGGGTCTGGACCAGCTGAAGATAAGGAAAAACTGTATTCTTTATTTTACACAATAATAATCCCCTTGCTAAATCCATTTATGTATAGTCTGAGGAATAAAGAGGTTCTGGGAGCCCTGAGAAGACTAAAAAAGAAATAAACACAGCTGACAGAGCTAGTGGGAACTCACAGTCTCTGGACCAACAGGAAACCTGCATGATACCAAACTAGGCCCTCTGCATATGGGTGACAGTTGTGTAGTTTGGTCTGTTTGTGGGACCTTGGCACTGGGATCAGAACCTGTTCCTGGTGCATGAGCTGGCTTTTTGGAACCTATTCCCTGTTCTGGATTCCCTTGCTCAACCTTGATGCAGGAGGAGCTTGGTCTTGCATTAACTTGATATGCCATGTTTTGTTGATTTCCATGGGAGGCCTGCCACTTTCTGAAGGAGGAATGGGGGAGTTAATGGGAGATTGGGAGAGGGAACAGAAAGAGAGAAGGGAAGGGAAACTGTGGTTGATAAGTAAAATAAGTGAAAAAAATAATACAAATGTCAGGGAAAAATAAATAACCATTTGTCACAAGTTCCAAGTGTTTTTTTTTTAAATTTATCATATAACAAGAACAAAACACAAACAAAAACAACAAACCCAGGTTCACTGTATGAGGTACCACTCTGCCATTTCAGCACAGAGTAGTTACTCAGAATGTTTTGTAGCTCAGTATGATGGCAGAAGGTCGGATAACACATAAATTATCATTTTTTTACTGTAATGTACCAAGGAGATGACAAGAACTTATGAAAATTTGAGAATTTGACAGTTTCAATAGACAGAGAGTCAAAAGCAATAGTTTTCATAGTGTTTAGAAATCTGAGTTCATTATAAAAAATAACTCTTAAGGCCATCTAAAAATATATTTTAGTTAACTAGGTTCAGCTATTCCACATTATAAATTAAAAGGATAGCAGTTTACATGATAACTATTTGCAATTCACTCTTAACAACTAGAAACAAAATGAGAATAATCTGGGTTGATGATGATATCATCAAGGGATAATAGGGTTTAAGATGAGGGCCGTTGAATTTGTATATAGACATTTAATTTGAATAAATGATTGATGTTTCATGTTGCGGGAGGTCCTCCCACTCCTCCAGCCTATCGCTGCTGAGATACCAGCCCATTGGGGCGTGGTCTCTCTCCCTTTAAAAAAGCGGCCACTTACCTCTCCTCGCTCTCTTCACTTCCACTCCTTTCCTGGTTGCATAGAGGGCTGTTGCCTGGGACAGTGATCTGTAAGTTTTTTCCCCTTTAAATAAATACCACCCTAATAATCATAATCCCAAATTGGTGTGGCATTGTTTGTGACTTACGCCTTCATTTTGGCTCCCAACGCTTGGTTTTAGAACCTCTCCTTTCCCCGCTCTCAGCCGCGAGTTCAGCTTGGTGGCCGCAAGTTCGGCTTGGCGGGAGCCCTTCCTTCCTCAGCTGCTGCCTGTGCCTTGCAGTGGTGGCCTTGGCCTCCCCACATGGATTTAAACTCCACAGGCCCGCATAGTCTCTGCCTGCGTGGTTTGCTCTTTTCTGAGTCATTTTTAAATCTCCCTTGCAAGCACAGCTCTTAAGTGGCGTGAACCAGAGCACAAGGTTGCTGAAAGCTGCAATCCCTCAGGGTGAGTCTGTCACGTGGAGGCATAAGCGGCTTCCAGATTGCTCTTCTCTACCCCTGGATTCTGGGTTTCTGGTTCGGTCTCTGGAATTGATTCAATTACATTTACTTTGCTGAGAAACTTGCATTTTCCAGTTTTTAACATCTACTAAGGCACTGAAACAGGACCATGTTTTCATCGCAACTCTGCAACAGCGCCACCTGCTGGATAGTAGGTAATATGGCAGTTTTCATTTCTAACGCAAATTTTACTGCTTTGTTTTCACTAATACAATGGATTAGTAAATTTATATTTACTAATACAATGAATTATATCATACAAGGTTTATATGATTATGGGGATACCTTAATTTGCTTGTTACTAGGCTTCAGTTTTCTTTTCCATATTCTATCATTAAAGAAGAATATGGCACTCCTAAGAATGATTGAATCTTTACGTACTAATAATGAACAGAAGAATATGGCACTCTTAAGAACGATAGAATCTTTACAAACTAATAATGAACAGAAGAATATGGCACTACTAAGAATGATAGAATCTTTACGAACTAATAATGAACAACTAATTGACAGGATTAAAATTATTGAAAATCAGAGGTTATCTGAACAAGTGGATACTATGACAGACAAAATTGATTCCATATCCAAGGGTATTAGAAAGTTACCTGAAAGGGTTCAGGCTGTTGAATTTGACCTTCAGACTTTATCACAAAGTTTTGATAAGGTAACAGACAGAATGTACCTCCAAGATGGGAATCTACATGATATACAAGAAAAGTTTAAGGAGGACATGTTATCTTTGAAGGAAAAATTAAAGCTTTGGAATCACAGGTGCAGAATGGGGACCAAAAAATTGATACCTCATTGAAATCACTGGAAATATATACAGGTCAGGAGATTCAGGATTTAAGAGAGACAATGATAAAAAGATTTGAAAAGATTGGAGAAATTATTGCAGCTGGTGAACAGAGTAAGGAGGCACAAGGACAGGATACAATGCCTCCACCAGCTATTAGAACTGGCTTACCCAGGGTTCTAGCGACATACGCTATACTTAATTCTGACAAAGCGTCAACTTCTAAAGGCTCAAAGGGAGTCAGAGAAGCTAGATGGACACCAATAGCAATGAATGATCTGAAAGAAATTAAGCAAGCTGTTGTTAATTTTGGCTTGCACAATGCATATGTAAAGGAAATGATAAGGACTTGGGCTTCTAATGCTAGAGCTACCCCCCATGATTTCCATCAGTTAGTGTCTGCAGTTTTGGATAATGGACCTTCCTTGATGTTTGGAATTTATTTCAGAGAAGAATCCAAACATATGGAACAGCAAGGAAGAGCAAAAGGTATTGAGGTTTTCCAAGATCAAATTCTTGGTGCAGGAGAATATGCTGATCCACAGGTCCAAGCTCTTTATGAAGATGAAGTACTGTGTCTATGTCACCAAGCAGCTTTAAATGCTTGGAATAGGATACAAGATCCAGCAAAAAAGGGTTGAATCATATACCAGAATTAGGCAGGGACAGAGAGAACCCTTTATTGACTTTTTGGAAAGATTAATTAAGGCTTTGGACATAGGGGTAACAGACCCAGAAGCTAGACGAATACTTCTTGAATCTCTAGCTTTTGAGAATGCAAACATAGAATGCAAAAAGATAATTGGGCCTTTAAAGTCTAGATCAGCACCTAGGGATGAATGGATTCAGCATATGATGAATGTTGAGACGTTTAGCTATAATGATGAATCTTGGGTAGGAGAAGCGATTTCCAAAGCAATGAGGAGACATCAAACTGCCAGGTGTTTTAATTTTGGTAAATTAGGACATTTGCAAAGGGATTGCAAGCAAAGAATTTCTAGGAATAATATCTCTTCTGGGAATGACAAAAATAGGAGACCTCGGCCTTCAGGTATATGTAGGAGATGTGGTAAAGGCCAGCATTGGTCCAACGAATGTAGGTCAACAACAGACAGACGGGGCAATCCACTATCATCGGGAAACTCCTTGGGGGGCCTCTCGCAGGCCCCCAAGCCAACAGTGGCCCAGTCATTCCCAGTCACAGTGGAGAACATGCCTCACCAAGAAAATTAAAAGCTCCAATTTCTGCTGTAAAAAATAATACTGGTCTAAATGATGAATTACATGTGGAGGATGAGTCAAAAAACCCAGTAGGACAGAGTAAATGTATATTTTGACAGACTTCTATTAATGATCAAAGACCAAAGCTAAGAGTCTGTATAAATGGCACTTTTATTGAAGGCTTATTAGACACAGGTGCGGATGTAAGTATCATTACCCCAGAATCTTGGCATCCGAATTGGCCTCTTCAAGAGGTAGATGTTCAGTTCCTGGGAATTGGAACCCTATCATGTGTAAAACAAAGCACAAGATGGGTTAAATGCATAGGGCCCGAAGGGCAAATAGGAAGACTAAGGCCATATGTAGCCAATATTGCCATAAATTTATGCAGCCGTGACCTGCTACAGCAATGGAATACCCAGATTAACATTCCACAATGATGATATTCATACAGGTGGTAAGAAAAACATATAGAATGGGGGAAGGGTTCTGTTCTTATCTCCACAGGAAAACACTCATCTTTGAGAAATTCAAGGGACCCTGGATGTTTGGATACTGACAGATGGGAAAATATCTGCCCAATAGGAAATATCAAGAAAACTGAATGGGTTGTGTAAGTAATATTAAACCATATTTCTAAATTTATAAAGCTGGTTTTGAAGTTGGACTCTGGCTCAGTCCCTCTCCAATTCCAAGCCTGTTAGTAAGAGAAAAACCCAGAGTTTCTGGAGTTTCTGTCTCATGTCAAGAGCCATGATGTGGGACAGAAAGAAATATGAGTTTAGAAAACATCTTTGCTTTTCTTCATATCTATCATACTTTTCATTGAATATATCTATCATGTTTTCACTGAATATATATATATATATATATATATATATATATATATATATATATATGATTAATGTTTAAGTTTTTCATAATGAACAATGAGTTTTTCCTGAAGTGACATTTGAAGTTTCCAGGAAGAAAATGGGGCCCCATAACAACAACTCCTCCTGGTTGATATGACGTCATGATACTGATAGTGCCACTACAAGACCTGCTTTGGGTACCAGCTGCACAAGACAGTTCCAACTTGGTTAGCTGAAATGGTGCACATCTTATACAACATTTTGGCCAGACCTGCACAAAACATTCAGAGACTATTGGCAATTTTAAAAGACATTGATCTTGAAATTTAACCATCATTTTACTTTCACAGGATCCCCCAGAAAGAACGTTGCCCCTATGACAGCTGGAAGTAATTCTAGAGGACGATGTCCCCTCTTCCAGTAAAGTTTGCCCTTGGGTTTAGGGACATCATTTAGGGGTGGATTATAATTAGTATACGATTGAGGGTTGGGGGAGGAATATTATAAGCTCAGGGAATATTTTTTAAAAAAAAAAAGAAGGATGATGGGATAATAGATTTGTAATTGTGAGTTACTGTCCTTAGACAAATATATTGGTATAGATTCTTGTATATTGATACAAAGTTAAATTATATTGACTATTGTATGCATGCATGTTTCTACCTATGTTTAAAACATTTTTTATGTATTGACATATATTGTATTGATATATATATATAGTATATATTTACCATATTGCAGTGTACATTTCTACCTCTGATTAAGATACTTATATAATGTTTGTGTATTGATACATATTTACCTACTGCAATGTATATTTGTACATTGTTTATTTTTGGAGGTCATTGTCCTCATTTGTTTCACAGTCGTTTATTGTCTTAGTCTTTAAGTTAGATAGATATTGAGAATTATGTAGACTAATAGTCATCTAACTTTGTCATTTATAATTAGACTAATCAGGTTCTTTAGATATATAGAGATTATACTAAGTATAGATAGATAATCTTCAACTTCTTCAAAGAGCTGTAGAAAATGGCCTTTAATCTAACTCAGAGTTTTGTGGTAGTGAGACACAATTGCTCCTGGCAACACCGCTCTATTCCAGAGAGAATGTTGAGCACCAAAGACACTCCACCTGGAACCTTTCTTTTTAGCAGAACTGGCCTTTGGGCAAAGAAATGCCCATACCTCAACCACTGACAGAGGTACAGAGCATGCATCAATGGATAAAACAGGACTGTCATATCCTGCCAAGACAGGGTAAGATAGTTTTGAAAAGTTGCTTGCCTTTGAAAATGGTATGTCAGTTATGTTAGGCCTTAGCCAAAGTTGGTCGCTTCAACGCTGCTAATGTGACTTTGGGTGATTGCCCAGGTAGCTAGTTGTCTCTGTGATTTGTTGCATGTTTTGGAAGTTGTTTTGCTGAACTTCCTAATTACCCAGGTAACATTATTTCCCTTCTCAGATCTTTGATGGGGTTGAAGACTATATAAATGTAGTTACTTTCTCTCATGACTTGGCCAAGTTATTTATTATACAAGACCTAAGCTAGTTAGAATAGGATATTTGTACTTATTGTATGTAATTTCATAGTAGGTTTAGAACTCTCTTATTTAAACAAAAGGGGGAGGTGTTGCGGGAGGTCCTCCCACTCCTCCAGCCTATTGCCGCTGAGATACCAGCCCATTGGGGCGTGGTCTCTCTCCCTTTAACATAGTGGCCACTTCCCTCTCCTCGCTGTCTTCACTTCCTGCTCCACCGGTGACTAGACTCCTTTCCTGGTTGCGTAGAGGGCTGTTGTCTGGGACAGTGATCTGTAAGTTTTTTCCCCTTTAAATAAATACCACCCTAATAATCATAATCCCAAATTGGTGTGGCATTGTTTGTGACTTACGCCTTCAGTTTCAGAGCAGATAAATATGTTCTTGGGACACAGCACCTTGAAAAGAAATAAAATAAAGGAAAATGGTATATATATATATTCCCTAAAAAGCACGGGGGGGGGGGGGTTGATTTCAGGCAATGCCTACTCTATATTGTGTAAAATCTGCTTGTTTCCCCCAAACTGTGCCTGGCCTTAGGGAATTATTTTCTTCTCTTTTCCTTTTTATTTTTTATTTCTTTATTTTTAAATTTCATTTTACATTCCAACCACAGTATTCCCTCCCACCCTTACTTGTCAACTCCCCAGACTACACCCCCATCCTAACATTCTAACAGGTAAGGGCTGGCACATTAACTTGGGGCAGAACCAGGCCTTCCCCTCAGCATTAAGGCTGAGCATGGTATCCCACCATAGGGAATGGGTCCCAACCAACTAGCTCAAGTACTAGGGATAGATGCTGGTTCTACTGCCAGGGGCCCCTCAGATAGTCCAAGCTTCACCACTGTCTCTGACATATGGAAGCCTAGTTCAGTCACTTGGAGGCTCCACACGTGAATCTAGAGTTCATGATTTCCAGGAGCAGAGACAGGTTCAGCTGTCTCTGTAGATTTCTCCATCACTAAGTCACATAAAAGCATGTAGATTAAAAGATAAGGGTCAATTTAATTTGTAAGAGCTAATAAGAAAGAAGCCTAAGCTATCTGCTTGGCTTTTGTAATTAATTAATGAGTCTCCATGTTGTGATTTGGGAGCCGGTTGGCAGGACAGAGAAGGGCTGGCTACAGTAGCGAACAAAGAAGCCTTGAGAGAGTGAAATCCTGAATAAACGTGTATTTGATGTGAGTGCCATCTGTTGAAGGCTCCAAGAATAAGTGACTCATGGGAAATTGGCAAAGATATTACTCTATTGGGCTATGTTCAAGACAAATGGAAAATGTTTCCTCCGGAGTCTCAATGAGTGCTTGGGAAGTGTTGCGTGCAAATACTATCAGCTGTGGCTTCTGCCTTCTGAATGTTTACAACCTAAGCCTATTCGCATATAGAGACACCCTACAAAGACTAGCTAACCCCTAACTCAGACCCTTATATGGTCGCTGATTGTCTCTTTAGTCTCTGTGAGCCCCTATGAGCTCTGCTTAGTTGATTCTTTGGGCTGGGTCATGTTCTCTGGCCACCTTCAAACTCTCTAGATCCTAATATCTTTTACTCACTTATGTTAGAACCCCTGAATTCCACCTAATGTTTGGATGTAGTATTCTACATCTGCAGCTATCATTTGCTGGATGAAGACTCTCTTATGATGACTATGCTAGGCACCAATCTATGAGTATAGCAGAGTGTTATTAGAAAATATTTCTTTACTTTTTTTTTTTTTGGCCAGTCCTATTTGTTTCTATCCATGTCTCTGGGCTATCCAGCAACTGGTTCCTAGTCATCCAAGCAGAGTTAGGGCTATGTCTATGGCTTGTACCTCAATTTGGAAGAGTCATTGGTTGGCTACTTCCACAAGTTCCACTCCACTGTTACTCCAGCACATCTTGTAGGCAGGATGAATTAACTGTTGGTCAAAGGTTTTGTGGCTAAGTCGATGTCCCAGTCTAAACACTGGAAATCTTATCTGAATACCAAAGATGACTGGTATAGGCTCTACATCCCTCATGTTTTGTTTCTTTTCCCCTCTTTTTCAAAATGCCTTATTATATACATGCATACTTATTCATTAATGCTGTGAGATAAGATAATTATTCATATTGGAAGAAATGAAGAAATGAGTGTAGTAAAATATGAACCCTGGCATATAGTAAGGTGCAGTAATGGACTGCATGGCTGCAAGCATTTAGCAACCATACTGATTGGTCAGTAACCAGGCAAGAAGTATAGGAGGGACAACCAGACAGGAAGTAGAGGCAGGGCAATGAGAACAGGAGTATTCTGGGAAGAAGGAAGCTCTTTCTGCAGTCCTGTCCAGACACTGAAAAATCAGGATGTGACCTGCCCCACTGAAAAAGGTACCAAGCCATGTGGCTAATATAGATAAGGATAATTGGTTACTGTAAGTTATAAGAGCTAATATGAAGCCTGAGCTAATGGGCCAATCAGTCTATAACCAATGTAGACCTCTGTGTGATGGGACATAATGACTATGGGAATTGGACAGACAGAAACCCCAACAATGCAGGCCTGTACATGTTACATATATATATATATATATATATATATATATATATATATATATATACACACACACACACACACAACATAATACATATTTTACTCATCGAACAAACTGAATAGCATTGATTTCTTCTCCTTTCCTTTTTTCTATTCTCTCACCTGAACTGAGACAATAACTGTTAATAATTTGGGTTAATAATTTCATTTATCTTTATGTTTTAACTGTATATAATACACATAAAAGAAGAATGAGAATTTTAATAATTTAAACTCTATTGATTGTGATAAAAGAGCATATAGGTCCCTATGTTTTATTTTTATTATTTTGGCCATTTATTAAATAGTGGGAACAGTCTATAATTATGTTCTCTGTAGATTGTAAGAAAAAGGAAACACACACAAATGAAAAAAACCTATGGGTAACTGAGAAAAGCTGGGAGTGGGAAAGGTGGTCCTTGTCAGGGAGGAGCTTACCAATTTGCTGTCCAGTGGTCAACAGTTAGCTTTTAAAGCATACATATAAGTAACATTATATGGACTCAATAATTTATATTTAGAAATTTATTTGCACATATGCATGAAATAAAAATTAATGAAAGAAGATCCAGTGAATTTGAAAGAGTATGAGAAGTGGTATATAGAAGGTTTTAGAAGGAGGAAAGGGAAGGAAAAAATGTTGTAATTATAAGTTCAAAATAAAAAGAAAAACTACAGAAAGAAAATAAGAAATGGAAACCTGTCATTTCATATTCCAAGTAACATGGACAGAGCCAACTGTCCTGTCTTCCTTACTAAAATGGATGGATTAAAATTATGAGCCTCAACAAATGATTTTCTTTGGTATTTCTTTCGGGCATTGCTCAAAGCCACATAACTAATATGGTAATAAAAAAGAAACAACAACAGCTAGTATCAGAGAAAAGGAAGATCCCACCTAGATGTTGTAGAAGGCTGCTTGTTTGTTCCCAGCCGTTCAACCCTGTAATAATCAACAGAAACCAAATTGTTTGCAATGCTGTTTGGCCAATAGGAAGTGATTGTTGGCTAACTCATTTCTTAAATTAAATCTCCATTAATCTGTGTATTGCCATGAGGCTGTGGCTTACTGGATAATGTTCCAGCGCCTGTCTCCATTGGGGCTACATGGCTTCTCCCTGGCTCCGCCTTTCTTCTTTCAGCATTCAGCTTAGTTTCCCCTACATTCTAGTTCTTTCCTATCAAGTCAAGCCAATTTCTTTATTCGTTAACCAATAAAAGCAACACATAAACAGAACAACCTCCCACAACATCTAGAGACCTACTCAATGTGACTAGAGGTTTGTGAAAGGAAAAGAGAACTTGACTTTATTCAGGGGCAGTTGAGAGTGTTTTATGTGTAGAGGAACAGTGGAGCAGATGACTGAGACTGGAAAAACAAACACACAACCACACAGTAGAATAACCTGCCCTATGATCTGATCACAGAAACTCTTGGTAGTTCGTTTCAGAAACACAGCCTCACCTACGGTTACTTTTGTTGATATGAAATAATTTAGCCAGAGATTGAGAGTGACATTTGTCATATATATTTCTGCTAAAACCCAAGTCATATTTAGACTCTTCTAGTCTATTTCTACAGTGATCTTGAATTAGATAAGACTAAAACATTGAGGTAAATCAAGTGTGGAGCTGGATTTAGTAACTAGAGAGTGTAGATTCTGAATACTATGTGTAGTAAGGATATTTTTTCTGCTTTTCACATTGCTTTCTTGTATTGTTTGATATTTGTTCTTATTGAGATATACATTTTTCTCTGCTACCCTTCTATGCTCTCCCACGGTCTCCATGCTCCCAGTTTACTCAGAAGATCTTGTCTTTGTCTACTTCCCATATAGATAGAATTGGAAATAATGTATATTGTGAGATGGAGAACTAAAGTACCACTAAGAAAGAACTAAGTTGGGGAAATAAGTCCCACTCGGTAAATCAACAAAGACATTTGGATTGACTGAAAACACAATTAATATTGTAGTAAATAATTTGTAGATTAGGTGACAAAATTTTTTGATCAGTGTTTCTAATGTTGATGAGGATAATTAAGCTTATTAATTTTTTGCAATTCATCTTCACAGGAAGTTATACATTTTCAGTGGGAAGAGTGAATGTTCTGGATGGTGGTGAAAAAATGTGAATTTTCTGAGGATCATTTGTGAGAATTTGATGGCTCTGTTACGAGTATCAGTGTTATTAGAGAATTATATGTCTGTACGGGCAGTGGAAATGAATGCAATGAGCCTGAAGTGAATTGTGATGATAGAAAGATCTGGTATAAAATGATTCAAGTCAAGATGAGTTGGCCATTATTGAAACAACAGAGTTACGTTAAAGTACACCAACAATGTGTCTCTTCCTTTGGTTGGTGTATCAGCTTGCTTGGTAATCCTCCTTCTGTACTCAGAATACTGGAAGGACAGTGGGGTTGGAGGGTAAATATGGAGAGATATTCAATTGATTAGGATGTGATTTTTAAAAAATATCCTTGGGACTTCCAAATGAATATAAAGTTAATTAGGTAGTTGTGACTAAGAGGAATGAAAATAAACTTATTCTAAGTTTTTGTTCAGTGATTTTTTAAATAAAACAGTCTCCCCTGTGAACTCTGAGGACACAATGCATTTTTATTGTATTAGCTTTGTGTATGATGTGATGATTTGTTCTCAATGCCCCATGGAACAACATTGACTTTATCCTGCTAGGAATGCCTTGGGAAATTAAGAGAATTTGAAGATGATTTAAAGAATCTGTTTGCCATGAAAGAAAAGATGCTAAATCTCTTCATTTTGGAGTTTCTAGGGGCAACCTGGCTCACAGATAATACTACTTTCCCCCATATATTTAACATAAGTCTCAGAAAATGAGCACATTTCCAGGTGCCTCATGTTTCACAGAAATTGGGTGAGAAAGCAGATTTCCAAATTGGTAATTTGTACAGAGTATTTTCATAAGAAATTAAAATTTTTTAAAGGATTTTATAAAAATTAGCAACGGAAAAGAAGACAGACACCTACGAATGGCAGTCTGAAAAATACATATCTTTTGGGATTGTACTGCATCAGTAACACTCATTGAGAATGCTCTCACTGATCAGACAATGAAGGTAAAAAATGAATAATGATAAGAAAATTTCAATGTATTCAGAGAATATTTTGTAGTGTTAAAGGTTTTCTTAATTAAGACATGATTATGCCACAAATATTACTTATTTATAATATTTTGGAATGAGAAATTGTGTCTTAAGTGGTAGCGCTTGAGTGAAATAAAATTTCTTCAAATTCATCAAATCATGTGACGCTAAGGAAAGCAACTGCCATAGACTTCACTTGTCTCCAAGTGCTTCATGCAACTGTTAAGCAAAATAATTATCATTGCATTATTATTCTGTTAGGTTAAAATTATTAATTCTAAGCTAAATTATACATCATAATAACTGAAGACAGTTGCAATAGTTATATCTGGCCAAATACCATAGGGTGGAATTTTTATGTTACATTTTATCCTGATGTATATTTAGGACTCTATGTGTTTAAAAGTAAAAGTTCTCAAATGTTTTATTTTCTTTTAGATAGAACAGCAGCTCAAAAATCATTCCTTATACTGATATTCAATTCTTAGAAGAAAATGTGTTTTCATTTTAAAGTTATACGAAAGCCAATTTCTGCACATTTTACACATAAAAATGTTCTGATAGTTGCATATAGGCTAGCAGTATTTATACTTTTATTTATTCATTTTATTTTAAATTATTTTTCATATGAAAATTTTTGAAGTTTTTCTGTGACTAAAAATATCAAAAAATCATTTTGTTTATACAATTTTAAAAGAAATATAAAATTTATATTCTAAATGGATACTCACAAAGGAAATATTTTAATGAGAACATTTTTGAAGTTGAAAGATTTCTAAAATCTTTCCCTAAAATCCCTACATATAATCATAGATGGTTGGGAGAATTACAAACATATATATATATATATATATATATATATATATATATATATATATATATTCTCAGTGCCAAAATGTTTTTCCTATAATAGCTAAAGAAATATGAAAATATCTTGGAGGTTATTTCTATATTTCTATTTAATTTTATTTATAAAAAATTAAATTATTGCTTTTAAATTTTCATGTCACAAAATATTTTTTTAAAAGACAGTATCAGGGCTCCATTGTGCTCAAGTTTATAAGCCATTAATATGTTTGATACAAATCTACACATAGATAAAATTTTGTGTAAAATATTATTTATATGAGTCTGCATTTACAAAATTCCTAGTTGGTTTTTCCTTCTTTCCCATCTCTCTTTCTCCATCCTAGTATGTACTCACATACCAAGAAAACCAGTATTATAAATATAATGTGTTTTATACATATTTTTGAAATTAAGGGGATGTTTTAAAAATCATAGCTTATTTGTGTGCTTATGGCAAATTTTACTCCTGCATAATTTGGTCTTCAGAGATAATATTCATTGTGGTAATTCTTAATACTACTGATAATAGTTCATTTTTGAATGCAGCAAGACATATCCGCCCGTTTCTCTTATGTGCTCCTTTGCAAAAAATGAATTGCATATTCTTTGTATATCTGTTTTTATACAGTAGTGCTTAGATTCCTAAAGTATAACTAAAAGAATGGTAGGTTTATTAGTAAGTGTATTTAATTTGAATAAATTGAATTTTATAAAGTTGTATCCCAAAGGTTGTTGCAATTAGTATTTCACAGGTAATATGGGAAAACATCAATTTCTTTACCTTAATGTTCAGTGAGCACTGTGATGTCTTTTAGTTTATACTAATAATACACATGAGGAGATGTGGTGTGTGTTCATTTTCCTGTAGGTATATGCAGAGTACACAGTAGGAATTTCATTCTATGTATTTCCAGATTCCAGCTGACAGTGCTAGCATTATCTGTCACATCAATTACACTTTCCTACTGTATGACAATGCATATTTGTTTATGTATTTGTTCTTTTTATGTTAGAATCTGAGATTTTTTTTTCTAATCCCTTACCCACATCTCTATTATGCAATGTCTAAATATCTTGATTATTTAATCTTTAAACTTCAGTTTAACATCAAATACACTCAACTGATCTTTCTGATTATGCTCTTGGGAGGGGAACCTGCTTTATTCATGTGAGTTTTACATGAGACATGCAGTTCTAAATATGAAAAACACAAACTGCATTTATTAGATTTAAATATATTTCCACAGCTGGATGGTGGTGGCTTATGACTTTAATCCCAGCACTTGGGAGGTAGAGGCAAGCAGATCTCTGTGAGTTCAAGGCCAGCCTGGTCTGCAGAGTCACTTCCAAGACCACCAGGGCAGTTACACAGAAAAACCATGCCTGACCACCACAAAGAAAACAAAAACAAAAAGGTTTTCCACTAAATACACATATTACTTTATGTGTATTAATGGTTCAATTTTTATTATGCAGAAATTCTAATGCATATTAAAGTAGACAGTGACTAACATTTTAAAAGTCCTGGCATAAGAAACATCCATTTGGAATATACTAGTGACTAGGATATCACCAATTTTATAATTTTTGGATTTCTGTATTTATTGATTCTTTCATTTTAGTGATTGTCCGTGTCAGACATGACAGAAGAAAACCACACTCTGGTGACGGAGTTTATCCTCATGGGACTCACAGATCAGCCCACGCTAAAGGCTGCCCTGTTCCTACTGTTCCTCATCATCTACCTTGTCACCATGGTGGGCAATCTCGGACTGATTGCTCTCATTTCGAAGGACCGTCACCTTCACACCCCTATGTACTTATTCCTCAGCAGCTTAGCCTTTGCCGACTCATGCACGTCATCTTCTGTGACCCCCAAAATGCTTATCAACTTTTTATCTACAAATCATGCGATATCCCTTGTTGAGTGCTTTGCTCAGTTTTACTTTATGGGTTCCAGTGCAACTACAGAATGTTTTCTTCTGTCTGTGATGGCCTATGACCGCTATGTAGCCATATGCAAGCCCTTGCTTTATCCAGTGCTGATGTCGAATAGACTCTGTACTCAGTTTATAGCTGTGATATACTTACTTGGTGTTCTGCACCTGGCAATTCATGTGGGTTTGTTACTTCGACTGACTTTCTGCAGATCCAACATTATACAATATTACTATTGTGAAATTTTACAACTTTTCAGCATTTCTTGCATTGATCCTTCAATTAACATGTTCGTGCTTTTAGTATTTTCAATTTCTATACAAGCCTTCACCTTTGTAACCATCATGGTCTCATATGTCCGTGTCCTCTTTGCCATCCTGAGAAAGAAGTCTGAGAAGGGCAGAAGCAAAGCCTTCTCTACCTGCAGTGCCCACCTGCTCTCTGTTTCTTTATTCTATGGAACTCTTTTTCTCATCTATGTTTGCCCTGGGTCTGGACCAGTTGGAGATAAAGAGAAGATGCTTTCTTTATTTTATACAGTAATAATTCCCCTGCTCAATCCATTTGTTTACAGCCTCAGAAACAAAGAGGTTATAGGTGCCTTTAGAAGAGTAGTAAGGAAATACTAATTTATGACATTTCTCCCTCACATTATGTGAAAAATAAGATGACAAAATCAACAGAGAAGAAAAGAGCTCCTATGTACTGACTAGAACTCTGTCCTTCTCCTGGAGGGTCAGTGTCCTCTGCTGGGGACAACTAGCTTTAAATTTTGGGTCAAAAACCCCGGTTTCTTTCATAATGGTCAGTGAAGCTGTGGTAGCACAAATCATAAACACCTTGTCTAGAAATAATATCCTCTATTTTATTTGAGTTTTTAGATTTTCATGTTAATTATTTTCTTTGTCATTTCCAAATTTTCAGATGTGAATTTGTAGTTTTACTAGGACATCCTGAGACACAATTGCTGAGACATAACTCTAATCATCTTTGGCAAATATAATTGGCAGTTTTCAGGAAGGAAAAATTTACTCCTCTTTAATAAGGTTTTTAATCATTTACTACACTAAACAACACTGTTAAAATCATAGCAAAATTATTTCATGAGGGAATGCATTCTTGAGAAGAAATGTACTATTGAATATCAGAAAAAAGAAAATGCAATTGAATTTAAAGATGGTATCAATGGATATAGGAAGAAAAATGGAGTAGCCATAACTTAAAATGTTCAAAATTTGTCATGTCTATATTTAGAGCCCAGGATACCATTTTATCAATGATAGTAAATAATGTTCAATAATTTATAATATTTATAATAATTTATAAAATTTAGTGCAGTGAAAAGCAATTTCATAAAGTTTTGTGGTATTTACATTACTGTTGTTTTCAATTTTAGTAAGAGTTGAAAGTGGAATTTACAAGGTTGTCTGGCACCTAAAATTAAATAAATACAAAGTTGTGCTAATGAATTCTCAACTATAGATAATGATTTCAGGCACACATCAGAGGTAAATTAATTGATAATATACTACACAATTGTATATTTTAGTTTAGATGACTGTTATTTTGTAGACATATGTAATTCATTATTTTTTAAAAATAGTAATTATATTCTTTCAATATATTTATTTATGAAAAATAATCATATCAAAAGAATTAGCTTTAAATTGTTGGACTACTAACAGATATGCCTTGTTCGACTAGTTGGAAGCAGCTTATCTGCATGTCAATGGCAACAACAATACTGAATGTTTTCTATAAAGATGTTAACTGTATGATGCCTGTATTTAATTACTTAACCATAATCAAAATGCACATTATTGGGAAAAAAAGTCAACTTTTGTATCTTGTCCTAAAATAAATACCCTTATTTTCTCTGTGACAAAAGTCCTTTAAAAATATACTACATAACTAAATTCTTTTTAAAATTATTTGTATACAGACATGGTGGTACATTAGTTTAATCCCAGGTTTCAAGAGTCAGAGGCAGGCAGCTCTCCGAATTCAAGGCCAGCCTGGTCCAGAGTAATTTTCTAGGACAACTAGGGCTGTACAGAGGAACCCTGTCTTGAAAAATCAAAAGAAAAGTCATTTGTATGTACATCTAATTTAAAATGTTGTATTATTTTCCTAACATTGCAATCTGTTTCCTAAACTTTCTTTTTATCTATGCTTTAACATATTTTAGTTGGAGTATCAACTTAAAATCTATGTTACCAAATTCCTCTCTCTCTCTGCAGTTTTTGTTTCTCTATGTAGTCCTGACTGTCCTGGAACTCCATCTGTAGACTCCGCTAAGGCATGTGCCACCACCAACCAGTTCAAAAAGTTTTTACCATCCCTGAAATTATACGAATTAACTATGTTTTTAAAAGCACTTGTTACTTTTACAGAATACCCAGGTTCAGTTCTCTACGTCCACTGTACAACTCCCAACATCCTGTCACTCCAGGAGATCACAGATCTTGTTCTGACTCCCATCTGCACCAAGCATGCACATGGTACATATACAATCATGCAGGTAAATACTCAGCACACACACAGCACACATACAATTATGTAGGTAAATACTCATTCACACACAAAAAGTAATTCTTTTTGAAATTTACAGGTATAATTATGTCATAATTCTTTTAACAAAAATAATCAGATACCATATTACTTCAAGAGAAAAGCTTAATTATTCACATGTAATTGTGGCTTGACTTGTAGTTGGGGCTATTATGGCAAATTGTGGGGGTTATCAATGAAAGTTAGATGATAGATTCAAATATTGCTATAGATATCTAGAGTATAGGCACAAGAGATGAAAGGACAGTCAGTGAATTAATTATGCTGTATTGTATTATAAGCAAATTGGATAATCATCTAACATAAATGAACCATTATTCAGGAAGATACTCTGAAAATTGAGAAATAAACATAATTTTAATAATAATAAAATTATTAAAAAATAATGCAATACTATGTCCTTGTGTAGTCTCACACACAATGAATGTGAGAGCGCCCACTGCCTATCTCTTTAACTTTAAATTTAGTCTTTGATAATTTCATAGGCAAGTAATATATTTATATCATTTCCACCCTAACTTTCTCCCCTCCTCCTCCTGTGTCCCTACAAATTTCACTCATTTTTATGAACTTTTATATGATTATAATTACAGCATGTATACACACATACACACACAAAACACACACACACTTGAACCTATTTATTTATTTTTCTTATATATGGGTTTATAGTTGGCCATTTGTGATTGGATAACCTATTAGTGGGCTTAACTTTACAAAAGAATGGTTGTTGAACTTAGTAGCTTCCACCTGCTGAAGAAAGATGTTTCATTGCTGAGGGGTAAGAGTAATACCTATTTGTGATTATACAAATAAGAATTAAGAATACAGTTTGAAATTATATTGCTATAGGAAAGTTGCAATAGTTGGTTCCCACCTAGGACCTCTGATGTCTACTGCCACAGGTTGTGGGCTAAGTTTGCAGTACTGGGCAGAAGTTCCATCCTGAGTGGGCCTTATTTATATTTATTTACACAAACATTGTTTACCCTAAAAATAACACTAATGCTACCTTGCCTCTGTGGGCATCTTCCTGGTTGGACATGGTTTGTACCTTTTAAATTTGGGTAGGATTATTGATCTTTTTTCTCCCCTGGCAACTTGCATGGTACCTTTAGGTTCAGGTCCTGTGTTCATTTGGTCTTAGGTAGGAGTCTTGCAGATCACTTTCATATGGATTCCTTGTATTTAAAGCATGATTTATTTTAGCAATGGGGTCTTATCTTTAAGTTCTGGGATGCAATAAAGGACAATAGCAATAGTGCATATTGTTTGGTGAATCTCTTTGATACCTTCCCCTCAACAACTGAAAGGGAGTTTAAGCCTTAAACTGGATCTTCCATTAGAAAGTCTATGGCTCTTGAAAGAACCATTATGGCCCCATGTAATGTCCATTTAAACTTTCCCCATAGCCTTTTTAAGTACTCAAAGGGTTAGTTATCTCTTCTTTCTCTCTCTCCCTCTGTATTAACCTCATTCTCCTTTCCAAAGTTGTAATTTCTCTCCTTTTTTTTTTATTTCCCCTTCATAGCTCCTGTGTCACATTATCCTCTTTTCTAGAATTTTTCTGTTTTCCCTCTTTCCCCATGGTCTCCCTTTATGTTCCTGGCTTCTGTAGTTATCAGGATAAATACTCAAATATAAAGCCTCTGAGCTAAGATCTGCAAAGAGAGAACATGTTTTGCATTGCCTCACTCACTACAATATTTTCCAATTTCATTACTTTCCCCGCGAGTTTCAGGATCTCGTTGTTCTTCTCAGCTGAGTAGAACTCATTGTGTATGTGTACCATATTGTTATTATCCATTCATCATTTGAAAAAAACATCTAAGTTGTTCTCACTGTATTTGAAGAGTCTCAGTTTCCTTTCAGCCTTTCCACTATGAACTAATTAGTCTTAGCAACAACAGATCCCTTCCATAGACATCATGCATGAAAGCTTGCTTTTCACTAAACTCAAGCAGAATTTACAAACCCTTCCAGCTCAGATTCATGATTCATGGATAATATCTGGAAAGACTACTTTCCTATTCTGCTACACAAAGTGTCCTATTTTACTTTACTATTGAAAGTAAAGATGGCAGCCATCATACACCTCTTCTGATATTCGTCATTCATTTTTCCTCAATTTATCCCCTGGAAATTCTAGTAGACCATTGTTGCATATCTTACACCATCTTCTTCTGATGTGTGATTCACCTCTGTATTCTCTGAATACCATTGTTTAATAAAGAAACTGTCTTAGGGCTGTGCAGGGCAAAATATAGGTAGGCGGGAAAAAACTAAACTGAATGTTGGGAGAAAGAAGGTTGAGTCAGAGAGAAGCCATGTAACCCTACCAGAAACAGATGCTGGAATTTTACCCGCTAAGCCACAGCCTCATGGTGATACACAGATTAAAGGAGATGGATTAATTTAAGATATGAGTTAGCCAGAAATATTATTAAGCTATTGGCCACAGAGTATTGGAGCTAGTATAGTTTCTGTGTGATTATTTCAGTGCTGATCAGCTGGAAACAAACATGTGTTTGTTTCTCTTCTCTCCCAGTATTTTCTACTTCCAAGGAACAGCCTCTAGAATTTTTAGATCAATTAAAGAGACAGAGAAAAACTTATTTTTATTATACATTAATAAAATCGGAAACTTGACAGTGGTGGAAATGAAGGTATTGAGGCAAAGGTTCGAGGATATTTTTCTGTTTGTTTTGAGTACTTTTGTCCCCTGAGATAGGAAGTCCAAGTTGGGGATATAATCAACAAATATGTGAAGTGTATGGCACATTTGGTATTTCTAAGCAGAAATCACTGTGTTAATTAAGTTATAAAAAATAAGTTTTTTACTTGCTTGGTTAAAGTTACCCCAATACGTTTTTTAGTACATTGTGAAAGTTGTTATTTCCGTGACTTTTTTCTCAGTCCATTTTCCATTTGTGTCCCGAAGGCTTCGGATTTTTGCATGTCAATTTTGATTTAAGGGATTCCTGTGTATTGAAATGAAGTGTGCCTCTGTACTCATATGCTCTTTGTGGTTGCTCATTAGTTCTTTTTCATCTGTTGGTTTGTTTTATTTCATTTCAAATTGTCTTTGTTTTATTTTATTTTATTATTAGTCCTTAAATGCTTGTTAGTTTTCTAAGGAAAAAAAACAGAAAAGATGTGGATATGAATGGGAAGAGAGGTAGACAAAAACTGGAAGGAATAGGGGATCATAGTCAAAAAGTATGAAAAAAAATTACTTTCAATAAAATGATGAAATAAAAAGATCAGAAAAACTGGGTAAAAAAAGAGGAATCTCTCTCTAAACCTTATTCCCTGATATTTTATAAACAGGCTGCTGCAGGACACACAGTGGAACTAGTTACGTGGATAATTTGTTGATTATTTCACTATGCCCAGAACAACCTTGACTTCATTCTCCTGAGGATCTCTGGGATGTATACAGGGAATTTTGAAGTGTTTAAAAGAACCATTTTGATATAGGAATAACAATTGCTATGTCTCCTGGTCTGGAATGTCCACACAAATATATTGCTTCTTCCTATACTTTTTGTGTTTCTTCCTGAAAACTAGCAGTGTTCCATTTTCTATTGCTTTAAAGGATTTAGGTGAGAGTGAAAATTTCTTTTGCAGAATTCTGTTATTGCTTTGCAATGTGTCTGCAGATAACAAAGTCAAGATTTAAGTACTAAATAATCTTAAAGAAAATCAGCACCCCAAATATATACTAGTGCAAGTAATTACCCACATAAACACAAGCAATAGACATTTTATTGTTCCTGAAGGTAACAAAATTTTCAGAAAGGAGGGATATAAACTTCCAGTAAGAGAAAGTAAGCTTCAACACTTTCAAATTGTGTGTAAATTTTTCTCTATGAGGCTCAAATATTATTTATTTTTGCTTTTAAATTGAGTAAGTTTTGACTTTAGCATATGTTTGTCTCTGTGTGTTTCTCTCTCTCTCTCTCTCTCTCTCTCTCTCTCTCTCTGTGTGTGTGTGTGTGTGTGTGATAAAAACTTTGATTTCATTTATAATGGGACTATTGGTGGTTAACAAATATAACAATAGGATCCTTATACATCTTGTGTATCAAAGACTAAAATTTATGAAGAGAAAACTTTATACAACAGTATTATTTGCAAGATTCGTACCTGATAATAAGGATATTCTTACTCTAGTAGGTGGAATGTAAGTTTTGAATGTTTTTCTAACTGAAGTACAATCTCATGCTCAAATATTACTTAATTTATATTTAGAATAAGAAAGTTCTCAACTTAAAATCATTTTAAAATTAATGAAAAATAGGCCATGAGCTTGAAAGAGAGCAAGGAGGGGTTTCTGGGAGGAGTTATATGGAGAAAAGAGAATAGGAAAATGCTGTGATTATTTTACAGTCTGCTAAAATAAAGGAAATAATATAAGCATTGTTGGGCTTGTTCATTTAATGGTTCTTTTAGTACGATATACAGGTAAGAATTTTGAAGCTCATTCATTCTTCATGGATTTTTAGTGAAAATAACCTGACATTTCACAATTGGTTACTTATGGAGATTTTTAACTTCTAGAAAGGTAGTGTTTAGTTATATTTTAAAATTGTATAATCCCTGTTTTATACAATTTTTTTCATTATACAATATTTTCATGTTTCTTAAGCATTGTAAATATGATCCTATAATTAAGGAATTTGGCAAGTGTGGAAAAAACACAACAAGGCACATACATCCTTCCAAGAACTTTTTCCTTTTCAAAAATATTAAGCAGAAAATAAAAGCATGTATTAGCAAACCCAGCATTCGGGTGACAGAAGCAGGAGGATCACTGTGTATTCAAGGTTGATTTATTCTACAAAGCAAGTTTCAGGCCATCAAAGACTATATAGTAAGACCTTATATTGAAAAGAAAAAATTAAGAAAACCAAGTTCCTTCAGATACTCTTTATTAGTCATAAATAAAATCTTTATTTCATGGAAATAGTAAATTTTATATTTATACTTATATTATATTTATATTTATAAAGCGACAGAAAATATAGAAATTAATAGAATGTTACATTATTGAAATTACAAAAATCTTCAAATCCGTTTCTATGTTTGAATTGTAAATATAGACAATAACACAATTCTTAAAACCTGTTATACTGAAAACAAATAATCTATATGAAGTGAGTTATTTTGAGGATATACTTTGTGTATAAAAGTAGACACTATATGGACTAAAATATTGTGCTTATATATTTAGGAATATATGTGATATATAAATATAAATAAATAAAAATATAAACAAAAAAGAAAGAGAGTCTGAGGACTAGAGAGAGTAAAAAGAGATACACTGGAGGAATGAAGAGGAAGAAAAAGACATGATGCTAATATATATTTTAACTTAATAATAGATTATGAATTTTTGAAAGTTAACAAATATAGAAAAGAGGTACACACAAATGAACCAAGAAGCTCCCTTTAGGAATACGTCAGTAGCACAAGTCATGATAGTTATGTCATTTCTTTGACTGTTCCTTACTTGTTATTTCATTCCAGTGATTGTCCAGGGCAGACATGACAGTAGGAAACCAGACTCTTGTGACTGAGCTTGTCCTGATAGGGCTCACAGATCAGCCCAGGCTGCAAGTTCCTCTCTTCCTGGTGTTCCTCATCATCTACCTCATCACTGTGGTGGGCAACCTTGGACTGATTGCTCTCATCTGGAAGGACCCTCACCTTCATATTCCCATGTACTTTTTCCTGGGAAGTTTAGCTTTTGCTGATGCATGTGCTTCATCCTCTGTGACCCCCAAGATGCTTGTCAATTTTTTATCTAAGGATCATAAAATATTCTTGGTTGAGTGTTTCACCCAGTTTTATTTCTTTGGATCCAGTGCAACCACAGAATGTTTTCTTCTGTCGGCAATGGCCTATGACAGATATGTGGCTATATGTAATCCTTTGCTTTATCCAGTAATGATGTCAAATAGCCTCTGTATGCAATTTATAAATGTTTCATATGTTGTTGGTTTTCTGCACTCAGCAATTCATGTGAGTTTGTTAGTGAGATTGAATTTCTGCAAATCCAATATCATACATTATTTCTACTGTGAAATTTTGCAACTATTCAAAATTTCCTGCACTGATCCTACAATTAATGTCCTTCTGGTTTTAATATTTTCAGCTTTTATACAAGGTTTTACTTTTATGACTATTATAATTTCATACTTTTATGTTCTTTTTGCTATCTTGAAAACAAAGTCTGAGAAAGGCAGAAGCAAAGCCTTCTCTACCTGCAGTTCCCACCTGCTCTCTGTGTCTTTGTTTTATGGCACTCTCTTCCTCATGTATGTGCGTCCTGGGTCGGGGTCAAGTGAAAATAATGACAAAATGTATTCTTTGTTTTACACAATAATAATTCCCTTTCTAAATCCTTTTATATACAGTCTGAGGAACAAAGAGGTAATAACTGCCTTGAGAAGAAAAATGAAGAAATAAATAGTAGCGAGATAATTTTTAGAGCATTTCTTCCTTCTGAAAAGGGCAGAGCAATCAGTAGAAAGATGGATTAGAATGTGTTCTGCCAGGTCACCAGATTCTCCTGAGCTCCCTGTGAAGGAAATGAGTTTCTCATTACACTTCCCAGTGAACTTTGGCAATGTAACCCACAGTTACAGCATTCACAAACACTACTTGCTTTTGCATCTGAGCATTTAGCTTCTGCAGACTATCTTTCTCTTTTTGGTTTTGCAAGACAGGGTTTCTCTGTGTACCCCTGGCTGTCCTGGAATGCATTCTATAGACTAGGCTTGCCTCAAACTCACAGAGATCTGCCTACCTCTGCCTCCCTGAGTGCTTGTAAAGATGGGCACTGTCTGGCTTAAGTACTCTTAGGGAATTCCAAATTGATAAGGAATAATTGGAAATACTACTTAGAAACAGTACAAAATTATTAAGAAAAGATAATTTCAGTTGAGGCAAGAACATGGTTGAATCATCTCACCCCACTCTCCTTGACCAAAAAGTCAGTGTGGCTTTTTACATTTTTGACATGTGCAGAGTGGTGAAAATGAGTCTCCATCTCTTGGTAGAGTATATTCCCTAAGAAATTTAGAATTTCAGGACAAACATTTAAGAAATAATAAAGAGTTCAGAACAATGTTGGGGGATTTTAGGAAGATAATTGAAAATTGGAATAAGTTTAAAATGATAAAGTATTAAAACAAATCATTGCTCATGCTTCTAACTCATATATTTTTATTAATATTTCAAGTTTTGAGGTATTCAGGAATTTATAATATTAGAATGTTTTGGTATAGTAAAAGAAATGTCAAAAATTGGTCTTGTGGTCACCATTTCCACTGTTACAATAATTGATTGGAAGGTAAGGAAAGTATATCAGTTATGTGAAATTTACTAGGAAGATAAGAATGAAAATCTATAGCAATAAATTCTCCCTCAATTCTCAAACTGGTTAAGAATTTATTCTCACAATTTTTTACTTTATATTTATTACATAGAATTGGATGAATCAACAATGAAGAATATAGTTATATTCCTCATTCAATGTGGCTCCTTTGCAAACATTTGCAAAAGAAAATGATCATAAAAAAGGAGAACTAAAGTTTCATAGTTGATGAAAAAATAAGTTCTTTGTGAATAAATAAAAAGCAATTTAGGAATTGTTGATTCAATAATTCCAAGAAGTTTCCCATATTTTTGGCTAAATATTTAGGTGTGAAAAATAGCATCTATTACAAATCTCTTGATAAAATACATTTTCAGAGTAGTATGATTTCTTTATTATAGCCTTCAGAGTCTCTATTTTAAGTTTCCAAATAGCAAAAGAACAAAATTTCTTCTAAAAATATTGTCTATGATAATATTTGGTTTTATTGTCGTTTATTTTGATCTGTACTTGTAGGAAACTTTTACAATATTATATAGCCTATGAGATTTATTTTACAAATATTAAAGTAAACATTTCCTTTAGAAGTTTATCTTTATTCTTAGCTAAATCATTTTTTCTACCTTTTACTTTTGATCCTTTAAAAGTATTGGCCTAAATACTTTAAATTATTTATAAACTCATGAATAAATTTATTTCTTCAAGTGTATTTTATATATTTGTATAATCTTGTCTCTATAGTCACACATTTTACATGTTAATTTTGCAAGGCTTATTTGTAATAAAGTTCCCTCCCTCACATTAGACTGCCTTTGATGGAAAACGCTAACAGTTTCTTCAAATTGAAGGAAGTGACATTAGATGCTTATAACCTCAACACAAAACAGCCATTATTGCAAGACAAGAAGGAATTCACCTGAGATGACTGCTGAATGGAAATGTTCATGAGTATTGTTCTACTGACTAATTGTAGTCTTTGACTTTATAGCCTATATTTTATGAAATACAGCTTTACTAACAAATGGAAGCAAATCAAACAGTCTTGCAAATGCAAGATAGATATCTGAAGAAAATATGTATTAGAACTTAACTTTTTCCATTTCAGATCTCTGATGCGATGAGGAATGATGTTAAGAAAAAATTAAAAATCTTTCATCAACTATACCATTGTTTCTCTAAGAGAAAAAAAACTTTGCATGAGCCCCAACAACAGCACAATTCATAAATAGTCTGGACTCTGAATGAAGCTGTTCAACAATGACTTCATTGGTTTTGCTTGTCATGATTAATGTGTACTTTTAAGAACAATTACTTCTTCTACTTTTTGACTTTATAATATAATTATAATAATATAATTACATCATTGCTCCCTTTCATTTCTTCCCTTCAAAGTCTTCCATATACACCATTTTCCTCTCTTTCAAATCTATGGCCCCTTTTAAATTGTTTCTGTATATATAGTCCCAAGTACATAAGCACAACCTGCTCTGTCTGCATAATGCTACTTCAGTGTGTGCTCTTAGGGATGACTGTTGTTGGGTAACCAGTAAATGCCTGCTTCCCCGGGGAAGACAACTTCTCCCACTTGCGTTAGTTGTCTGTAGTTCTACTTAGTTCAGTACCAAGACTTGTCCCACGGCAACTTTGCAATCACTGCCACAATTACCTCAGGCTCACTACTTATTTGAATTTGAAAAAACAATTTTGGGTTGTTGTGATTCAGAGTTGGCACTGTGACATTATTCCACATGGGATCAAACTCCATAGTTTAAGCAGCTGGCATTTAGTTCTCTAGCCGTAAGTCATATTTTGGTTAACCTTCACAAAACCATCCTAGTCAAAGCCTTCAGAGGATGGAATATCATCTGTACAGTTTGTCTAAACTTGTCAATATTGCCATCTCTGAGGAGAAACAATAGCATAAAGTGGAATTTTTGGAATTAAAATTCTAAACCTTACTGCATTGGATATTTATTAGTATAAAGTGTGTGATGCCCTGAGGGACCAATTTGGACTTCTTGTAGGCGTCCAAACCCACAGTGCCCAGTAGAGCAGCCTCACTTGGTCCTCCAGAGAACCCTCAGCTTTTGGGAATTTCTGTTCTCTTAGCCCTTTACTCTCTGTAAAAATCACACAGTGATGCAATTGGTAGGTTCTTTATTGAAAGGAAATTCATGTAACTAAAGTTGGCTTTAGAAATGGGCTTGGGAAATGAAACTTTTAAATGTGTCACCAGGGGAAGAATTTCTATCTATGGTGCTGCCTTCCAGTTCCACTGTGTTCTGCTTTGGAAAGCACAGTGCTCCCAAAGATAATAGAACTGTCTTTTGAGATATGGTTAGAAAAGAGTTCTATAACATGCACTGTACCTTCCCTAGAGAACTAAAAATGCTGCTTCTTTTATAATAATTTTATATTTGACTTTGAATACCTACACACCTTGGTATATATGAAGGTAGCTGCAACAACAAAATATACATATATGTATGTATATGAATTTCATGACTGAATATGAATAATCAAAGTATGTTAAATTGTTTTCTTAAATGATACTTTTAATTTTTAAACTAACTATTGACTTTTAAATTTTCATGGATTAGAGTGTTAATTTAAAATTCAGTTTAAAGATCCATGTAATGATTGCTGTATAAGCAGTGATTCTGATGACTTCCAGTACAAAGATGAACTGTTTTCTGTTTAGTCACATATTCTGACTAAGTCTTTAAAGGTGAGTAATGAAAGTGTTCACTCCCTTATGTAATATTTTATCTCCAAAAATTTCTTAAGGTAATATGTAAAACTTTATATTATATGTGAATAAATATATAACAGAGAAGATGTACGGAATATGTTTCATGGAGTATTATTTTTATATATTCTTGTTCACATACAGAGAGATAAATATAGGAAACATGCAAAAAATTATTCTCACTAAGTTTTCTTACATTTATGATTTAATTATGTCCCATATGCTGACCTATTTGAGAATTTGAATTTTTTCTATGATTGAACATCTATAGAAGGAGAAGTATGAATTTACCTAAAATTTACTAATTTTGGTACCATGTTTATCATCAGTATATAGGAGTCGGTCTAATAAATTTTATTCTGTTAAAACAAAACAATAGAAAAAAATATTGGTGAAGTGAGTGGGTGTTTTAATAAATGTTCAAGTTGAAATATTATAAGATTTCTAGGAAAATGTTTTTTTACTTCATTAAATTATAATGAAAATCAGCATATAACAAAGGAAGAAATCTTAGACAATGACTATATGTGTATTTATGCATGTCACACAAACAGAATGAGGGAAATTTTAATATTTATGTTTTACAAATATATATTCTATAGGAAAATAAATTTTCACTTGTATAAAACAAAAACAAGCAGTACCTCTGTAGTAAGATATAGGACTCTTTGTGTATATTCTAAGAGTGGTATTGCTGGTTCTTGAGGTAGATCTATTTTCGTTTTATGAGGAAGCATCATACATAATTCCATAATTTCTATAGTGGCAGTACTAGTTTGCAGTCCCAGCAGCAATGAATAAGCACTCCTCTCTTCTGAAGTACGGTCAGTCTATGCTGTTACTTGTTTAATTAATTTTAGCTATTTTGACTGTAGTAAGATAAAAATCTCAAGTTAGTATTGATTTTCATTTTCCTCATAACTAAGAACTTTAAACACTTTAAAAAGTGTTTTTAGGCCATTTGTGTTCCTTTTGAGAACTCTGTTTAGTTCCAGGACATGTTTTTAAAAATTAAGCTATTGCTTTTCTTTATTTTTAGTTCATTTGTTTGTTTTGTTGTTTATTTGTTTTTTTTCGAGACAGTGTTACTCTGTGTAGCTTTGGTGCTTTCTGTTTAGTTTTTGTAAGTTCCTTTGTATACAATAGAGTCATGTGATGGTGACCTTCATTAAAAATTTCAGTATTAGCTGTGGCAAATAAACACCAAGGCTAAGACAAACATTAATCCCAAGTCTTTGAAACTTGCAGCTTCTTCTAATTTTCAGACTTCTATTACATCCTGTCTATTCTTTGTCTTCCCTTTCCACAGCTATCCCTCTATACCTTTATTGTACACTTATTTTTCTTCATTTCATTCTTTCTCCTACCAAAATGGTCTTTTCTAGTCTTTCTATAATTTCCTTTTCTCTCCAGCCACTGTCTATCCCTTGTAAAGCTCTTCTTACTGTAAGTCTTGAATCACTGAACAAATGTTAATTCTGTTCCATACCTTCTACAATATTCCACATCATTTCTCATTGTTCATACTATTTCCTCTCTGCATGGCTCTTTACTTCTCATTAATACCATTGTTCTTTTATATAAGTCCTGTGGTATGCAGTAAGGTGCTTTCACCTAAGCCATTATAAATTTCTTAATTTTCAACACTTGGAAATCTCTAGTCACTCCTTCAACCAGATCATTTATTTTGGCCTCTGCCACCGGGCAGAAAGGGATTCAGGCAGTCACATATAATCCCACAAACTACGCTAACGTCTCCTGTTTGCTTTGTGACAACAGCAGAGCAGAGCACCTAAATTCTCAAGCTACATTCTAAAAGACCTTCTAGACAGTTACCAAAGTATTTTATTTCTATTTTATTAAACATCCAATTTATGACTTAAAACAATGCATAGTATGGGCTCTATATTATGAATCATTTCCATTTTATCTGCTTGTCCTCATAATATCTTCCAATGTCCATTTACACATACTGGTTAACTTCAATTGCATTTAAAAATCATCCGTAGAAGATGTAAACAATAGAGAAATGTTTATAAATTACTGAATATCTGTAGTTATATCTCTCAATATATTTTTTCTTTGGAGGTAACATGGCTTAGTATGAAAAAATTTGATTAAGGGGAACTTGATAGGGGCAATATGGCCTTTGTCTGTCCTGGCCACCCTTAGGCCTGTAATCAAACTGGGAAGGATTGCCTAGTCATATTCTGAGAACAAAATCTAGCCAGCACTATGGTCAATGCAGTGCAAAGTCAGCTTTCAAAGGCCATAAAGGGAATCAGGCATTTTATAAATTTATTCTATTTTATTTATTTAATTTTTTTTCATTTACTTTACAACCTGCCTGCAGTTCTCCCAATTTATTTTTGAATATATGTTCACAGACAGCTCTGATATAAAATCTGCTTTGGAAGCTTCTGTACAGAATAAGGAGCTCCCTATACTATTGAATCTCTTTCCCCTCCCAGAACCCCACTTTGTTGTTACTATATGATTAACTAAAATTAATTTTGAGATACTTCCTCCTGCCATTATCAATTATGTATTTATTTCATCGAGGAAATAAATGCTAATTGACTGGAATCATAAAATTTAGCATACTTTATAATTAATAATTTCTGCAATAATTTACAATAAATTTAATAATTTATAATCTTTGCAATGGCAGTAAGTCTATGATGCAGGCACTGAATTTTCCTACCCAACCAATGGATCTTCCACAAATTTCATAAATTTTTAGAAGTATCATGGTATTGTTAAATCTTTTTAAAAAATCACATGTTAAAATTTATATTAATGAATTGAAATTATTTCTTAAATTTTAGGAA
Source organism: Microtus oregoni (assembly GCF_018167655.1). Classification (NCBI taxonomy): domain Eukaryota; kingdom Metazoa; phylum Chordata; class Mammalia; order Rodentia; family Cricetidae; genus Microtus; species Microtus oregoni. The sequence goes on from NW_024543089.1 coordinate 29,389,161, forward strand.
TAATTTCCATTTATTATATTGAAACTGAACAAAATTTAAAGGCCATTCTGACAAATATTTGGCTGTATTTCAAATCCATTAGAAAAATTTACTTAACAAGTCTTTAGTGAATACTATTTGAAATTTGCTGCCTTTTTGCAGGGACATCCAGTGAGGACATGGGAACAGGGAATGCAACATTGCTGACACAGTTTGTTCTCACAGGACTCACTCATCTACCACAGTGGAAAATCCCCCTCTTCCTGCTGTTCCTGGTGATCTATCTCATCACCATTGTGGGGAACCTTGGTCTGATTGCTCTCATCTGGAATGACCCTGGCCTTCATATCCCCATGTATTTATTTCTTGGGAGTTTAGCCCTTGTGGATACTTGGTTATCATCCACCGTGACACCAAAAATGCTTCTCACCTTCATAGCTAAGAGCAAACTGATCTCTCTTTCTGAATGCATGATACAGTTTTTTTCATTTGTAATGTGTGCAACCATGGAATGTTTTCTTTTGGCAGCAATGGCCTATGATCGTTATGCAGCCATATGCAAGCCTTTACTCTACCCAGTGATCATGACAAACAGACTGTGTGTACGTCTGCTGGTCTTGACCTTTGTAACTGGAATCCTTCATGCTTCAGTTCATGAAGGCATGTTATTCAGATTAACCTTCTGTAATTCTAACATAATACATCACTTTTACTGTGATGTTATGCCACTGCTAAAGATTTCCTGTACTGACCCTTCTCTTAATTACCTAATTGTTTTTATTTTTTCTGGGTCAATACAAGTATTTACTATTTCAACTATTTTAGGCTCTTACACACTTGTTCTGTGTACAGTCTTAAAAAAGAAATCTGCCAGAGGCCTAAAGAAAGCCTTTTCCACCTGTGGGGCCCATCTCTTATCTGTGTCTTTATACTATGGCTCTCTTCTCTTCATGTATCTGCTTCCTGCATCTCAAAAAGGGCAGGATGAAGACATGATGGACTCTGTATTCTATACTGTCATAATCCCTGTGATGAATCCAATTATCTACAGTCTGAGAAACAAGCAAATCAAAGATTCACTGTCAAAATTCTTAAAGAGAAATGTTTAGGTTCCATGTTACTATCTGTTGTCTATTTATCAAAATATCACAAACTTGTCTTAATATAGTTGTATTTTGTTCATAGTCTAAAGTATTTTCTAATTGCACCTGTTCTAGTATTTTAATGAATTAATCTGTAAAGGTATATTTCTCTCTAATATATTTTGTGTATTTTCAATCATGCAAAGACATAATCAAGTATTATATTATGATAAAATAAATGTAACAACACATCAAACTGGTTTTCATGTTCTTCATTGTGACTTCAGCTGATATAGGAGAGTAGGCCCTTGAAAAAATACTTCAATGTGATTTGTTTTTCAGGTTGGAAGCTCATATCACATTTATCTGGGCTGAAATAGAGTTTTGTATTTCAATAACAGACAGGAGTGTCTAGCATATGACTAGGAACTTGAAATATTAATAATATAGTAAGAATCTTATTTATTACTAGTATGTTACTAATTTATTAACTTGGCTATTTAAAATGATTCATTGATTTTCTTTCTTTGTGAACATTTACACACATTTTTTTTCATTCTACTTTTTAAATTATTGTCAAAATTATCTTCTTCTTTATAAAAGGAAGAAAAATCATTACAATTTAGGAATAAATCAACAATCACTGTGTACTAGGTAGTTTTATTTTTCAAAAGAAATCAGAGACACTTAGAAAGAGAAAGGCTCATTTGCAGGATTTCTACTATCTGGTTGGCCTTTGGGGACATTTTCCTGACTGATGATTGATGTGGAAGTATCCAACTCATATGACAATGCTTCCCACACAAAGATGATTAAGGGCTATATAAGAAAGTAAAATGAGATGCTATGGAAAGGAGGAGTATTAGCAGTACCCTCCATGGTCTTGGCTTCAGTACCTGCCTTTGCTTCACTTGACGATGAACTATAACCTGTACTTTGAAATAAATAATTTCCTTCACAAACTTCTTTTGATCATGGAATTGATCACTGGAAAGAGAATGGCAGCTCAGACACATAGGGATAAAAATCAGCTTGGATCATGCCCTATTAACACAGATTGCTGCCGAACACGTATTCAAGAGTGACTTTAATGACTATCATTGATTTATTTTATTTGCTGATTGACTCTCTTAAAAGAGTCTTTAAATGTTTAATAGGAAACAAAAGTCAAAAAAAAGCTTGTGAAAGCACAACCTAACTTGCTCTACTTTTATAGTTTCTAATCCAGCAATGTTAATAAAGTTGGTTTGGAACCACACTTAGAAAATTACTGCTCAAAAATAATGTTTTTCAAAAAATCTATATAAAATAAATATGTGCAAGTCAAAGTAAAGTTTCCACATATTTTCATTAATTATTTAAATTGGAATAGGAGAATATTAAGATTTATATCATCTGCTTTTACTTTCCCATGCTTGGTGAGTTAGATCAGTATTCAATGTAGCATCTATGTCAAAGTATTTGAAGCAGGTGTTTGCTAACTTTCTGGGTATGGTGTTGACAGTGACAATAGTTAGCTAGATCCAAGGTATTATTTAAGTATAGCTAGCATGAGGAGTTTATATTAATTATAAAAATATTATTTATCAAATGAATCAATTTTGGTCTATAGTTTTTATAATTTATGTATAAGACATCCATTTGCTTGAAATATATTGTCTTTACTTTATTTTTAATGTTTATTATGTGTGAGATTTATTTGAAGACACTAATTTGCAATTATATAATTATATTTATCTTTTTATCAAAGAAAAGAGAATTATATCAAATATAAAATGAGTGCTGCATGGTTACAAATTTGAATATGAACTTCATATAAAAATTAACTTATAAGATTCATATTTCCTATGCACTTCATAGATACAAGCAAAGCCCATGCTTAACTCAAAGTCTAGATAGGATTATATCCAATGGTATTACATAGTCTGAATATGAAGGCCTGGAATTGGGAAGGGAAGGCCAATAAGTCAAATGAGGTACTCAGTTGACATAATGATGTCTCTATATATTTTGAGGTATAATAAATTATTTATTCCAACAATTCAAATATGCAACACACTTAACAAAGAAATCCCCTGACAGATTCATCTAGAAATTATGGTTTACTTATTACTCTAGGTCCTATTCAAGTGGACAAAGAAAATTGCCTGTTCTTCCTACACACTCTTAACTCCTACTTTCTGAGGACTTCACATTTTTGGGACAGACCCCATTTCCTCTAGTTCTGCCACAGACCATCTCAATGTTTCTTGCTGGCTCTCTCCCGTCTTCTCAGTATTTCTTCCTAGCCTTCTCCAGTACACTACCTACTTACTTGCCAAAATACATCCTAAAAGGGCAGTGCAGCCACCACATTTTGATGTAGGTGGGTCTTCTGTCTATGTGTTACTTTCATTGGTCAAATAAAGAGACTTCCTTGGCCTTTGATAGGACAGCAGCTTAGATATGCGAAGTAGACTGAACAGAATGCTGGGAAGAAGGCAATGAGGCAGACGCCATAGCTCTCCTCTCCAAGATGGATGCAGGTTAGGATCTTTCCCAGTAAGCCACCACCTCGTAGTGCTACAGAGATTACTAAATATGGGTTAAAGCAAGATGTGAGAATTAGCCAATAAGAGGCTGGAACTAATGAATACAATTTGTGTGTTGTTATTTTGGGTGTTAAGCTAGCCATGTGGGACAAAAAGCAGGCCTGTTTGCCTCACCACTACAACATTTGCCCAGGGTACATGAAGGACAACCCAAAGAAAAGAACACCCACCCAACAAAGGCAAAAAACAGTTATTAACATGAAGAAATGTCCCAAACATCATATCAGAGTCTTATATCCCAGAATAAAAATACAAATGTCAATAGATTAGACAATATGCCTCCACCAGAACCAAGTAACCATATTACAGTAAGCCCTAAGAAAGGCACTATAGCTGAAAGACTTCACAATTCAAACTATTAATATGCTCAATGACCTTAATGAAGATATGAGTAAATCCCTGTATACACAAAGAAACAGTTGAATGAAATAATGAAAAGATATCCACATATAAAAGTATAAGTAGAATCACTAAAGAAAGTGCAACTGAAATAAAACCAGCATTGAAAATTTTAGAAAATCTAATAGAAATTCCAGAGGTAAACCTCACCAACAAATTAGAGGACATGGAATAGAGAACCTCAGGTGTTGAGGACAAGGTATAAGAAATGACTATTCAAAGAAAATGTTAAACTAATCAATCAATCAAACAAACAAACAATAACAACAAACAATCGAGACACAAAACTTCTAGGTAATCTGTTATACTCTGTAAAGACCAAGTCTACAAATAAGAATAGGGATAGTAGAAGGGAATGAAACCCAAATCAAAGGTACGCAAAATAATTTTAACAAAATTATTAAAGAAAGTTTTTCTAACTTGAAGAAGGAGGTGCCTAGCAAGGTAAAAGAAGTAGACAGAACACTAGACAGAAGCAGAAAAGAATTTCCTATGACACATAATAATCAAATTGGTAAATATATGGTAAAAAAGAACAGATATTGAAGGCAGCAAGGAAAAAAGATTACATCATATATAAAGGCAAGGCTATTGGAATAATACCTTAGTTCTCAGTGGTGACTCTAAAAGACACAAGGGCTTGTATGGATGTTCTATAAACTCTGACAGAAAACAATTGCTCACCCAACTACTTTATGCAACAAAACTATCAATCACAATCCAGAGAGAAAGACAAAAACCAAATTTAAACAATTTCTAGTTTCCAATTTAGTCCTACAAATGAACTAGAAGAAAAACTTTAGTCTGAAGTGGTGAACTACATCCGAGAATATAATAGAAAGGAATAATCCCAGATGAGTAAATTGAAAAAGAGAGGGAAAAATTCATATGCTCAAACTAAAGTAGTAGGATTTAATAAATATTACTCATTGATAACTCTAAAGGGTCTCAACTGCCCAATAAAAAGACACAGACAGATTAGTTGAAAAAGCAGTAGGATCAAAACCCAGTGCCATTTTCCTTGGCTTCTCAGCAGCCCTCATTGTCCGCCATGTTGAGAGAGTCCGGTTTTATCCCATGCTTTTTCAGTCCCAGTCCAGCTGGCCTTGGTGAGCTCCCAATAGATCAGTCCCACCGTATCAGTGGGTGGGTGCATCCCTCGCTGTCCTGACTTCCTTGCTCATGTTCTCCCTCCTTCTGCTCCTCATTTGGACCTTGGGAGCTCAGTCCAGTGCTCCAATGTGGGTCTCTGTCTCTATCTCCATCCATCGCCAGATGAAGGTTCTATGGTGATATGCAAGATATTCATTAGTATGGCTATAGGATCGGGCCATTTTAGGCTCTCTCTCCTCAGCTGCCTAAGGACCTAGCTGGGGACATCTCTCTGGACCTTTGGGATCCCCTCTAGAGTCAAGACTTTTCAACCCTAAAATGGTTCCCTTAACTAGGATATATACTTCCCTGCTCCCATATCTACCCTTCCTTTATCCCAACCATCCCATTCCCCCAAGCTCTCCCCATCCTCCCCTTCTCACTTTTCTCTCCCCATCTCCCCTTTACCCCATCCCACCCTCCCCCCAGTTCCCAATGGTTTTGATCCTACTGCATGTACTGGCTTTGTGGAAGCCTAGCCTGTTTGGATGCTCACCTTCCTAGACCTGGTTGGAGGGGGGAGGACCTTTGACGTCCCACAGGGCAGGGAACCCTGACTGCTCTTTGGACTGGAGAGGGAGGGGGATGGGATGGGATGGGGAGTGGGAGGAGGGGGAGGGAAAAGGGAGGCAGAATTTTTTAATAAAAAATATTAGAAAAAAATAAAATAAAACACTCAGATTCAGAAAAAAAAAGAAAAGAAAAGAAAAGAAGAAAAAGCAGGATCCACATTTCTACTGCATCCAAGAATCACACACCTCATCATCATGGGTCCAGGAAACAAGCAGGAGCAGAAACTTTAACATTTGATGAAATACATTTTAAACCAAAACTAATTAGAATAAATTAAGATGTACATTATTCACTCATCAAGAGAAAAATCCACTGTTAGGACATTTCAATCATAAACATTTATGCACTAATTCTAGAGCACTTAAATTTTAAAAAGGAACACAAATTCAATTAAATGATATACTGATCCTCTCACCATGATAGTGTGAGGTTTCAGTATCTCACTTTGGTCAATAGGTTAGCTATGCAGACAAAAATTAGACAGAGGAAATTTTAAAGTCAAACAATGTCAGAAATCATATGGACCTAACAAATAGCTACAGAACATTTTATCCAAACAGGAAGGGATATACTTTCTCCTCAGAAGCTTATGAAACTATGTAAAATTGATCACAAATTTGGACACAATCTAAGTCTCAACATATATAAATAATTGAAATAGTACCTTGCATCATGTCTGACCTAAATGGATTAAAACTGGATATGAAGAATAATAAAATGTGTGCAAAATCATGTAAACTGAAAATCTGACTATTCAATGAAAAATGGATCAAGAAAGAAATCAAGAAATAATTAAAAACCTTTAGAATTGAAAGAAAATTAAATAAACACATACTCAAATATTTGAGACACAATGAAGGTAATTTGTTTTTTAATTGTTTATATTGCACTATACATTTTTAGCTACTCCGGTCCCTTCCTCCCCTCTCCTCTTCTACCCACCCCTGTGACCCTTATGCTCCCAATTTACAATATTAGGAGATATGGTCAGTTTCTCCTTCCTATTTAGATCCATGTATATCTCTCTTGGGGGTTCTCTCTGTGTTTGTCGATTGTAGGCTGGTTTTTATTTGCTATATGTCTAAAAGCCACTTATGTGTGAGTACATATTTTATTTTCCTTTCTGGGTCTGAATTACCTCACTCAATATGTTTTTTTCTAGATCCATCCGAGAAGCAAGTTTATAATGCCAAGTGCCTACATTAAAAAAAATGACAGGAGAATCCCATTAGAAACACAATTGATCTCTTGTGTGGTGGCAGGCATAATAGTTTATCTGGAATAGACAATAGAAAAAGATGCTGGATATATGATTGGATAGAGTATTTGGATATGGAAAAGTTACCTGTGGGTTGTGGCAGATAGAGTAGGTCCAGGTTAGACACTGAAGAAGATTGTGGGATGTATGGCTGTATGAGTACACTGGTAATAAGAAGGGACCTAGGAGTGGTGGCATGTAGGAAAAGTTCACACTAGACTCTGGGGTGCAGAAGGGAGTGGCCAGACTAGGCTGGGGCATTGAATGAGATCCAGACTAGATTTGTGCTCTGGGGAGAAGCATGGAGAGAAGTTCAGTGAGACTCACTTTTATCAGTCTGGGTCCTTGAGAAGAAATTGTGGGGTCTCTAAAATGGATTTTCAATATTTAATATTCAATTCTCTTCCAACATTGGAAATTTATGATATTTAACCATGTGATACTCTTTGGGACTAATTTGGGCATTTCACAGGGGTTCAGATCTATGGTGGCCAATAGAGCAGCCTTATCTAGTTCTCTAGAGAACATTTAGCCCAAATGGGAATTTCAGTTCTCTAACCAATCCTCTTCTAGAAAGACCTTGCAGGGGTATAATCTGATTCTTATATATTTTGAGTTTGGACAGTTAAACTTCCAGAATGAATCACTGTGAGAAGAATTGCTACACATATTACTGCCTTTTTGCACCTGCTCTGGTGTGTTCTTTTATGATTTAGATAGCGCCACACAATTTAAGTATCTCAAGGATTTCTTGCAAGATATGTCTAAGTGAGAAATAAGTTCAATAATATCCACCATGTGTTCCATAGATGTTCAAGAATAGTTTTTATTCTATTACAATGTTATACGTGGCTTTGGATTTCTACAAGCTTGATACAAATGAAAATAAGAGGAAAAGATTAGAAATATTTTTAACATCATCACTAAATAAAAGTAAGTAAAATATCTTGAATTGTTTTCTTTAATGGTGGTTTTTAAGATCTTGCCATAATGACTTTTGAAATATTATGAAGCTAGTATTTTAATCAATTTCTCCATGGTCTGTGACTCCATAGTGTGTGATTTATGAAGCAACAGGAACATGTTGCTATGTTCTGGAGGGTTCCAAGAGATTTGGGCATAGACTGTTTGCGGGGAATGGGGGAGTCTATGTGACTATACTCCAAAAGGAGATTTTCATCTGCAAGCATGAGGTGTCTGTTTGGGATATTGTGCCCTCCTTACTGTAGAATAACTCCATTAATCTTCCTTTTCCAGATGTATGCTTTTTGTACTTATCTTTCCTGTGCTTTTTTTCACATAATGTACATTCCTTCTGCTTATAATCTTCCCTTATTTATAATTAGTGGAAAAGCTCTCTACAGGTAATAGATTATAGCAGCCTATGTATGAGTGCTTGATAAATGCCTATTGTCCTCCACACTTCTTAGACTACAGCAGTCCTATACCATGTAGCCACCTATTTCCCTTATTACTTCTATTTTCCTACATTGGCTCTATAATGTGCAGGAAATTGTTTTCACCAAAGCCATTAAAATTCTCCATTTTCAACATGCAGGGAACTATATTCAGTTGTACTTCACCTCTTCCCTTCCATTACCTTTTCTTTCTTGGTGATCACAACCTTAAACTATCTGTTTTTTTTTGCCCAAAGTATATTTGTATATTTCATTGGAGTGGCATAGGTTCAACAAGAAATATTTCTTTGGAAATGAGATTGGCACTAAGATAGAAATTCTTGTTGAGGGTAGAGTAAGTCATTGCAGAAAAAGGAAAGTAATCAAGAACACATTATGATTAAGCTTTGGTAGTGCAGCTCTCCTGTACATAATAAAAACACAGACTGATTTATCTAATTTCTCAAACTCAAATTAAAGATCTGATACAAAGCTCACAAAGAGGTTTGGATTTTTTGTTTCCATTGAACATCCAGTTAGCATGCTATAGTTCACTTCTTAGTAGTAGGTCTGTATTAAGAATTCTTTGTGATTGACCATTTTGTTCTCTAATTATCTCCAGTGTCCTACCACATATACATTTAATTTCATGTAATCTAAAGTCATTTTGGTATGTTTTCAAAGGTAGACTATTAGACCCTTTTTATACTAATACATAAACTTTTTCTACAGTTTTATTTCACACAAATGTTGCAGAAAATTTTGGTATATAACCTGATTTGGAAGTTTCTGAATACAGTAAGGACTTTCTAATATTGTTGCTTCCAGCCCCACACCGCCTAAAACTTATTTCTTTCTATTACTGTATACTAACTTCAGAATTAATTTTGTGGCATTTTGCCAGTTATACCTATGTTTAACTTTCACCTGAATATTAGACACCTTCTTCCAGTTGGTTGAGGCTATTCATTTTAATCTAAGATGTAGTTCAGGTGCTTAAAAATCTTTTCTATTGGCTCATAATCTACACCTTAAATACAATTTTTTTTTATCAAAACAAGTGAGATTTCTACACATTTTCTGAATGTTTAAAGCTTCTGGTTGTCCTTTGTCATCTGCTGGTACATTCAGATTTAAAATTTGGATAATTAGCTTTCATTGTTCTAAAATATCAAGGATAGTTTCCATCTATCAAGATAACACTGGGTAAAATAAAAGGGCGTTCTTATAAGTACATGGCTACATTAAAGTTCCAACACACAGAAATTTACTCTACAATTTCATACTGAATACTGTGTTACTTTTAATACCTTTCATTCCAGGGACATAAAGAGAAGACATGGGAACAGAGAATGCAACAGTGCTGACACAGTTTGTTCTCACCGGACTCACTCATCTGCCACAATGGAAAATCCCCCTCTTCCTGATGTTCTTGGTGATCTATCTCATCACCATTGTGGGGAACCTTGGTCTCATCACTCTCATCTGGAATGACCCTGACCTTCACATCCCCATGTACCTGTTTCTAGGGAGTTTAGCATTTGTGGATACCTGGTTGTCATCCACAGTAACACCAAAGATGCTATTTGACTTTTTTGCCAAGAGTAAACTGATCTCTCTCTCAGAATGCATGACACAGTTTTTTTCGTTTGGAATCAGTGCAACCACAGAATGTTTTCTCTTGGCAGCAATGGCCTATGATCGCTACATAGCCATATGCAAACCTTTACACTACCCAGTGATCATGACAAACAGACTCTGTGTACGTCTGCTAACACTGTCCTTTGTGGGTGGGTTTATACATGTTTTGCTTCATGAAAGTTTTTTATTCAGACTAACTTTCTGTAATTCCAACATAATACATCACTTTTACTGTGATGTTATGCCACTATTGAAGATTTCCTGTACTGACCCTTCTCTTAATTACTTAATGCTTTTTATTTTCTCTGGATCAATTCAGGTATTTAGTATTTTGACTATTCTTGTCTCGTATACACTTGTTTTGTTTTCAATCTTAAAGCAGAAATCTCTCAAAGGCATAAAGAAAGCCTTTTCCACATGTGGAGCCCATCTCTTGTCTGTATCTTTATACTATGGCTCTTTACTTTTTATGTATGTTCGTCCTGCATCTTCACAAGTAGATGATCAAGATATGATGGACTCTATATTTTACACTGTTGTAATTCCTGTGCTAAATCCAATTATCTACAGTTTAAGAAATAATCAAGTAAAAAATTCGCTAGTGAAATTCTTAAAGAGAAATGCTTAGGTCTCATATTATCTTTCGTTGTATTCTTATTAAAACACCATAAAATCATGTCTTCATGTTTCTAAATTTTGTTTTTCCTTCTAAAATATTTGGCAGTTATCGATCCTAGAATGTTTTTTCTCTGGTTTTTGTGTATTTGAATGTATGGGGTATATGTGTATGGTGTATGCACATTTATGTGCATAGTTACAGTTGACCATATACACACATGGGAAGGCCAAAGGAGTTCACCTGACATCCTGCCTATAGCCTTACTTTTTTAAAAGAGATCTTTTCCTATAGCTAAGTTTGCATCCTGCAAAACCCAACAATTATTTCAACATCTCACATCACTGATTACAGAGATATGTGCAGACATCTCTTCTCAACACTGAAATATGCAGCTCTCTTTTCCACTGACATTTGCATGCTATGTTGTGTGGGATGCAAACACAGTTATTCATCTCATGCAGCAAGAGCTCTTACCTACTGAGCACATTCCTGTTTCCTGGAGCTAGCATTTAAAATAGACTTGGATATATACCTATTTCCATTAAAATATTTTAAATCAATTTTAAATCATGTAAAAAATTAATAAAATGTTCTAGTATAATAAAATAAGCAAAGTATAAACTAAGTTTAAACATCTTAATAGCAGGTTGGTATTCTATTCACTATGACACCATAAATACATTATGTGTTGTAGTAGTTTAATTCCTGTGTAAAGGACACAAATATGATGCCATTGATAGTATGATGACTCACATCCCACTTATATGTGATGAGGAAGTGCTATGTTTCAGTAAGAAGACACAAATTTTCAGAATATTGCTAGAAATTTGAACAGATCTTTCATTAAGTTTAGTTGGGGAATGATGACTTTCATTTCTTATAGCAATTCCATCTGCAATTTCCACAGAGAAGCAAAAAAATACAGGAGTGTAGGAGCAGTATTTATGACAATGGATAGACTGTCAAATGTTGCTCTGTTCTCAGAGTGGTGTATGCTTTAGATCATTATCTAGGATGCCTCTGAGACTCTCTCTTGCTCTCTGTATTTTACCACCATCTAGAAGCTTCACCAAATAAAGAAGCTAGCAGTTTTCATGAAAGAATTAAGTTGGGGAGTTTTATTGAGAAAATGTAGTTGTAAGATCAAGGGAAGGTTTCAATAGCCTGAATTTTATAACAGTGAAGGGATTTAGGTTAAAAATCTGGTTGTCTAAGAGTATATAGTTGAGGAAAACATGGTTTAAGTGCACATTACTTAAGACCAAACAGTTACAAGATTGTGAATGTTCCTACTACCTTACCTGCTGACTTTTTGGAATAGTTGGGAAACAGAGCAAAAAATGAGCTTTACAATTTAATCACAGAAATGGAAATTGGGGAGAATGGAGATAAACACTGAAGAATGTAGAAATAAGGAAAGGGGGAATTGAAAAATATAAGTAATCTGAGAGAGGAAGTAGAAAGGGGGGCTACTGAGGAATGAGGGAAGAAGGAAGTGGGTAAAATAATACAGATACCCTAAAAATCCACAAAGAATCATATATTATTAACTATTTAACAAAAGACCTAAAATATTCACACACACACACACACACACACACACACACACACACAGAGTCTACAATGACCTTTCTCATCGAGTGATGATGCTCCGTCTAAGAGCCAAAAGGAATCTAAAAAAAATCCCAAAGTCAGACATGAGAACCCCTTTTCAGAGCTTTTGGCCATAACTAAAAGACTCCCAAAACATAACCTATTGCTATTACCCTTGATGAACCCTGAGAGATACAATGTAAGTCAGTCATGCTTTAGATATCATATGCTTCAAAAACATGACCCAAGTACCTGAGATGAAAGTGATCTGAATGCCTTTTGCCCAAAAAATAACTTCCAATGTACCAGAAGATGCCATTAAAGCTTTCAAAGAAGAAGAGTAACCAGAAGTTCTACTTATCTGTGATGACTGTGAACCACATCAACAACCAGCTTTGCATGATCATGCTAAGGGTGCAGCAATGGCACACATGATTTGGTGGTTACAAATAGCTCTTTAGTTGGGCTTAAGATCTGCTTAAGAAGAGGACAATATAGTTAACTACTCAGTGCTAGGAAAGTTGTAGTTATTGGAGGATAATCACTAATTTACTAAACCAGCACAGCCCCTAAAAATAATCTATAAACATTTGTCCTTATGCACACAAATATGTGTAGTCTTCACACATTACCAAGGAAACTAACCAAAATGTAGAGTTCTAGAGCCTAATACCAATGGATATATCTGCAAAACACTTCAATATATAAGGCTTATGAAACATTTCAGAAGATGGCATGGAAGGGCTGCAAGAGCCAGAACAGGTCTTTTGCTGGCTGTGTTTTCAAGTCAAACCACAAACTACACCTATAAAGACTCACAAACATGACTGACCAAAAGTGAGCTGAACAAGGATGACACCAATCAATAAACATGTCAAAATGAGTGAGAAAAGACTATGAGGCCTCGACTTCATGCAAAGAACTATAGATAGATGTGTAAAGCTGGGACTAGGAGAGGTGTTCCTTCTCATGCTCATTCAGTGTTAATGGTTGGTCCTGAAAACATATATACAAGTAACATTATATAGACAAACAAGGTTATATTGGAAGAGTACATGCACATACAAATACATGTATGTATGTAGTAATTATTAATTGAAAAGAGGCTATAAATTTGAAGGACAAGGAGGAGCATGTGGGAGGATTATAGATATGGAAGAAAGAAAATTATTTAAATCACAGTCTAAAAGAACTTGAGCTTTATGCTTAGGATGACCTTGATCACAGGCTATGCCTTGCAAAGCCAGTTTTGTCTATGGAAAATAATATGTCTATAATAGTATACAGAGATATACTTACATCACAAATAAACTATAAATATGCATTAGCATATTTATATACTTTCATATGTGTGCGTAATATAGTAGTAATGACAATCTAGTCTTGCCACTAGAAGCCTTACCTGGCTAAAAAGATGGCCAGTTCAGACTCTGGCTAGTTCCTTAATTGCTAAGAATCCTCACTAGGATAACCCCTCTTAGAGTTTTCACCACACTAGGTTTCCACCCAATTCTTCCCAATTCCAGTGGGTCTCTCTTTGTACTCTTGGCCTGACCCTCTACATGATCCCTCGCACTCCAGTCCCCAAATCTCCCTGTTCATCTACAAAATTTATTCCATTTCTCCTTCCAGAGTAGGTTCATGTGTTCTTCCTAGAGCTTTCCTCTTTGACTAATATCTCTGGGTCTGTGAATTTTAGTTTGACTTATAGGAGTATGTGTTCAATTTTGGAGAAAATTCTCTGAGGAGCTGAGAAGGTATATTCTTTTGTGTTTGTGTGGAATGTTTTGAAAATATCTCTTAGGTTCATTTGATTTATAACATCAGTTGTCTCCAGCATTTCTTTGCTTAGTTTTTGTCTGAATGACCTGTGCATTGGTTAGAGTGGAATATTAAAGTTTCACACTAATAGTGTGTGAGGGTAAATATGTATTTTAAAATGTTTTGCTTCTTTTTACAAAAGTGGGTGCCCTTGTGCTTGGAACATAGATATTAAGAACTGTAACGTCATCTTGGTGAATTATTCCTTTGATGATTATGTAGTGTTCTTCCCATTTCTTTTGAATAAATTTTGATTTGAAGACTATGCTATTAGATATTATAATGGATGCATCGGCTTGCTTGCAATATCTTTTTTCCAACCTTTTAACTCAAGGTAATGTCTTGAGTTATTCTCATATGCATCAGAACATTGGACCTTGTTTTACCATCCATTATTTTTATCTGTGTCTTTTTGTTGTGAAGTAGAAAAAAGGAGTGACTTGACAGTCAAAGATAGTTCTTGAAGAAGGCAGTTTTGAAGATCACCTGTCAGAAGCTAAGCCCATAGTTGTTGAGATAGCTATGGGCAGGGTGGAACTGGAGGGTATGGAGAGATGTATAGGAAATGGAAGCAGAATAGAATACATTTATTCCAAAAGTTGAAAAAAGGTGATAGAATCTGTTTGACTATGTGGATTTTATGTATTTTACATATGCAAATTATTCCTCATTGAGTAAGTAGAGCTTTGTATATTTAAAGAAAAAGAAGAAAGGGAAGGAGGAAAGAAGAAAGGAGAGAGGAAGAAAGGAATGAAGGAACAGGAGAGAGTGAAAAAGACAAAAAGGGAAGAGGCAGGAGAATCAAAGATAAGGCAAGAGACGCAGAGAGGAGAGGAGAGGAGATGAGATGAGAGGAGAGGAGAGGAGAGGAGAGGAGAGGAGAGGAGAGGAGAGGAGAGGAGAGGAGAGGAGGGCTCACAGGACAGGAGACTAGGAAAAGGAAGGCCATGGGACTAACAAGAAAGAAGGAGAGGAAAGAGAAGAGAAAAGAAGAGAGGGTAAAAGAGGAAGAAGAACAAGGGAATGATAAGAAGAAAGAAGATAGAAGCAGGAGGGAGCAGATGGAGAGAAGTGAGGTTAGAGAAGAGACCTGAAGAGAAGGGAAATAGGAGAGGAAGGAGAAGGAGGGGAGGGAGGGGATGGGAGAAGAGGCTGGGAGAGTAGAAAGAGGAGAAGTGAGGAAGGTGGAAGGGAAGGGAGGAATAGATGAGATGAGAGGGAAGAGAGAAAATAAGAGACAGGAGGAAATGGGAGGGAAGGGAGGATAAAAGAAGGAGTCAAGAAAGGATGAGTAAGAAAGAAGTTATCAAGAAACATAAAAATCTTGAAAATAGTCAGGTGGTGGTGGTGCATACTTTTAATCCCAGTACACAGGAGGCAGAGGCAGGCAGATCTCTGTAAATTTGAGGCAAGCCTGGTCTATGTTAGTAAGTTCCAGAATAGGCTCCAAAGTTACAAAGAGAACCTGTCTCAAAAAGAATCAAAAATAGTAGTTGAAATAACAATTTACTCTGGAATTCAATAAGACATAGCATAAGGTAAATTCCTGACCATCTTCACAGAGATGAGCACCATAATAAAGAGCAATTGCAGAAGAAGGAAAACATGGTTTACAACTTTACAAGAAAGACTCTCTTCTAAACAGTGTTCTACTGTTCCTATTTTGTCCCAGTACTCAACCATTGATCCATTCCCACTGACACTTCACTTCCTCAAAGACTGACTGGAATGTGAATTTTATCTCTGATGCTATTTAATAACCAAGTCCCTTTTAAAATATTGAGATTATAATATTATTGTATTATTTCCCCTTTCCTTTCCTTCATCCAAACCCTCCCATATATCACACAGGACTATCTTTCAATTTCAGATCCTTTTTTTAAAATTATAGTTGTAACATTTTTTATCATCTATCTGTCTATCTATCTATCTATCTATCTATCATATATCTATCTAATCTATCATCTATCTATCTATCTATCTATCAACTCTCTATCTACCCACCTATCTTCTATTCATCTATCACCATCAGTTGATCGATCTATTGATTGATCTATCATCCAACTCTATGTATATGTGTTAAAAAACTTTGACTATATATATTCTCAAGTATATAACATAAACTGCTTAGTCTGTTTATACGTAGATACATACATACATATGTACACACACATGTGTGTGTATACATATGTTTTTTTCAGGACTGACCATCTGGTACTGAATAACAAACTGGTGTCATCTGTGGAGACTATTTCTCCTTTTCTCAGCATCTTCCTGTAGTTCTTTGTAAAGGGTTCAAACATTTCCCAGCTTTCAGTCATCTAGAGAAAAGATAATATTGATTCAAACTTTTCAATGCTCAAATAGTCAGTTAGAGACAAATATCAAAATCTTAGTACAACTTGTAGTTCATTTTGTGCAATCCTTTTCCTTTTCTGGTGAATAACTATCTTTGTTCAGATATTTAGAGTTTTCATTCATTTTCTGCTCTATCATGCTTGAATAATACCTATTTTTTAAATTATGAATATATAAATTATTTTCATTGGAGTTGGTGAAGGTGTTGTTATTCCTAAGAACGAACAAACAACAATAATACCATAGAGGAGAAAAAAAACTGATTTAGTGGATACATTTGGGAGTTTTGGTGCCATAAATAATAGACAAATAATTAAATAAAGGAAAAATCAAAGAACATAGTAATTTCACTATAATAAAATTATTTTGAAGAATGGGCTGACAAGCATTACTTACCAGTAATTGATATGGTATGATAATATGGTACAGAAATTGTGAAGGGAAAAAATGACTAGTACTCAATATGAAAATATTCTTGCTAGAAAATTTTTGGATAAGTACATACTGAAATATAATCTCAGGAAAGAACAAATGAAACATAGAAAATCGAGCCAAGTCATAAAGATTTTTTTCCTTTGATGGAATTTCTTATTATAAACAAAGGTTGTAATTTGCTGTAAAATTTAAATTCTGAAATTAAAAAAAAACTTGCTAATCATATTAAAAGGATGCAACAATTAGCAATAAATATATTTTTAAAATTCAATAGACATATTGCAAACTGTAGCTAGATACAATCTAATGCTTCAACAGTGTTTTAAATTATTCCTGAGAATTTCAAACATATTTAACAGAATTTATTTATTATAAACTAATTGCATTCAAATGTTCTTAGACTTCCATAAGGTAATAATTTTCTTTTACATTTGACCATTTTCTCATTATGTGTGAGTTTAGAAAATGGTATGTTCATCCTTAAATTAGTTGACCAATAACTATGGTCTTTGTTGTCTAATGTTACAAAATCATTTCTTCTTCATGACTTTTTTCATCACATTTATTACTTCCTTATTTCTCAGACTGTAAATGAAAGGGTTCAATAAAGGGATAACTAGGGTATAGAAAATAGCTACAGGTATATCTTTATCTCCATCAATGACTGCTTGTGGTTGTGCATACAGAAAGAGAAGAGAACCATAGAATATTGATACGGATAGAAAGTGGGATACACAAGTTGATAAGGCTTTCCCTCTACCCTCATTTGACTTCATTTTGAATATAGTGAAAAGTATATAAAAATAAGACACAAGAACTATAGTAATAGTACTGGCTAAAATTGACCCTGCAAAGCTAAATAATGTCAGTTCATTGATATGTGGATCAGTACAGGAGATTCTATATAATGGAAGGATATCACAAAAGAAATGCTTGATTACATGTGACCTACAGAAAGTTAACCTTAATAAAAGCCCGACTTCAACCATGGGATGCACATTTCCTATTATGTAGGATCCTATGATCATCTGAAAGCAGAGTTTCTTGGACATCATGGTGTGGTACTGCAATGGGTTACATATGGCTACATAGCGATCATAGGCCATTGCTGCCAGAAGGAAGCTGTCTGTAGTTTCAGCAACACAAAGAAAATAGAACTGTGCCATGCATTCATAGAGAGACATCTTTCTGTCCTCAGAAAAGAAGTTCTGTAGCATCTTGGGAGTGGCAGCACAGGAACACAGGGAATCCATGAGAGCCAGGTTGCCCAGAAAGATGTACATGGGTGTGTGAAGACGGCGTTCCATATAGATCAAGGCCACCAGTCCTATATTTCCCACCATGGTGACCAGATAGATGGCTAAGAACACCAAAAATAGGAGGATCTTCATGTTTGGGTGATCTGAGAATCCCATGAGGATGAATTCATTTGTCACAGAGTAGTTCTCGGCCATCTCACCTTGTCGTTGACACTATAATTACAAAGATATAAATTTTTATGGTTAGAAAAATTTCTCTTTTTGCTCTTTTTAAGAGGTAAATTTCTTCTTTGTGCACTGCAACTGTCTCTGGAATACATGCAATTGTGCTTTTGAGAGTATTTATTACCATACACTGTTAGCATCTATGATTTCTAAATTTAACTCACCCTTTGCAGGAATACTGTAATGTGATTCATTTCTGGAGTGACATCCTTGCAGTAGGCTTTGTTCACATATTGAAAATAGTACATGTAGCAGTCTCCAGAGGGATCTTGTGCATACAGAATCTCCCGCTTCTTAGCATCAGAGGTCTCCATGAGGTTCCCATTCTGAGCATGAACTAAAAAACTGAGCTCTGCTCAAGATGAAAGCCAGGACACCCTTGCACCCTACATCCAAGGTAGGGATTGTGTGAGGGTGTTGCCACCCACATGCACAGCCTGGACAAAATGCCTACAAAAAATTCTCAAAGTCTTGACAGGCATAAAAATTGATGTATATGAAAATATTTAACAAAAGTTTTGCAGTAAGCTAGTCTTGCTCTGTGCTTTGTGAACAGATCTTCTTCACAGACTTATGACTTTTCAAAGCACCTGGAACATCAGGGTGGGAAACAAGACTAGAGCAAAGCCAAGGAAAAGTATTACTCTTCTGCTCTAGCAGGGGAGGTCTCCTGAAACTGCATTCATGTTATAGGAATGTGAATGATGAGTTTATTTTTTAAAATAATAACAAGGATACATTTTTTTAAAAAATAAAAAAGTGGAAAGGAAACAGAAAACAACCTCTCTCTCTCTCTCTCTCTCTCTCTCTCTCTCTCTCTCTCTCTCTGTGTGTGTGTGTGTGTGTGTGTGTGTGTGTGTAAGTGAGTGAAATGACTGCGTTTTTTTTCTTCTGGGGTTGTTTATTTTTATCTGTTTGGCTTTGCTGGTTAGTTTGTATAGATATTTGAGATGATACTCTACTCTAATCAAAAGTAAGTTTCTATAGTGGAGCCAGAAATAACTAAGTACATACCTGCCCACTCCCCAACCCTGATTTAGCAGTGTGGAAAGTTCTGACCTGATGACAAGGCAGGAAGCTTGGCATCCCATGAATGGGCTACAGACCAGGACCCTTGTGAGCATCAGATGTGTTTGGAATTAGGGTACCTGGCAGTCAGCAAGGCTTAGCAGCCTGAGATCTAGGATAATAAAGTTTTTTTCTGTGATAGCAAAAGTAGGTGGCTTCCTTCTCCTTTAGTGGGGAGGACTAATTCTCACTCTTCACCTTCAGTGGCTAGGGCTCAGGAGACAGGAATAAAACTACACTTGTCCCAATACTTTTGCCCATTCCCTAGCCATGTTTATGCTACCTAAGTAAGTTTGCCGCTTGCAGTGGTAAGACTTGGAGTAATATTCAAAGGAGGTTGTGAGGCAATATATTCTGAATGTAGCTGTTTGTGGCTTAGTTTTGTATTTAAATGGCAAACAACAAAGGAAATAAACTTGAAACTTATTTGCCATCAAAAAATAAAGCAAAAATTAAAATATTAAAAAGAATTATTTTTTCTGATTTTCTATTTCCTTAGAAAGTTACACTCTCTAAAGTTTGCCATAGCGTGTTAGAGTATCATGAAGATGAAGTAATTTCTTATATTTTGAAACTTTAAAAATAAAAAGCTTAAATTTTCAAATTTTAAGTGCTAATATCATTTTGCTTTATAATACTACTAGATACTACTAGTTCTCAATAGTTATTCTTTTTTTTTTTTTGGACAAACAGATATCTGTCTGATTGACAGATAAAATTATATACCTCTATGGTCAAAATGACTTTGTTTTTCTAGTAATCAAAACACTGAAAGAAGGCACTAGAAATTTATTTTGTTCAAGAATATTTTATATGGCTTGTCTGAGTCATTACTGGAAGTTGCTTTAACACATGCCTGTATTTTTTAAATGATTCATTTGTGACCTTACCTGCATATTTTGGGATTCTACCTTATAATCATTCTACCTTATAATGTGAGGTGAGTTACCGTATTGTATGTCAACTAGGTTCCACATATCTTGAATTTTGGGAAGAGCTACACAGTCAAGGGAGGAGTCAATTTTTAGGAGAGATTAACATTTACTTAGTAATTAGAAAAGCAAACTTTGGGTTTTTTAATTAAGGTAAAAACTTAAAATGTTTCTCTTACCTGAATTGCTGAGGAGCACTTTCTGAAAGTGTGTATTTATCTTATAGTCAAGATCTCAAAAGTTAAGAATACCTATGGACCTTGATTTCACAATAATAGAAGTGGAAGAAGTGACCATCACAGGCTACCCACATGTAATAGTAGCTATGTACCTTTGACTGGAAACTTAAATCTTCTGTCAAATCCTGAGAGGACTTCCCAGCATTGCATCATTTCTGAAGAGAATTTCAGTCCTAACAAATATGAACTATTTGAAACTAATTAAAACTTCACAGTGAAAACACGATCTTAACTAAAGTAAGCTTGAAGATTATCTTGCTAGTTTGAATGTAGCTGACCTAACTCTTAAAATTCTCCACTTTTGCCCCCTCTCTCTTCCTATCCCACTCAGCTTACATCCAGATCCCCACACCCCCTGTCTCCCTCCCTCCTTTGGGGCATAGCGCCTCCCTGCCCAGCCTGCTAGGGTGCTGGGACCGAATCTGAACCGGGAGGACATAGGGGTGGCCGGTAGCTCCTTTGTTCCCATAGCCTGCCTGCAGCAGGCAGCGTGGAGTTTCGTTCTGGGCACTGAGTAAAACATCATTGTGGAGAAACATCTCTGGGGAGTGACATCACTGGGAAGGTACATCAGTGGGCAAGAAGACCTGATCCTATAAAAGAAGATCCAAAGGGGAGTATTGGG
The DNA here is from genome assembly GCF_018167655.1 of Microtus oregoni. Lineage (NCBI taxonomy): Eukaryota > Metazoa > Chordata > Mammalia > Rodentia > Cricetidae > Microtus > Microtus oregoni. The sequence continues at coordinate 29,410,407 of NW_024543089.1, forward strand.
AGGAAGAGATGGGCAGACGCCAATGCAGGAATTCTCCCAACAATCTGAAAAACAACATGAAACCACCAGAAGCCAGTGACCCCACAACAGGAGGACATGAACACCTTAATGAAGAAGAAGTAGAAAAAACTGACTTCATGAAAGTGATTGACACCCTTAAACAGCATATAAAAAACGCCCTTATAGAAATGGATGAGAAGTATAATAGAAAGTTCGAGGAATTGAGTAAATCAGTGAATGATACCCTAGGAAACCAAGGAAAAACAATCAAGCAGATAAAGGAAACAGTTCATGACTTGAAAACTGAAATGGAGGCAAAGAAGAAAACACAAACAGAGGGCCGATTGGACATGGAAAATCTAGGTAAACGAATAGAGACTACAGAATCAAGTATAACCAGCAGAATACAAGAGATAGAAGAAAGAATCTCAGATTCTGAGGATAACATAGAGAAAATAAACACTCTGATCAAAGAAAACAGCAAGTCCAACAAACTCTCATCACAAAACATTCAGGAAATATGGGACACAATAAAGAGCAAACCTAAGAATAATTGGAGTAGAAGAAGGAGAAGAAGTGCAGCTCAACGGTCCAGAAAATATACTTAATAAAATTATAGAAGAAAACTTTCCCAACCAGAAGACAGATGTACCTATGAAGGTTCAAGAAGCATACAGAACACCAAATAGGCTGGATCAAAAGAAAACATCCCCTCGCCATATAATAATCAAAACACAAAATATACAGAATAAAGAAAGAATATTAAGAGCCGCAAAGGAAAAAGGCCAAGTTACTTATAAAGGTAAACCTATCAGACTTACACCTGACTTCTCTACGGAAACCATGAAAGCCAGAAGGTCCTGGATAGATGTTCTCCAAAAACTAAGAGACCACGGATGCAAGCCCAGACTACTATATCCAGCCAAACTTTCATTCACTATAAATGGAGAAAACAAAATTTTCCAGGATAAAAACAAATTTAAACAATACGTAGCCACAAATCCAGCCTTACAGAAAGTAATAGAAGGAAAATCACAAACCAAGGAGTCCAACAATGACCACAATAACTCAGACATCTAGAGACCCTTCACCAGCACAACTCATAGAAGGGAAACACACAAACTCTACGACTAAAAAAAAAATGACCAGAGTTAACAACCACTGGTCATTAATATCACTTAATATCAATGGGCTCAACTCACCTATAAAAAGGCACAGGCTAAGAGATTGGATAAGAAAACAGGATCCAACATTCTGCTGTCTACAAGAAACACACCTCAACCACAAAGACAGGCACCTACTCAGAGTAAAGGGCTGGGAAAAGGCTTATCAAGCAAATGGACCTAAGAAACAAGCAGGTGTGGCCATACTAATTTCTAACAAAGTTGACTTCAAACTTAAATCGATCAGAAGAGATGGAGAGGAACATTTTATACTCATAACAGGAACAATTCATCAGTATGAAGTCTCAATCCTAAATATCTATGCCCCTAATATAAAAGCACTCGCGTACGTAAAAGAAACATTACTAAAACTCAAGGCAGCCATCAAACTGCACACACAAATAGTAGGAGACTTCAACACTCCTCTCTCACCAATGGACAGGTCAATCAGACAGAAACCTAACAGAGAAATTAGAGAATTAATGGAGGTAATGAAGCAAATGGACTTAACAGACATCTATAGAAAATTCCACCCAAATAGGAAAGAATATACCTTCTTCTCTGCAGCTCATGGAACCTTCTCAAAAATTGAGCACATACTTGGTAACAAAGCGAACTTACACAGTTACAAAAAATATTAGTAACCACCTGTGTCTTATCAGATCACCATGGATTAAAGTTAGAATTCAACAATAATGCTACCCCCAGAAAGCCTACAAACTCATGGAAACTGAACAGTCATCTACTGAACCATACCTGGATTAAGGAAGAAATAAAGAAAGAAATTAAAGTCTTCCTTGAATTCAATGAAAATAAAGAAACAACATACTCGAACTTATGGGACACTATGAAAGCAGTCCTGAGAGGAAAGTTCATAGCACTAAGTGCCCACCTAAAGAAAACAGAGAAAGCACATATTGGAGACTTAACAGCCCACTTGAAAGCTCTAGAAAAAAAAGAAGCAGACTCACATAGGAGGAGTAGAAGACTGGAAATAATCAAATTGAGGGCTGAAATCAACAAAATAGAAACACAGAAAACAATCCAAAGAATCAATGAAACAAAAAGCTGGTTCCTGGAGAAAATCAACAAGATAGATAAACCCCTATCCAAACTAATCAAACGAAAGAGAGAGAACACGCAAATTAATAAGATCAGAAATGAAAAGGGGGACATAACCACAGACACAGAGGAAATTCAGAGAGTCATTAGATCTTACTACAAAAGCCTATATGCCACAAAACTGGAAAATGTAAAAGAAATGGACGCTTTTTTAGGTAAATACCATTTACCAAAACTAAACCAGGACCAGGTGAACAATCTAAACAGACCTGTTAGTCGCGAAGAATGAGATGCTGTTATCAAAAACCTCCCTACCAAAAAAAGCCCAGGACCAGATGGTTTCAATGCAGAATTCTACCAGAACTTCCAAGAAGACCTAATACCTATACTCCTTAATGTATTCCACAATATAGAATCAGAAGGGTCATTACCAAATTCCTTTTATGAGGCCACAATTACTCTGATACCAAAACCACTCAAAGACTCAACCAGGAAAGAGAACTACAGGCCAATCTCACTCATGAATATCAACGCAAAAATCCTCAACAAAATACTGGCAAATCGAATCCAAGAACACATCCGAAAAATTATCCATTATGATCAAGTAGGCTTCATTCCTCAGATGCAGGGCTGGTTCAACATACGAAAATCTATCAATGTAATCCAGCATATAAATAAACTAGAAAGAAAAAAACCATATGATCATTTCATTAGATGCTGAAAAAGCATTTGACAAAATTCAACATCCATTTATGTTAAAAGTCTTGGAGAGATTAGGGATACAAGGGTCATACCTAAATATAATAAAAGCTATATACAGCAAGCCGACAGCTAACATCAAATTAAACGGAGAGAAACTCAAAGCCATCCCGCTTAACTCAGGAACACGGCAAGGCTGTCCACTCTCACCATACCTCTTCAATATAGTGCTTGAAGTTCTAGCAATAGCAATAAGACAACATAATGGGATCAAGGGGATTCGAATTGGAAAGGAAGAAGTTAAACTTTCGTTATTTGCAGATGATATGATAGTGTACATAAGCGACCCCCAAAACTCCACCAAAGAACTTATACAGCTGATAAACAGCTTTAGTAATGTGGCAGGATACAAAATCAACTCCAAAAAAGCAGTTGCCCTCTTATACACAAAGGATAGGGAAGCAGAGAGGGAAATCAGAGAAGCTTCACCTTTCATGATAGCCACAAACAGCATAAAATATCTGGGGGTAAATCTAACCAAGGAAGTGAAAGATCTATTTGACAAGAACTTTAAGGCATTGAAGAAAGAAATTGAAGAGGATACCAAAAAATGGATTGACCTCCCTTGCTCTTGGATTGGGACTATCAACATAGTAAAAATGGCAATTCTACCAAAGGCAATTTATAGATTCAATGCAATCCCCATCAAGATCCCATCAAAATTCTTCACAGATCTTGAGAGGACAATAATCAACTTTATATGGAAAAACAAAAAACCCAGGATAGCCAAAACAATCCTATACAATAAAGGATATTCTGGAGGCATTACCATCCCTGACTTCAAACTCTATTACAGAGCTACAGTAATGAAAACAGTGTGGTACTGGCATAAAAACAGAGAAGTCGACCAATGGAATCGTATAGAAGACCCGGATTTTATCCCACAAACCTATGAACACCTCATTTTCGATAAAGGAGCTTAAAGTATGCAATGGAAGAAAGAAAGCATCTTCAACAAATGGTGCTGGCACAACTGGATGTCAACCTGTAGAAGAATGAAAATAGACCCACATCTATCACCATGCACAAAACTCAAGTCCAAATGGATTAAAGACCTCAATATCAGTCCGAACACACTGAACCTGATAGAAGAGAAAGTGGGAAATACCCTACAACAGATGGGCACAGGAGATCGCTTCCTATGTATAACCCCAGAAGCACAGACATTAAGGGCAACATTGAATAAAGGGGACCTACTTAAACTGAGAAGCTTCTGTAAAGCAAAGGACACTGTCACTAAGACACAAAGGCAACCTACTGACTGGGAGAAGATCTTCACCAACCCCGCAACAGACAAAGGTCTGATCTCCAAAATATATAGAGAACTCAAGAAACTAGACTTTAAAATGCTAATTAACCCAATTAAAAAATGGGGCACTGAACTGAACAGAGAATTCTCAACAGAAGAAGTTCAAATGGCCAAAAGACACTTAAGGTCGTGCTCAACTTCCTTAGCAATCAGGGAAATGCAAATCAAAACAACTTTGAGATATCATCTTACACCTGTCAGAATGGCTAAACTCAAAAACACCAAGGATAACCTTTGCTGGAGAGGCTGTGGAAGAATGGGTACCCTCATCCATTGCTGGTGGGAATGCAATCTTGTGCAACCACTGTGGAAGTCAGTGTTTCGGTTTCTCAGGAAATTCGGGATCAACTTACCCCTGGACCCAGCAATACCACCCTTGGGAATATACCCAAGAGATGCTCTATCAAATGACAAAAGCATTTGTTCAACTATGTTCATAGCAGTATTATTTGTAATAGCCAGAACTTGGAAACAACCTAGATGCCCTTCAATGGAAGAATGGATGAAGAAAGTATGGAATATATACACGCTAGAGTACTACGCTGCGGTAAAAAACAATGACTTCTCGAATTTTGCATGCAAATGGATGGAAATAGAAAACACTATCCTGAGTGAGGTGTCCCAGACCCAAAAAGATGAATATGGGATGTACTCACTCATAATTGGTTTCTAGCCATAAATAAGGACCACGGAGTCTACAATAGGTGAACCTAAAGAAGCTAAGGATGAAGGTGAACCGACGGAAAAACATATAGTTGTCCTCTTCGCTAAGGGAAGTAGACCAAATTTCCGGGGAGAAAATGGGATCTTGGGGGGGGGGTGGGATGGGGGTAAGGGGAGATGGGGAGAGAAAAGGGAGAAGGGGAGGATGGGGGGGAACTTGGGGAAACAGGATGATTGGGATAAAGGAAGGTTGGATAGGGGAGTCAGAACCACAATTCTTAATTAAGGGATCCACTTTAGGGTGGGCAAGCGACTTGACCCTAGAGGGCCTCCCTAGTGCCCAAGATGAGGTTCCCAGTTAGTTCCTTGGGCAGCTGAGGATTGGGAACCTGAAATGACCCTATCCTAGAGCAATACTGACGAATATCTTGCATATCATCATAGAATCTTCATCTGGTGATGGATAGAGATCGAGACAGTGACCCACACAGGAGCACTGGACTGAGCTCCCAAGGTCCCAAGGAGGAGCAGAAGGAGGGAGAACATGAGCAAAGAATTCGGGACCACGAGGCGTGCATCCACCCACTGAGACAGAGGAGCTGATCTAAGGGGAGCTCACCAAGGCCAGCTGGACTGTGACCGAAAAAGCATGGGATAAAACCGGACTCTCTGAACATGGCGAAAAATGAGGGCTGATGAGACACCAAGGACAATGGCAGGGGGTTTTGATCCTACTTAATGTGCTGGCTTTGTGGGAGCCTAGCCAGTTTGGATGTTCACCTTCCTAGATATGGACGGAGGGGGGAGGACCTAGGACTTACCACAGGGCAGGGAACCCGGACTGCTCTGTGGACTGGAGAGGGAGGGTGAGAGGAGTGGGGGGAGGGGGAGAAGGATGGGAGGAGGGGGAGAAGGGTGGGAGGAGGGGGAGAAGGGTGGGAGGAGGGGAAGGGAAATGGGAGGCTGGGAGGAGGTGGAAACTTGTTTTTTGTTTATGTTTCTTTTTCTTCTTTTCGCAATAACAATAAAAAAAAAATAAAAAAAAATTCTCCACTTTTGTGCATACAATCTAAAACAGATAGAAAATAGTCTGGAGTGACTTAGATACTATAATGGAGGCTGTAAAAATAATATGAGTTATGAGAATAATTAGCACTGGACAGGATAAGTGGCTCGGCATCCTTATCAGTATGAATATTTGAGTTATCTAAGTTCAAATTTCCAGAACCCACATTAATAAGGTGAGTATGCTCTCATGCATTTGTATTCCTAGTATTTGAGTGGGGATTGTGCTACAAGCCACAACTTTATACAGTAATTCCTCAGCCATCTTTTCATAAGTGACTTATCAGAACCAAAGGATCTGGTAAAGGCTAAACCAAAAGGCAAGGATTTTTGGCGTTATTGCTTTGTGAATAAAGCGGCTGTCTTTTGCTGCAGATTTTTCGCTGTAGCTGAACTCCCTTTCTGTTACATATTTAAAAATTAATCCCCTAATTCAGAACAATTTGCCACTGCCAGTGTAGGGATAAGTCCCACCCCTTAGGGGGCATGTTTGCCTCAGTCTAGTGCTTACCTATAAATCTGGCAAGCATGCTTGCAGCGCTTGCTTCTGCTTTCCTGGTCTCCAAGGGAACAGTGGTTCTGTAAGTCTATTTCTCCATTAAAGCTGTATATATTTTTACAATCTGTCTGCATTCGTTTATGCCATTACATTTTGGCATCCAACGTCAGGCTATTTTGCACCTGACTCAAGCTAACACAGCATGCTCCCGGGTGCCATTTTTTAGTTCGGAACTCGGGCCTTAGTGCCCAGTCTGAGATTTACTCGGCCACACAGGCCCATTCTGCCCCGCCTGCTTGCTGGAGCAATTAACCCCTCCATGCCTGCCTTGGCTAAGTTTGCAGCAGAACCCCACTGCCTGAATTAGCGGAAGCTCAAGTACCTACGGTTTTGCAACAAAAGCCGTCACAGCGGCAGATTTGGTTTGATACAAAGTGACTTGGCCAGGCGGTGGTGGTGCACGCCTTTAATCCCAGCATTTGGGAGGCAGAGGCAGGCGGATCTCTGTGAGTTCGAGGCCAGCCTGGTCTACAAGAGCTAGTTCCAGGACAGGTTCCAAAACCACAGAGACCACCATGGTCAGGAACCGGTCATTGCAGGTAAAAAAAAAAAAATTCTTTTATAAATAAAATGTCTGAACACGTTATCATTCAAGAATTTAACAGTTTTTTAAATTGTACTATGTGGGAGATTTTACAAGAGGTGTCTATCACCCCACATCTATGGATCCTTCTGGGATTCGTAGTTTTCATTGGCACTAAATGGTTTGATAATAGAAATATGATAAAGTCTTTACGAGACGCATCCAGGATTCTTAAGGCAGAGATTGAATGCTTAAAACAATTGAGAATGACAACAATCTTCTCAAGAATCAGTTTGAAGTTCTCCAGGAAGAGAACAGATCTTTGTTTAACATGACTCGATCAACTGAGCAAAATTTAAAAAAGGTACAGGCTGATGTTAAGGAGAAATTCATTACTATGGAAGAGGGAACAGCTGATTTGGATCGTAAGCTTCGGTCCCTTTCTGTAGGAACTGAAACATTAGTGGCTGATATTAAGGAGAAATTCATTACTATGGAAGACGGAACAGCTGATATGAATCGTGAGCTTCAGTCCCTTTCTGTAGGAATTGAAACATTAACTGAGAGAATCAAAACTGCTGAATGTGACCATCAGATTTTGTCTAAAGCTTATGGCAGATTGGCAGAAAGATGGTCAATACAAGAAGGCATGGTTTATGCCATAAAAATTATGTCCAAAGATGAGATGTTATCTCTAATGGACAAACTTCATATTTTAGAATCCTCAATGAAGGCTTTGGAACATAATTCTGGACAGGAGATTCAGACATTGCAGAAGGCAATGGTGAATAGAATTGAAAAGATTGAGGAATTTCTAAATTCTGATGAAGAAGTGAAAGACTTAGAGGCACCTTAGCACTACTGCACCCTGGGAACCAGGGCCCTGGTAACCAACAACACGTGCACGAGAGCTTTGAGTACTTTCCATCTCCATTGTATAGACCCGGACCCTGGAACTGGGGTGAGACGACCTTGTAACTGCCATAACATTGATCAAGGTTCCTCCTTGTAACCACCATAATATTAATCAAGGTTCCTCCTTGTAACCATAACATTGATCAAGGCTCCTCCTTGTAACTGTTACAACATTGATTAAGTAGAGTTAGCTGACCATTAAATGAACTAGTCAAAATAGTAGACAAATGATTTTTGGGCTTTCCCTTTGATTTTGTACTCCCCCCCCTCCCTGATTTTGTGTTTTTTTCCTTTAAAAGAGCTTGTAATAGACAAAGCAGTCGTCCTTCTCCTCTCGAGGCTGGGGGACCTCTGGTGCGGCAGAATAAAAATTCCTCTTGCTATTGCATCAACCGTGTTGTGAGTGTCTCTTGGGGTGACCTCCTCCTTGGTGGGGCTTTAGGGCCCAACAGAAGAAAAAGGGTAGAAAGGCAAATTTTAACTACATTTGTGGGTAAATCTCTCCGGGACAATTTCCACAAAGCTCTACCTACAGCTCTATCTGCTTTTCCAGTAATAACAACAGAGAAGGTGATTGGTTCCAGAAACATTAGGTTCATCAAGGAAGATACATGGAAGCCTGTCTGTATGAATGATCTCAAAGAAATTCAACAGGCTGTCATGACTTTTGGGATGCAAGCCTCTTTTGTTAAAGAGATGCTAAAATCTTGGGCCACGACAAGCAGAGCAACCCCCTCGGACTGGCTCCAGTTGAGCTCTGCAGTACTTGAGAATGAACCGCAATTGAAATGGAAATGCTTATTCAGGCAAGAGGCTAGACTTTTAGAACAGCAGGAAAAAGCAAAGGGAATTGACATTTCCCTAGATAAAATTCTAGGTGAAGGGCTCTTTTCCGACCCTCAGGAACAAGCTAATTTGGATGAAGACACACTCTCCATGTGTACTACAGCAGCCTTAAGGGCTTGGGACAGGGTACAAGACCCAGGACAGAGAATGGAATCATTTGTCAGAGTTAAACAGGGTCAGAGAGAACCCTTTAGTGACTTTTTACAAAGACTAACTAAGGCTGTACAAATAGGGATATCTGACCCAGAAGTAAGACGTATAATGATTGAGTCTTTGGCTTATGAAAATGCAAATGTGGAATGCAAAAGGATTTGAGGGCCTGTAAAGCTCAGATCAGCACCCTTGGAAGAATGGGTCTTGCATACACTGAATGTTGATACATTTGATTATGGCACTGAAGCATGGGTAGAAGAAGAAATTTCCAATGGTAAAAGGAGACACCAGAATACCAAATGTTTTAATTGTGGCAAAATGGGTCATATGAAAAGGAATTGTAGACAATGGATTTTCAGAAATAATAATAATGCATCTTCTAGAAATAACAGAAATAGGAGGACTCAGCCTTCAGGTTTATGTAGAAGATGTGGAAAAGGCAGACCTTGGACGAATGAATGCAGGTCTACAAGAGATAGACAAGGCAACCTGATACAGACGGGAAACGTGAGAGGGGGGGCTCACAGGCCCCCATGGCAAACATGGTTCAATCATTTCCAGTTTCTGCAGAGAACGTGCCTCGTCAGGACAATTAGGAAGCCCCATGCCTACTGTTACAAGCAATAATGATCAGAAAGATAAGTTACGTGTGTTTTGGCAAACTTCTATAAATGATCAAAGACCTAAGCTGAGAGTGTGTGTAAATGGCATTTTTATTACTGGCCTGCTGTACACAGGTGCTGATGTAAGTATCATTACCCCAGAATCTTGGCATCCATATTGGCCTCTTCAGAATGTAAATGTTCAGCTCCTGGGAATTGGAACCCTATCTCGAGTAAGGCAGAGCACGAGATGGGTTAAATGTATAGGGCCAGAGGGACAAATAGAAAATTTAAGGCCATATATAGCCAATATTGCAATGAATTTATGGGATCGTGACCTATTACAACAATGGAATACCCAAATTAACATTCCTGCTACTTCTAGAGCCCAAAGGCCAGTTTTACCGAGAAGAAAACAAGATCCAAATGGAGTGTCTTTGGTGCTCAACATTCTTTTAGGAATAGATCTGTGCTGTAGAGTTATTGTAGGGCTCCAATTTCTTCCAGAAACTTCAAAGATTACTGCAGGAAAATTCATTGTTCAATGTGAAAAAATTAATATTATTTATATATACATATACAGACACATATATTCAATGGAAAGTAATTCAAGGAACTACCAATTTATCAACCACTGAAAAGGTACATGGTATCCAGAAATTGATAAGCAGGACACAAGGAAAAAGACTGTCAAAGCTTGCCTAAGCAGAGTAAGATGGTTTTGAAAATTTTCCCTCCTCTGAAAATGGTCTGTCAGTTACTCTAGGCCTTAGCCAAAGTTGGTTGCTTCAACATTGCAATGAGACTTTGGGTGATTGCCCAGATAGCCAATTGTCTCTGTAATTTGTTGCACATTTTGGAAGTTGCTTGATTGCACTTCCTATTTACTCAAGTAATATTATTTCCCTTCTTGGATCTTTGATGGGGTTGAAGACAAGATAGTTTTAATTATTTTCCTCTCATGACTTGGTCAAGTTATTTATTATACAAGACTTAAACTCATTAGGTTAGGATAATTACTGAATATATTTGTAGCTATTGTATATACTATTGTATTAGGCTTATAATTCACCTATTTAAACATAAGGGGGAGGTGCTGTAGGAAATCCTACAGCCAGTAGCCTTTAAGTTACTCACCCACTTGGGCATGGCCTCTTATACTATTTATGCTGATGTAAAGTGTGCATCTGGCCTTTTCTCCAGCTGTGTGATTCGGTTGTTGTTCTCCGTTTCAGCATAGGATTGTAATTTGTGAGTCTACCCCTAAATAAATAACCATCCATTATTCTCAATTCTGAGCTAGTGTTGGATTTCTTTTAAGCATCCTTCTTCAATAAGGTTTGAGGTAAAGTTTCTTTTTATAATGAAACCAGGTAACATGGAGAATAACAACAATTTTCGACTTGTAAAATTGAAAGTTACTTCAAACAATGTTTCTAAGTAGATATTATCACCACAGGTAAAAATCACTGGGAACCACTGAATTCATAGAATTTGAAGACATCACCTTCTAGAAAAGATTTTGGTTAGTCAGAAAACAAAACACTTTATGTTATACTGTAAATATCCAATGAACAGTGTTTTAAGAAAGATGAAAATAACAGTATTTCCTCTAAGAAATGATTAGATCCTATAAGTCACTAGTTATACAAATCGAAAACAACATTCTTAGGATTATAGAAACATTAACTTTATCAAATTATGAAGAAACATCAGAAAAGTCAGACCACAAAATATTTTACAAGATATATGAAATATATGAAGTAAAAAGAGTGGCGGGGCTGCGTTCCCAGCACCCCGGCCGCCTGCTCGGCTAGCTTATGCCCCAAAATAATTACACAGACACTGTATTCTTTTAAGCACTGCTTGGCCCTTTAGCTCTAGCACTTACAGGCTAATTCTCACATCCCGATCAACCCATCTCTAATAATCTGTGAGAACCGGTCTTACCGGGAAGATTCTAGCCTAGTCCATCCTGGGTTGGAGCTTCATGCCGGAAGCGGGGCATGGCGTCTCTCTCAGGCGTCTGCTCCCTAGAGGAGAGCTGTCAAGTCTCTGACCTCACTTCCTCTTCCTCCCAGCATTTTGTTCTGTTGACTCCACCCACAGGGCCAAGCAGTTTCTTTATTGGCCAATGACATTCCTCCATCATTTCCCCTTTTTCGGTTTAAACAAAAAAAAAAGGCTTTAACTTTAACATAGCAAAATTACATATAAAAAAACAGTTATCAAGTAAAAGTTACAATAATCTTTATCATAACTAAGGAAAACTATAAATATAACTAACTATTCTTAACTCCATCAAAGACTCCAGAAAGATATAATATTACCTAAGTAAACAAGAACTAAGAAACTTCAAACTCTAGAAATGAGAAAGACATCTCGCTGCCTGGACACTCACCCAAAGTTCTTTTGTACTGTTGGGGCATCCATCTTCAGCCTTCAGGTCCATGGTATCCAGCAGACATTTCCATAAAGCAGGAAAATTCAAAGTCAGTTCAGTCACTATCTGTTGTGTCCTGCAGAATGTCTCGCAGACTCTTTCATGAATCAGGAACCCCAAAAGATCATCTCACCTTAGGCAAGTTCAGTAGTCCCCTCTCTGTGGGTTCTCTGTGTCCAGTTTATGCAATAGTCCAGGCAAGAGCAGTTTCTTGCCCAAATGGCTATCAAACTCCATAAGGTGCCTCTTCGATGCCAATCTTACTCTTGAAGTACATTGGTGCTGCCAGGAGCAGAGTGTCTCATTGTCATGAAAAGTCCTCAGTTATTAAAAACATTAAATGTCCTATTCTGTAATCTTTGAAAGACATGAAGAATGTCTATCTAAACTATATCTCTATATATCTAGAAAATCTAACTAACATGACTACAAGCTTTACTATTATCGATGATTATCCATTAACCTATATTTCTTAATTATACAGTACATATTTAAATGAACTACACAATCACAATACCTTAATCAAAATCAGAAACACTTATACATATAACAAAATTGACCTTAAATCTCTATCAATAAAGCAAAATCTATACTAATGCAAATTATTCATACCTATATCATATCCCCCTTTAAATGTAAAAGAACGTTTATAAACCATATTTGGGAATATGGGCTCAGTTTTTTCTCTCCAAACTGCTTCCTGCTGAATGGGGGCGTCGTTAATTAGGTCTTTCATGGTATAACCTGTGTGCTAGTTTCATCTCAGTTGGCAGTTGAGCGAAGCAATTTTTTGAAGGCGTGCACAGGAACCCTTCAGGAGGACATGGTCCATCATACCAAATCGGAATAGAAGAAGTGAACAGCGTCTCATCCTCTGTGAAAACAAAATAAGAAACTCCTTTCCAAAGCATCCTGTCCTTAGATCCAAATTTCAAAGTCAAGGCATCAAAATATCTATGTCGGATTAGTTCAGCAGCATTTATAAATAAATATCTTTTAGCAGCTGTTGCTCCTTCCTCAGCATTCAAACAATTCAAAGAGAGCATAATAGCATACGGTATCAAGATTCTCTGTGTATTTTCCATCTTTGTGCAGCTTTGTTTTACCCTCTATTATGTTTATTTTTACTTTTAACTCTTTGCTTTTTGAGACAGGTTCTCTGTATCTTTGACCTGAAGTAACTCTGTAAACCAGGCTGTCTTTGAACTCTCAGGGATCTGCCTGTCTCTGCCTCCCAGGCATTCGGGATTAAAGGTGTACACTACTACACCTTGAACTCACAGAGATCTGTTTGTCTCTGCCTTCTAGGCACTGGGATTAAAGGCGTGTGCTACCACACACAGCAACTCTCTTCCTTTTTTTGTTTTTTACTTTAAGAACTTTAACTTTTAGTCTGCATATATTTTTAACACATTTTAAACCACTCAGAAATTTTCTCTGTCTTTGAATCTCTCTTTACTGTATATCTCTCTTTTTCTGACCACATGAATCTTTAATTTACCAAGCAATCTCAGTAGGACTAAAGGCGTTGCTTTGCCAGCTAGATCCAGTCCTTTCCTTAGCTTTCCAGCCTCATGGCTGATACACAGGCTGTAGCCATGTTTACTACAACAACTGCATGGCATTTCAAGGTCCCTGCTAGCAAGTGAGCTACAACAGACAACACTCAGTAGCCGGCCCTCCTGCCTCAAACAGTCAGAGTTTGCCCTGGCAGGATGGCCCAGAAAGCCGGCATTTTTAAACGGCGCAGCTTTTTTCCTGCTATGGCTGAAAACCGAAAAGCATGTGTTCAGCTTTTCGTCAATACCGTTTAAGTGTTTTGTCGCAGGACCTCTTAATGAGCTGCAGGCTTTGCAGCTAAAGCTGAGTCAGGAAGCCTCTCTTAGATGAGGCGCTTGCTTGCCTCTAGCAAGCAGAGCAGACCCGAGAACACAGCGAGTCTAGTTGCCATCAAACAAATTGTAGCACTTTACTCCAAATGCTCTATTCAAAAGCTCTGTCTCCTGCAGGAGCCAGACAAAGATCACAATGGCGGCACAGCCTCAGGAAGTCACGTTTTAAAATGACACAGCGTTTTTTCTGCTACTGTTGCCGAATCAGGAAATCTCTCTACAGCACGCCACCAACAAACAGCAAAAATCTGTGTTAAACTCTTTCTCCCTTATTTTTAAGTCTTCTCAGTTTTTTTAAGTGGGTTTAGTCCATCACGTTGGGGCGCCATATGAAGTAATAAGAGTGGCAGGGCTGCGTTCCCAGCACCCCGGCCGCCTGCTCGGCTAGCTTATGCCCCAAAATAATTACACAGACACTGTATTCTTTTAAGTACTGCTTGGCCCTTTAGCTCTAGCACTTACAGGCTAATTCTCACATCCCGATCAACCCATCTCTAATAATCTGTGAGAACCGGTCTTACCGGGAAGATTCTAGCCTAGTCCATCCTGGGTCGGAGCTTCATGCCGGAAGCGGGGCATGGCGTCTCTCTCAGGCGTCTGCTCCCTAGAGGAGAGCTGTCAAGTCTCTGACCTCACTTCCTCTTCCTCCCAGCATTTTGTTCTGTTGACTCCACCCACAGGGCCAAGCAGTTTCTTTATTGGCTAATGACCTTCCTCCATCAAATATATATATAGTATGTACTTGTAATATTACATAAATGCCATAAACTATTATATAGATAAATTATATACTATCTATATTGTATATTAATATATAATCATATACATATATATCATTACATATATCATATTATATTAATAGATAATATTATCTATATTATATAATATTATGTTGCCAGAGTTTTCTGTCCTACCTGGTCCCACAACCATTCAGTTCCAAAGTAACACACAGAGGCCTACATTAATTATAAACTGGTTAGTCTATTAGCTCCGGCCTCTTATTAGCTAATTCTTACATCTTAAATTAGCCCATAATTTTTATGTTAGCTCTGTGCTTGGTACCTTTTATCAGCAAGGCATTCTTGTCTTGTTTTCTGTGCATCTGTGTCATGACTATAGACTCAGCCTTTCCTCTTCTCATAGTTCTCCTCTTTTTATCAGCCAGCCTCTACTTCCTGCCTGGTCATCCCGCCCATACTTTCTGCCTGGCTACTGGCCTATCTGCGTTTTATTAAAGCAATACAACTGATAAATCTTTACTGGGTACAAGATTATTGTTCCACAGCAAACTTATATATAATATGCTATGTTATTTGAGATATGGATTATAAGTTTAGTTTAAGAATATTAACAAATTATACAAATCAGATGTTAAAGAACTTAATTGAAAAAGATCTTAATTGATTTTAGCATTTCCAATCAGGCACATCTCAGAATCATAAAAAAAATTTCAGAAAACTCCTGAGTTAAAAAATATTAAATCATTCATGTTTAGAAAACAGTAGAGATATGCAGAATCATGTTAACTCATTGCAACTCATTATTTCACCTAGTTTAATCAGTTTTCAGCCTGAAATTCAATAAATTTTAGTATAGTTGACTAGGATAGCTGTTGGCTGTGGAAGTGTCCTCTTAAGTTAGCCAAAGAGACTCCACCAAGTTGCACAGGTTATGAATATTACCCTTGGTTGTTCTCCATAACTGCATAGATAGAGACACCTGGCTTCAGAACATTGACAAACCCTACTAGAGTTATGTTTTTCTAGTGGTCTAATTTTCATAGCGCTAGAATTTTCTATATAGGAATATGGTCTCTAAAACTTAGCAAAAATAGTCTTTCTGAGGTTTGGACTTTTAATCTTATAATACCAACTTGCCAAACAATACTATTCACTGTTAGCGTAGTGGCAGGGCTGTGATTAGGGCAGCTAGCTGCTTTCTGATTGGCTCCTAGGCTTGCTCTGTTAGAGGGATTTTATGCCTAGTGCTGTGGATCTGGACAAAGGCCCATGGGCTTTCATAGAAACTATGGGTGAACCTATTACTTTTGTTTTCTTAAAGGGTTATGTGGTTAAACTGCCTACTAAATATTTAAATTTTATATCCATTTAATTTATGTGATCAGCATCGATCAATTAATTTTCTCTTTGCAATTATTTATGCACGCAAACTCACTGTTGACTTATCATGCTCAGCAAGAAAAGTCTCCACTGTTGGAAGGAAATGCCTAAAATATGAATGAGATTTCAGAAGATTGAACTCAAGGGTAGGGCAAACACAAACTTCTCATTATTACCAAAGCAAGCAAAACATGAGATGACATTTACAGTTAACTTAAGCAAACACAAGTATAGTGAGGGGATATATTTTAATATGTAATATAACATTCTTAGCCTATTTATTGTTAGTTATTTGTATGTTTATTTCATGGCTGACCATTTAGTACTGCATAACCAATTGGTATTTTTTGTGGAGAAGACTATTTTTCCTGTTCTCAGCATTCATAAATTGCCTGGAGTTCTTTGTATATGGTTTAAGCATTTAAAGGTATTCTACAATTTCCTAGCTTTGAAATAGCTAAAGAAAACTCTTGTCAGAATCAGAGTGAGATTAGGAAAAATACTGAGTATTTCAGTTTAAATCATTATATTCCAGAAAAACATAGAAGAATGTCTGATTAGTCACTAGGAAATAAATATTACAACCTTAGCACAATAAATAGGACATTTTGGCAATTCTTTTTCTTTTTTACTGAATAGCTATTTCTTTTTAAATATTTAGAAGTTTCAATAGTTTTCTGCTCTGTCAGGTTTGTAGGACTTCTCATCATTTTAAAAATAGTGAACATATTTATTTAAATTGTAAATGTGTTGTAATTCCTACAACTAACAAACAATGACAATATTATAGGGAAGATAAACCTTTTGATTTCATAGATATATGTGGGAGCCACAGTGCCATATATGATGGACAAATAATCGAATGAAAACAAAATTAAAACACAAAAAACCTCATTGAAATACCATTGTTTTGAAGCACAGATTTTTAAGACTTACACATATAAACTGGGTCAGAAAATTTGAGAGTAAAAATGACTAATACTCCATTTGAGAATATTCTAGTTAGAGAATAAATACTTTGAATGAGTGCCTATTAAAATATAACCAAATAAAAGAAGTATTAAGTCGAATATCATTTACCAGAAATATTAAGTTCCACTGATAGAATTGCTTATGATAAGATCATAAATAAAAGATTGCAATTTGCTTGAAAATTTAATACCTGAAATTGGGAAAGTTTCTAATGAGTTAAATGGATTCCAACTTTGGGGATACTAATTTGTATTTCTAAAATTCAATAGATGTATTGGCAATTGAGATTAGAGACATTCCAATAAATAGTTCAGCCTTCTTTAATTCATTCCTGAGAACTTCAAGCATATTTTAGCAGAATTTATTTAATATTTAATAATTTTATACAAATGTTCTTAGGCTTTTTATAATTTAATAAAATTATTTTTTCTCATTTACCAATTTCTCATTATGCGTGTGTTTAGAAAATGTCATGTTCAACTTTAAATCAGTTGTACAGTGGATCTGGTAATTTTTTTTCTAATATTGCAGAATCATCTCTTTTTCATGGTCCTTTTCACTACATTTATTACTTCCTTATTTCTCAGACTGTAAATGAAAGGGTTTAATAAAGGAATTACTAGGGTATAAAAAATAGCTACAGGTATATCTTTATCTCCTTCATTGACTGAATGTGGTTGAACATACTGGAAGAGAAGAGAACCATAGAATATAGATACAGACAGAAAGTGGGATGCACAAGTTGATAAGGCTTTCCCTCTACTCTCAGTAGATTTCATTGTGAATATAGTGAAAAGAATATAAAAATAAGACACAAGAACTATGGTGATAGTAAATATTAAAACTGACCCTGCCAAAATAAATAATATCAACTCATTGATATGTGTATCAGTACAGGATATTCTATATAATGGAAGGATATCACAAAAAAAGTGCTTGATTATATGTGATCTACAGAAAGTTAACCTTAACAAAAGCCCCACTTCAATCATAGGATGCAGGGTTCCTGCTATGTAGGATCCTATGGTCATCTGAAGGCAGAGCTTCATGGACATCATGGTATGGTACTGCAATGGGTTACATATGGCTACATAGCGATCATAGGCCATTGCTGCCAGAAGGAAGCAGTCTGTAGTCTCAGCAAGACAGAGAAAAGAAAACTGTACCATACATTCATAGAGAGACATCTTTCTGTCCACAGAAAAGAAGTTCTGTAGCATCTTGGGAGTGATGGCACAGGAGCAGCAGGAATCCATGAGAGCCAGGTTTCCCAGAAAGATGTACATGGGTGTGTGAAGACGGCGTTCCATGTATATCAAGACCACGAGCCCAAGATTCCCCACCATGGTGACCAGATAGATGAAAGAAAATACCAGGAATAGAAGGATCTTCAGGTTAGGGTGATCTGAGAATCCCACCAGGATGAACTCTGTTGTCAATGAATAGTTGTTCTCAGACATTTCACCTTGCTTGTTGTCACTGCAATTACAAAGATATAAAATCATAATGGTGACAATAGAATTTTTTCTTCTTTTTTTATGAAGGAATTTTCTTGTTTGTGCACCTGATATTGTCTCTGAAATGGAGCTAACTATGCTTCTTGATAGTATTTACTTCCATACACCATTGGCATCTATGATTTCCAAATTTAACTCACATTTCACAGGAATAATATTGTTACAAAACTGACTTATTTTAATTTGGAAAGGATTTTTCTTTATGCATTCAGGTAATTATATCCTAAAAATTTATGGCGCTCATATTTTATTGATTGCTACAAAATAATTTTGATGCCAGTTTTGTTAAAGATCATTAAAATAAATTTTTAATAAAATTTTCTATAAATATGTTTTTTGAATGGAAAAATCATGCATTCAATGGGAAGAAGAAATGTTTTAAAACATATATTGTCAATATATTAAGTGTATTTTTATGAATTGAAAAATTATTACTAAGGAATATAGAATGTATAGTTACCTGTAATACAATTACTCAAAAGTTAAAGAAATGAAATATTTTTATAAACATTGATTCTGTCTGTGCCATTATTTCCATTGAGTTTTTGAAATATTTAAATCCTTCCTCTGCCTGTTAAGTCTAGTTTACATATGCTGTTGAATGCAGTTGTTCCTGGCTGTCTCCCATTAAGCACTGAGCTGTTTATTCCCAGTGTTTTTTTTTTAAGAAGAACTTTGATTTTTGAGACAATCTCAATGTTATCCCTTCTTTCCTTGAAGACTCTCATGAGCCCAGATGAACTTTCAGTTTTCAATCCTGATATCTCAGATTTTGAAATAGTTAGGATTCCTGACCTGTATAGCAAGGTTTTCCTAAAATTAGCAATTTATTATATATAATTTATATCTTTTTTATATTTGAATTTGAACACTTTTCCTATATTGAAAGTATTTTGAGCGTAGATATATTCTACTTTGGTGAAACATGTTGTCAGATGTTTTGAGGTGTATACATTGATATATATGAATAATTTTTAACAAAAATTTTACAGTAAACTAATTTTGTTCTGTGCCGTCTCCAAAGCTTACTGACAGGGCTCATAGGCTCAGATGGGAACAGATCTCTTTCACAGGCTTGTAGCTTTTTCCAAGCAACTGGAACATTAGGGTGGGCAGCCAGACTAGAGGAGGACCAAGAAAAAGCATTGTCTGCTCTAACAGGTCAGGTCTGCAGACACTGCTTTCACTTTATAGAAATGTCAATGTTGAATTTATTTTTTAAATAATAAAATACAAAAAGTGGAAAAAATTCACAGAAAGTTTTTGTAGTGAGGTCAGAAATTACTAAGCTCATACCTGCCTACTCCCCAACCCTTATTCAGCAGTGTGGAAATTTCTGACCTGATGACAAGGCAGGAACCTGGGCATCCTGTGAAGATACTACAACCCAAGATCCTTGTCAGGATCAGATGTGCTTGGCATTAGGGTAACCGAGAAAATGGATGATAGTTAAGTTTTTCCCTGTGATAGCAAAAGTAGTTAGCTTCCTTCTCCTTCCCCGGGAGGACAAATTCTCACCCTTCATCTGTAGTTCAGGCCCTGGGGCTTGGGATTCAGCAATGAACCTACTCTGGTTTCCAACACTTTGCCCATCTCCAACCTCATGCTTGTGCTACCTAAGGAAGTTTAGTCAGAGATCGTATTTGTAGGAGTATCAAAAGGGAACTGTAACTTGAGATAATATGTCTTAAGTGTAGGTGTTTGTGGCTTAGCATTACATTTCAATAGAAAACAAAAAGAAAAAAAACTTGAAACTTATTTGTCATCAAAAGTAAAACAAAACATTAAAATATTTTAAAAAATTTAAATGATATTTTGGATTTTCTGTTTCCTTAGATAATTATTCTCTCCATGCTGTGCCACAGCATGTAAAAGTGTCATGAAAATGGATTAATTTCTTATGTTTTTAAACCTTTAAAACATTAAATTTTAGAATTGAGGATGCTAAATTAATTTTGCTTTAGAATGATACCAGTTCTTAATACTTACTGATTCATTAGGACACACTGACTGACAGATTGAATTATATAACTCTGTGCCCAAAATGACTTCGTTTTCCAGTAAGCAAACATTGAAAGACAGCAATAGAAATTCACTTTGTCCAAGAATATTTTATATGACATATTTGAGTTATTAATAAAAATTACCTTAACATATTCCTGAATTTTTAAGTGATTCATTTGCGATCTTACCTGTATATTTTGAGATTCTTCCTTATTATCATAAAGTTGGAATCAGTTATAGTATTACACTTCAACTTGGTTTCAAATTTCTTTAATTTTCAGACGGGCTCAATAGTAAAGAGAAGAATCAAAATTTAGGAGAAATTAACATTTATTTGAGAATTAGGCAAAAATTGGGTTTTTCTTTTCTGAGGTAAAAAATAGCATGTTTCTCTTACTTGGAATTTGCTGAGGAGCTCTTTTTGAAAGTACCTATTTGCCTTATAGTCAGGGTCTCAGAAATTAAGAATACATATGGACCTTGGTCTCACAACAATGGAGAGAGGAAGAAACCAAGATCACAGGCTATCCACAGGTAATAATAGTTATGTCCCTTGAAGTGCAAATTAAAAGTTTCTGTCAAACCCTGAGAGGATTTCCCACTCTGACCTCAGTATTTTTCTGTGGAGAATTTAAGTCCTAAAAAATTACTGGCTTTTGGGGATCCTAGTCTATTTGGATGCATACTTTCCTAAGCCTGGATGGAAGGGCAAGGGCCTTGGACTTTCCATAGAGAAGGGTGTCCTGCCCTCTTGTAGGAATGGAGGGGCAGGGGGGTCGGGTGAGTGGGAGAGAAGGAGGGGAGTGGGAAGAGGGGAAGAAGTGGAAAATTTGATTCCTATTATTTATAAAGTAATAAAAATATCAAAGAAAAAATAAACTATGCAACTATGAAAAAAACAAATATAAACTATTTAAAGCTAATTAAAACTTCACACTGAAAACATGGTCTTTACTAAATTAAGTCTGAAGATTTTCTTGAGTTTAGCTGACCTAACCCTTAAAATTCTCCTTCACAGGGCTGGAGAGATGGCGCAGAGGTTAACAGCACTGGCTGCTCTTCAATTCCCAGCAACCACATTGTGGCTCACAACTCTCTATATTGAGATCTGTATTGACTTATTTTTTATTCAGTAGAGGTTGTTCAGTTCCCAAGAGGTTTTAAGAATTCTTTTTTTTTTTAATTTTTTTTGTTTTTTTTTTTTTTTTGGTTTTTTTTTTGTTTTTTCGAGACAGGGTTTCTCTGTGGTTTTGGAGCCTGTCCTGGAACTAGCTCTTGTAGACCAGGCTGGTCTCGAACTCACAGAGATCCGCCTGCCTCTGCCTCCCGAGTGCTGGGATTAAAGGCGTGCGCCACCACCGCCCGGCTTTTTTTTTTTAATTTTTTATTGATAAAAAGAAAAAAAAAAGTTTCTGCCTCCTCCCAGCCTCCCATTTCCCTTCCCCTCCCCCCACTCCTCTCCCCCTCCTTCTCCAGTCCAAAGAGCAGTCAGGGTTCCCTGCCCTGTGGAAAGTCCAAGGTCCGCCCCCCCTCCGTCCATGTCTAAGAAGGTGAACATCCAAACTGGCTAGGCTCCCACAAAGCCAGAACATGAAGTAGGATCAAAATCCTGTGCCATTGTCCTTGGCTTCTCATCAGCCCTCATTGTTTGCCATGTTCAGAGAGTCCGGTTTTATCCCATGCTTTTTCAGTCCCAGTCCAGCTGGCCTTGGTGAGCTCCTATTGTATCTGCTGTTCATATCCAGGTTTAGTCCATGGTGGTCTGATAGGATACAAGGAAATTGAAATTTCCTTATATCTATTGAGACTTTTTTTGTGTCCTAGTATTTGCTCAGTTATGGAAAATTTATGTATGGTGCTAAGAATAACATATATTCTTCTGTGTTTGGGCGAAGTGTTCTGCAAATATCTGTTAGGTTCACATTTGGTTTATAATGCCAATTAGTTCTAGAATTTTGTGTTTAGTTTTTGTCTGGATGACCCATCCATTGGTAAGAGTATTGAAGTTTTCCACTATCAGTATGTGAGGATCTACAAGTGATTTAAGCTTTGGAAGTGTTTCTTTTGCAAAATGGGTGTCCTTGTATTTGGGGGGACTTACAGATTTTAAGAATGGAAATGTCATCCTTGTAGATTTTTTCTCTGATAAAAAAGTGTTCTTCCCCATGTCTTTTGATTAATTTTGATTTTAAGTCTCTTGTTTGGATTTTTACCATGGGAATTCCTTTAGTCAACAGCCTGTAAGATACCAGCCCACTTGGGCATGATCCCTTGTACTATAAATACTGACAAAAATCTTGCATGGTCTCTCTCTCTTGGCTGCCAGATTTAGTTCCTATTCCCCGCTTGTGCAGAGGACTATGATATGTGAATCTATCCCTAAATAAAGAATGCTTTCTTATACTTTTACTCAATTCTGAGTTATGTGAGACTGCTTTATAGAGTACATTTGCAGATATTAAATTGAATAAATCAACTTGCTTGTTATGTCAATTTTTGTCAAATCTTTTACCAACTCTTTTTACTAAGACTAAGGTAATGTCTTTTCTTAATATTGAGGCATTTGTTCTTGTTGTTGCTTAGGTGTCTTTCTTGTATGCTGTAGAAAGATGGATCCTTTTTTTTACATTCATTCAGTAATATGTCTTTATTGGGGAGTTGAGGCCATTGATATTAAGAGGTATCAATGACCAGTGATTGCTAATTCCTACAATTTTGAGGGTCTTTTTGTTATTGTGTTGGGATGTGTATGTGTTTGTGTTTTCCTTCTTTTAGTTTTGCTTATGTGAGATATTTATTTTCTATAGATATTTCATTGGAATAGTTAAGCTCCTGTGTTGGAGTTTTTCTTCAAACACCTTTCTGTCTGACTAGTGCTGTAGGTGGATATTGTTTAAATTTGCATTTGAAATAAAATATCTTATTTTTCAGTCAATGGTAGTTGAAAGTTTTGCTAGGTATTATTATAATATGGGCTGGAATTTGTTGTCTTATGAAGCTTACAGTACAACTTTCCATGTCTTCTGACTTTTAGTCTCCATTTAGAAGTCCATTGTAATTCTAATAGGTCTGACTTTATATGTTACTTGCTCATTTTCCCTTATAGCTTTTATTATTTTTATTTCTTCTGTATGTTTAATGTTTTGATTATTATGTGTTGAGAGGACTTTATTTTCTATTTGGTTTTCTGTATGCTTCTGGTACCTTTATAGGTATCTCTGTCTTTAGGTTATGAAAATTTCTTCCTATAATTGTGTTTAAAATATTTTCAGGGATGTTATTCTGGGATTTGTCTCCATACTCTATTTGTATTATTCTTAGGTGTGATCGTCTCAGAGTGTCCCAGTTTTGTATTTTTTTTTGTGCCAGAAACTTTAGGTTTAACATTTTCTTTGAATGATATATCTATTTCTTCTATCATATCCTGAATGCCTGAAACTCTTTCTACTTGTTGTTGAAATTTGCCTCTGTGTTTCCTGTTTGCATTCAGAATTTTTTTTTTTTTTGTATTTTGAGAAGTCAACATTAGGGCTTGAACAGTTTTGTTTCCTTCAACTGTTTATTTTCTTGTTGGTTTTCTTTTTAGGGATGTATTCATTTCCTCAAACAGTTTGTTGTGTCTTCCAGGCTTTCTTCAAAGGATTTACTAATTTCTTTCATTTTATTTCCTTCTTTCGGGATTTCATTAAGAGACTTATTATCCATTTCCTCTTTAAGGAACTCTATCATCTTCATATAGTTTGTTTTAATGTCTTTTTCTTGTGTTTCAGCTGAGTTGTGGTATTCGGAGCTAGTATTGGAAGCATTGCTCTACTCTGATGGAGACATAGTACTCTGACTCTTATTGATATGTTCTTGTGATGGTATCCAGGCATCAGGCTTTGGGGTGATTTGAGATTTAGCTGTTGATTTCTTGGATTTTCTTTGGCAGGTGGGAGTTTGGTTCATAGTTTGTGTTTCCTCTGAAGATTTTCATAGAGTAAGTTGGTTGTGAGTTTCCTGTTTTACTGTCTTGTGTGTATTTTTAGGAAAGTTTGCTGGTGTTGGAAGCCAGGGAATGGGGAGACAAGCAGAAGATGTTCTGATGTAGTGCCATGGGTGACTCTGATATTTAGGATTGGGACAACAGAGAGAGGGGAGAATGTCCTTGGTGAATTTACCTGTTCATCTAGCAGACATGGCCTGCGGTTACACAAGGCATGTCTATCTGAGTAGGAGTTGGCACACAGTGGCAAGTGGTATAGGAAAGGCTGGGAGGGTAATCTGTGCTATCTATAAGAGGTATGGACAGGGAGAAGGGAGGCAGCAGCTAGTGTTCTGTTGCAGCACTAGGGGTTCTGGGTGGGAACAGAAAGAGTAGAGAAGATCCAAAATACTCTACCTTGTATTTTGACTAGTGTGACCTAAATATACAATGAATTTCATGCATTATTTTTGATAACCTCAACAATGTTAGCATATTTCCTACCACCAAAACATTAAAAAAGGTGTTTATTGTTCTTAGATCACACCTAAACTTGCATATTCTTATTTGAGCTACAATTCTTTGACTTTATAAACTCCAAGTATGCTTTCTATCCCTTGCAATGTACAGATCACTGGTTTTTATACAGATTATCTCAAACAAGTATTCATAAAATTCACCTGAATTTTCCAACAAAAGTGTACACAATACTACCAGGATTCTTTTCCTTTTCCTTAGGCAGTGAATTGTAGGTAGAAATGGATGGTGTCTCATGTTAAATATTTTTCAAAGCAATCAAAGCATTATATACACAAATTTATAATCTCTTTATTAATCTATTATTTGTATATTGATTGTGACGAAATATCAGACAGGCAACTCATTTTTTTAAATCAGAGGATAATGTGCTTATGTTTAAACAAATGTTATTGTTGTTTGAATTTGGAGAGCAATGTTCATAGGATTAGAGCAGAAACTAGAATTCTTAAGAGACACCCTCACAACCACAAGAAAGGAATGAATAAATCTTCGGGCATATATCTCTAGTTTGCTGAATTTCACTGTTATATTTTCTGCCTTTTGAGCAAGTGATTTCTTGACAACTGTCTAGACATTTGGCTTATTCATTTATTGTTATGACTCTAATCATTGGTCCTAAAAATAAAGATAAGGAGTATATTTCTGCCACAGAAAGGCTTATTGGCTATTCTCTATTTTTCAATTAATAAATGAGATACAAAGGCTATTCATGAAGGATTCCATGTGAAACTCTGGTTGATATGGTATGGAAACATTTAACTAGTTGAAGTTTTTCATGTGCTGAATTAAAGCACCACATAAGAATATTTTTTAAAAATTGAAAATAGTATTTACTATTGAAGTATAAGTTATTAGCATGGATATATATATATATATATATATATATATATATATATATATACATATATATATAATTGCTCAATTGCACTTTGTATGAGCATGCAAATAAAGAAACCACTGTTATACTCCACAAAAGTTATAAGCTGCATTGATAATATTTACTGTTGATATATGGTGAATAAATGTAATTTACTCCTTGGTGTTCCAACACCCAAACCTTCATGTAATAATCGGAAAAATATACTTTACAAATATATGTCCACTTCTTATAAAAATTTACAATACCACCAAAATATTTTTGTGGTGTGAATGTTTACTGACCCTCAAAAGTCCACCTGTTGAAGACTTGATTTTAATTTTGGTGAGGGAGTATACCTTAATATATAATATAACCTGCTTAGTTGATTTATTGTTATATATATATGAATTTGTACTAATATATAAAACAATGTGCACACACACAAACACACATATATACATATGATTCATTGCTGACCATTTAGTGCTAGATAACCAACTGGTGTCTTCTTCCTTGGGAGAGACTATTTCTCCCATACTCAGCATTCCTTATTTGCCTGTAGTTCTTTCGGAATGGTTGAAGCATTTAAAAATAATCTCTATTTTAACAGGTTTCAAGCATTTAGAGAATAGGCAATATTATTTCAAACTCTTGTCAGAATCAGAGTGTGAATGGGAAGAGTACTGAATAATACATATTAAGATATGTTTGTTCAATGAAAACATAAAAGAGTGTCTGATTAATAACTAGGAGATAAATATTAAAAGCTTCAGACAATAAATAGTATATTTTAGGGCAATTCTTTTTCTTTTATAATAAGTAGCTATTTCTTTTAAGATATTTAGAGTTTTCAATAGTTTTCTGCTGTTAGACTTGAGTGACTTCTCATTATTTTAAAATTAATAAACATATCGATGATTTTCATTCTAATTGGTGAGTGTGTTGCTATTCCTAACAACCAACCAACAATGATAATGTCATTGAGCATAAAAAAATTTCATCTACATCTAATAGATAAATTTTGGAGTTCCACTGTTATATATGATGGGCAAATAATCAAATAATTTAAAAATTAAAACACATCTAAATTTCATTGTAAAATGGCATCATTTTGAAGCACAGATTGATGTCTTAAACACCTTTTGTAGTTCAGAAAATGTGAAAAATAAATGACTAATAAAATATGAATATATTTTTGTCAGAAAATAAATATTTTGGATGAGTACACATTAAAATAGAATCACTTGAATGAAAAAGTCCCAAGTTGAAAAGCATTGATCCAAAAATAAATTTGCACCATTGATATAATTGATTAAGATATGATGATAAATAAAGCTTGTAATTTGGTAATTTGCTTGAACTTTTAAGACCTGAAATTGATAAACTTCCTAATGATATTAATAAATGCTACTATTAAGCTACTAACCTTTACTCCTAAAATTGATTACATGTGTTGAAAATTGAGAATAGATAATCCAATACTTTAACATATTTTTATTATTTCCTGAGAATTTCAAATATATTTTAAAAGAATTTCGTTATGAACTATTTTTTCAAATATTCTTATGCTTTCACAAAGTGATAAAATTAATTTTTTCATATTATCACATTATTTTATATGTAGATTTAGAAAAGGGCATTTTCATCTTTAGATAATGATCCAATGGACCTTGTATTTGTTGGCAAATGTTGCAGAATCATCTCTTCTTCATGGATCTTTTCATCACATTTATTACTTCTTTATTTCTCAGACTGTAAATGAAAGGGTTTAATAAAGGAATTACTAGGGTATAGAAAACAGCTACAGGTATATCATTATCTCCTTCATTAACGGAATGTGGGTGGGCATACATGTAGAGAAGCGAACCATAGAATATGGAAACAGACAGAAAGTGGGAAGCACAAGTTGATAAGGCTTTCCCTCTACCTTCATTAGATTTCATTGTGAATAAAGTAAAAAGGATATAGAAATATGATATTAGGACTACAGTAATGCTAAAAGTTTGAATTGAACTAGACAAGATGAGCATCACCAGTTCATTGATATAAGGGTCAACACATGAGAGTCTATATAATGGAAAGACATCACAATAAAAATGTTTGATTACATTAGACTTACAGAAAATTAACCTAAACAATAACCCTACATGAATGATTGAATGCAGGTTTCCTGCTATGTAAGTTCCTGTGATCATCTGAAGGCATATTTTCTTGGACATCATAGAATGGTACTGTAGTGGATTGCATATGGCCACATAGCGGTCATAGGCCATTGTTGCCAGAAAAAAACAATCTGCAGTTTCAGCAAGACTAAAAAAATAGAACTGTACCATACATTCATTAAGAGACATCTTTCTGTCCACAGAAAAGAAGTTCTGTAGCATCTTGGGAGTGATGGCACAGGAGCAGCAGGAATCCATGAGAGCCAGGTTGCCCAAAAAGATGTACATGGGTGTGTGAAGACGGCGTTCTATATAGATCAAGACCACCAGCCCGAGATTCCCCACCATGGTGATCAAATAGATGGCAAAGAACACCAGGAACAAGAGGGTCTTCAGGTTTTGTTGATCTGTGAATCCCACAAGGATGAACTCTGTTATTAAAGAATTGTTGTTCTCCCTCATCTCAACTTGACTGTTTCCACTGTAATTACAAAGACATAAAATTAAAATGATGACAATATAATTTTCTCCTTATGTTTTCTTTGTTTAAGAGGTATTTTTTTCTTCATGCACCTGCTATTGCCTCTAGAATGTAGCTATCGATGCTTCTTGAGAGTATGTTATCTCATATAATGTTAGCATGAATGATCTCCAAATTTAACTCACAATTTACAGTGATCCTTTTATTATTACAAGAAAGAGATATCTTATTTTTAACTAGAAAATATTTTCTTTATGTATTTATGTAATTATATCATGAAAATTTAGGGCACACCTATTTGAATTACTATTCCAAAATAATTTTGATACCAGGTTTCTTAATGATCAACAAAATAAATTTAAAATAATGTTTTGTATATAAATGTGTTGTTTATTTAACTGAAATGCTTTGATGTATATAGCAGGAGGAGAAAATGTTTTTTTGTAAATACATTGTCAATATGTTAAATTTACTTTTTGTGAATTGCACAAAGATTACTAAGGACTAATCTATAAATAGAATTACCCAGAAAATTAAAGAAATAATGGTCTTCACATTCTTCATCCCCATTTATAAACATTTTCATGAACATTGAATCTGTGTGTCCCATTGAGTTTTTCAAATGCTTAAACCCCTGCTCAGCTTTGTAAGCCTAGTTTACACAGAATGCTAATTATAGTTGTGTATGTTTTGTCTGCAACTGATCTGTGATCCCAGTCCTTAATTTTTAAGAAATAACTTTAAATTGTGAGACCATCCAATTGTTATCCATTCTTTACCCGAAACATTCCGAAGCACAGAAAAGCTTTCAATTGTTAATGCTCATGCCTTAGTCTACCAAATAACATATATTACTGTCCTGTACTTCAATGCCTACCTAAAATACACAGAGTTTTGTATATATTTACTTGATTTTTCTATATGTATTTGAACACTTTTGCTATATGTAAAGCTTTTTGAGATGAGATAGGATTATTTATACTCCTATCTTCATCCTGATGATCCAGGGTGGGTGACTTTCCATTTAATATCCTGATGAACTTTTTAACAATTTTTTGTTTCTGAATATTTTAATGTGAGGACATATCTACAAAGCATTTCCTGATGCCATTATCTTTTAAAAAGTTATCTTATAAAACTTGTCTTTTCTGATTTTCTGTTTCCTTGGAAATTTATTCTCTCTAAATTATGCTTTGGCACATTATAGTCACATTAATATAGATTCAAATTTGTACCTTTTGAATTTTAAAATAAAAATCTTATATTAATCATATATTAAAGAATTTATTTGTAAGATATGTAAAAAATTAAAAACCAAAAGCAGAATATAGAGGACAAATACAGAAAATTTATTATGTCTATTCAGGTTAAAAAGGGAGTGAAATGACTGTATTTTTCTTTTCTTTTGGGCTTTATTTTTATTTTTTTTTTGCTTGGCTGTTTGTTTTTGATAGAGATTTGAGATGGCACTCTGTTCTACTAAAATTTTAGATTTATAGTGGAACCAGAAATTAATAAGCCCATGCCACCCTTTTCCCAACGCCTTGAAAGTTGTGTATCTGATGATGAAAGGCAGGACAACTGGCCACCAGGGAATATGCTACAGCCCAGGACCACCACCAGCATCAGACATCAGCTGTGTTTGCTACTAGTATAACTGGTAGGCAGCTTGGCTTGGCAGCCAGAGAACCAAGATGGTAGTTTAGTTTTTGCCTGTGCTAGCAAGTGTAGGTCGCTTCCCATTCCTTGCTGTGGTGAGCTAATTCCCACCCTTCAAATTCAGTCCAGAGTTTGGGGCTCAGGAGCCAAGTGTTAGAACCTACCCTTGTTCTCAACATTTTGACCCATACCCCAGTCTCATGCTGGTACTACCTAAGAAATTCATCCCCTTTATAGCTGGGACAACGATTGGATTGGAAAGAGGATCTAATAGGAGGGTGTAACTGTGATACAAAATGTCTTGGTTGTACCTCTTTGGAACTTAGTTTTGTATTTAAACAGGAAATAGGTTTGAAACCTATTTTTCATCATTAAAATAAAAAATAATTAATATATTAACAATTATCTTGATGTTTTAGAATTTTGGTTTTCTTAGAAAATTATGCTCTATGAGATATGCTATGCAGGATAGAGACATATGAAGATGGATTAAGTTCTTTTATTTCCAAACCCTAAAGATAAATGTGTAAATTTTGGAATGCTGAATCCAAATTTCATTTTACTTTGAAATGGAACTATCTCTCAATACATACTGATTCACTGAGACACATTGACTTACAAATTTTATTATAATACCTTATGGCCAAAATGCTTTTGTTTTCCAGTAATCAAAACATTGAGAGGAAGTAATAGAAATTCCTTTGTTAAAAAAATTAATTATATGACATGTGTGAATCATTATTGGAAACTACTTTAATGTATGCCTGAAGTACTTAAGTGGTTCATTTGCCATCTTACCCTTATATATGAGGATTCTACAATCATAAATTACAATCATAAAGATAGATTGATTATAGTAATGTACTTCAAATTTGTTCCACATATCTTTGAATTTTGAAATGTGCTACATAGTCAAGAGAGGAGTCAATATTTAGGAGAAATTAACATTTATTTAATAATTTAAAAAGCAAATATTGTTTGTTTTTTTAAGGTAAAAATACAGAATGTTTCTCTTACCTGGATTTCACTGAGCGACACTTTCTGAATGTGTCTATCTGCTTTATAGTGAACGTCTCTAAAGTTAAAAATGCCTACGTACCTTGATTTCACAACCATGCAGGTGGAAGAATGAAGATCACAGGCAACGCACAGGCATTAACAGCTATGGACTTTGTGTGGGAAACTAAAAGCCTCTGACAAATCCTGAGAGAATTTCTCAGCACTGACATCAGTACTTTTCTGTAGAGAAATTAAGTCCTAACAAATATGAACCCTTGGAAATTAATTAAAACTTCCCAATGAGATTATGTTCTTTACTACAGTAAGCTTGAGAAATATCTCGCTACTTTTAGTGTATCTGACCCAACTTTTAAATTCTCCTTATCAATCTAAAACATATAGAACATAGTCTTAAGCAAGTTTGATACTTTAATTGAGGAGGTAAAATTAACATGAGTAATGAAAATAATTAGAACTGGGCCATATAGATGACTTAGCATCAAATGTTCTGCCCAAGTATGAGGATCTGTTTTAAAATTCCCACAATCCCCATTAAAAATGTGGACATGCCCTCATGCACTTGTTTTTCTAGTAATAATGAGAGGAGTGAAGACAGGATTACTAGAGCTCACTGCCCACCATCATAGCTCCAGGTTCAGTGAAAGACTTTGTCAAAAGAAGGAGAGTTAGAGAACAGAACAGCCAATGTGTTTCTCTGTCCTCTGTGTGCATGTGTGTGTTCAAATACTCTCATGTAGTAATATGGGGGCGGCGGGGCTGCCCCCATATTACAGCACTGCGGCCGCCTGCCCGGCTAGCTTATGCCCCGAAATAATTACACGGACACTGTATTCTTTTAATCACTGCTTGGCCCATTCTCTTCTAGGCTAATTCTCACATATTAATTTAGCCCATTCCTAATCATCTGTGTGTAGCACCCCAAGGTGCGCTTACCGGGGAGATTCTAGCCTAGTCCATCCTGGGTCCAAGCTTCATCCCGGGAGCGGGGCATGGTGTCTCTCTCTGAGGCGTCTGCTCCTGAGAGAGCTGTGTAGTCTCTGACCTCACTTCCTCTTCCTCCCAGCGTTCTGATCTGTTTACTCCACCTACCTATGTCCTAACCAATAAAATGGGCCAGGGCAGTTCCTTTATTAGCCAATGACCTTACTCCATCATTTCCCCTTTTTCGGTTTAAACAAAAAAAAAAAAAGGTTTTAACTTTAACATAGCAAAATTACATATAACAAAACAGTTATCAAATAAAAGTTACAATAATCTTTATCATAACTAAGGAAAACTATAACTATAACTAACTATTCTTAACTCCATCAAGGACTCCAGAAAGATATATTACCTAAGTAAACAAGAACTAAGAAACTTCAAACTCTAGAAATGACAAAGACATCTCGCTGCCTGGACAGTCACCCAAAGTTCTTTTGTACCGTTGGGGCATCCATCTTCAGCCTTCAGGCCCATGGTATCCAGCAGACATTTCCATAAAGCAGGAAAATTCAAAGTCAGTTCAGTCACTATCTGTTGTGTCCTGCAGAATGTTTCGCAGACTCTTTCAA
Organism: Microtus oregoni; assembly: GCF_018167655.1. Classification (NCBI taxonomy): domain Eukaryota; kingdom Metazoa; phylum Chordata; class Mammalia; order Rodentia; family Cricetidae; genus Microtus; species Microtus oregoni. Next base: position 29,443,209 of record NW_024543089.1, read on the forward strand.
AATGAATCAGGAACCCCGAAAGATCATCTCACCTTAGGCAAGTTCAGTAGTCCTCTCTCTGCGGGTTCTCTGTGTCCAGTTTATGCAATAGTCCAGGCAAGAGCAGTTTCTTGCCCAAATGGCTATCAAAACTCCATAACAAGCCTCTTCGATGCCCATCTTCCTCTTGAAGTAGATTGGTGCTGTCAGGAGCAGAGTGTCTCATTGTCATGAAAAGTCCTCAGTTATTAAAACATTAAATGTCCTATTCTGTAATCTTTGAAAGACATGAAGAATGTCTATCTAAAATATATCTCTATATATCTAGAAAATCTAACTAACATGACTACAAGCTTTACTATTATCGATGATTATCCATTAACAACCTATATTTCTTAATTATACAGTACATATTTAAATGAACTACACAATCACAATACCTTAATCAAAATCAGAAACACTTATACATATAACAAAATTGACCATAAATCTCTATCAATAAAGCAAAATCTATACTAATGCAAATTATTCATACCTATATCATATCCCCCTTTAAATGTAAAAGAACGTTTATAAACCATATTTGGGAACATGGGCGCAGTTTTTTCTCTCCATACTGCTTCCTGCTGAATGGGGGCGTCGTTAATTAGGTCTTTCATGGTATAACCTGTGTGCTAGCTTCATCTCAGTTGGCAGTTGAGCGAAGCAATTTTCTAAAGATGTTCACAACAACCCTTCAGGAGGGCGTGGTCCACTATACCAAATCGGAATAGAAGAAATGAACAGCGTCTCATCCTCTGTGAAAACAAAATAAGAATCTCTTTTCCAAAGTATCATATCCTTAGATACAAATTCAAAATATCTATGTTGGATTAGTTCAGCAGCATTTATAAACAAATATCTTTTAGCAGCTGTTGCTCCTTCCTCAGCATTCAAATAATTCAAAGAGAGCATAATAGCATACAGTGTCAAAATTCTCTGTCTATTTTCCATCTTTGTACAGCTTTGTTTTAACCTCTATTTTGTTTATTTTTACTTTTAACTCTTTGCTTTTTGAGACAGGTTCTCTGTATCTTTGACCTGAAGTAACTCTATAGACCAGGCTGTCTTTGAACTCTCAGAGATCCGCCTGTCTCTGCCTCCCAGGCATTCAGGATTAAAGGTGTACACTACTACACCTTGAACTCACAGAGATCTGTTTGTCTCTGCCTTCTAGGCACTGGGATTAAAGTCGTGTGTTACCACACACAACAACTCTCTTCCTTTTTTTTGTTTTTTATTTTAAGAACTTCAACTTTTAGTCTGCATATATTTTTAAGACACTTTAAACCATTCAGAAATTTTCTCTGTCTTTGAATCTCTCTTTACTGTATATCTCTCCTTTTCTGACCACATGAATCTTTAATTTACCAAGCAATCTCAGTAGGACTAAAGGCGTGGCTTTGCCAGCTAGATCCAGTCCATTCCTTAGGTTTCCAGCCTCATGGCGGATATACAGGCTGTAGCCATGTTTACTGCAACAACTGTATGGCATTTCAAGGTCCCTGCTAGCAAGTGAGCTACAACAGACAACACTCAAGTCCTCTCGGTAGCCGGCCCTCCTGCCTCAAACAGTCAGAGTTTGCCCTGGCAGGATGGCCCAGAAAGCCGGCATTTTTAAACTGCGCAGCTTTTTTCCTGCTATGGCTGAAAACTGAAAAGCATGCGTTCAGCTTTTCGTCAACACCATTTAAGTGTTTTGTGGCAGGACCTCTTAATGAGCTGCAGGGTTTTGCAGCTAAAGCTGAGTCAGGAAGCCTCTCTTAGATGAGGCGCTTGCTTGCCTCTAGCAAGCAGAGCAGACCCGAGAACACAGCGAGTCTAGTTGCCATCAAACAAATTGTAGCACTTTACTCCAAATGCTCTATTCAAAAGCTCTGTCTCCTGCAGGAGCCAGACAGAGATCTCAATGGCGACACAGCCCCAGGAAGTCGCGCTTTAAAATGACACAGCGTTTTTTCTGCTACTGTTGCCGAATCAGGAAATCTCTCTACAGCACGCCACCAAGAAACAGCAAAAATCTGTGTTAAACTCTCTCTCCCTTATTTTTAAGCCTTCTCAGGTTTTTTAAGTGGGTTTAGTCCATCACATTGGGGCGCCATATTCTATAATCTTTGAAAAATAACCTAAAAAAAGGGGAAATGATGGAGGAAGGTCATTGGCTAATAAAGGAACTGCCCTGGCCCATTTTATTGGTTAGGACATAGGTAGGTGGAGTAAACAGATCAGAACGCTGGGAGGAAGAGGAAGTGAGGTCAGAGATTCCACAGCTCTGCTCTCCAGAGCAGACACCTCAGAGAGAGACGCCATGCTTCCAGCTCCCAGGCAGATGCACGCCATGCCCCAGCTCCGACCCAGGATGGACTTAGGCTAGAATCTTCCCGGTAAGACTGGTGCTCACAGATTATTAGAGATGGGTTGATCGGGATATCAGAATTAGCCAGTAAGGGCTAGAGCTAAAGGGCCAAGCAGTGATTTAAAAGAATACAGTGTCCATGTAATTATTTCGGGGCACAAGCTAGCCGGGCAGGCGGCTGGGGTGTTGGGGACACAGCCCCGCCGTCCTTATTACTACACTCTCATACACCTATGTATATATACACAACACACACACACACACACACATAATCCTGCCACTTTTTGATTATAAAATGTACTCTAACATTAAAAAAACAACTTAACTGAGTATTTGAACTATTTTTCCTTTTCTTCTTTACAGTGACATTTATTTATCTCTAAAACAGAATTTCTACTTAACAAAGAATGGTTTTCATGTCTCCTAGCACCACAGTTCTGTATTAAATAACTGTAAGTCAGAAGTGAGTCATTACTTCTGTGAGGGCTCATTGCAGGAAAGTGAGATAATGCTGAAAATACATGCATAGTCTTAATAAAACCAGATAAAGGTGGTTCACACATGAAAAGTATTCATGACCCCAGGCATAAAACAAGTTTTGTGGAATTTCTGTTGTCTGTGGTGGTTTCGAGAATGGGTAAGGAAAGGGAAGACATTTCTATTTTCTATTATGTCTCTGTAAACCTTATGCCAGTAACCAAAAAAATTAATTTCTGATTAATTTATTTTTGATTAACTATAAAGAATTATTCACTGTTGCATAAGTACACCTACTTGCAAAACATTGTCGTGTATTACAAACACAAAAGTTGACAAAGCAGATAAAACAAATTAAGCATGGAGTCAAGGTCTTAACATTAAGAACACAATGAAAAAGAATACAAAGCATCCAAAATACCAAAAAGACTTTTATAAAGAGCAGGAAAAAGACTATATTTAACAACATAATAGTAACTAAAACACACATTTTAAAAAATTTTATGAAATAATGTTTGAAGTCACAACAAAGTTTGCAATCACAGTATTTAATTCACCTATAACAAAGTTTTTAGTTTTGTTTGAGGCAGGAAATCTGACACTATCACTTATGCAAAAATATGTACCTATATAATAATTCAAAATTGTGAAAATAAATGGTTCTGTAGAAACGTAGCAGATGAAGTGTGTAGGCATATATTTCAACGCCTAGCCATATTAATAGTCAAATATTCTTACATATGTAAATGTAAAGAGTTCAAGTTTATGCTACAAATTTTAACAAAAGTTGAATGTGACCATTGGATAATATAGAAGAGAGAAAAAGACTGAGTTTGGATGTCTGATTGTGTACTTATCTGTTCTTTGTGCATGTTCACGCCATGGTTGGTTTGTGTGTATAGGACAGATGAGCTGCGGTAGTAAATTGTCTCTTTCTATTCCCTGGATCACACTTAAGCCACTTAGTGGAGGTATACACCAGATATACATTTCAGTGCCATGAATGTGACAGTTTTGTGCAGTTTTTTCAAATAAACAAGTATACTGTACAATCAAAACTAGTAAAAATTGTTACTTGGATAAACTCTTTGGCAAATTTCTAGTTCTTGTTCTTTGGAAAGAATTATAAAGTTTGAGAGCCAGGATTTCATGATGGAGAACTAGAAGTGTGTCAGAAACTGTTGAGATAAAAAAGAATGACTCTGTAACAGCCTTGGAGTTTTCCAGTTGAGTTCGCACTAGCAGAAGAATAAATCATTACTTAAACTGAGAAAATGTGTTAATTTTAGGAATTTTAGTATTTTCAAAATGTTAATGATGCTAAGACATATTAATAAAACCAATTTATTCTAAAAGTTGAAGGAAAACTTGGTATAGTCTATTTTTTTCTGGGTGGGCTGTTCGTATTTTACACCTGCAAGACTTTCCTCATTGAGTAAGTAGAGGTTTAAATATTCAAAGAGAAAAGAGAAAGGGATGAAAGGAAAAAGAAGGGAAAGAGTAAGAAAGGAATGGAGGGACAGATGAGAGTGAAAAAGTAAAAGGGGAAGAGAAGGGAGAAGCAAAGGGAAGACAAGAGAGGGATAGAGGGGAGAAGGGAGTGTGAAGAGGAGCAGGAGACTAGGAAAAGTGGGGCCAGGGGAGGAAAGGGAAGGATGAGATGAAAGCAAAGAGACAGTAAGAGGGGGAAATAGGGCAATAAAAGGAGGTGAAGAAAGAAGAAAGAAAATAGTAGAGAAAGGGAGAATATGGAGTGGAGTGAGAGTAGAGAGGGTAGAGAAGAGAAAGGAAGATAGGGGAGGGAGGAAAAGATGGGAATGGAGGGGAAGGCAGGGAGAGCAGGAAAGAAGAAACAGGAGGAATTGAAAGGAGGTGTAAGTAAGGAAGCAAAAAAGCAAAAGGAAGAAAGAATTTATCAAAATACATAAAATAGGTTGAAATATAAAATTTTAATGAGACACAACCTAAGGGAAATTCCTGACCATCTTCACAGAGATGATCACCATAATGAAGAGCAATTGCTAAATGGAAAGATTATTTGCAATTTTACAGGAAAGATTGTCTTCTAAAGAGTGTTCAACTGCATCTGTTCTGTCCCAATGCTCACCCACAGGCCCTATTCTCACTGATGCACTCACAGTCTTAAAGACACACTCAAATTTCCATTTTATGACAGATGTTACTTAATAACTAAATCCCTTTTAAAATATTCTTGAAATTATATTATTAGATCATTTCCTGTTTCCTCTATTCAAATACTCCCATGTACCCCACAAGGTTATTTATTAATTTCTGATTATATCTTTCATCAATAGTTGCAATATTTACTGTCTGCCTGCTTGCCTATCTTTCTGTCTATCTTTCTTATCTATCCAAATATATATACAAAACATCTACCTGTCATCCACCAATTGATTGATCCATTGATTGACCTATCATCTATCTCTACATACATGTTTTGAAAACTGAGACTATATACCTTCTCAGTTATATAATATAACCTGCTTAGTCTGTTTACATGCACACACACACAGACACACACACATAAACATAATTCAGTGCAACTATTTTATTTAGATATTTACAGTTTTCATTTGTTTTCTGCTCTGTTGGGCTTGAATGACATATGTTTTTTTAAAATTATGAATATATTAAATCTTTTCATTTGAGTTCTTGAAGGTGTTTTTATTCCTAAAAATCAACAAAAAATGATACCATCATGTAGGAGAAAAACTTGATTTTGATTTAGTGAAACATTTGGGAGTTGCACTATCATTTATAATGGACAACTAATCAAATTAGGGATAAAAATAAACAACATTGAAATTTCTGTGTAATAGAATCATTTTGAAGCAAGAATTTATAAGCCTTACTTATCATTAATTGCTATTATATGATACTATGGTTCAGAAAATTTGAGAGAGAAATGACTAAATACTCAATATGAAAATATTCTTGTTAGAATATTTTGAATGGGTACATACTGAAAATTCTTGAAACAACACAAATATAAAATTGAAAATCAAGTTGTTCAATGAAAATTTTCTTCCATTGATGGAACTTATTATTATAAATAAAAGCTTGTAATTTGCTTGAAATTTTAAGATATGAAATTGAACAACATGCTAATGATATTAAATGGATGCAGCAATTACTAATAACAGCTTTATTCATAAAATTCATGAGATATATTGAAAACTGTGCCTTGATACATTCCAAGACTTCAGCAGTTCTTTAAATTAAACCTGAGAATTTCAAATGTATTTCAACAGAATGTAATATTTTGAAATAATTGCAAATCAAATGTGCCTAGGTTTCAATAGATTGATCAATTTTTTATATTTACATTTGACCACTTGCTTATTATGGGTATGTTTAGAAAAGGGCATGTTGTTCTTGAAATCAGAGGTCCAATGGATTTAGTTCGTTTTTCTAATTTTGCAAAATCATCACTTCTTCATGGTTCTTTTCATCATATTTATTATTCCCTTATTTCTCAGACTGTAAATGAAAGGGTTTAATAAAGGAATTACTAGGGTATAGAAAATAGCTACAGGTATGTCTCTATCTCCTTCATTGACTGAATGTGGTTGAGCATACATGAAGTTAAGGGAACCGTAGAATATTGATACAGACAAAAAGTGGGATGCACAAGTTGATAAGGCCTTCCCTCTACCCTTACTAGATTTCATTTTGAATATAGTGAAGAGTATATAAAAGTAAGATACGAGAACTATGATAATAGTAAAGATTTGAATTGAACCTGCCAAAATAAATAATATCAGCTCATTGATATGTGGATCAGTACAGGAGAGTCTATATAATGGAAGGAGATCACAAAAAAAGTGCTTGATTACATGTGACCTACAGAACTTTAACCTCAATAGTAGCCCAACTTCAATCATAGTATGCACATTTCCTGCTATGTAGGCTCCTATGGTCATCTGAAGGCAGAGCTTCATGGACATCATGGTGTGGTACTGCAATGGGTTACATATGGCCACATAGCGGTCATAGGCCATTGCTGCCAGAAGAAAACAGTCTGTGGTCTCAGCAAGACAGAGAAAATAGAACTGTACCATACATTCATAGAGAGACATCTTTCTGTCCACAGAAAAGAAGTTCTGTAGCATCTTGGGAGTGATGGCACAGGAACAGCAGGAATCCATGAGAGCCAGGTTTCCCAGAAAGATGTACATGGGTGTGTGAAGACGGCGTTCTATATAGATCAAGACCACAAGCCCAAGATTTCCCACCATGGTGACTAGATAGATGAATGAAAACACCAGGAACAGAATGGTCTTCAGGTTTTGGTGATCTGAGAATCCCAACAGGATGAATTCTGTTGTTAAGGAGTAGTTGTTCTCAGCCATCTCTGTAATTAGAAAGATAAAAATTTCAATGCTGAGAATATAATTGTTTTTTTAAGGGGGAAATTTTTTTCTTTCTTTCTTTGTTCTTGCACATGCTGTTGTCTCTGGAATGTAGCTAGCTATACTTCTTGAGAGTATTTTATCACATACATTTCTGGCATCTATGATCTCCAAATTTAATTCACGTTTTATAATAATGTCATATTATTAGAAAAGCAAATTGTTAAAATTAGAAAAGAATTTTATTTATGAATTAATGTAATTATATCTTAAACATTTACATCACACACACACATATTTAACTTATTGTTCCAAAATAATTTTGAGCCAGGTTTGATAAAGAGCATTGAAATAAATTTTAAACAAAATATCTGTAAATGTGTTTTGTTTAACAAAAAATTTAATGTATTCAACAAGAAAAGGAAATGCTTTTTGAAAATACATTGTCAACGTATTAAATTTATTTTTACGAATTGCACAAAATTAGTAGGGACTAATGAATGTAAAGTTATTTGTAAATAAAATTACTCAAAAGTTAAAGAATAACCTATTTTTTTATAAACACTGTATTTCTCTGTGCCTTTATTCCCATTGACTTTTTGAAACATTTAAGTCCTTCCTTTACTTCTCAGGGCTAGTTTACAGATGCTGTTGATTGCAATTGTGCCTGGCTGTCTTGTCTAACCACTGAGCTGTGTTTCAAAGTGTTGTATGTTTTAAGAAAAAAAATGAATTTTGAGAAATCTTATTGCTATCCCTTCTTACCTTGAAGACTCTCTGAAGCCCTGATAAACTTTCAATTTTCAGTCCTCATGCCTTTGTATCCTAAATAGTGAGGATTACTGCCTGCAAATCAAGGATTACACAAAATTAACAAATACTTGTAAATTACATACTTTATATTTCTTTTTGTATTTGAACACTTTTATTATATTGAAAGCAGTCTTAACTTAGGTATTTTCTACTTCTGTGAAACATGTTATCAAATGTTTTGAGGGGAGATGGATTATTTATACTAGTGGTTTCAATCTGATGGTCTGGGGTAAGTGTTCATTCTTTTGGTATCCTAATCAATACTTTGTTTTATCAATACTTTGTTTAAACACAGGCTCTAATGTAAAAAAAAATCTCCAAAGTAAATATTGATGCCACTATTTTATGAACAATGTTCTCTTAAAATTTTTAACTTGATTTTCTAAAACTTGTGCCAAGACCTAGATTGGGAAGCACAAAAGTTCACCTTGTGTGGACACAGGTACAAAAACAACAAGGATATAAAATAGAATAGAATATAAAACTTGTGGTACAATAACTCCATCTGTACATTTCTACCTTGCAAACCTAAAACAGCTGTTTAAATACTACATGAAAAGGCATATTTAATACACTTTTCAAAAACACTTGAAGTAATTAGCTACGCTTATGTGTTTGTAAAAAAAATCATTTCCCTTTGAGGGTACCTTTTCCTTTGAAAGAGGTAGGGTGGCAGGGAGCCATGGAGACAGAACACATGGTTTAGCTTCAGTCAAGGGTAGGCTCCAATGGAGAGCTTGCTGAGGTGGCCATAGTCATATAGGAGCTCCTCCCAAGCTGCAATATCTCAGGTGGCTATGGCAATGAGGAAAGCACTTTACAGTGTGGTCTGGTAATTCCCAAACTTACAGTGATTGATCTGTCTCCCCAGGTGATTCTGGAGTGACATCCTGGTAGTAGGCTTTGCTCAGGTGTTGAAAATAGTACATGTAGCAGCCTGTGCATACAGGGTGGTTGTGCATACAGAGCCTCCTGAGTCTCAGCATCAGTGATCTCAATGAGGTCCCCATTCTGAACATGAACTAGAAAGCCAAGCTCTGCTCAAAAGAAAGCCATGACACCCTCACACCCCACATCAAGGGAAGGGAGTGTGTGAGGGTGTTGCCAACCAGTTAGCCCAGCCTGGACAAAATGTCTGCAAGCTGTGCTTCTCAGAGTCTCAATAGGCATACACATTGTTATAAGTCAGTCGTATTCCTTGTATATGAATATTTCGAACAAAACTTTTTAGTAATCTAGTCTTGCCCTGTTTTTCTCCAATGCTTACTGGCAGAGCTTGGAGATCCAGTTTGGAACAGATCTCCTTCACAGACTTTTGGCTATTCCAAGCACCTGGAGCATCAGGGTGGGCAATCAGACTAGAGGACGGAAAAGAAAAAAAAAAAACATTGCTCTTCCGTTCTAGCAGGAGAGGACTCCTGAAACTACATTTATTCTCTATAGAAATGTCAATGTTGAATTTATTATTAAAAATAATAATAAAAGCACATTTTGAAAAAATAAACAACGGAAAAAACCCACAGGAAACAACATATTTATGTCTACACCTATCAGTGTGTGTGTGTTTTGAAAGGAGTGAAATCACTTTTTGTTTTTGTTTTTTTTTGGGGGGGGGTTGTTTATTTTTATCTTTTTGGCTTTGTGGGCTGGTTCATATAGAGATTTGAGATGGCACTCTACTCTAATCAAAAGTAAGTTTCTGTAATGGGGCCAGAAATGTCTAAGCTCATACCTGCCCACTCCCCAACCCTGATTTAGCAGTGTGGAAAGCTCTGACCTTATGACAAGACAGGAACCTTGGCATCCCGTCAATGTGCTAATCCCAGGACTCTTGCCAGTATCAGAAGTGTTTGGCATTAGGGTACCTGGCAGCCAGTAAGACTTAGCAGTCAGAGAACCAGGATGATGGTTAAGTTTTTGCCTGTGATAGCAAGAGTAGGTGGCTTCCTTCTTTCCTAGGGAGGATTAATTCTTACCCTTCAACTTCAGTCCAGAAGCTGGGGCTCAGGATCCAGATATAAAACTACTGTTGTCCCCAAAACTTTTGCCCCCTCCCCAGCCTCATTCTTGTGCTACAAAAGAAAGTCTTCCCCTTGAGAGTTCAGTCAGTGGTCAGACTTGGAGAAGTACACAAAGGGGTTTAAGTGTGAGACAGTATGTTGTGGATGAAGCTGGTAATGGCTAAGCTATGTATTTCATTAGCAAACAAAAACCAAAATAACCATGAGACTTATTTGCCACCAAAATTAACAAAATATTAAAATAATATATTGATTTTTATTATGATTTTTCTGTTTTCTTAGAAAATTATGCACCCTAAGTTGTTCCATATCATGTTAGAGCCTCATGAAAATGGATTAATTTCTTATGTTTTGAAATTTTAAAAATACAAAGCTTAAAATTTCTTAGATTTTGAATTCAAATTTCATTTTGCATAGAATGGTACTTGCTCTCAGTATTTACTGATTTATTGGGGCATGACTGACAGATTGAATTGTGTAACTCTATGGCAAAATGACTTTACTTTCCAGTTATCAAACATTGATAGAAGGCAATAGAAATTCACTTTGTCCAAGATTACTTTATATGACATATTTGAGTCATTAATGAAACTTACTTTAACATATGCCTGAAGTTTTAAGTGATTCGTTTATGATCTTACCTGTGTATTTTGAGATTCTACCTTATCATATAGTAAGGTGGGTTATAGTATTGTACTTCAACTTGGTTCCACATATCTTGAATTTTGAGATGGCCTACACAGTCAAGAGAGGAGCCAATATTCAGTGGAATTGAACATTTATTTAATAATTAGAAAAAAATACTGTGTTTTTTAAAGATAAAACGTTAGATTGCTTTTCTTACCTGAATTGTTGAAGAGTATGTTCTGAAGGTGTGTATTTGCCTTATAGTCAAGATCTCAGAAGTTAAGAGTACATAGACGAAAGAAGTCAAGATCAGGGACTACCCACAGGTAATAAAAGATATGTACCTTGTACTGGAAATTTAAAGTCTTCTGTCAAATCCTTAGAGGATTTCCCAGCACTGACATCAGTATTTTTCTGCAGAGAATGAAGTCCTTACAATTATGAACTATTTTAAACTAATTAAAACTTTCCAATGAGAGTATGTCTGTTTCTGTGGGTAACCATATAATAAATGGTACCTCCTTGTTACCTAGCTTCTGATAAACTGAGAAACTTCTATAACAAACAGGGCACAGTCACTATAACAAAACAGCAGCCTACTGAATGAAAAAGTATCTTCACTAACCCTAAATCAGACAGAAGAGCGACCTCCAAAATATATAAAGAATTCAAGAAATTAGACATCAAATTACCAAATAATCCAGTCAAGAAATGGGGTACCAATATAAACAGAGAATTATCAACAGACAAATTGCAAATAGTCAAAGGAAACTTAAGGAATTGCTCAACATACTTAGCCCTCAGGGAAATACAAATTAAAATGACTTTGAAATACCACCTTACAGTGGTCAGAATGGGTAATATCAAAAACATCAATGATCGTTTATGCTGGAGATGATGTAGAATATGGGGAACATTCCTCCATTGCTGGTGGGTAGGAATACAAATTTGTTAAATCACTTTGGAAATCAGTGTAGTGGTTTCTCAGATAATTGGGTATCAATCTACCTTAGGAAATTGCTTACTAGTTTTCAGCCTATACCCAAAGGATGCATGCCCATACCACAAGTACATTTGATCAATTGTGTTTATTGCATCATTATTCAAAATAGAACCTGGAAACAACCTAGGTGAAGCTGAAGCAAGAAATGGATAGAATAATGTGGTGCATTTACACAATGAAGTGTTACTCAGAGGCAAAAAAAATGACATCATGAAATTTGTATGCAAATGGATGTAACTAAAAAAACATACTGATTGAGCTAACCCAAACCCAAATAGACAAAATGGTATATTCTCACTCATAAGTGGACATTAGATATAAAGCAAAGGATAACTGGCCTACAGTCCATGACTCTAGAGAAGCTAGTGAACAAAGATAACCCTAAAAGAAACATACATGAATCTCCCTGGAAAGGGGAAACAAACCAGACCTCCTGAGAAAATTAGGAGTGGGAGGATAAGGGGTATAAAAGGGGAAGGAGAGGGTAGAAAGGGAGGGAAAAAGAGAGCTTGAGGGAACAGGATGCTCAAGAAAGGGAAAAACAGTAAGGGAGAGAAATAAAAGCAATATTGTGATTGCAGGAGTGATTAAAAGACTAGCAAGAAACATGGCTCTAGGGAAATTCACAGAAATCCACACGGAAGACCCTAACTAAAACTTCAAGCAACAGTAGAGAGGAACCTAAACTGACATTCCCATGTATTCAGATGGATGACTACCTTAATTATCATCATAGAACATTAAAATAGCAACTGATGGAAGCAGATACAGAGATCATCAAAACACTGGGTCAAGCTACAGAAGAGCAGTCCAAGAGAAGAGCAAAGGGATCAAGACCATGCTGAGGAAAACATGCTTTAAATGTGCATTACCTAAGACCAAATAATTGCAAGACATGTGAATGTTTACAACACCTTGCAACTTTTTGAAACACATGCAAAAATGAGCAAAAATTGAGCATTGCAATTTGATTAGGGAAATGGAAATAAAGGAGACTGCTTGTTGTAGAGGAAGAGAGGAAAATACAGAAAAAAAGTGAGAAGGTAGAGGAGAATTGATGAATATGAGTGATCTGACAGGGAGAATACAAAGGGGGGCTACTTATGGAAGGCAGGAAGGGAGAAGTGGATAAAATAGCAATGCAGATATGTAAAAATCCAGAAGGAATCATACTATTAACTATTCACCTAAAAAATCTATAATATGCACACACACACACACACACACACACACACACACACACAGTTTTAATGAACTTTTCTCATCTGAGTGATGGTCACATTCTAACAGCCAAATGAAAACCAACAAAAATTACAAAGTCAGACATGAGGACCCCTTTTCAGAGTTGTTGGTCTGAGCTAAAAGACTCTTAATTAAAACAATAGCTTATTGTTATTGCCATTGATGAACCCTGATAGATAAAAGGTAAGTGAATACTAGCCGTAAAGCATAGTAAGCCTATATATAGTTCATGATCTTAAAGAAGCAAAGTAACAAAGTGAACCTTAAGGGAAACATACATAGATCCATCTGGAAAGGGGAAATATGTAAGATTGCCTGACAAAATTGGGAGCATAAGGTGGTGGGAAAAGCATAGGTGGTAGGGGAAAAGGAGGGGAGAAGTGGAGGAAGAAGAGAACTTGAGAAAATATGATAAATGAGATAAAGGAAGAAGAGAGATGAGAGCAAGAAAGAGATATTTTGATTCAGGGACCCAATATGGGGTTAGCAAGACACATGACAGTAGAGCTACTGCCCTTGATGAACCCTGAGAGATAAGGTAAGGCCATCATGCTGGAGATACCATACACTTCAGAAATGTGACCCAAGACACCTGACATGAAACTGATCTGAATGCCTCTTGCCCAAGGACTTCTTTTCATGGTACCAGAAGATGTTATGAAATCATTCAAAGGAGAGGAAAAACCAGCAGTTCTACTTAGCTCTGATGACTGTAACCATATCAACAACCAGCACAGCATGATCATGCTAAGGGTGCAGTAACTGCGCACACACTTTGGTGGTAATCAACATCTCTCTAGTTGGACTTAAGGTCTGTTCAAAAAGAGTGAAATATACCTAACCACTCAATGATAGGGAAGTTGTAGTTATTGAAGGAAAATCTACAACTACTAATTTACTAAACCTGCACAAACCAAAGCAATAATCTATAAACACTTGTTTTTATGCATACATATATGTGTACTCTTCACCCAATACCAAGGAAACTTCTCTTTTTAATAGACAAAGGTAATTACAAAAAAGTCATAACTAATCAAAATGTAGAGTTCTGGAGTCTAGTCCCAATGGATATATCTATAAAACACCCCAGTATCTAAGGCTTATGAAGATGACATGGAAGGATTGTAAGAGCCAGAAGAAGAACAGAGCATTTGCTGATTGTGTCTCCTAGTCACACCAGAAATTATACCTATAAAGACTCACCAACATGACCACCCAAAAGAGAGCTGAACATGGAGTATGCCAATTAATGACCATAATCAGATTTAATGGGAAAAGCCCAAGAGGCCTCAACAGTACAGAAAGAACTATAGGATTTTCTGAGTAAAGCGGGGATCAGGAGAGATGTTCCTTCCCTGGCAAAAGTACACCAACTGCTTATTCAGTGTTAATGGTCAGTCCTGAAAACATACATACAAGTAATATTACACAGACTCACGAGGCAAATTGGGTAAATACATGCATATACAAATATATGTATGTATACAATAATGATCAATGCAAAAAAGACCATGAATTTAAATAAAGAAAAGGGGGAATTTGGGAAGATTTCAAGGGAGGAAAGGGAAAGAATAATTTAATTAGATCCCTATCTCAAAAATAAAAGAATTTGAGGGTTATGCTTGGGATGACATTGATCACAGGCTATGGCTTGCAAAATCAGGTTGATTGAAGGTCATATGTCAATAATCACATGCAATGATATAATTATATCAATAATAAACTACAAATTTGCATGATCATATTCATATACTTTTTATATATGTGTGTGTAATATAGTAGTAATGACAATCTAGTTCCATCACTGGAGGCATTGCCTAGTTACAAGAGATGACCAGTTCAGACTCTGTATAGGAAAGGGAAGAAAAAGGAGCTATGTACCCAGCGATGGTATCTTAGTAACAAGGGAGATACTTATGCCATTGTCTGCAACTAGGCTTGTGGATTTGTAGATAGTGAGGAGGAGGGAGGGGATGAAAAAGGGAAGAAGTGACTTACCAGACAAAGGTGGTTCACACATGAAGAGGGTTCATGCCCCCAGGTATAGAACCAGGCTTTTTGGGATTTCTGTGGAGTGTGGTCGTTTCATGGATCAGCAAGAAAGGGAAGTCATTTATTATTTTTTATTACTCCTTTCTAAAATTATGCCAGTAACAAGAAAAGAATTTACTAAAAGGAAAAAGAACAGAGTAGAAAGAGGAGAATGAGCTACTGTTGCATAAGTACTCTTACATGCAAGATAATGTCATTAATACAAATACAAAAAAGTTGATGATTCAGGTTAAACAAACTTAGCATATACTCAAGGTCTTTATGTTAATAAAGAGCACAATGAAAAAGAGTCTATAGCATATAAAATACCAGAAAGACTTTTATAAACAGCAGGTAAAAGACCACTTTTTACATTGTAACAGTAACTATGACAAACATTTTTTTTTTAATTTTGTATGAAATAATGTTTGAGGTCACATCAAAGTTGCCAATAGCAATATTAATACAAGCATTAACATACCTATCACAAGATTTTCAGTTTTGCTTGAGAAAAGAAACCTGACACTGTCACTTATACAAAATATACAGCTATATAATAATTCAAATGTATGGTAATAAATGGGTCTGTAGAAATGTAGCAGATAAAGTGTGTAGGCAAATATTTCAATGCCTAGTCATTATAATATAGTTATGCTACAAATTTAATAAAAATTGAATATGATCATTGGGGTAATATAGAAGAGAGAAAAAGACTGAAATTACATGTCTTATGGTTTACTTATCTGTTCTGTGTGCATGTTCATGCCATGGTTGGTTTGTGTGTATAGGACAGAAGAACTATAGTAGCAAGTTGACTGTTTCTTTCCATCATGTGGGCCTCCTGGATCACACTAAAGTCACTAAGTGGAGGTACACACCAGATGAAATATTTCAGTGCCATGAATGTCACTGTTTTATGAAGTTTTTTTCAAATAAACAAATAAAATGCACAATGAAAACTAGTAAAAAATGTCACTTGGATAAACTCTGTGGCAAGTTTCTAGTTCTTGTTCTTTGTTGAGAATTATAAAGCCTGAGAGCCAGGATCTCATGATGGAGAACTAGAAGTTTGTCAGAAGCTGTTGAAATAAAACAATGACTCTGTAAAGCCTTCGAGTTTTTCGTTTGAGTTCCCACTAGTAGAAGAATAAAAGTTATTATATAAACTGAGAAAATGTGTTAAATTTCAGGAATTTTAGTGAACATGTTAAAAATGGTAATGATGCTCAGACATATTAATATAATCAGTTTATTCCAAAAGATGGACAAAACAATATAATCTTTTTTTTGTAGGTGGGTTCTGTGTATTTTACACCTCCAAGATTTTCTTCATTGAATAAGTAGAGGTTTAAATATTTAAAGAGAAAAGAGAATGGCAAGAAAGGAAGAGGGAGAGAGTAAGAAAGAAATGGAGGACAGATGAGAGTATAAAAGCAAAACGCAAAGAGAAGGGAGAAGCAAAAGGAAGACAAGAGAGGATAGAGGGAAGAAGGGGAGTGGGAAGAGGAGACGAGGAAAAGTGGGGCCAGGGGAGGAAAGGGAAGGATAAAAAGAAAGCAAAGAGAAAGGAAGAGGTGGAAATGGGGCAATAAAAAAGAGGGGAAGAAAGAAGAAAGAAGAGAAAGGGAAACTATGGAATGGAGTTAGTGTAGAGGGTAGAGAAGAGATAGGAAGACAGGGGAGGGAGGATAAGAAGGGAGGTAGGAGTGGGTGGGGAGAGTGGGAGAGAAGAGATAGGAAGATAGGGGAGGGAGGATAAGAAGGGAGGTAGGAGTGGGTGGGGAGAGTGGGAGAGAAGAGACAGGAGGAATTGGAAGGGAGGGGAGGAGAAAAGAGGCAAGAAAGGAGGAGAAAGAAAAAATTATCAAAATACTTAAAATATAAAATAAATTTACTCTGTGTTTCAATGAGGTACAGCCTAAGAAAAATTCCTGACCATCTTCACAGAGATGCTTACCATAATGAAAAGTAATTGCTAAATGGAAAAATGATTTGCAACTTTACAAGAAAGACTGTCTTCTGTCTTCTAAACAGTTTTCAGCTGCATCTTTTCTGTCCAAATGCCCATCCAATCCACAGGCCCTATTCTCACTGATGCACTCATTGTCTCAAAGACTGACTCAAATGTACATTTTATGACAGATGTTACTTAATAACTATTAATAAAATCTCTTTTAAACTATTTTTGAGATTATAATATTAGATCATTTCCCCTTTCCTTTCCTCAATCCAAAACCTCTCATGTACTTCAAAAGGCTATCTTTCAGTTTCTGATCCTCTTTTCTCATAAGTAATTGTCATATTATTTGCTGTCTGTTTGTCTCTGTCTACCTATCTATAATTCTATTTATCTAGCTATCTTGCTATCTATCTATCATCTATCTATCCATACATATATCCATTTAACATCTATCCATCTATAATCTACCTATCATTCACCAATTGTTGGGTCTTTTGAATGATCATCTATCTCTACATACATGTGTTGAAAACTATGACATATATATATATATATTATACATATGTATACACACATAACTGTGTGTGAGTATTCATATAATATTTTTCAGTGCTGACCATTTGGTAATGGATAACCAATTGATGTCTTCTTCTGTGGGGAAGACTATCCTGTTCTCACCATTCCTTAGTTGACTATAGTTCTTTGTAAAAGTCTGAAACATTAAAAGATAATATTACTTTTTCCAGATTCCAAGCATCTAGAGATAAGGCAATTTTGATTGAAACTTTTTAATGTTCAGTTAGTCAGAAAGATTCAAAGGTCAAAAGTTTATTACAATCTCTAGTATATTTGTGAAATTCTTTTTTCGGGTGAATAAGTATTTTTGTTTATATATTTAGAGTTTTCATTTATTTTCTGCTCTGTCAGGCTTGAATGTTTTTAAAATTATGAATATATTGAATGATTTCATTTGAGTTGGTGAAGGCGTTTATATTCCTAAAAACCAACAAAAAGTAATATATCATGAAGAAGAAAAAATTTGATTTAGTGGAAACATTTGGGAGTTTCACTATCATTTATAATGGACAAGTAATCAAATGAGGAAAAAATCAAGAAACATAGAAATTTCAGTTTAATAGAATCATTTTTTGAGGCATGAATTGAAAAGCCTTATTATCAGTAATTGCTCTGGTATAATGCTAAGATTCAGAAAATGTGAGATGAAAAATGACTAATTCTCAATTTAAAAATATTCTTGTTAGAGAATATTTTGGATGAGGGCACACTGAAATATAATCTCTCAAAAAACAAATGTAAAATAGAAAATCAAATTCTTCAATGAAAATTTTCTTACAATGATGGAACTGCTTATTAAAAATAAGTCTGAAATTTTCTTGAAATTTTAAGATCTGAAATTAAAAAATTTGATAATGATATTAATGAATGTGACAATTAGTATAACAACTTTATTCCTAAAATTCATTAGATATATTGAAAAATGTGCCAAGATACATTCCAATACTTCAGCAGTTCTTTAAATTATTTCTGAGAATTTCAAGCATAATTTAACAGAATTTAATTATTATGAGCTAATTGCATTCAAATGTTCTTAGGTTTCAATAAGTTGATCAATTTTTTCTTTACATTTGATCACTTTCTTATTATAGGTGCATTTAGCAAAAGGCATGATCAACTTTAAATCAGCTGTCCAATGGATTTGGTCTTTTATTTCTCATGTTGTAGAATCATCTCTTCTTCATGGTTCTTTTCATCACATTTATTACTTCCTTATTTCTTAGACTGTAAATGAAAGGGTTTAATAAAGGAATTACTAGGGTATAGAAAATAGCTACAGGTATATCTTTATCTCCTTCATTGACTGAATGTGGTTGAGCATACATGAAGAGAAGGGAACCATAGAATATTGATACAGAAAGAAAGTGAGATGCACAAGTGGATAAGGCTTTCCCCCTTCCCTCTTTAGATTTCATTTTGAATATAGTGAAAAGTATATAAAAATAAGACACAAGAACTATGATAATAGTAAAGATTTGAATTGACCCTGCCAAAATAAATAATATCAGCTCATTGATATGTGTATCAGTACAAGAGATTCTATATAATGGAAGGACATCACAAAAAAAGTGCTTGATTACATGAGACCTACAGAACTTTAACCTCAACAGTAGCCCCACTTCAATCATAGGATGCACATTTCCTGCTATGTAGGCTCCTATGGTCATCTGAAGGCAGAGCTTCATGGACATCATGGTGTGGTACTGCAGAGGGTTGCATATGGCCACATAGCGGTCATAGGCCATTGCTGCCAGAAGAAAACAGTCTGTGGTCTCAGCCAGACAGAGAAAATAGA